>NW_020523372.1:0-1200000 GCF_003368295.1 Carassius auratus
TGTCGGCCTGACAAATTTCGATGATTCGCCATGAAAAATGATGGTGCTATAACTCACACATACAATGTCCAATCCGCCCCAAACTTCACATTTTTGATGAGATTCCGAACCTGAACAGATCTACATGCCAATATTCAGTTATAGTCATAGCGCCACCTATTGGCAACTGGAAGTGACATATTTTACTCTGTGACAAACTACTCCTAGAAATTTTATGACATCAATGTCTTTTTTGTGGTCAGTCTAATCTAAAGACCTGTGTGATGGTTACTTGTGAAGATCTTGAGTTCTTGTTAAAAGGCATGTCCATGTCGCCATGACGAAGTTCGATGTCTCGCCATGGGAATAAAAGATGTTATAACTCAGGCATAAAATGTCCGATCTTGCCCAAACTTCACATGTGTGATAAGGGTCCTGGCTTGAACACATCTGAAGGCCAATATTCCATTATAACGATAGCGCCACCTGCTGGCAACAGGAAGATTGGCACACATATGGAATAAACTTTGATATATTGCACTTATATTTATGAGTTTAAATGCATATTTCTCAACGTTCACCTTTTTACTAAAGCCACACGATGGCGGTGAGCCCGGGTGCGAGGGCCCGTTCATCGCTGCTTGCAGCTTTAATTATTAGGGGCCAAGCACCGAAGGTGCGTAGGACCCTCTTGTTTTTGTTGGCGTTCTTCTTCTTCTTATTATTATTATTCTTCCGACTGGGCGTCTATGGCAGCCCATAGAACCGAATGCGGGAAAGTTGTAATGGTTTGACATTCTGATAGAGGACAGTGCCAACATTAAGTACACCAATTTTGGTGTGTCTAAGTCAATCCCTCTAGCGCCACCAACTGTCCAAAATTTCACTTTAATTTTGTTAATAACTTTTTAACCCTAAGGCCAATCAACGAAATTCTTTTTTCCTCTAATTTCTGAGCTCATGCCGATTCGATTGCACCCTACGAAGTCATTTCCGTCATAGAAATATGACCGCCATTTTGAATTTCTTTAAAAACCTACTTTTTCGAACTCGTCCTAGACGGTTTGTCCGATTCACACGAAAATTGAACCATATCATCCTCAGGCAGTGCTGACCAAAAGTTATGCAAATCAAATTGATTCGTCAAATTGTTTTTGATAAACGCTCTAACAAATTTTATGTAGTGCTTACAAAAACAGTCGTAAGGCTGTATCTCGGCAACGACTTATCCTATTCAGACCAAACTCGGTACATGTCATAACAAGCATGACCTGAGGCAACATGCTGTGATTGGGCGCAGCGCCACCTACTGATCCGGAGATATGAAAAACTGCTATTTTTGCTTATAACTTCTGAACAGTTTGTCCAAAAATCATAACATTGGTCTTGTTAGATTCAGGGCAACATGCCGAGTCGACTGATATCCAATTTGACCATTTCGGCCATTTTGACTGTCGGCCATTTTGAATTTTGTGCTAAAATGCTGTATTTTAAGAACGCATCAGCAGATTGTTACGAAACTTGGTATGGTTCATCAGCACAATGTCCTGAAGGAGCGTGAGAAGTTTCAAAACAGCGCCACCTAGTGGTGATCTTCTTTTTTTAAATGCTTATAACTTTGGGTGTGGTTGACTTATTTTCACGAGACTCATCAAATTGGACTCCTGAAACCTTACCGAGTCCTATGATACCAAACATGCTAGGTTTTGCCTTTCGGTTTGTGTAGCGTTGTGATTTAGCGCTTAAAAAACATTTGGCTATATCTTCGAAACCGCTTGTCTGATCGAGACGAAACCACCGTCAGAAGTTCGGAAACATAGGTCGATAGCTAAACACCAATGCCCAAATGCCAAAATATTGATAGTAAGGGGTAGTAATATTCAATCAAAGTCAAGAGTCAGTCATTTTTTACGTGCTTTTTCATATAAATGTCTATAACTCTGAAGTGAATTGAGATATTTTCACCAAAATTGACACACATATGTATGGGCTCACTCTGAGCACACATAAAAAAAATGGTGGGACTGAGCCTCTTGGTGGCGCTATAATAGAACAAAACATGAAATTCTCATTGACTTCAATACAGTTTTGTGAAATAAAATGCTATACTAAACAAACGCATTGGTGTAATATTACGAAACTCAGAATGTGCCAACAACACCATCCCCTGAAGGTATTCAAAATATTTTGAAACAGCGCCACCTAGTGGTCAAAAGTTATAACTCAATTTACGTAAAGGCTAATAACTTTTGAATAAATCTGGCTATTGACATGACGCTGGTCTTTGTAGATTCCTTGGGTCAAGTCGAGAACAAAGATACAAAGTTTTCCTTATTTGGCTGAACTTCCTGTCCGCCATTTTGATTAATGTTGAAAACCTACTTTTTCGAACTCCTCCTAGACCGTTTGTCAGATTTTCACCAAATTTGACGTGGCTCATCTTCAGAACATGCTGGCAAAAAGTTATGGATTTCGTGTCGATATACGAAACGGTTCTCATTTAGCGCATCAACAAATCTGCTTGAATGGTGCCAAAATGCATTTGAGGCTGTATCTCTGCAAAGCTTTGACATATTTGCACCAAACTTTGTATGTGTCATCGACACCTCACACTGACCGTTCCAAACTAATTTGGTAACAGCACCACCTATTGGTTACACGTGATAAGCCAATAAATCCTATTACTAGTTGTTGTGTTGATTGTTTTCAAGCCATTTTGCCTAAAATAATCTTAAAACTGTCTTAATTACTCATTCCTGCTGTTCGTCTGAAGATTGCTTCTGTAGTGCTTGGCCCCGTTATTGCTGCTTGCAGCTATATTTATTATTATTATTATTATTATTATTCTGAAACTTTTTCGAAAAGTCATGAAACTTGGCACACACGTCAGAGCTGGAAAAATATTAGGTATGCAATGGTTTGCTAAGGTGGGTGTGGCAAAATGGCTCGACAGCGCCACCTATAAATTTTCAACGAAGTGCATCTTGAGCTACGTTTCACGTTCTTGTATGAAAATCGGTACACACATGTAACACACCAATATCTACAAAAAAGTCTTTTGGTACGAAATCCAAATCCCAACAGGAAGTCAGTTATTATTTTTTTTCTCATCCAAAATTTTGTCATTTTTGCCATTTCCGGGGGTTGTACTTTAACGAACTCCTCCTAGAGATTTATTCAGATCAACACCAAAGTTTGTCAGTGTAATCTAAAGGCCTTTGCGATGTTAAATTGCGAAGATCTAGAGTTTTCGTTTGAGGGCGTGTCTGTGGCGGCTTGGCGAATTTCGATGTTTCGCCATGAAAAATGAAGTTGCTATAACTTAGACATAAAATGTCCAATCTGCACCAAACTTCACATGTTTGATAAGACTCCTGACCTGAACAGATCAACATTCCCAAATTTAGTGATACTCATAGCGCCACCTGCTGGCAACAGGAAGTGAATGCCTTACGCTGCAATGAACTACTCCTAGAAATCTAATAAAATCTAAATTGTGTTATGGTCAGTTTAATCTAAAGGCCTTTGCGATAGTGAATTGTGATTATCTTGAGTTTTCGATAAAGGGTGTGTCCTTGGCGACGTGACAAAGTTTGATGTCTCGCCATGGGAATAAAATTTGTAACTCAGGCATAAAATGTCTGATCTTCCCCAAACTTCACATGTTTGATAAGAGTCCTGGCCTGAACACAACTGAAGGCCAATATTCCATTGGGTGTGGCGAAATGGCTCCATAGCGCCACCTATACATTTTCAACGGAGTGCACCTCGAGCTATGTTTCACATGCATTTACAAAAATCGGTACACACATGTAACACACCAATACCTACAAAAAAGTCTCTTGGTACGAAATCCGAATCCCAACAGGAAGTCGGTTATTTAGAATTTTCTCTGCAAAATTGGCGTTTTTTTGCCATTTTCAGGGGTTGTACTTTAACGAACTCCTCCTAGAAATTTATTCCGATCAACACCAAACTTGGTCAGTTAAATCTAAAGGCCTTTGCAATGTTAAATTGCGAAGATCTTGAGGTTTCGATAAAGGGCGTGTCCATGGCGGCCTGACAAATTACGATGTTTCACCATGAAAAAGGAAGTTGCTGTAACTCAGACATACAATGTCCAATCTGCCCCAAACTTCACATGTTAGATAAGACTTCTGCCCTTAACAGATCTACATGCCCATATTCAGTTATAGCCATAGCGACACCTGCTGGCAACAGGAAGTGACATGTTTTATGCTGCGACAAGCTACTCCTAGAAATCTTTTGACAGAAGTGTAATTTTTTTGTGGTCAGTCTAGTCTAAAGGCCTGTGCAATGTTAAATTATGGAGATCTTGAGTTTTTGTTAAACAGCGTGTCCATAACGCCTTGGCACAATTTGATGTCTCGCCACAGCAAGAGAAGTTGTTGTAACTCAGGCATAAAATGTTCGATCTTCCCCATACTTCACATGTTCGATAAGAGTCCTTCCCTAAACACATCTGAAGGCCAATATTCCACTATAATGATAGCGCCACCTGCTGGCAACAGGAAGATTGGAACATATTTGGAATAAACATTGATATATTCTACTTATATTTATGAGTTTAAACGCATATTTCTCACCGTTCACCTATTAACTAAAGCCACTCGCTGCCGGTGAGCCCGGGTGCGAGGGCCCGTTCATCGCTGCTTGCAGCTTTAATTATTATTATTATTATTATTATTATTATTCTCCAAAATGAATCGCATTTTTGAGGGCTTAAACATGCTCGAAAAGTCATGAAACTTTGCACACACCTCAGAACTGGCGAAAATTTAGGTCTGATATGGGTTTCAGAAGTGGGTGTGGCAAAATGGCTCAACAGCGCCACCTATACACGTTCAACGGTGTGCGCCTCGAGCTACGTTTCATGTACATGTATGAAAATCGGTATACACATGTAACTCTCCAATACCTACAAAAAAGTCTCTTGGAGCAAAATCTGAAACCCAACAGGAAGTCGGTTATTTCTAATATTATGAGCAAATTTTGTGTCATTTTTGTCATTTCCATGCGTTGTATTTTAACGAACTCCTCCTAGAGATTCATTCAGATAAACACCAAATTTGGTATGCCTAATCTAAAGGCCTTTGCGGTGTTAAATTGCGAAGCTTTTGAGTTTTCGTTGAAGGGCCTGTGTGTGGCGGCCTGGCGAATTTTGATGATTCGCCATGAAACAGGAAGTTGCTATAACTCAGACATACAATGACCAATCTGCCCCAAACTTCACATGTTTGATGAGACTCCTGACCTGAACAGTTTGACACGACCATATTCAGTTATAGTCATAGCGCCACCTATTGGCAACAGGAAGTGACATATTTTACGCTGTGACAAACTACTCCTAGAAATTTTTGACATCAATGTCTTTTTTGTGGTCAGTGTAATCTAAAGGCCTGTGTGATGTTAAATTGTGAAGATCTTGAGTTTTCATTAAAGGGCGTGTCCATGACGGCGTGACAAAGTTCGATGTCTTGCCATGGGAATAAAATATGTTATAACTCAGACATAAAATGTCCGATCTTCCCTAAACTTCACATGTGTGATAAGAGTCCTGGCCTGAACACATCTGAAGGCCATTATTCCAACGGGCGTGGCAAAATGGCTCGATAGCGCCACCTATAAACTTTCAACGGAGTGCATATGCACTTTCAATGGAGTGCGCCTCGAGCTATGTTTCACGTACATGTAGAAAAATCGGTACACACATGTAACACACCAATACCTACAAAAAAGTCTCTTGGCACGAAATCCGAATCCCAACAGGAAGTCGGTTATTTAGAATTTTCTCTGCAAAATTGGCGTTGTTTTTGCCATTTTCAGGGGTTGTACTTTAACGAACTCCTCCTAGAGATTTATTCAGATCAACACCAAACTTGGTCAGTGTAATCTATAGGCCTTTGCAATGTTAAATTGCTAAGATCTTGAGGTTTCGTTAAAGGTCATGTCCATGGCGGCCTGACAAATTTCGATGTTTCGCCATGAAAAAGGAAGTTTCTGTAAATCAGACATACAATGTCCAATCTGCCCCAAACTTCACATGTTAGATAAGACTTCTGCCCCTTAACAGATCAACATGCCCATATTCAGTTATAGTCATAGCGCCACCTGCTGGCAACAGTAAGTGACATATTTTAGGCTGCGTCAAACTACTCCTCGAAATCTTTTGACATTAATGTATTTTTTTCTGGTCCGTCTAATCTAAAGGCCTGTGCAATCTTAAATTGTGGAGATCTTTAGTTTTTGTTAAAGGGCGTGTCCATAACGCCATGACAAAATTTGATGTCTCGCCACAACAAGAGAAGTTGTTGTAACTCAGGCATAAAATTTTCAATCTTCCTCAAACTTCACATGTTCGATAAGAGTCCTGCCTTGAACATATCTGAAGGTCAATATTCTGTTATAATGATAGCGCAACCTGCTGGCAACAGGAAGATCGGCACATATATGGAATAAACACTGATAGATTCTACCTATAGTTCTGAGTTTAAATGCATATTTCTCGCCATTCACCTATTTACTAAAGCCACTCGCTGCCGGTGAGCCCGGGTGCCAGGGCCCGTTCATCGCTGCTTGCAGCTTTAATTATTATTATTCCGATTCTTCTTCTCCCGAATGAATTGCATTTTTGAGGGCTTAAATATGCTCAAAAATTCATGAAACTTTGCACACGCGTCAAAGCTGGTGAACATTTTCATCTGATATAGGACTCAGAAGAGGGTGTGGCAAAATGGCTCGACAGCGCCACCTATACTAAGAAAATGAACAGCCTTCGAGCTAGGTTTCACGTACATGCACCAAAATTTGCACACATATGTAACACACCAAAACCTACAAAAAAGACTCTT
This sequence comes from Carassius auratus, assembly GCF_003368295.1. Classification (NCBI taxonomy): domain Eukaryota; kingdom Metazoa; phylum Chordata; class Actinopteri; order Cypriniformes; family Cyprinidae; genus Carassius; species Carassius auratus. Next base: position 6,852 of record NW_020523372.1, read on the forward strand.
GGAGCAAAATTCTAAACCCAACAGGAAGTCGGTTATTTTTAATATTAGGAGCAAATTTTGTGTCATTTTGGTCATTTCCATGTGTTGTATTTTAACAAACTCCTCCTAGAGATTTCTTCAAATCAACACCAAATTTGGTATGCCTAATCTAAAGGCCTTTGCAATGTTAAATTGCGAAGATCTTGAGTTTTCGTCGAAGGGCGTGTCCGTGGCGGCCTGGCGAATTTCGATGATTCGCCATGAATCGAGGATAAGACTCTTGATCTGAACAGATCTACATGCCAATATTCAGTTATAGTCATAGCGCCACCTATTGGCAACAGGAAGTGTCATATTTTACACTGTGACAGACCACTCCTTGAAATTTTTTGACATCAATGTCTTTTTTATCGTCAGTCTAATCTGGAGGCCGGTGCAATGTTAAATTATGAAGGTCTTGGGTTTTCTTGAAAAGGCGTGTCCATGGCTGTGACAAAGTTCAAAGTCTCGCCATGGGAATAAAACTTGTTGTAACTCGGGCATTAAATGTCCGATCTTTCCCAAACTTCACATGTTTGTTAAGAGTCCGGGACTGAACACATCTAAATGCCAATAGTCCATCGGGTGTGGCAAAATGGCTCAATAGCGCCCCCTATAAAGATTCAACGGAGTGCGCCTCGAGCTATGTTTCACGTACATGTACAAACATTGGTACACACATGTAACACACCAATACCTACAAAAAAGTATCTTGGTACGAAATCCGAATCCCAGCAGGAAGTCGGTAATTTTGAATTTTCTCTGCAAAATTGGTGTTGTTTTTGTCATTTTCAGGGGTTGTACTTTAACTCCTCCTCCTAGGGATTTATTCAGATCGACACCCAACTTAGTCAGTGTAATCTAAAGCCTTTTGCGATGTTAAATTGCGAAGGAATTGAGGTTTTGTTAAAGGGCGTGTCCATGCGGCCTGGCAAATTTCGATGTTTCGCCATGAAAAAGGAAGTTGCTGTAACTCAGACATACAATGTCCAATCTGCCCCAAACTTCACATGTTGGATAAGACTCTTGATCTGAACAGATCTACATGCCAATATTCAGTTATAGTCATAGCGCCACCTATTGGCAACAGGAAGTGTCATATTTTACACTGCGACAGACCACTCCTTGAAATTTTTTGACATCAATGTCTTTTTATCGTCAGTCTAATCTGGAGGCCTGTGCAATGTTAAATTATGAAGGTCTTGGGTTTTCTTGAAAAGGCGTGTCCATGGCTGTGACAAAGTTCAAAGTCTCGCCATGGGAATAAAACTTGTTGTAACTCGGGCATTAAATGTCCGATCTTTCCCAAACTTCACATGTTTGTTAAGAGTCCGGGACTGAACACATCTAAATGCCAATAGTCCATCGGGTGTGGCAAAATGGCTCAATAGCGCCCCCTATAAAGATTCAACGGAGTGCGCCTCGAGCTATGTTTCACGTACATGTACAAACATTGGTACACACATGTAACACACCAATACCTACAAAAAAGTATCTTGGTACGAAATCCGAATCCCAGCAGGAAGTCGGTAATTTTGAATTTTCTCTGCAAAATTGGTGTTGTTTTTGTCATTTTCAGGGGTTGTACTTTAACTCCTCCTCCTAGGGATTTATTCAGATCGACACCCAACTTAGTCAGTGTAATCTAAAGCCTTTTGCGATGTTAAATTGCGAAGGAATTGAGGTTTTGTTAAAGGGCGTGTCCATGCGGCCTGGCAAATTTCGATGTTTCGCCATGAAAAAGGAAGTTGCTGTAACTCAGACATACAATGTCCAATCTGCCCCAAACTTCACATGTTGGATAAGACTCTTGATCTGAACAGATCTACATGCCAATATTCAGTTATAGTCATAGCGCCACCTATTAGCAACAGGAAGTGACATATTTTACACTGTGACAAACTACTCCTAGAAATCTGATGACATCAATGTCTTTTTTTGTGGTCAGTCTAATCTAAAGACCTGTGTGATGTTAAGTTGTGAAGATCTTGAGTTTTTGTTAAAAGGCGTGTCCATGGCGCCGTGACGAAATTCGATGTCTCGCCATGGGAATAAAAGATGTTATAACTCAGGCATAAAATTTCCGATCTTGATCAAACTTCACATGTGTGATAAGGGTCCTGGCCTGAACAGATCTGAAGGCCAATATTCCATCGGGTGTGGCAAAATGGCTCGATAGCGCCACCTATACACTTTCAATGGAGTGCGTATTCACTTTCAACGGAGTGTGTCTCGAGCTATGTTTCATGTACATGTACAAAAATCGGTACACACATGTAACACACCAATATCTACGAAAAAGTCTCTTGGTACGAAATCCGAATCCCAACAGGAAGTCAGTTATTTAGAATTTTCTCTGCAAAATTGGCGTTGTTTTTGCCATTTTCAGGGGTTGTACTTTAACAAACTCCTTCTAGAGATTTATTCAGATCAACACCAAACTTGGTCAGTTAAATCTTAAGGCCTTTGAGATGTTAAAGGGTGAAGATCTTGAGGTTTCGTTAAAGGGCGTGTCCATGGTGGCCTGACAAATTTCGATGCTTCGCCATGAAAAAGGAAGTTGCTGTAACTCAGACATACAATGTCCAATCTGCCCCAAACTTCACATGGTTGATAAGACTCTGGAACTGAATTGATTGACATGCCAATATACAGTTATAGTCATAGCGCCACCTATTGGCAACGGGAAGTGTCATATTTTATGCTGCAAAGAACTACTCCTATAAATTTTATGACATCAATGTCTTTTTGTGGTCAGTCTAATCTAAAGGCCTGTGCAATGTTAAATTGTGAAGATCTTGAGTTTTTGTTAAAAGTTCGATGTCACGTCATGGGAATAAAAGATGTTATAACTCAGGCATAAAGTGTCCGATCTTTCCCAAACTTCACATGTGTGATAAGGGTCCTGGCCTGAACAGATCTGAAGGCCAATATTCCATTGGGTGTGGCAAAATGGCTCGATAGCGCGACCTATAAACTTTCAACGGAGTGCATATGCACTTTCAATGGAGTGCGCCTCGAGCTATTTTTGACGTACATGTACAAAAATCGGTTCACACATGTAACACACCAATACCTACAAAAAAGTCCCATGTTACGAAATCCGAATCCCATCAGGAAATTATTTAGAATTTTCTCTGCAAAATTGGCGTTGTTTTTGCCATTTTCAGGGGTTGTACTTTAACGAACTCCTCCTAGAGATTTCTTCAAATCAACACTAAATTTGGTATGCCTAATCTAAAGGCCTTTGCGATGTTAAATTGCGAAGATTTTGTAGAAGTTGTTGTAACTCAGGCATAAAATATCAGATCTTGCCCAAACTTCACATGTTTGATTAGAGTACTGACCTGCACACATCTGGAGGCCAATATTCCATTGGGTGTGGCAAAATGGCTCGATAGCGCCACCTATACACCTTCAATGGTGTGCGCCTCGAGCTACGTGTCACGTAAATGTACGAAAATCGGTACACATATGTAGCACACCAATAGCTACAAAAAAGTATCTTGGTACAACATCCGAATCCCAACAGGAAGTCGGTTATTTTGAATTTTCCCTGCAAAATTGGTGTTGGTTTTGCCATTTTCAGGGGTTGTTCTTTAATGAACTCCTCCTAGAGAATTATTCATATCAGCACCAAACTTGGTCAGTGTAATCTAAAGGCCTTTGCGATGTTAAATTGCGAAGATCTTGAGGTTTCGTGAAAGAGTGTGTCCAATGGCGGCCTGACAAATTTTGATGTTTCGCAATGAAAAAGGAAGTTGCTGTAACTCAGACATACAATGTCCAATCTGCCTCAAACTTCACATGTTAGATAATACTTATGCCCTTAACAGATCTACATGCCCATATTAAGTTCATAGTCATAGCGCCACCTGCTGGCAACAGGAAGTGACATGTTTTTATTATTATTATTAGGGCTCAAGCCTGGAGGGGCGAGAGCCCTATTGTTCTCCTTAGGATTATTATTAGGGCCCGAGCACCGATGGTGCGAGGACCCTCTTGGAATTGCTCTGTTTATTAGGGCCCGAGCACCGAGGTGTGAGAACCCTCTTGTATCGGCTTTGTTTATTAGGTCCCAAGCACCGATGGTGCGAGAACCCTCTTGTTTATGCTCCGTTTATTAGGGCCCGAGCACCGATGGTGTGAGGACCCTATTGTATCTGCTCTGTTTTTTATTATAATTCTTCCACTATTCCAAAATTAATGAGTTTTCGTTAAAAGGCGCGTCCATGGCGCCGTGACAAAGTTCGATGTCTCGCCATGGGAATAAAAGATGTTATAACTCTGGGATAAAATGTCTGATCTTCCCCAAATTTCACATGTGTGATAAAAGTCCTGGCCTGAACACATCTGAAGGCCAATATTCCATCGGGTGTGGCAAAATGGCTCAATAGCACCACCTATACACTTTCAACAGAGTGCGCCTCAAGCTATGTTTCACGAACATGTACAAAAATCGGTACACACATGTAACACACCAATACCTAAAGAAAAGTCTCTTGGTACGAAATCCGAATCCCAACAGGAAGTCGGTTATTTAGAATTTTCTTTTTTTTTCGCATGTTGGATAAGACTCTTGACCTGAACAGATCTACATGCCAATATTCAATTATAGTCATAGCGCCACCTATTGGCAACAGGAAGTGATATATTTTATACTGTGACAAACTACTCCTAGAAATTTGAATCCCAACAGGAAGTCGGTTATTTAGAATTTTCTCTGCAAAATTGCCGTTGTTTTTGCCATTTTCAGGGGTTGTACTTTAACAAACTCTTCCTAGAGATTTATTCAGATCAACACCAAACTTGGTCAGTGTAATCTATAGGCCTTTGCCATGTTAAATTGCGAAGGAATTGAGGTTTCGTTAAAGGGCGTGTCCATAGCGGCCTGACAAATTTCTATGTTTCTCCATGAAAAAGGAAGATTGGCCCATATATGGAATAAACATTGATATATTCTACTTATATTTATGAGTTTAAATGCATTTTTCTGAACGTTCACATATTTACTAAAGCCACTCGCTGTCGGTGAGCCCGGGTGCGCGGGCCCGTTCATCCCTGCTTGCAGATTTAATTTATCATTATTATTATTCCTCAAATTTTTTCCCAAAGTTTTGGGGGCTTTTCGGGCCCTTAGTATGCTTAAAAAGTCTTGAAAATTGGCACACACCTTGTAATCGGCCGGGCAGAGACTGATACACGGGTGTGGCACATATATACATATGAAACTTGGTACACATATAGATCTCATATGTGAGAACCAAACAACTTTCAAACTGTATGTCATAAGCTCCGCCCAAAAGGAAGTTGGCTATTTAGGGCTATTTAGCCTATGCTCTGGAATTTGATATACTCTGGGGAACTCCACCCGTTCGCCAATAAACTCGGTGAACATAATCTCAAGACATTGGGGATGCTAAATTGCAAACATATTTTTGATATCTCGAACGGTTTGGCCGTGGCGAGGCGTTAAATTATGGTGAGAAATGAGAAACATGAAACAGGAAATGTCTAATAACATCCACATAACATCCACATACATTGCATGAGTTTGATCAAACTTCATCAGTTTGTTCATTGTATGATGCCGAATCGGATATATGTGACTCTTAGGAGTCAAAAGTATAGTGCCAACAACTGGCAGCAGGAAGTGTGTCATTTTTCAAAATGCTTTTAATTCAGCATCTTACTTTTACTCGATTTGCTTCAAACTTCAGAATAATGACAAAACACGGCCGATGTAAATCTGTTGTGGGGATATTGATATCTAATGTAGTGTTGCCATGGCAACGCTTCAAACTTGAAAATTCTGTTCTGGTGATTTTGAGGCAGATAACATGTTCAGAATTACGTGAAACTTAAAACACATATCAGTATTAATGATAGCTAGACACTGGCAAAAGCTTAAAGTGCGTGGAAGATAGCGCTACCTTTTGTCAAAAGTAGTGGGGTTAGTTTTAGCTACAGAAACCAAACTCAGTACGTAAATTGATCTTATCAAGACGCACAACTTTGTAATTCAAAGTTATAAGCTATTTTGATCTCAATATGGATTTTTTGAAAAATATAGCTGTGAATTAATGCATAATGCTCAGAGGAGAGTTACAGTATAGACACCAAACTTTGTCTACATGATGCCAAAACATTGAGGAACTTAAATTGCGAATTTTCTATAGCTAGAACGGTTTTGCCATGGAAATTATTTTAAATAACAGTAAAAAACGAAACAAATTTAACAAATTAATTGTCTTTTATTTTTAAATTGCAGCCTCCAAACACTTTAAACCCTTTTTAATTGAGAGAACAAGTGATTCTGAGGAAATATGCATAGTTTCACGGCTTTACAACAATGTATGGATAACAGAAAAAGAAAAAAAAACTGTCAGACATCTGATCTCACTCTGTCTCTCTTTGTGAGGAATGTATGTGTGCTGAGTGTGTGTCTGTGGGGAAGGGGCATGAGCTGAGTGGCAGAGAAACAGACAGACAAAGAGATAGAGAGAGAGAACAGACTCTTTAATCAATAGAAAAAAAAAAATCTGTATTTTAAACTGTTATTTAAAAAAAAAAAAAATATATATATATATAAATATAAATATATATATATATATATATATATATATATATATATATATATATATATATATATATATATATATATATATATTACAGCTTAAGAAATCTCTTAGGCCTTAGCCTTTTCTGACAGTTTTAGGGATTTTTTTTTAAATCCTAAAAATCCTTATTTGTGCTGCAAATAATAATTTCAAACTCATTTGATACTGACCTATGACATCCCAACTTACATAATTTCATGGATCTAACAGTAAAACTATTCAGCTCACAGATGAAGACTAAGCTGTAATGCAAGCAGAACTTTCACAAATGCTTATAGGCCAAAAAAATCATTACAAAACACTTATAAATCATTAAAGGATTTGATAAAATTGTAAAATAATGTATAATTTGTTAACATTAGTAAATACATTGGTAACACTTTATATAACTGCTCTCATTAGTAAATAGTCAGTTCATGCTTTAGAAAGTCTTGTCCAAAAATTAATAGCCATTAGCAAGCAGCTTATAAATAACTTGTTCTTGGTTTATAAGCACATTTATTACAAAGGAGAGTAAAGTGTCAGTTATCTTCCTAAAAAAATAAAAAATAAACAAACAACACAGATTGATACAGAACTCAGAAATGTTTATTTCAATATGCAATAGAAGGGAACTGTACACTTGAATTTTGTGTATATATATATTGTCACGGGGTGGAAGGAACACACGTCAAGGAGAGCTCAAAATAAATACCCCGGAGGGTGGATTTATTAACAAGAGTGCCGTCAAGGTGAGTAGTGGGCGTGCTGAGTGTTCTTGTGCTCTCCGGAGAGAGGAGTAAACACAGGTTAGATCTCAGCCGCATTGGAGATATCAGTGCCCCGTTGAGGCGTCGAGTACGGCTTATCTGGCCGGCGGCGAACGAGCTTCAGGTGTGGCCGATCAGCTCGTGATGAGGCTCTGCAGGTGCAAGGTGATAGTTTCCAGGGCAACGCTGATCTGTCCTCGGGACGCTCGTCACAAATCCCCCCCCCCATCCCCCCATGCGACAGTAATAAGGGGGAAATTGGGGGTGGTAGGGGAGTGACCCCTGACAGACCTGAGAAAGCTGACCAGATCCGGGATAGTCCATCGGCATTGCCGTTGGCAGTGCCAGCGCAGTGGTGAACCATGAAGTGGAAATCCTTGTCACCTGAGTGTTGGTTTCTTTGGCTTTGGACATCAATTGTAGGGCCGCATGGTCGGTGAACAGTGTTAACTTCTTTCATAACAGGTAGTAGCGCAGCTCCAGGATAGCCCACTTCACGGCGAGTGCTTCCCTTTCCACGGCCGCGTAGTTCTTCTCAGCCGCCGTCAGCTTCCTGCTGATGAATAAAACAGGATGTTCCTCACCTCCCTGGAGCTGGGACAGGACGGCTCCTAATCCTGATTCCGAGGCCTCTGTTTGCAATAGGAAGGGGCAGCTGAAATCCGGGGGCCAAGGCCAGGTAACATTTTTGGGGGTTGGCGGTTAGTCCAGCCCTCTGGAGTTCTCTTAGCACCCTCCGCAGATGGTCCAAATGGTTCTCCCACCGCTCTGAGTGGATGACTACATCTAGGTAAGCGGCGGTGTACTGCTGGTGAGGCCACAATAGGACGTCCATCAGCCTCTGAAACATCGCGGGAGCCCCGTGAAGGCCGAAGAGAAGGGCCCGGTATTGCCAGTGTCCACTGGGTGTGGAAAACGCTGTCTTGCGCTTGGCTTTTCCCATTAGTGGTACTTGCCAATATTCTTTGGTCTAAGGTGGATATAAAACGGGCCCTTCCCAGGCAGTCGAGTAGTTCATCCACCCGGGGCATCGGATATCCGTCGAACTCCGATACTTCATTGAGGCGTCGGAAGTCATTACAAAACCGGAGGGTGCCATCGGGTTTTGGGACCAGGACGATTGGGCTGGAACGCGGGCTGTGTGAAGGTTCAATTACCCCCAACTTCAGCATGTGTTGAATCTCTTCCTCAATTGTGCGCCGGCGAGCCTCTGGGATCCAGTAGGGCCGCTGTCTAATGATGACTCCTGGTTGTGTCTTGATGTCATGTTGGATGGTACTGGTCCGCCCGGGGAGGTCGGAGAACACATTGGAGAACTGACCGACCAGGTGCTGCAACTCTGTCTATCTGTCCGGCAGACAGATCCGGGTTCATATCCACGGTCGCTGGTTTCACAGCGGCGAGGGCAGCGGCTTGGTCCCAGGTTCCAGGGTATCCACCGCTTGAGCAGGTTAATATGATACAACTGTGTGGGGTTTCGTCTTCCAGGTTGGCGTACCCGATACATCACCGGTCCCATCTTTTCTATGACCGTGTAGGGCCCTTGCCAGGTGGCCAGAAACTTACATGCCGCTGTGGGTACCAACACCATCTCGCGATCCAGTAGCCCCCTTGGCTGTCGCCGAACATCAACTCAAATGGGGTGAAGCCGGTGGACGCTTGGGGAACTTCTTGGACCCTACAAAAAGGACGTATGGTAGCATCAGATTCCAGTCGGCTGAAGAAGAGGAAAAGCTCATGCGCGATGTTCTTGGCCATGTCTTTTCGAAGGGGTACGGCTTCTGGATACCTGGTGGCATAGTCGACAATCACCAGGATGTGTTCGTGTCCCCGGGCTGACTTTGGCAACGGCCCCACCAGATCCATCCCGATGCACTCGAAGGGCACTCCTATGATCGGCAGCGGAATGAGCGGGGTGGGGGAGGCGGTTTTGGCGAAGTCTTCTGGCATATGGGGCAGGCCTGACAGAACTGCTTGACTTCGGCGTCCAATGCAACCGGTCACGAATGCGCTGCGCAGTGTTTGCTGCCCCCAGGAGGCCAGCCATGGGGTGTGTGTGGGCCAGCTGCAGAACCACCTCCGTTTTTGATCGGGGCACTACCAGTAACCATTTCTCCTCCCCCCTCCGCTGGGCAACCCAAAAGAGCAGGCCGTTCTCCACAATGAAGTGCGGGAAAGGATGGGACTTCGATTGGCCAGGACCCTGGGGCGGCGAAGATGGTGACGCGGCGGGCAGGGACCTGTCGCGTGTCTCCGTCTACACAGGTTATCAGGAATTGGGCTTTACTGTCACTCCGAGGCGGGAGGACATGGGTTTGGACCAAGCTCACGCCACTTCCGGAATCCAACAGGGCCTTGAAGGGGCAGTCGTTGATTTTCACCATGGCCTACAGCCTGCCAGCCAGGTCCGCACGGGAGTCGAAGTGGGTTCCATGGGCATCGGCTCATCCCGGGGACCAGGGCCCGTCGGCCTGCTCATGGGCTGAAGGAGGCCCTCCAGCGCGCGTTGTCCCTGGACCACCCTCCGGGGAAACGGAGGCGCTCGCTCTCCCACTTCCCGGCTTCTGAGATATTTATATATATATGTGTGTGTATATATACAAAATTCAAGTGTATATTGAAGTTGAAGTGTATATATATATATATATATATATATATATATATATATATATATATATATATATATATATATATCAATTTTAACCAAATATGTACACTATTCATTTTAAAAATAATCATAAAGCAGGGACAGCGGCCCATTGGTTAATTTTCCATACTGACACTGGACTGGCCCAATCATCTCTTAACAGGCTCCACCCCTCCCCCTCCATTTCTTGTGTCAGATGCAGTCAGTGGCTCAGTGCAGAAACAAAAGCGCAATGGGGGTGCGGAGAAGTTGCGGGCCAAAAAAATTACAATTCTAGAGGTTGATGCCTCAACATGTGTAAAAATAACCGACATGTTTAGTGCTGTAGCTTCAGTTTCCAAGCCTACAGTACCTGACGACATTTTGCAAGAACAGGTGAACATAGCACATGGAGGTGACTAGCCACGGCGGTGCCGGCGGGACCCAGACAGAGGAGCAGGTGTCTGATAGTGATGTCAAGGAGGGACAGACTGAGCAGGAGAGTGTAATAGAAATGGTAAGCATGGTACTGTAGTTACATGATTAACAGGAAGGGAGTGTTAATCAGGGCGGGTGCAGGAGGATAGTGTGATGATTTAACGTTACATAAATTAATGAATATTATAATAAGATAACATAATCGTTGTCGCTATTATAAAGTCTGTCAGATTTTTACCTACTACACTAGCTACTCAGTCAGCTAAAGTCAAATAACACAGCTTAAGCATTTTTTGCATTGTTTTTGTAGCTAGGTTAGCAGAGTTAACTTATTCAATTGCAACTTCGACTGACTATTTTAATGTTAACCCTTTAAAACCCATAATGGACATACAGCCCTTCTCTGGAAAACTTAAATGATGCCATTTGATTATTTTTAATTATTACTCAAAATGGCTGCGTCAAAGCGCCCACGACGAGTTACACGTCGGGAGAGAAGTAGCTAACGCATGATATTTGGGGATTAAAACCCGCCTTGCATTTTGAAAGCTGTATATTCAACAAATTAGATATTTTCTCATGTTTCTAATGAATTTCCAATATCATTTATATGCAATATTAATGGTCAGTGAGTAACTTGAATATCATATATATTATTAGGATGTTTTGTGTGAGTAATTTGGTAGTATAGTTTGTTTTTCTTTTTTATGGGAAGTATCTCAACAATGAGAGCTAAATGTTGTTTGGTGTCATATTAAAGAGGGGTTTGTGCTCTTTAAAACAAAGTAGCCTATACTTGCAATTGTAAACTAGTTTTTCTGCTGTCTGGTTCATTGGAAAAAAAAAATCTTTTTAGAATTAGCAGTATTCTACATCCACATTCTATTGTGTTCTAAAGGATTAACTAGCTTTTATAACATGGAGCACATTGTCCATCTAGAAATCCTGCTCTTCAAGAATACATGACTATATAATCAAAATGGATCCTTACTAAGTGTACTTTTAATAACTCTTCCAAATAATTGAAATCATCTCTCTCTTTGTCCTTATGTATAGTCAAGCCAGGTTGAGTTAGCAGTGGAGAAGGGCACCTTTTATCACCAGGGAGTCAGTCAAGAGAGAATGAGTACACTGGTCCACTTGCTCTGGGACACTGGTCCATGGCACTTAGTTCTCAGCTTTGTAGGGGTTTTTGGGAATGGAACGGTAGATATGAATATATACAGGGACCACAAGGATGGTGTACTGGTTGGTTATGTCGGACCGATTGTGATGGGCCGGTCTGAGCAAAAATGCCAGAGCCCTTTTTTTGTCCCAGTCCAGCCCTGCCTATGGGCACCCGGTGTACACCTATCACACAGCTGAAACTCTGTACACTTATAGAACTCATTGAGCCGAACAACTTTCACATTCTATATCAGCCTTTCATAAACTTTTTCAAAAGTGCATAAAATCTAAAGGCACCCCAATGTAAAATATAATTTAAAAACACTGCATAACCCAAATGTAAATGCAAATGTCCTGTTTATTTAGATAGGACAGTAATGAACAGAGCATAATACAAACTGTAAATAACAATAACAATAACAATAATAACAACAAGTTTATAGCACCTTTAAAAACACAGGTTTGCAAAGTAATTCACAAAATAATTAATCAGAGACACAAATGCCATAAAACCGTAAGAGGTGGACCGATGAGGTGAATGATGATCTGCTTTTATGTAATTTTTCCTTTTTTATTCAAAATATTCACAAATTTGTTAGATATGGCATGAAATATCTGATATTCTGATTGTCAAATATATGCAAGTGTTTTGTCGTTTAAACACCTTTATAACGATCGCGTTAGTTGAGCTGTATGCAAGATGGGCGCCGCCATCGCCGCCGCAGACGCAGTTCAGAGAATCGGATCTGTTGGATTTACAACACGTGAATTCATCCACTTCTCTCAAAATACATAAAAGTAAGTGGCAGCTGAACTGGGAGAAGAATAGAGTAAACTTTAAAGTTACTTACACAATGTGTATCTGATATGAATAAAACTAATTATAATGGAAATGATTAATATTGCCTCTTCATTTGACATCAGTGTGTATTTTACAAACTCTAAATGTATAGTTTTTTTAGTACTTATATGTCTGAAACCTAAAATAAACATTATGTGGCTGAAAACACTGAAAAGTTGTGATATATGACAGCTCTGAGTGCGCCTGTCTCTGGCTCAGTGCCAGGCCAGTCAACGCGAAAGCAAGTGATGCACTGACCGTTCTAATCACATGTGTGAATGTGCGATCGTACGTGCGAAAGGGTTAAAAAGAAGAAGAATGTATTTATGTAAATTCAAATATATTTTATATATGAAATTTCAGATTTTTTTTTTTTTTTTAGCCTACGTAATTTTTTCCCCAGTGTGCCGTGGCACCCACTTTGAGAAAGGCTGTTCTGTATCATAGGCTCTGCCCAACAAGAAGTCAGCTATTCAGGGCTATTTAAAAAAAGCATGCTCTGGAATTTGATATAGTCCTCTGAGGACTTTCAACCATTCACCTCAAAACTCAGTGAACATAATCTCAAGACATTGGGGATGCAAAATTGTGAAGTGATTTTTGATATCTTCAACAGTTTGCCCGTGGCGAGGCGTTGAAATAAGGGCAAAAGAATTAGAAACAGGAAATGTCTAATAACATCCACATACATTGCCTGAGTTTGATCAAACTTCATCGGTTTGTTTGTTGTATGATGCCGATTGCATATATGTAACTATTAGGAGTCAATGTTATAGCGCCACCAACTGGCAGCAGGAAGTGTGTCATTTTCAAAGTACTTAGAATTTAGCATCTTATATATGCCATGGCCAAGTGTCAAACTTGAATATTCTGCTCTGGTAATTTTAAGGCAGATAGCATGCTCAGAATTACATGAAACTTAAAATACATATCAGTATTAATGATAGATAGACCATGGAAAAAGTTCATAAAAGGTTGTGGAGTCGGCACTCTATAGCACCACCTTTTGTCAAAAGTGAGGGGTTAGTTTTAGCTACAGACACCAAACTCAGTACATAAATCAGGACAAACAACTTACTAATTCACAGTCATCAGCTACGGCCAACAGGAAGTCAACATGGAAAAATATGGCTGTGAATTAATGCATACTCCTCTCACAAAAATGAAAAATTTCACACCAAAATTTTCCAACATGATGCGAAGATACTGAAGATGCTAAATGCGTATAAGATGCGTGTTGCCATGGCAATTTAATAAATAATATAAAAAATATAACAGTAAATTTCTTATATCTTTAATGTTCTTTATTCTAAAACTTAAAAAAAATACATATGGAGAATAAGTCATTATTAGGAAACATAGTTAGTTTCTGAACTCTATCATACTCGGGGGCCACAAAAAAATTCAAACTGTCACTCTTTACATGTGTCAGATGTACACTGTAATACACTGTAATGACAACCAGGTGTAGCCATAGGACCACAGATGTTACCTCTTTGGGTAATTCTCTCTTTATCAAAAATTTCGCTTTAAAATGATTTAAAAATCTTTAGTGGTAATATAGTGTTATATGATTAGTTAACAAATGTTCATGGATCATAAAAAAAAAAAATGGTTATAGGATCATAAAAAGTATTAGCAAAAATGTACAACAAAGTCTCTAAGGTTAACATTAGTTAATGCAGTAACTAGTATGATCTAAAAATGAACAATATATTTTAGCTAATTTATTAAACTTATTTAATTTTAGTTAATACAAAAAAAAATAATGTTCATGTTAATTCATAGTACAGAAACTGATGTTAATATACACTTTAATAGGCTTTATGGACAGTTTTGAGTGACTATTGAAGTATCAGCACCACATTCTCTTTTACCACTATTTGAAGAATTTATCTTTCAGAACAGGGGTCGGGAATGTACGGCTCGTGAGCCACACCTGGCTTTTTGACAAAAATCATGTGGCTCGCCAGATCTCTTACCATTTCTCCACAATTGATCCATTGCATAAAAAATAATACATAATAAAAAATAATCACTAAAGTTTAGCGATTTGTTGCAGAGTCTAAATAAGCTGATTTTTACCCGCCAATGTGCGTTTTCAGTGCGCATTCAGTGCTGTTCACGAGAGTCACGACGGCAAACCACTGACTTGTCTATGGTAACAGAGCTGATAAACTCAAGCTGGTACATAGCTTGTTAGTTTGTGGCAATAGAGAGAAAAAAGAAAGTTTTTTTTAAACAGCAGAAAAAAAGTGTAAAATTATGTAAAAAAAACTCACAGGACTGAAAACATATACTTTGTGCCAAGAGTCATTATGAAACAAAGATTATTAGCCATTTTTTCCTTTACTGATAAAATGGGCCAAAAAAAAAAAAAAAGAAAGAGAGCAGACCCTAAAGAGAGCAGCCCGAAAAATGGAGCGCAGCTGGAGGAAAATAAAACTGGAGTTATCACGAATTGCTTGGCAGGAAAGTAACCTATCCTACAGAAAAGCATTAAAAACTGGTAGATCCAATTCATTTTCTTCTCTTTTAGAAGAAAATAAACATAACCCCAGGTATTTACTCAATACAGTGGCTAAATTAACGAAAAATAAAGCCTCAACAAGTGTTGACATTTCCCAACATCACAGCAGGAATGACTTAATGAACTAATTTACTTCTAAAATCAATACTCTTAGAGATAAAATTGTAACCATTCAGCCGTCAGCTACAGTGTCGCATCAGACAGTGCACTACAGATCCCTTGATTCTCTACTATAGGAGAGGAATAATTGTATAAACTTGTTAAATCATCTAAACCAGCAAAATGTATATTAGACCCTATACCATCTAAGCTCCTAAAAGAGGTGCTTCCAGAAGTCATAGATCCTCTTCTGACTATTATTAATTCCTCATTGTCATTGGGATATGTCCCCAAAACCTTCAAACTTATTAAGCCTCTCATAAAAAAAAAAAACCCACAACTTGACCCCAAAGAACAAGTTAATTACAGACCAATCCCGAATATCTATTTTCTGTCCAATATACAACAAAAGGTGGTATCCTCACAATTATATTCCTTCTTAGAGAAATATGGTATATGTGAGGATTTCCAGTCAGGATTTAGACGGTATCATAGTACTGAGACTGCTCTCCTTAGTGTTACAAATGACCTGCTCTTATCATCTGATCGTGGTTGTATCTCTCTATTAGCTCTATTGAATCTTAGTGGTGCATTTGACACAATTGACCACAACATTCTTTTGCATAGACTTGAACACTTTGTTGGCATTAATGGAAGTGCATTAGCATGGTTTAAATCGTACTTATAAGACCGCCATCAATTCGTAGCAGGGAATGAAGAGGTAACATATCGATCACAAGTGCAGTATGGAGTACCTCAAGGCTCAGTACTAGTGCCGCTACTCTTCACGATTTATACGTTATATATTCTTTATATATTTTCTGATCTAGTGTTCCTGTAGCTTAATTGGTAGAGCACTGAGCTATCAAGCGCAAGGTTGGGGGTTCGATTCCACGGGAACACATGATAGGTAAAAATTGATAGCCTGAATGCACTGTAAGTCGCTTCGGATAAAAGCATCTGCTAAATGCATACAATTAATTTTTTAATTAAATGTATATGTTACCCTTGGGAGGTATCATCAGGAAACATGGTGTTAGCTTTCACTGTTATGCTGATGTGACTCAGTGAAACACACCAATTTGAAAAACTAATGGAATGCATAGTCGATATAAAAAACTGGATGACGAGTAATTTCTTACTGCTAAATAAAAAAAAACAAAAAAAAAAAAACAGAGGTGTTACTTATAGGACCTAAACACTGTGACACACACCTAATGAATGTTGTTCAGTTGCTTTGACGCAATGTATTTTGTTTAAAGTGCTATATAAATAAAGGTGACTTAACCTGACTTGACTTGAAGAATCAGGTGTGAAACTATCAGGGAGCATTTAGTCTACAGCACCACCATTTTCCAGAACTGCAACTTTCCTGGAGTCTCCAGAATTACAAGGTGTCAGGTTCTGAGAGACTTTGCTTGGATAATAAAATCCCCCAAAAATTGTAGAATAGCATGAAGTATTGTGAAATACTATATACTAAGACTTTATATAAAGGCTTTATGAACAGATACAGTATTGTTCAAAATAATAGCAGTACAATGTGACTAACCAGAATAATCAAGGTTTTTCGTATATTTTTTTATTGCTACGTGGCAAACAAGTTACCAGTAGGTTCAGTAGATTCTCAGAAAACAAATGAGACCCAGCATTCATGATATGCACGCTCTTAAGGCTGTGCAATTGGGCAATTAGTTGAATTAGTTGAAAGGGGTGTGTTCAAAAAAATAGCAGTGTGGCATTCAATCACTGAGGTCATCAATTTTGTGAAGAAACAGGTGTGAATCAGGTGGCCCCTATTTAAGGATGAAGCCAACACTTGTTGAACATGCATTTGAAAGCTGAGGAAAATGGGTCGTTCAAGACATTGTTCAGAAGAACAGCGTACTTTGATTAAAAAGTTGATTAGAGAGGGGAAAACCTATAAAGAGGTGCAAAAAATGATAGGCTGTTCAGCTAAAATGATCTCCAATGCCTTAAAATGGAGAGCAAAACCAGAGAGACGTGGAAGAAAACGGAAGACAACCATCAAAATGGATAGAAGAATAACCAGAATGGCAAAGGCTCAGCCAATGATCACCTCCAGGATGATCAAAGACAGTCTGGAGTTACCTGTAAGTACTGTGACAGTTAGAAGACGTCTGTGTGAAGCTAATCTATTTTCAAGAATCCCCCGCAAAGTCCCTCTGTTAAAAAAAAGGCATGTGCAGAAGAGGTTACAATTTGCCAAAGAACACATCAACTGGCCTAAAGAGAAATGGAGGAACATTTTGTGGACTGATGAGAGTAAAATTGTTGTTTTTGGGTCCAAGGGCCACAGGCAGTTTGTGAGACGACCCCCAAACTCTGAATTCAAGCCACAGTACACAGTGAAGACAGTGAAGCATGGAGGTGCAAGCATCATGATATGGGCATGTTTCTCCTACTATGGTGTTGGGCCTATTTATCGCATACCAGGGATCATGGATCAGTTTGCATATGTTAAAATACTTGAAGAGGTCATGTTGCCCTATGCTGAAGAGGACATGCCCTTGAAATGGTTGTTTCAACAAGACAATGACCCAAAACACACTAGTAAACGGGCAAAGTCTTGGTTCCAAACCAACAAAATTAATGTTATGGAGTGGCCAGCCCAATCTCCAGACCTTAATCCAATTGAGAACTTGTGGGGTGATATCAAAAATGCTGTTTCTGAAGCAAAACCAAGAAATGTGAATGAATTGTGGAATGTTGTTAAAGAATCATGAAGTGGAATAACAGCTGAGAGGTGCCACAAGTTGGTTGACTCCATGCCACACAGATGTCAAGCAGTTTTAAAAAACTGTGGTCATACAACTAAATATTAGTTTAGTGATTCACAGGATTGCTAAATCCCAGAAAAAAAAATGTTTGTACAAAATAGTTTTGAGTTTGTACAGTCAAAGGTAGACACTGCTATTTTTTTAACACACCCCTTTCAACTAATTGCCCAATTGCACAGCCTTAAGAGCGTGCATATCATGAATGCTGGGTCTTGTTTGTTTTCTGACAATCTACTGAACCTACTGGTAACTTGTTTGCCACGTAGCAATAAAAAATATACTAAAAACCTTGATTATTCTGGTTAGTCACATTGTACTGCTATTATTTTGAACAATACTGTAGGTTTTGAGTTACTCTTGAAGGACCAGCATCACCACCTCTTGTAAGACGGTTTGAGGAATATATCTTCCTGAATCTGGCATTAATATTTAGGAGCTTAACCTGAAAAGTCTGTCTTTTAGAATTTACAAAAAATCAATATCCACATTAATTCTTAATTCTTTTGTAATTCTTTTTGTCATTTCTTCCTCACCCAGTGTTTTTTTTTTTTTTTTTTTTTTTTTGACCCAGTCAGCATTTTTTGTCCAATGGTCATGTCTTAACTTTGCAATTTCTGTATTGCATTAGTTTTTGGGATTTAATAATTTTAGAGTTTTCAGCTTGAGTTAAAACTCTTTTTGGCTCATTTCATCTTTAAAAGAAAACATGCATTCTAATTCTGCACACCTGAATATAAGGAGCTTTTCTCTTCCAGCTTTCATGGACAATTATACACTCAACTAAAGGATTATTAGGAACACCTGTTCAAGTTCTCATTAATGCAATTATCTAATCAACCAATCACATGGCAGTTGCTTCAATGTATATAGGGGTTTGGTCCTATTCAAGACAATCTCCTGAACTCCAAACTGAATTTTTCTGAATGCAATTTTGAGCATGGCGTGGTTGTTGGTGCCAGACAGGCCGGTCTGTGTATTTCACAATCTGCTCAGTTACTGGGATTTTCACGCACAACCATTACTAGGGTTTACTAAGAATGGTGTGAAAAGGGAAAAACATCCAGTATGGGGCAGTCCTGTGGGGGAAAATGCCTTGTTGATGCTAGAGGTCAGAGGAGAATGGGCCGACTGATTCCAGCTGATAAAGGAGCAACTTTGACTGAAATAACCACTCATTACAACCGAGGTATGCAGCAAAGCATTTGTGAAGCCACAACATGCACAACCTTGAGGCGGATAGGCTACAACAGCAGAAGACCCCACCGGGTACCACTCATCTCCACTACAAATAGGAAAAAGAGGCTACAATTTGCACAAGCTCACCAAAATTGGACAGTTGAAGACTGGAAAAATTTTGCCTGATCTGGAGAGTCTCGATTTCTGTTGAGACATTCTGATGGTAGAGTCAGAATTTGGCGTAAACAGAATGAGAACATGGATCCATAATGCCTTGTTACCACTGTGCAGGTGTCAGGGTTGGTAAACCGTGATCTCGGGTTGTTTACACTTTGTGGTGAATTCTGTGTGTTCTGCGTCTGCACTGATTAGTTGTGGGCATCATCGTTAATTGTATCAGCAACAGCTGCCACTCATTACTCATTTCCTATATAATGGCTTGTCTCACGTCTTGTGTTTGTGAGATCGTTGTTTCATGTCGTTGTGTTTACCCCCGTCTGGCTTCTGTGTAGTTTGCGTTTGGATGTCTGTGTTTCCCCAGAACCTCATCCACTCTCCGCACGATCACTCAGCCACGAACACTTACCTTCGGCTCTGTTCCCCGCAGTTCCTGTGCCACTCTCTCCTGCTGCCTCACGCCGTCAACACCCGGACTCCTCACCTGCACTCCATAACCGTCTGGACTTCTCACCGCCTTAATCATCCTTCTGGAGTGTTCCCGTATCATCGTCTTTGTGTGTCTTTGTACAATATCTCATCTCATTAAACCTTGTTAACTCGCTATTGTTTCCAGACTGTCCTTTCACCAGCCGTCACAGAACGATCTAACCAACATGGAAGCAGCGAGCACCAATACCCTCACCAATTTCATGCACCACAGCGTCAAGAGAATGGATCAGCAGCAGGAGAGCATCTCGAACACCGGACGCGCTGTCTAAGCGCTGGTGGCACAGCTGTCCGAGCTCACCCAGCAGATCCATCAGCTCACGTCTCCCACTGCGCCCATCGCACCGCCTGCGCCGACCGTTCCCCCGGGGATTCCCCAGGAGATTCCCCAGGACCACTTCTGGCCAGAGCCGCGACTTCCGGCGCCGGAGAAATACGCTGGTGAGCCAACTTTTTGCAGAACATTCCTTAACAAGTGCTCTATGCATTTTGCCCTGCAGCCCCGCACTTTCGCCACAGAAGAAGCCAAGGTAGCGTTCACGCTCACCCTTTTATCGGGCAAGGCTGCCTTATGGGGAACGGCGGTGTGGGAGAATCAACATCCGTGCTGTGCCTCGTTCCACCTCCTACCTGACGAGATGAAGAGAGTTTTCGACTGGGCTGCGACCGGCAGGGAGGCCGCCCATCGCCTCTCGGAACTCCAACAAGGACATTCATCTGTCACCGAATATTCCATCGAGTTCCGTACCCTGGCGGCCGCATGCCAGTGGAACGAGGCGGTGCAGTGGGATAGATTCCTGCATGGGTTATCCGACCGTGTTCAGCAGGAGATCTACCTCCTCGAGCTGCCCCCTACTCTCAACGAACTCATCGACCTGGCGTTGCGGGTGGAGGCCAGGTTTAATCACCTGGGCCGCCAACACAGTCCTTCCAAACTTCCATTCTCTCCCAGTAGGGGGTGCTTGAGTCAAGAGAACGCGGTCGGTTCTGTCGACGATCACGAGCCCATGCAGGTGGGTCGAGCTTGGCTGTCCCGGAGGGAGAGGGGTCGAGCTTGGCTGTCCCGGAGGGAGAGGGAACGGTGGAGGTCCCAAGGACTATATTTATACTGTGGAGGCTCTGATCATAACAACTACTCTTGCTCGGTAAAAGAGTCAGCCCGATAGTAAACCTGAGGCTACTATTGGGTGGGATCTCCGCCGAGAAGTCCTCACCCACATCATCGACCCTCCTTCCGGTGAAATTGCAGTGGAAGAATCACCATCATGAATGCCAAGCTCTTCTGGACTCCGGAGCCGAAGGTAATTTCATTGGTTCTTCACTTGCACATCACCTGAACATTCCTGTCCTTCCTGTGTCTCTCCCCATCCATGTCACCGCACTCAACGGCCAGGAACTGCCTCATGTCACCCACCATACTGAACCCATCACACTCATCACATCCGGCAACCATCAAGAAACCATATCCTTTTTTCTCATGGACTCCCCTGTTGCTCCCATAGTTTAAGGTCACCCCTGGTTGTTCAGACATAATCCACGAGTGGAATGGGGTTCTAACACTATCACATTGTGGAGTGAAAGTTGTCATGAGTCTTGTCTGGTTTCTGCCTGTCCTGTTGTTCCTGTTTCTGTTTTTGAGAAGGAGACCATGGCGTTGCCATAGACTTAGTGTCAGGTAAATCTCCGCCTAAAGGCAAGTTATACTTTCTTTATATTCCTGAGAGGGAGGCCATGGAGAAATATATTTCTGATTCCTTAGCCTCTGGGTTCATCCGTCCTTCCTCATCTCCAGCGGGGGCGGGGTTCTTTTTTGTGGGTAAGAAGGATGGTTCTCTGCGATCTTGTATTGATTACCAAGAGCTGAACTACATTACTATTAAGAATACTTATCCATTACCACTCATGTCTTCAGCTTTCGAGAGGTTGCAGGGAGCATCTGTATTCACAAAATTGTATTTACGTAACGCTTATCATTTGGTCCGCATCAGGAAGGGAGATGAATGGAAAACTGCCTTTAATACCCCTAGAGGGCACTTTGAATATTTGGTTATGCCGTTCGGGCTCTCCAACTCGCCCGGGGTTTTTCAAGCACTCGGGAATGACGTGTTGAGAGATATGGTAGATCAGTTTATATATGTTTACCTGGATGACATACTGATTTTTTCTTCATCTCTCCAGGAACATGTTCAACACGTCAGACGAGTGCTCCAGAGGTTATTAGAGAATGGGCTTTTTGTCAAGGCGGAGAAGTGCGTATTCCATGCACAGTCGGTCCCCTTCCTAGGGTTTATCGTGTCGTCTGAGGGAATATGAATGGACCCTGACAAGGTAAAGGCTGTGATAGATTGGCCATCTCCAGATTCCCGTAAGGCCCTACAGCGGTTTCTGGGGTTCGCCAACTTCTATCGGCGTTTTATTCATAATTACAGCCAACTAGCCTCACCTCTGACAGCCTTGACCTCCCCCAGTACTCCGTTCAGGTGGTCTGACGCAGCTGAGACTGCATTCTCTAACCTGAAGAACCGCTTTGTTTCGGCTCCCATCCTTGTCGCCCCTGATCACACACGGCAGGTGGGGGTAGGAGCAGTGCAGTGTCCCAACGTGCTGCTTCAGATGATAAGGTCCACCCTTGCGCGTTTTTCTCTCATCGATTATCTCCTGCCGAACGTAATTATGACATTGGCAATAGAGAGTTGTTGGCGGTCAAATTAGCATTGGAGGAGTGGCGCCACTGGTTAGAGGGTTCAGGGGTTCCCTTTATTGTTTGGACCGATCATAAGAATTTAGAGTACATTAGAACTGCTAAAAGACTCAATTCCAGGCAGGCTCGGTGGGCACTTTTTTTCGGCCGTTTTGAATTTTCCCTATCGTACCGCCCGGGTTCCAGAAATGTTAAACACGATTCTTTGTCACGTCTTTTTGATCCCTCCGCCCGTCCCGTTACTCCCGAGTGTATTTTGCCTGAGAGATTAGTAGTCTCAGCACTCGTATGGGAGGTCGAGTCGAAGGTCAAGACGGCCTTAGAAGGGGTAACTCCTCCGTCCGGTTGCCCACCGAACCGCTTATCTGTGCCGGAGGAGTTAAGGTCCGAAGTTGTCCGGTGGGGTCATTGTTCCAACATGGCTTGTCATCCAGGGATAAGTAGAACTAATGGGTTGGTTAGACAACGATTCTGGTGGCCACGTATGGCTCGCGACGTCCGCGATTTTGTTTTGGCTTGTTCAGTTTGTGCCAGTGGTAAGTCATCTAACCGACCTCCTGATGGGCTCCTTCAACTGCTGTCTGTCCCTTCGAGACCCTGGTCACATATCGCTCTAGATTTTGTTACCGCCCTCCCGCCCTCTAATGGCATGACAGTCATTTTGACTGTAGTGGACCGGTTCTCGAAGGCGGCACATTTCATTCCCTTGCCCAAATTACCGACAGCCAAGGAGACAGCAGTTACTGTTTTAGATCACGTCTTTCGGGCTCCATGGCCTCCCGGTAGACGTGGTTTCAGACAGGGGATCCCAGTTCATATCCAAATTTTGGAAAGAGTTTTGCAAGTTATTAGGAGCGTCAGTTAGCTTGTCGTAGGGTTATCATCCCCAAAGCAACGAACAATCTGAGCGAGCCAACCAAGATTTAGAAAGGACGTTGAGATGTTTGGTTTCCAAGAATCCTTCTTCCTGGAGTCAACAACTCTCTATGGTGGAGTACGCCCGCAATTCGTTGCCAGTGTCAGGTACGGGCCTCTCTCCATTTCAGTGTAGTGTAGGGTACCAGCCACCAGCGTTTCCCAGTCTGGAATCTGAAGTCATGGTCCCCTCCGCTCACACGTTTGTCCAGAGGGGCCACCGCACCTGGACCAGATCCCGTGAGACTCTGCTCCGGGTGAGGGAGCGCACTGAGGCCAAGGCCGATCGCCACAGGTCAAAGCCTCCCGTCTAAGTCGTGGTTCAAAAAGTGTGGCTTTCTACCGTTCACTATCACCAAGATCATTAGTCCGGTGACAGTCCGCCTCAAACTACCTCCTGCGTACAAGAGGATACACCCCGCCTTTCATGTGTCCAAAATTAAACCCGTGTTTTATGCACGTATTAATCCACCTACTCCGGTTCCCCCGCCGCCGCGTCTCGTAGATGGGGAACCAACATATTCGGTTAATCGTATTCTGGACTCGAGACGGAGGGGATGAGGATTCCAGTATCTGGTGGACTGGGAAGGTTACCGTCCGGAGGAGAGGAGTTGGGTACCAACTAGGGACATATTGGATCACTCCCTTATTGATAATAATAATAATAATAATAATAATAAGTTTTATTTATATAGCGCCTTTCCAGAGCTCAAGGACACGTTACAATAAACAAACAACAATAAAGGCAATTGACAAAGAGAGCAGACAGAACAACAATAGGCAAATGAGAGTGCAAGTACAGTAAGTGAGAATTGTGTAGATGGGGCAGCAACCAGCAGAGAGAGAGGAAAAAAAAAATAAAGTAAAAAAAAAAAAAAAAAACACTAAGACCTATAACATTCAGAAAATAGGTGTGTTTTGAGCATGGATTTGAATTCAGAGATAGTGTTAACAAAACGGAGTGATGGGGGGAGAGAGTTCCACATTTTGGGTGCAACAACACTGAATGATCTGCCCCCCATTGAGGCAAGGCGATGCAGAGGGACAACGAGGAGGCTGGAATCAGCGGATCGTAAAGAGCGAGTTGGGGTGTAAGGGAGAAGCAGGTTACAGAGGTAGGGGGGAGCAAGGCCATGCAGAGACTTAAAAGCGAGAAGGAGAATTGATGAATTGATGAATTCAATCAGCAGGTAGGCCCTTCTGGGAACTCCAGGAGGAGTTCTTAGAGGGGGGAGTACTGTCACGGTTGGTAAACCGTGATCTCGGGTTGTTTACACTTTGTGGTGAATTCTGTGTGTTCTGCGTCTGCACTGATTAGTTGTGGGCGTCTCCGTTAATTGTATCAGCAACAGCTGCCACTCATTACTCATCTCCTATATAATGGCTTGTCTCACGTCTTGTGTTTGTGAGATCGTTGTTTCATGTCGTTGTGTTTACCCCCGTCTGGCTTCTGTGTAGTTTGCATTTGGATGTCTGTGTTTCCCCAGAACCTCATCCACTCTCCGCACGATCACTCAGCCACGGACACTTACCTTCGGCTCTGTTCCCCGCAGTTCCTGTGCCACTCTCTCCTGCTGCCTCACGCCGTCAACACCCGGACTCCTCACCTGCACTCCATTACCGTCTGGACTTCTCACCGCCTTAATCATCCCTCTGGAGTGTTCCCGTATCATCGTCTTTGTGTGTCTTTGTACAATATCTCGTCATCTCATTAAACCTTGTTAACTCGCTATTGTTTCCAGACTGTCCTTTCACCAGCCATCACAGCAGGCTGCTGCTGGTGGTGTAATGGTGTGTGTGTGTGGGGGGGGGGGGGGGGGTTTCTTAGCACAATTTAGGCCCCTTAATGCCAATTGGGCATCGTTTAAATGCCAATAAAAAATAATAATGGTAGTGATTAAGATAGATATGGTTTGGAATTGGTAAAATGTGCTTGGAAAAAATCACAATAAAACAATGTTTTAATGTTTAAGTTTGGAATATTAACTGACATAAATGAATGCTATATAATTATTGTTCATGTTAACATAGTTAATGTTAATATATTAAACTTAATTGTGAAGTGTTAGTAAAGTTATATATATTGTTCTGTTTATGTTATTTTAAAGTATAGATGGTTCGGATTAACCCTTTAACTACCGTATCCCTAAAAACCTGACTGCCAGAGGGTTATTGTACATGTATGTGCCCGCTGGGCACAGTTTTCCTGATGGAGCCATGGTGGCATTTGCGCTGATGGCTTGAGCCCGTCATCGCTGCTTTTAATAAACTTTATAAACTTATTATATTAAGTTACGACCTAAGTCTAATCACCTTTATTGATATAGTGATTTACACAACATAGATTGTTTGAAAGCATCTTTACAGTTATAAACATGATTAAATTATGCAAACAAAATTTTCTTTAAAAGATAGCAGTAAATGTCTCAATTACGTCCATAACCCTCGCTCCCTGATGGAGGGAACGGAGATGTTATGTCATTTTGACATTAGGGGTTTACTCGCAAACCCCAATCATTTCATATCATATTAATATGATATTAAGAGAAAATGACAATGAAATTTGGCTAGTGGATTTGGAGCCACTATACCAAGAGGTGATAGGTGCACCACTCACTCAGGTTTTACACTGAGGAGCTGAGAAAATGTCCCTGGCAACAAGCGATGGTTTGAGATTGTGGCATAGGGATATAACATCTCTGTTCCCTCCATCATGGATCAAGGGTTATGTAGGTAATTGAGACATTCTCTATCTGTCGACATTAGGAGTCCACGGAAAGCATCACAATCTGAAGGTCTTAATCTTTCTAAATTTTCTTACCTTGGAGCCCACAGGGACCAAAAGGTGAGTACATTACTGCTGGAGATAGCCATGCTGCTTTTCCGTTCGCAAAAAAAAAAAAATCTTAACAGAGGGGATTTTAACCTTCAGTGAAAGACTTTCTTCAGATCTTTGTAATTTGTTGTTATCAATTTAGGCAATAACGATAGGGATTCTATATGGGATCATATGGGATCGCCCATAGGGAATCAATTCCACTATCTAGTGGGCAAACTTCTGCATGGAGACAGCCTTCCCTTTCCTCTGTAGCAGACAAGAGCTGCTCAGAGCTTCTGAAACTCTGAGTGCAGTTCATGTACAGTATATACGCAATGCTCTTATGGGACATATTAATAGCAAGGCTAGATCTGCCTCGTCCAAGGGCAGTGCTTGAAGGTTAACCACCTGATTGTGAAAAGGCGTGGTGGGAACCTTGGGCATGTATTCAGGTCTCAGGACAATGTGAGAGTAGGCTGGCCCAAACACAAGGCACCTCAATTGTCAGTGTGGATCAACCGACAATGTGGATCGCAAGCATTATGATTGGTCAGCTATAACCAAAGTTAATTTCATTGACAAATAATTTTTGTCATAATATTTCGTCAACAACATTTTTTTCACAGACTACAACGAGACGATAATGAACTAAAACTCTTTTTGAATGACAAAGTCTACCCTGGTGAAAAATAAATACACTTAATTGTATTTAAAATATATTTATTTAATGATAAGTATACTAAAAATAGATTTACATGTCTATACTAACTGCAAATACATTCTTAATTTAGTTATTTCATACTCTCATAAAGCACAAACTTAGTGCACTACAAATTAATTTGTAAAATAGTATACTTCTTACAAATGCATGTGGGGAGAGATGAAATGTATATATTAATCTTTAAGAAGGAAAACTGGCTAGTTTCTTAATTCCATCTACAGAATGTTTGAATTTTGTCAAATGTGATTTTCACACATACATCCCCATATAAACTAACTGGACAAAACCTTTAAAAGAGGTTCACAACCCCAATGACTTCATAGCCTGCTTCCTTATCCCAATGATATGTCCATGGTCACTCAACCCAACAACCAGTGTCAATAAGTGATGAATGAAGCAACTTATCTTATGATCCTGAAGCTGTATCAAGGCCATATAATATACAGTATTTCTGTGGTGATTGTTTGTATGTTGTCATATCATTTAAGTAAACATGTATGAGTTCTCACCCAAGACTATGGCACAAAAGACAATATAACATTGTGTATTGATATTTGTTTGTTCCCTCACCCCTTAAAAGTGTCTTAAAGGGTTACTTCACCCAAATCAAAGTAGTCCATGTGACATCAGATGGTCAGTTAGAATTTTTTGAAGCATCGAAACATTTTGGTCCAAAAATAGCAAAAACTACGACATTTTTCAACATTGTCTTCTCTTCCGGGTCTGTTGTGAGCGCGTTCACTGCAGTGTATGATATCCGGTTCGTGAACGAATCATTCAATGTAACCGGATCTTCTTGAACCAGTTCACCAAATCGAACTGAATCGTTTGAAATGGTTTGCGTCTCCAATAACCATTAATCCACAAATGACTTAAGCTATTAACTTTTTTTAATGTGGCTGACACTCCCAGGAGACCTTATAATCTATACTTATAATTATACATTATAATTAAATCCTCCATGTCTGCTGCGTTCTCCAAACTCAGGCAATTTGATAATACCTAGAATATCAAAATCAACTGTGGGTGGCAGATCCTTTTCCTATTTAGCGCCCAAACTCTGGAATAACCTACCTAACATTGTTCGGAAGGCAGACACACTCTTGTAGTTTAAATCTAGATTAAAGATCCATCTCTTTAATCTGGCTTACACATAACATACTAATATACTTCTAATATCCAAATCTGTTTAAGCGGCTTCTCTCTGTCCTGACAGAATGGTGTTTTCATGTTTTTTGTCTTGTGAGTCGCAGTGTTTTAGTACGTCCTCGTCGCGCCTACCTGTCTTTAAGCGCAAATACAGTCGCAGGTTTCTGCTCGATGTGACAGAACCGCATTGTTACAGTTAAACTCTGCGCACATGGAGCAGCTGTGGGATCTCGGTCTGCTACAGAGGTCTTCACCATCACCGACCCCCACTACTGCATCTCACCCACAGCGGAGGCGCCACAAGTGGTGTGAGAGGAAGCAGAAGAGGGGTAAACCATCACTGTTCGGGCCAACCAGAAGCCATGGATGACAGGGGAGGTCTACAGACTTCTGAAGACACGGAAAGCTGCCTTCAGAGCTGGAGATGAGGTGGGCCTGAGAAAAGCTAGGGCCAACCTGTCCCGTGGCATCAGAGAGGCTAAGAGAGGATAGCTCATCAATTCAGCAACAGCAGAGACACTAGGAGACTGTGGCAGGGGATACAGACCATTACGGACTGCAAGCGCCCACCACGGACCTGTGACAACAACATCTCTCAGCTGAATGAGCTGAACACCTTCTTCACTCGCTTTGAACAACAAAACAGCACCACTGCACAGAAGACTCCACCTCCTTCCGGTGACCAGGTGATGACGCTGACCTCAGACAGCGTGAGGAGATCCTTCAGCAGGATCAATGCATGCAAAGCTCCGGGTCCTGACAACATCCCTGGGCGTGTACTGAAAGACTGTGCAGCAGAACTCACTGATGTCTTCACAGACATTTTCAACATCACAGAGTCAGGCTGTTGTTCCCACATGCTTTAAAACTGCCCCCATCATTCCAGTTCCGAAGAAGCCATCTCCATCCTGCTTCAATGACTTGTAAGTTGCACTTACCCCCATCCTCATGAAGTGCTTTGAACGGCTTAGTCATGCACCACATCAAATCTGCCCTCCCCCTTCCCTGGACCCCTTCCAGCTTGCATATCGTTCTAACCGGTCGACCGATGATGCCATCGCCACTTCCCTCCACTCAGCACTCACACATCTGGACAAAAAGGACTCATATGTCAGAATGCTGTTCATAGAATTCAGTTCAGCATTCAACACAATCATCCCTCAACAGCTCATTTACAAACTGATCCAGCTTGGGTTCAACACTTCACTGTGCAACTGGCTGTTGGACTTTATTATTGGAAGACCTCAGGCAGTACAGGTCAGCAGCAACACATACAGCACCATCACACTGAACACTGGGGCCCCCCAAAGATGTGTGCTGAGCCCCCTCCTCTTCACTCTGCTGAACCATGACTGCACACCATCACACAACTCCAACCTCTTTATTAAGTTTGCAGATGACACGACTGTGGACTACAAGAGCAAGGTGAGCCGCCTGGCCAAGTGGTGCAGTGACAACAATATCTCTCTGAACATGGAGAAGACAAAGGAGATTGTTGTAGACTTCAGGAGAGCATAGACTCAGCATGTTCCTCTGACCATCAGCGGTGCGACTGTGGAGAGAGTGAACAGCATCAAGTTCCTGGGTGTGCACATCACCTCTCCTGGACTGAAAACACAGCAGCACTGGCCAAGAAATCACAAAAGCGTCTCTACTTCCTCCGCAAACTGAGGAGAGCCAGAGCCCCGGCCCCCATCATGTACACCTTCTACAGAGGCACCATCGAGAGCATCCTGATGAGCTGCATCACTGTGTGGTACAGCGCCTGCAACGCGCCCTGCCGAAAGACTCTGCAACGCATAGTGAGAGCAGCTGAGAAGATCATTGGTGTCTCTCCCCTCCCTCCAGGACATATGGAATTATATACATAACAAAAAAGTGTGAAACAACTGAAAATATGTCTTCAAAGTAGACACCTTTTGCTTTGATTACTGCTTTCCACATTCTTGGCATTCTCTTGATGAGCTTCAAGAGTTAGTCACCTGAAATGGTCTTACAACAGTCTTGAAGGAGTTCCCAGAGAGATGCTTAGCACTTGTTGGCCCTTTTGCCTTCTGTCTGCGGTCCAGCTCACCCCTAAACCATCTCGACTGGGTTAAGGTCCGGTGACTGTGGAGGCCAGGTCATCTGGCGCAGCACCCCATCAGCTCCTTCTTGGTCAAATAGCCTTTGATGCCTTCAGTGTGACTCTACAATTTTCATAGTCTTGAAAATAAAGAAAACTCTTTGAATGAAAAGGTGTGTCCAAACTTTTGGTCTGTACTGTTTATATATATATATATATATATATATATATATATATATATATATATATATATATATATATATATATCAATTTCAATAGTAGTCCACTGTATGAAAAATATTTGGGTATAACATGTCATAGTTCAATTTACTTTGCTATGTTTTGCACCTACTAGTAAAAATAAAAATAAAAAATGATATCTGGTGTCTGAATTTGGTTTGACTGTGCATTAATTCTTGTTTAAAAATACAAAGTAATTCAGTCAAGAGCAGTGAGTGATTTTCTTCCTTTCATTTTCTTGGATTAACATTACAGCAGCTAGTAGTTAAATTAGACATGGTCACATTAAGAGACAATGAATGGATCCAATATAATACACATCCTATTTTTTTCCTCAAATGTTTACTTTCACTTAAGACATAACACACACGTAAGACACTTTTTTCGAACATACTTTATTTTGTATGTATTTGTGTGTATTGTTGGTACAAGGTAAACTCTGTGTTCATGTGTTTTGAAACGCCCTCTCTCTGCATGAGCCCTGAACACCAGAACACCGTGGGTGCTGAATTGGGCTCTTACACATCCGTTTCTGTTTTTTTTTTTAAACTACTGCAATTTGTATTTGTTCGTTCAGGTGCAGGACAAAGGAAAGGTCGGTTCAGTGTTGCTGTCTGTGAGACATGGCTCTCTGCATGCGCACTGAACACGCATATTTGTATTTCAATGCTTTAAACTCTTTTGAATATTTAAATTGGCAAGCGGCAAGGCTTAAAAACAAGTGAAAATTATAGTGATGGGAAGTTCGATTCTTTTCCGCTAACCGGTTCTTTTTGGACGGTTAAATAAACAGGTTGAAAAAAACGGTTCATCGGTTCTTTCACGCTCGACGTAATGACGTCATTGGCAATGACGTTATGGCGTCACGTCTATCAAACATTCAAATATATAAAGTCAGTAATCATAACTTTAGTCAGTTAAAACCTCATAATCATGAAAAGTTTACATTTGAGTTTTGCAACAACACCTAAATACAGTAACAGCAATAATGTGCATATGAGGGTTTAAGTCTTGAAGATATAAAGTAAATAAATTAGGTGTCATCAGCGCAGAAACCATGATCCACTTACTAAACATAATCCGTTGCGATGTATTTGTTATTAAATGAACTTACGTTTCGCCAGATTGCCCTTCATCCAAGCCCTCGAAATACCTGCGCTCATAACATTACTAGTACAGAATCAGAATCAATCACCAAAAGAATCCCTTCGGTTCAGACATGCTGTGAGTCAGTTGGCTTCACGCTGAATCGCGCATGCGCAGTATCATCAGTTCATCGGTTCTCAATTCGGACGCGTCCGACAGAAACGATTCTCGGTTGAGTGTACTGATGATCCGAAAAACGATGCAACCGGTTCTTGACTCGAGAACGAGAATCGCTCTAACCGGCACATGCTGCAGTTCAGTGTCATCAGCTGCTCTACTCGTGTTCATGTTCTGTTTACTACAAACTCAATTTGTGAATGTTTCATCATTAACTATAAATACAGTACAGATATCTCATAAATCATCTCTTATTCCTATTAAACATAAGAGTCTTTAGAGTCTCAATTATTGTCCAACTTCCCTGAAAACCCATTTGGCCTATACATTATATACAATATACAGATTGGAAACATTAATCTAAAAAAAAAAATTAAAAAAAATAAAATAAAATATAGTTATTTTATCACACTTTCCGATGTTTAACAAAATACTTACAAAATTACACGCATGCGCAGTATCATCAGTTCATCGGTTCTCAATTCGGACACGTCCGACAAAACGATTCTTGGTTGAGTGTACTGGTGATCCGAAAACCGAAGCAACCGGTTCTTGACTCGAGAACTGCTCCAGCAGTGGGCGTGTTCGTTCATTATCTGGCTCGGCTCAGTGTTCATCTTCAGTTTGGTCTTCACAGCATTTCATTCAGTGTACTGTTTGAGTAAATGGATTACCCCGGATTATTGGTTTATTCTGACTCAGAGGGAGTGTCAATCACGTTAAAAAAGTTAACAGCTTAAGTGATTTGTGGATTTATGCTTATTGGAGACGTGAACCGTTTCAAACGATTCAGTTCGATTTGGTGAACTGTTTCAACCAGTTCACTAAGAAGAACCGGTTGAATTGAACGACCGAATCACGAACACGAATCGGCCATCACTAGAAAATTATAAGCTTTCGTGATGACATTCAGCAATGGCCTGTCAACTGTCCTAATCATCTTTTTAGGCTGGCCTCAACCAGACGGTTGAGATCGCCGGGGGCCCCCCTCAGCCATGGGCCCTTATAATAGTAAAAACCTTTCAACCCACTTGCGACGGCCCTGTCCATATAATTTGTGCTGTTATTGATGGGAAAAATGTTTACTTATAGTAGTATTTGTAACAGTATATCAAGACTACAAAGTTACCGCAGTTTATCACAGCACATGTCTGCTTTTTTTGTTTTAAAGACATTTGTCATTACTTGTCTTTCCATAGACTGATGACCGGCTGGAGAGTGAGACAACAAAGTAGCTGCTTAGTCTTTGGATGTAAGCTTGATTCTTGAATTAAGTACATTTTCCTTACCTATCTGCAAATTATAATTATTATTATTATTATTATATGCTTACATATCATTTTATTGTGATGTAAAACTAATGAGCAGATGGTATTTCAGCCATCTGTTCCATATTAATGTATTATTTGTGAGTCTTTATACGTCTGAGATTAAATGATAGAAGCATTTGGAATAGATCTCTGACCTTTTGGCTGTCAGAATCACTGAAGGTCAAGCCGAAATAGTCCTTTTCCAACAAGTTTAGATGTTCACACACCAGGTCCAGGAGAACCTGCCCCTTACATTGCTTCTGCAAAAATAACAAAACACAAATATGGAAGGGATAAACATACATATAAATTATGCAATTAGCAGACAGTGCAAACAATAACCATGTTTATAAGATGTTTATATTTGATGATCTGGTCCTAATAAAATATTAATTCCACTCTCCGTCACGTTGCAATAATAAGAACAGAAAAATTTTATATAGTAATTCATTCATCCCCTTTTAAGAAAACATTACTGTTCCAATGACAAGCTGTTGTACCCAAAAAGGTGCAATTTTGTCCCCTTTTTTCTGACGCTTCCCCCTCTGTGATTTTTACAGCATGGTAGATGCATAAAATTGGATAATACTGCCATCATATCAGACTGCTGCTGCTAGGGGCGCATGCTTCCCCCTTTACAATCACAGCTGCTTAAACATTTTAAGAACATACTTGTTGCACATCCTCTTTTGCTTAACTTTGGGTGACGCTCCCACCCCCCACCTTAATGTGCTTTTTCAGCATGTAATATTTAAATTGAATGATATACAAACTGACATCGTATTAGGCTGCTGCTGCTAGGGGTGTATGCTTCCCCCATACAGTTCTCTCAAATATTTTGCATAAGCAGCTAAGCAACATGCTTGTTGTATGCTTCTCTCCGAGTTTGTGTGATGCTTCCCCCATAAATATAGTATCAAGCAACATTTCTCATTGCTGGCCATTCAAATTGCATCAGTTGTGTTGGGGAGTTTTGGCATATGGTTGTTTTGGGGGTTTGTCTTGCTGCTTTCCCCGCTCTGTCCAAGCATGGCTGCATGGACAGGCGTGTGGAGTGTTGCCCAGAACATAACCATACCGCCAACACTAACTGTATGCAATTATAATTGTCATTAAATATACTTGACTGAAGTGGTCCTGATTGAAATCGAGCATCGCGTTAGTTCAGTCAGGTCATGATAGTCATGCTTGCATCAGCTGACAGTCAGCTGTTCCTGATGTGTACCAATCCAGTCTCGACACCTATCACCTGCGGTCTATTTAAGTTCCCATTATTCAGTGTCTCTCCATCGCATTGCTGCTTGCAATTAACTCCCTCCTCCAACCCCAACTCCACCAACTAAACCTGTAATCTGATCTAACTTGTTCTTTCTTTACAGTGACTTCATTGGAAGCAGTCTCCATGACATTTTGTTTTCAACTCATGTAATTGAGAATTGTAATTATGTATGCTTATAATGGTTCTGTTCTGTACCCCAGGGGGGTTTGTCTTGCTGCTTTCGCCGCTCTGTCCAAGCATGGCTGCATGGACAGGCGTGTGGAGTGTTACCCAGAACATAACCATACCGCCAACACTAACTGTATGCAATTATAATTGTCATTAAATATACTTGACGGAAGTGGTCCTGATTGAACTTTGAACTAGTTCATGTAGAAAGTGAAAAACTAATGGAATGCATAGTCGATATAAAAAACTGGATGAGGAGTCATTTCTTACTGCTACATTCTGAAAAAATTTATTTATAGGACCTAAAAACTCTGCATGTAATAACCTAAAACACTGTTTAAGACTTGATGGCTGCTCTGTCAATTCTTCGTCATCAGTTAGGAACCTAGGTGTGCTATTTGATCGCAATCTTTCCTTAGAAAGCCGTTTCTCGCATTTGTAAAACTGCATTTTTTCCATCTCAAAAGTATATCTAAATTATGGCCTATGCTCTCAATGTCAAATGCAGAAATGTTAATCCATGCATTTATGACCTCAAGGTTAGCTTATTGTAATGCTTTATTGGGTGGTTGTTCTGCATGCTTAGTAAACAAACTACAGCTTGTCCAAAATGCAGCAGCAAGAGTTCTTACTAGAACCAGGAAGTATGACCATATTAGCCAGGTCCTGTCAACCCCGCACTGGCTCCCTTCCAAACATTGTATAGATTTTAAAATATTGCTTATTAATTATAAAGCGCTAAATGGTTTTGCACCTCAGTATTTGAATGAGCTCCTTTTACATTATAATCCTCTATGTACGCTACGTTCTCAAAAATCAGGCAATTTGATAATACCTAGAATATCAAAATCAACTCCGGGAGGCAGATCCTTTTCCTATTTGGCGCCTAAACTCTGGAATAACCTACCTAACATTGTTTGGGAGGCAGACACACTCTTGCAGTTTAAATCTAGATTAAAGACCCATCTCTTTAAACTGGCTTACAAATAACATACTAATATGCTTTTAATATCCAAATCCGTTAAAGGATTTTTAGGCTGCATTAATTAGGTAAACCGGAACCGCAAACACTTCCCATAACACTCTATGTACTTGATACATCATTAAAAGAATGGCATCTAAGCTAATATTTGTCTGTTTCTTTCTTATTCCGAGGTCACCCTTGCCACCAGATCCAGTCTGTATCCAAATCAGAGGGCCAATGCAGTCGCCCGGATCCAGTACGTATCCAGACCAGATGGTGGATCAGCACCTAGAAAGGACCTCTACTGCCCTGAAAGACAGCGGAGACCACGACAACTAGAGCCCCAGATACAGATCCCCTGTAAAGACCTTGTCTCAGAGGACCACCAGAACAAGACCACAGAAAACAGATGATTCTTCTGCACAATCTGACTTTGCTGCAGCCTGGAATTGAACTACTGGTTTCGTCTGTTCAGAGGAGAAACCTTGTTTCTCCCAAGGTTTTTTTTTCTCCGTTCTTACACCGATGGAGTTTTGGTTCCTTGCTGCTGTCGTCTCTGGCTTGCTTAGTTGGGGTCACTTCATCTACAGCGATATCCTTGACTTGATTCCAAATAAATGCACAGACACTATTTAACTGAACAGAGATGACATCACTGAATTCAATAATGAACTGCCTTTAACTATCATTTTATTTTTCTAATGAATGTTGTTCAGTTGCTTTGACGCAATGTATTTTGTTTAAAGCGCTATATAAATAAAGGTGACTTGACTTGACTACTGGTTATCATCTAAGGCCCCAGCCACTCAGAGACGGGTTTCTGTGAAAACGCACAATTTTTTTATCGGATAGGTGTTTTTTTCAACACGGATATGGCTTTTCGGAAGGTGAAACCACAATTTTTTGAAATCGGGTACCAGAGTGGATAAATTAAAAAATGCCGTCTTTGCGTTTTCATGTGGACGGGGCCATCCGTATATTTTCTGAAATGATGATGTCATCAGCCCAAGTCTCGCCCCTAGTCAGACACCTCTACATCATGTAACAGCACCAAAAACATGAACACACGCTAAATGAATGACTTTTTATTAACTAACATTAACACAGATAAATAAATTCATTGTTCAATATTTGTTTGTGTACCACGCGCAAAGTTTATGTGCAGAGTCCATGTCTTCTCTGTTTTTAGTGTATCTCTGTGGCAGAATTACAGTGCCACATGCTGGTCTGGCATGTATACTACATCATGTTGTGGTTTCGATTGGACTGGGTTAAGCTCCGGCTTCGTGTGGATGTAGCCTAAGATAAATCACTTATAGTGCAAAAAAGAATTAATTACATTTGGTAATCCCTGAAATGCAAACAAGTTCTTTAGAAACCATCTATTGAATCTATATCTATAGATGTACCAAAAGATTCACTGATTAGCCATTAAGATGAGTTAGATTAAATATGTATTAAATGTATTAAACTGAATGAGAAGACAGGCAAATTAGATGTTTGATATTAAGAGCTTTATGAAAGGCACTTATTGTACTTTGAATAAAACATTTATATAGATGAAACAATTATTTTGTGTAGTGGAAAGGATACTTTGTGATTGTGTGTACTCTACAAAGACAATTGAAAATACTCTGAAATGTCTGAAAAACGTATTCTGTTACTAATGTAAGCTTGGTTCCCTAAAATACATGAACGAGTACTGCATCTACTAAGATGCTATGGGAAAATAATTTTTCTCATAATTCTGAAGCCTTTTCAGTAATGCAGTGTAACTGCACAGCCATTGGTTCATGCAATGAAATAAAAGATGAACCAATGGCTCGGTTGAACAAAGCGGTCATCATCTCAGTTCAGTTTAAATAGTGTCTGTGCAATCATTTGCAATCAAGTCAATGACATCAGTGTAAATGAAGTAACCCCAACTAAGCAAGCCAGAGGTGACAGCGGCAAGGAAACAAAACTCCATGGGTGACAGAAAAGAGAAAAAAACTTTGGGAGAAACCAGGCTCAGTCAGGGGGGCAGTTCTCCTGTAACCAGATGAAACCAGCAGTACAATTCCAGGTTGCAGCAAAGTCAGATTGTGCAGAAGAATCATCTGTCTTGTCTCGGTGGTCGTCTGTGACAAGGTCTTTACAGGGGATCTGTATCTGGGGCTCTAGTTTTCTTGGTCTCCACTGTCTTTCAGGGCTGAAGAGGTCCTTTCAAGGTGCTGATCCACCATCTGGTCTGGATACGTACTGGATCCGGGTGACTGCAGTGACCCTCTAACTTGGATACAGACAGGATCTGGTGGCTATGGTGACCTCAAAATAAGAGAGAAACAGACTAATATTAGCGTAGATGCCATTCTTTTAATGATGTAGCAAGTACATCAGGGGTTATGGGAAGTATAACACTTCCTGTTTGTTGTTGGCACCTGTACTGCGTTTGAGCTCCGTCACTATAATCTTTTCATTGACTATTTTTATCTTAAAAATCAATTTTATACACCATCATTTCCATTTATATAATGTGTGAATATATCCTCTATTGTATTCTACAACAAAAACAATCAGAGCGCTGGAATCATCCCAGGCTGACGCTCACAAGTCCGGGGTAAGTATACAGCGTGCTGTTAACAGTCCCACCACGACTACTCCGTGTGTTTCTCTGCAAAGGTGCACCCAGGACGCGATCTTCCCAGATGTCCTTCACTCTAGCGCTGGGACACCATGGACCCTGGGTGCATCCACACCGGAGGACACGAGCCAGGCCCCGGGCAACGACTTCTCCACCTCTGGTCTTTGAGATCTCCACCCGGAACCGGTAAGCTCCCCTCCGCGAGGCGGGATGCGACGCTGTGATCATCGGAGACTCCATCCATGCTACGTTAGCCGAAGGTAAAGTGCAAACTCATTGTTTCGCCGGTGCTCATGTTCTCGATGTTTCTGCGCAGATATCAGCGATCATGAAGGACAAGGAGAGCCCCAGAGCGGTCGTGCTTCACGTCACAACACTGCGGCAGACGGAGACACTGAAGAAGGACTTCAGGAGCCTGATCGAGACAGTTCGCAGCAACACGCCCGCGGCGACAATCATCATGTAAGGACCACTGCACATGTATCGATGAGGACACGAAAGGTTCAGTAGACTTTTTGCTTTAAATGAATGGTTGTTGTCATGGTGTAAAGAACAGAAAGTGTTATTTTTAAATAACTGGAATCTTTTTTGGGAGCGTCCTAGGCTGTTTCACGCTGATGGGATTGCACCCCAGCAGAGTCGGACCGGAGCTGCTCTCTGACAACATCTCCAGGACACTTCGCTCCATGTGACTAATCTCAAATAACTATTATGATGACTTTTGTTCCACCCGCTTAAATGATAAAAGTACTTGCGCTGTACAATCTATTAAGACTGGGTCTGTTCCCCTAATAGTGAGGACAAAAAATATAAATTTAATGTAGGATCTAGAAAAAAATCTTATCGCGATTAAACCAGAAACATGTAAAGTAAATGAACAAAAACAATTTTTAAAGTTTTGGCTCACAAATGTTAGATCACTCACACCCAAAGCAGTTATTGTAAATGAAATGATCACAGATATTAGTTTTGATGTACTCTGCTGGACTGAAACCTGGCTAAAACCAAATGATTATTTTGGTCTAAATGAGTCCACTCCACCAAACTACTGTTAGAAGCATGAGCCCCGTCAGACTGGTCGGGGAGGAGGTGTTGCAACAATATATAGTGATATTCTCAATGTTACCCAGAAAACAGGATACAGGTTTAACTCATTTGAAATACTTCTGCTTAATGTTACACTGTCAGACATGCAAAAGAAACCTAATGTATCTCTTGCTCTGTCTACTGTGTATAGATTACCAGGGCCGTATACAGAATTCCTAAAAGAATTTGCAGATTTCCTCTCAGACCTTCTGGTTACAGTTGATAAGGCGCTAATCATGGGAGATTTTAATATTCACGTTGATAATACAAATGATACATTAGGACTTGAGTTTACTGACCTAATAAACTCTTTTGGAGTCAAGTAAAATGTCACCGGGCCCACTCATCGTTTTAATCATACACTAGATTTAATTATATTGCATGGAATCGATCTTACTGATATAGATATCGTACCTCAAAGTGATGATGTTACAGAACATTTCCTTGTATCGTGCATGCTGCGTATCACTGATATTAACTATATGTCTCAGCGTTACCGTCTGGGCAGAACTATTGTTCCAGCCACCAAAGACAAATTAGCCTGCCTGATCTATCTCAACTGCTATTTGAACCCAAAAATACACATGAACTAGACTGAATGACTAACGACATGGGCACTATTTTCTCTAATACATTAGAAGCTGTTGCCCCCATCAAATTGAAAAAGGTTAGAGAAAAACATACTGTGCCATGGTATAACAGTAATACTCACTCTCTCAAGAAAGTAGATCGTAGTCTTGAACGCAAATGGAGAAAAACTAACTTGGAAGTTTTTAGAATTGCATGGAAAAACAGTTAAGTACAGCTATAGACAGGCTCTAAAAACTGCTAGGGCAGAGCATATACACAAACTCATAGAAAATAACCAAAACAATCCAAG
This sequence comes from Carassius auratus, assembly GCF_003368295.1. Taxonomy (NCBI): domain Eukaryota; kingdom Metazoa; phylum Chordata; class Actinopteri; order Cypriniformes; family Cyprinidae; genus Carassius; species Carassius auratus. The sequence continues at coordinate 46,765 of NW_020523372.1, forward strand.
GTTTTTATTTAGCACAGTGGCTAAATTAACAAATTACCAGACACCACCTGATTCAAATATTCCACCAACGTTTAATAGTAATGACTTTATGAATTTCTTCACTGATAAAATAGATAACATTAGAAATAAAATAGAGAATGTAGATTCTACAGCGTCTAACACTTCAGTTTCATGCATCGTACCCAAAGATAAATTGCAGTGCTTTACAAATATAGGACAGGAAGCGCTAAATAAACGTATCACTTGTATCTAAACTAACAACATGTTTATTAGATCCTGTACCCACTAAATTACTGAAAGAGTTTTTACCTGTAGCCGAAGAACCGCTTCTCAATATCATTAACTCGTCGTTATCTTTAGGTCACCTCCCAAAACCATTCAAGCTGGCAGTTATTAAGCCTCTTATTAAGAAACCAAAACTAGATCCTAGTGAACTGGCAAATTAAAGGCCTATTTCAAATCTTCCATTTATGTCTAAAATTTTAGAAAAAGTTGTGTCTGCTCAATTGAGCACCTTCCTGCACAAAAATTATCTGTATGAAGAATTTCAGGCTGCATCTCATTTCTAGTCTTACTTGATCTCAGTGCTGCGTTTCGACACCATAGATCAGGGATCCTCATATCTGGACCACGAGATCCACTTTCCTGCGGAGTTTAGCTCTAACACTAATTGAACACACCTGAGCATGCTAATCAATGCCAATCTGTGTCTTTGGGATCATTAGAAAATCACAAGCAGGTGTCTTTGATCAGGGGTGAAGCTAAACTCTGCAGCGCATTGGACCTCCAGGGTAAGATTTGGGGAAGGGGGCCATAGATCATGACATACTCATAGATCGATTACAAAACTATACAGGTATTCAAGGGCAGGCTCTAAGATGGTTTAGATCCTAGCTGTCCGATCGCTACCATTTTGTTTACTTAAATGGGGAGTCATCTAATTTATCATCAGTAAAATATGGAGTGCCACAAGGATCCGTCCTAGGTCCCCTTCTATTTTCAAAATACATGTTGCCCCTTTGTAATATTATTAAAAAATACGGAATAAGCTTCCACTGTTATGCTGATGATACTCAGCTATATATCTCAATGAGACCAGATGAAATTTCTAAATTATCTAAGCTAACAGAGTGTGTTAAAAATGTTAAAGATTGGATGACAAATACTTTTCTCCAATTGAATTTGGATAAGACAGAGATATTAATTATTGGACAAAAAAACACTACACAGAATTTTGTAGATTACAATCTGCAACTAGATGGATGTACAGATGGTGGACAGCCTACTGTAATTCAGTTGCGTGTTAAAATCATTCACGAAACTACCGCCAGGTGGTGCAAAGGGACAGATTGCGAAATGAATGTAATTGTAAAAGGAGATAAAAGAAGGAATTAAATCAACAATAACATTATGATATAACATTGTAAAATGTAAAAAAAAAAAAAAACATAAAAAAATGTACAATTTGTTAATTTCAAATTGTAGGATAGTCTTAGGCTACAGTCTACTAAACAAAAATTAAAAGAAGACCTTTACACACAGGATCATATGCATGCTATTTTTTATTAAACAGTAAATAAATATAAGGCCTATGTGTATATGCCTAAATGTTTTCATTTCATTTTCATTTAGTTTCATTCTTGGTTTAAAAAAAAAAAAAATCTTCAGGTTCATCATGAACATTTAGCAATATTTAGTATTAACTCTGTTATTATTCTTGATTTTTTTCCAAACTACCAACACTTTGCATTTTTCATATTCACTGGAAACAGCAGTCGTTTATGGAAGCATATGGGTATCAATATTCAATTTGGAATGTAATATGCAAAATGACAATGCAATATGTAAAATGGTAATGCATTTCTGTATTTTCATTTACATTTTCCAATACATTTTTGCAACGTTTGGTGCAAAATGAAAATGAAAATTAAATTACATAATTTTCATTTGCCATTTCATACACCAGTTTTAATATGTAAAATTAATACTAGTTTTAAAATTTTAAAGTTGCAAAATGAAAATGAAATTGTATTACAGAAATGATTAGATATGTATAACATGTTTAAGAAAAAACTGTGGCAAAATTATCATTTAAATGCTATTTTCCTTAAATGCATTAACACTCACAGTCAAGACACTTACGATTGCATTTTCATTCAATGTCCCGTAATGAATGTAGCAAAATTCAATGTCCACATTGAAAATGCATTCCAAGGCGATCACGTATCCGCCCCCTCCCACCATGTCAATTACTGCATGAACAAGGCAGGGCTTGCAGAAGGTCACAGACTCAAATCTCAAGAAGAGGATTCAAGTGAGAGAACATGGATAAGACCGTTGGTCCGTGTACGTTTTGATCATTTCGGTTTATGGGTTCAATATTTCATTCCCACTTGTGGGCAGAGCTGAAACGCTGCTTTCTTCTGATTGGTCGAATCGCTCCACCTTCAGCCTGGGTTTTTCATTCTTGCATGCAGAATAAGAGTCAGTGCGAGTGAAGCACTATAATGTCTGAAACTACACTCACTGTTAATTAGCATAATATTTGAATCAGATGATGCTGGCCACATAATTCGTGCTGCTGCGACTTGCAAGAGACCCCGTTAAATTATTTCTAGGTTATAGTATTGTATAAATATTGTCCCACTGATAAAAACAGTGCAAGTAGTTCTGTCTCCTTGGATAAAAATGAAGTGAGTAGTTCTTATAATGTAGCTTCTGTCATGATGATTTATGACTTTGACCTTTGACCTTTTGACAGGTTGAACTTCCGGTGACCTTATGATGGATGGGCGGGACAAATTTTATTTATTTTTTTATTTTATATTTAAGAGAGCAGAAAGGAGGTGTTTTTAGAGAGCTGAAGGTCCCTGTGCTTGCACGCCACAGTGCACACTCGTCCGAGTTTACTAACCAATCATAATATCTTCAAAGCCATTTGTTAATTAAAACCACAGTATCTAACGCGGGAGTACCATGTTTTTGACAGTTTTCTGACGGTTCACCTATGAATTACGGTTGGTGCGTGGCTAGCATCTCTTGTACCCCATCTCTCTCCCTCTCAGTCATTCATTCGTCTCCAAGTCTTATTTTCTTCTTTTAATGAATATAAACACATTATACATTCACAAACAATATAAAACAAAACATTTACAATAGGTTTGTTCATCACTAAAAATATACATTTTACCAGGATCGGGGAAAAAATTTCCATCTTTATATCATATCTTTTTCAAAAAGCTGTTTAATTATTTATTTTAACCGTACACCTACAGTACCACCACACAATAAAATGCTGCATGGACGTACATTTTTAATAAAATTTATTTTTTTAAGCGATCTGATTTATGACTACCCTATATAAATTTAACCATAAACCACACGTACCTTGTTAGATCACTACAATATCCATGCCACTATACAAATTTGTATTCTGAAAAAAACATATAAACAACCGGACATACGCGCGGACATATCAAGTTAAAAAGAGACTTATCTCTATTTTAAACAATATGAAAAAATAAATAAAATATAAAATTATATATGACGGCATGTTACTAAACCGGAACATACATTTTAAACAAGTATTCATCATGTTCATAAAACACATTGCAGTAACAGACATGTTACTAAACCAAAGCAAATCATTTATCATTCATTTTTTAATCATGTATTCAACCAATACTTATACAACATATACAAACACGTTTTAAACACATTTTAAACAAAAACTAAACATAAATTCAGCCTTCTCAAAATTACAGACATGTACAATCATGCTGATCACATATTATGGATATTCAGACTTTTAGCCATTAATACGTTTTAGGATAATGAAAAACACCGACGTCTGAGGGATGCCAAAATATCTCCAGTCCCACAAAACCCAATCAGACTCCAGGGTTAAATAATATGGAAATAAATAATTATATAATGACATCAGACTACTAAAGCAATTCATTAAACAAAAAAAGTATTCAACATTTAAGTTAATTAAACTTATAAAACACACCATACTTCTTTTTTTTAAAAGATAACTTATTTTAAATGTGATCGCATAGTATATACAATAAACATTTCTGATGAAACATATAAAAAAAATATCCCTTACATTGTTAGACCGGTGAGAGATGTCCAAACATGAATGAAATATCCCCAAAATAAAATTTACATCTTAAAAAAATAAAATAAAAATGAATAAATCATAAACAGAATCTCACAGGTCCTCATAGTGAAATGTATGTGAGACCTGAGAGGCTGCTTCACACACACCCCGCGCAGGCGAGGGTGGAGTTCCAGACCGCATGATCTAAGTCAATGGTGTACATTATTTCAAAGCTAACATTTAATGTAATGTTTTATAATAATCAGTACCCCCAGTACATCTGATGTCCGTTGATTCTTAATTCAACAAAATGATGATATATATTACCTAAAATATTTTTTATTTTTATATAATATTATATAATAAAAAATTATTTATATCATATTATATCATATCATATATATGATTATATTATATTAGATGCATCATGCATTAATCACTTTAGATTCTTTAAAGTTCTTATTTTTAGCACCATCTTCAAAGTTTTCATACCATCTCTCTCTCTCTCTCTCTCTCTCTCTCTCTCACTCACACACACACACACTCTCTCTCTCTCTCTCTCTCTCTCTCCCTCTCTCTCTCTCTCAAACACACACACACACACACACACACTCTCTCTCTCTCTCTCTCACACACGCACACACACACACAAACACACACACTCTCTGTCTCTTACACACACACACACACACTCTCTCTCTCTCTCTCACACACACACACACAGACATACACACACAATGAAACATGATGCCAAAGTCTTTCTGTATGTTTTAAAAATAAAAAATAAAAAATATTGATTTTGCTTTAAATCTATACTGAGGAGCTTGTTTGTTTGTCAAAGTATAGACTGTGAAGTTTGGATGAAGTTGTTTTATCTTTTAGAAGAAAGATCCTCGATCGTATTCAACCATTAAAGATGGTTCAGGAAAGAACCATTCAACCATTAAAGATGGTTCAGGAAAGACCCACGCATCCTAGAGATGTAATTTATGTGCGTTGCTACGGTCGTAAACCTTTCACATATCTACGGTACTTTCAGACACAGAGCAGGAAAGACATTTGCAGGCCCTCTGTTTAGCCATCCCAAAATACCTCCATTTAAAAGCAAAAATATTAAAATGACCGCCTGTACATCTAACAGGCTGTAGTTCTATTTTATATATTTTGTATTAAAAGTACTATCCATATTATATTCCTTATTTAAAACAATATATTTAACCGACAGTATCCCCCCAACGTGTGTTTTCCATCGGTTGTTTGCCCTTCAGCCTTATTACGTACTGCTTTTCATTTAGCCTACTGTAAGATCCCTTTACAATAGTGTAATGAAAGTTAACTTTTCTTAAAGTTTATAGATGTATTTTACTGTATCCCCATCCTTCTATCCTGTAGATTTTATGCGTACTGTAAAATAACAAATATACATCTTGCTTAAAGTCAGTCAAATAATTACACCTACAATTTGAAACGTGTTTAAACACATTATGTGTCACTAAAGCAAGGCACACCGTCTATCGTCTTATTTTTTTTAAATAACCCGATGACCGGCATCGTCTCTTCATATAATTTATGCACCCCTAATGCTTTTCTCTCCAGAGAGGAAAACCCTTTCTCTTTGGATATGTTTGGCAGAAACATAATTTCTACATCAGAACTTTTTTTAAATGTACGACTGAACTTTTCTCATTCGACAGAAATACTATTTTCAAATTATTTACCCAGCCTATAACACTCGGTGTAAATGTTCTTACCTAGAACTGAAAACATACGCTTTGACTATTTTGTAGGCATCGTGTAATGTTAAATGGTTTACTAAAAAAAAAAAAAAACTAACGTTTAAAATGCATATAGAATTCAGAATACAATTGTTAAAGTATTTTATTTTTTTTTTTTGTTAAATGTTGATTTGTAAATGATATTTTTATTACTCCGTTAGATTTAGTCATCGTGTTCGGATAGCCGATGACACAATTCACATTTTTATTTTTATAACTCTCTCGTGGGAAAGAGAGCAGGTGAGCACATTCTATTCATTTAAGAAAAACTATTAAACATTAGACCTAACTTTTTTATTATTTTGACAAAACACGACAGGACGACATTAAACAATGTTATCAGTTCCTACGGCCATCTTCTTCGATTTAAATAAAGCAACATCTCTAGTGTACGTGTGTATGTGCTAAACCTCTTTGCTTCTCCACTTCTCCAGATTTTTAGATGGGCTACCGTTGTAATACAAACACATTTGAGAACTACGATATTCTCACTTTTGTAACGGTTATAGAAAAATGGCGTACACACTTTCGCATTTCATAATTCAGTGATTTTAGCTGTAATGGTCACATAAGACAAAAATTGTCAATGTGTGAATCGTAAACATGTATAATTTTATTTATGTATTTATTTTTACCAGAGATAGTCGACCGATCTGTTGACACGTTGTTTTGCAGTTTTCTGATGAAGAGTTTTCTCTGACTGCGGTCAAACATACACTGCCTGTTCACAGGAATTTTACAGCATAACAATATCGCCCCTACATCTAGAGCTCTTGTTCATATAGAATATTGAAGTGCAAGAATATAGTGTTTTATATAAAAGTGCAGAGTAAGTAAAGCTATGATATACAGTGTAGTTGTTATATACGTACAATATCGATCCGAGTATATACAGAATATAAATATAAATGCAATGTAGGGATGGTATGTACATTATGAACAGAGCAATGAAGGATTATATATACATTATGAACAGCAGGAACGTGAGAACGGCGGTAATAAATACAGTCGAATGAGTGTGCAAAAGTATTGTTGAACGATGTATTATACGCAAAAAACAGTAGTGCGATGATATTTTTTGTAGAAATAGTTTACTGTGCTTGTACATTAACAACTTTAGACAGTTTATGGTGTAATAGCTTTAACCATGTGCAGTTTCTTAGCGCAATGTGATGAGAAAGTGTGTGGTTTACAGTTCGCTGCGGCGTGATGAGATCTAGCGAAGTCAAGAAAATCTCGCAATTTTAGGGCGAAAGCGTTAGAACAAATTTGTCTATGTGGTGTTAGGCTATATTGAACTCACGGTCATTATAAAGTTTTGTATGTTTATTTTCATTTCAACATATTAATGAATGCTGTTACAGATTTTGTCTTAGTAACGCGTAATACAACAGTTTGGGCTGTTTGAGTAACACCGTCGTCTCCGTCTCCGATGCTTGAAGTTTTCACCGCTTACAGGCACCCCACTAACCTAAACCTGTAACTCTATCATAATTATTTAAAATAACTATAAACTTCATGCGTGGCACCTATGTAACTGACTAAAACTAATATGTAAGCTAAACAAAACATTTGCCGTGGTGAAAAACACTTCACATAACACCGTACTTTCTACATCATTAGAAGAATGGCATCTACGCTAATATTTGTCTGTTTCTCTCTTGTTCCGAGGTCACCGTGGCCACCAGATCCAGTCTGTATCCAGATCAGAGGGTCACTGCAGTCACCCGGATCCAGTACGTATCCAGACCAGATGGTGGATCAGCACCTAGAAAGGACCTCTACTGCCCTGAAAGACAGTGGAGACCAGGACAACTAGAGCCCCAGATACAGATCCCCTGTAAAGACCTTGTCTCAGAGGACCACCAGGACAAGACCACAGGAAACAGATGATTCTTCTGCACAATCTGACTTTGCTGCAGCCTGAAATTGAACTACTGGTTTCGTCTGGTCAGAGGAGAACTGGCCCCCCAACTGAGCCTGGTTTCTCCCAAGGTTTTTTTCTCCATTCTGTCACCGATGGAGTTTCGGTTCCTTGCCGCTGTCGCCTCTGGCTTGCTTAGTTGGGGTCACTTCATCTACAGCGATATCATTGACTTGATTGCAAATAAATGCACAGACACTATTTAAACTGAACGGAGATGACATAACTGAATTCAATGATGAACTGCCTTTAACTATCATTTTGCATTATGGAGACACTGTTTTCCAAATGAATGTTGTTCAGTGCTTTGACGCAATGTATTTTGTTTAAAGCACTATATAAATAAAGGTGATTGATTGATTGATTGATTGAAAAAATTAAATGAATTAATAGATGTCAGAAACTGCTCGCCTAGCGTTTTTCTTAAAGAAGAGCGGGTTATTTAGACGTGACAGCGCAGTTACAGTTGTAGCGCGTTTTCCGGATCAGACCTTAAGCACGATGAATGACTAAAACGGTCAAAATCATCCCGCCTCTCACTTACATGAACGACTTATCAACAGCGGTTTATTTATTGAAGTACTGTTTAGAGATGCATACGATGAAAATACCACATCCATGACATCCATGACTTTTAATGTCTAACTTTAGTGTAGTAGATGGGTTTGTATTAAGTATAAGAGTCATAACAGAAGATGGTAAGGCTCATTTTAAAAGTCGAGGCAGTGGCTATTATTTGTCTTTGTGACACAGGTAGACCAGAAAAAGCTCTAAAGTGCATCACAATCTCAGTTTAAACACTCTCTTGACAATCATTTAATCATCTTGTACCCTATTTTGTTCATGTTTTTGTCTGTTTGACCAAACTCTGAGAATAGTCTTTATCTAAAAAACAATGAAAAAGATACACGGCTGGTGGGCCAGATCAACATTAAAAGTTTTCACAATAGTTTAGAAAAGTGGATTTCACTATTAGGTAATTGTTATTCTGATACACATTTCCTGTATAAAAGACTATATCTATAACCTTTTCAGGTGAATGTAGTGCAATCTTAGGGATCTTATACGTAATCACGTTAAACAAGGTGACATAGTCCCTCTAACAAATCCGTCAAAAGTGGACAAAGCAGAAAAATCTCAGTGCACGGTAGATGATAATGCTTACGACCGAAGGGGAGTATGCATAGGCCTACTCTTTAATGTCGAGCGGAGATTTTGAAACAAAGTGAAGGTGGTCATCGGCTATATGAACAAGAGCTCTAGATGTAGGGGTTGATATTGTTATGCTGTAAAATTCCTGTGAACAGGCAGTGTATGTTTGACCGCAGTCAGAGAAAACTCTTCATCAGAAAACTGCAAAACAACGTGTCAACAGATCGGTCGACTATCTCTGGTAAAAATAAATAAATAAATAAAATTATACGTTTACGAGTCACACATTGACAATTTTTGTCTTATGTGACCATTACAGCTAAAATCAATGAATTATGAAATGCAAAAGTGTGTACGGCATTTTTCTATAAACATTACAAAAGTGAGAACGTCGTAGTTCTCAAATGTGTTTGTATTACAACGGTAGCCCATCTAAAAATCTGGAGAAGTGGAGAAGCAAAGATGTTTAGCACATACACACGTACACTAGAGATGTTGCTTTATTTAAATCGAAGAAGATGGCCGTAGGAACTGATAACATTGTTTAATGTCGTCGTGTCGTGTTTTGTCAAAATAATAAAAAAGTTAGGTCTAATGTTTAATAATTTTTCTTAAATGAATAGAATACGCTCAACCCTCTCTCTTTCCCACGAGAGAGTTATAAAAATAAAAATGTGAATTGTGTCATCGGATATCCGAACACAATGACTAAATCTAACGGACTAATAAAAATATCATTTACAAATCAACATTTAAAGGGGGGGGGGGTGAAATGCTATTTCATGCATACTTAGTTTTTTACACTGTTAAAGAGTTGGATTCCCATGCTAAACATGGACAAAGTTTCAAAAATTAAGTTGTACGTTTGAAGGAGTATTTTTGTTCCAAAAAAACCTCTTCCGGTTTGTCACAAGTTTCGGAAAGTTTTTTTCGAGTATGGCTCTGTGTGACGTTAGATGGAGCGGAATTTCCTTATATGGGTGCTAAGGGTGCGTCTGCCGGAAGAGCGCGCGCTCCCGTATAGCAGAGCACTGAGAGGCTGAGCACAGCCTGATCAGAGCGAGAGCCTCGCGAAAAGTCACAAAAGAAGTGTGTTTTTGGTTGCCAGGGCAAGACAACCCTGCACAGATTACCAAAAGAGAAACAGAATTAAGGGACCAGTGGATGGAGTTTATTTTTACAGAGCATCAACGGAGTTGTGCAAGTGTTTTTGTTTGTTCCCTGCATTTCGGATTTTATTTCTTAAGGATAATGCAGTCCCAACGGAAAAGGGTCACAATTGTGTGTTGGAACCACATGCGGTGAGTAAAACTGCTTCAAATATCTCTGTGTTGTTAACTTAGCTATCAGCGCGTAAGCACATCAAGTAAACTACATGCAATGTTGTCATCAAACTGCACTTTACACATGTACAGCTTAAAAAAAAAAAAAAAAAAAAAAAAGACGACATAAAGTGGAACTTTAGCCCTATTCGGACGGGACTAGTTTTACAGGGGGTCGTTAGAGAAATCTGCGTTTCACAGACGTACTTGGTGATTTTAATCCCGTCCGAATCTGCCACGTCTGTGTTTTTCTCACACAACCTCTGTGATAATTCCAGAGCAAATTACCTACCGTTTTTCAGCAAACTCAGTGATCCTCTGAGAAAACTAATCCTATCCGAATGCGAATGTCTGTGATTGCCGGTGATATTTTATTTCACAACGCGGTTCCTTGAGTGTTTTGGCCAACGTGAATTACCGTAGATGCTCTTACCGCGCGGATGTTTGATATATTTGCTTAGCGGCAAATAAATAATAATAAAAAAATAATACAAATAATAAAATCAAGAGCAAGATCGCGTAAACTGTTAATACTGGCTATTGTAATATCAGCATCAGGTAAGATTACTCACGTTCATTTATGTACTCAGTTACATAATGTTTTAATTACATTTAATTAAAAAAAAGGAAAACAAGTTAAACTAAAGGAACCACACATTAATATGGTTTTGTTATACTAGCCATTTAGTATTTATTGTGCAATCATTCTGAATGAATGCACGCATACAGAGCGCGTGATCTCTGTGACGCCCAGATGCACAAATCAGACCCTCCCACCTCTGTAATAAACACGGAGATACTAGTCCCGTCTGAATTGGTACATGAAAATCACAGACGTCAGGTGGTAAGAATCGAAACTCAAACGTAGTTTGGAAAACTAGTCCCGTCCGAATAGTGCTTTAGTCATTTTCCAAAACCGCTAAGCAAATATATACAGTTTCAGTACATACCACATAGCATACCGCCTTTGCTGATGCTGCTCTTGTTAAATTTCAGCCTCTGGATCTGTGTCACAGCTTCCACATGCTCTCAACTCAAAAGCCTACTGGCGCTTGTGATTGTTTAGCTCCGCCCACACGTCACGCCTCTAGGCGCTCGTGTTTTTCCGGGAAAAATCGGTACAGACTATCTTTCTCTTATAAATATCATAAAAATAAAGACTTTTTGGAGTTATGAAGGATGCAGTACTACTCTATAGGTACTCAAGATTAACAGGATATTGAGTGAAAACGAGCATTTCACCCCCCCTTTAACAAAAAAAAAAAATACTTTAACATTTGTATTCTGAATTCTATATGCGTTGTAAACGTTAGTTTTTTTTTTTTTTTTTGTAAACCATTTAACATTACACGATGCCTACAAAATAGTCAAAGCGTATGTTTTCTGTTCTAGGTAAGAACATTTACACCGAGTGTTATAGGCCGGGTACATAATTTAAAAATAGTATTTCTGTCGAATGAGAAAAGTTCAGTCGTACATTTAAAAAAAATTCTGATGTAGAAATTATGTTTCTGCCAAACATATCCAAAGAGAAAGGGTTTTCCTCTCTGGAGAGAAAAGCACTCGGGGTGCATAAATTATATGAAGAGACGATGCTGGTCATCGGGTTATTTAAAAAAAATAAGACGATAGACGGTGTGCCTTGCTTTAGTGACACACAATGTGTTTAAACACGTTTCAAATTGTAGGTGTAATTATTTGACTGACTTTAAGCAAGATGTATATTTGTTATTTTACAGTACGCATAAAATCTACAGGATAGAAGGATGGGGATACAGTAAAATACATCTATAAACTTTAAGAAAAGTTAACTTTCATTACACTATTGTAAAGGGATCTTAGAGTAGGCTAAATGAAAAGCACTACGTAATAAGGCTGAAGGGCAAACAACCGATGGAAAACACACGTTGGGGGGATACTGTCGGTTAAATATATTGTTTTAAATAAGGAATATAATATGGATAGTACTTTTAATACAAAATATATAAAATAGAACTACAGCCTGTTAGATGTACAGGCGGTCATTTTAATATTTTTGCTTTTAAATGGAGGTATTTTGGGATGGCTAAACAGAGGGCCTGCAAATGTCTTTCCTGCTCTGTGTCAGAAAGTACCGTAGATATGTGAAAGGTTTATGACCGTAGCAACGCACATAAATTACATCTCTAGGATGCGTGGATCTTTAATGGTTGAATGGTTCTTTCCTGAACCATCTTTAATGGTTGAATACGATCGAGGGTCTTTCTTCTAAAAGATAAAACAACTTCATCTAAACTTCACAGTCTATACTGTGACAAACAAACAAGCTCCTCAGTATAGATTTAAAGCAAAATCAATATTTTTTATTTTTTATTTTTAAAACATACAGAAAGACTTTGGCATCATGTTTCATTGTGTGTGTGTGTGTGTGTGAGAGAGAGAGAGAGAGAGTGTGTGTGTGTGTGTGTGTGAGAGAGAGAGAGAGAGAGAGAGAGAGAGAGAGGGTGTGTGTGTGTATGTGTGTGTGTGAGAGAGAGAGGGAGAGAGAACTTTCTTTTTTTTTTTTTAAGTCGTAAATTTTATTTTGGGGATATTTCATTCATGTTTGGACATCTCTCACCGGTCTAAAAATGTAAGGGATATTTTTTTATATGTATCATCAAAAATGTTTATTGTATATACTATGCTATCACATTTAAAATAAGTTATCTTTTTTTAAAAAGAAGAGTATGGTGTGTTTTATAAGTTTGATTAACTTAAATGTTGAATACTTTTTTTGTTTAATGAATTGCTTTAGTAGCCTGATGTCATTATATAATTATTTATTTCCATATTATTTAACCCTGGAGTCTGATTGGGTTTTGTGGGACTGGAGATATTTTGGCATCCCTCAGACGTCGGTGTTTTTCATTATCCTAAAACGTATTAATGGCTAAAAGTCTGAATATCCATAATATGTGATCAGCATGATTGTACATGTCTGTAATTTTGAGAAGGCTGCGTTTATGATTAGTTTTTGTTTAAAATGTGTTTAAAACGTGTTTGTATATGTTGTATAAGTATTGGTTTAATACATGATTAAAAAATGAATGATAAATGATTTGCTTTGGTTTAGTAACATGTCTGTTACTGCGATGTGTTTTATGAACACGATGAATACTTGTTTAAAATGTATGTTCTGGTTTAGTAACATGCCGTCATATGAAATTTTATATTTTATTTATTTTTTCATATTGTTTAAAATAGAGATAAGTCTCTTTTTAACTTGATATGTCCGCGCATAAGTCCGGTTGTTTATATGGTTTTTTCAGAATACAAATTTGTATAGTGGCATGGATATTGTAGTGATCTAACAAGGTACGTATGGTTTATTGTTAAATTTATATAGGGTAGTCATAAATCAGATCGCTTAAAAAAATAAATTTTATTAAAAATGTACGTCCATGCAGCATTTTATTGTGTGGTGGTACTGTAGGTGTACGGTTAAAATAAATAATTAAACAGCTTTTTGAAAAAGATATGATATAAAGATGGAAATTTTTTCCCCGATCCTGGTAAAATGTATATTTTTAGTGATGAACAAACCTATTGTAAATGTTTTGTTTTATATTGTTTGTGAATGTATAATGTGTTTATATTCATTAAAAGAAGAAAATAAGACTTGGAGACGAATGAATGACTGAGAGGGAGAGAGATGGGGTACAAGAGATGCTAGCCACGCACCAACCGTAATTCATAGGTGAACCGTCAGAAAACTGTCAAAAACATGGTACTCCCGCGTTAGATACTGTGGTTTTAATTAACAAATGGCTTTGAAGATATTATGATTGGTTAGTAAACTCGGACGAGTGTGCACTGTGGTGTGCAAGCACAGGGACCTTCAGCTCTCTAAAAACACCTCCTTTCTGCTCTCTAAAAATAAAATAAAAAAAATAAATAAAAAATTGGATCTTGTTTTATCTGAAACAGTCGGTTTCAGTATATTTTTTATACAGTTTCATTTATAACCTTTTTTAAAATAACAGAATGTTTTTAAACCTTTAATTGTTTTTTAGATTATATAAATTATATAATGTTTTATATATTAATGTGAAATAACTAAAATGTGTTTTCCAACCTTTAATTATTTTTAGATCATGTAAATTATAGATTTATATATATATATATATATATATATATATATATATATATAAATGTGAAATAACTGAATGTCACATATATGATAAAGTTCAAACAAGCTAACTGGCACAAACTTCAAACAAGCTAACTGACACAAAGTTCAAACAAGCTAACTGGCACAAAGTTCAAACAAGCTAGCTGGCACAAACTTCAAACAAGCTAGCTGGCACAAACTTCAAACAAGCTAACTGACACAAAGTTCAAACAAGCTAGCTGGCACAAACTTCAAACAAGCTAGCTGGCACAAACTTCAAACAAGCTAACTGACACAAACTTCAAACAAGCTAACTGACACAAAGTTCAAACGCCTTCTGTCAAAACCACATGATCGATGCGTGGGGAGTCTTTCATATACCGTTATAATTTAAAACTAATTAGGTCAATAGTGTAAAACTTTCTGTCAAAACCGCATGATTAGTGCGTGGGGAGTCTTTCATGTACCGTTTAAACTAGCCGTCAAAACCATGATTTAGAACTAATTAGGTCAATAGGGTAAAACTTTCTGTCAAAACCACATGATTGATGCGTGGGAAAAGGTCATAGGTTAACCCTTGAACTCATTTGTCCCGCCCATCCATCATAAGCTCACCGGAAGTTCAACCTGTCAAAAGGTCAAAGGTCAAAGTCATAAATCATCATGACAGAAGCTACAGTATAAGAACTACTGAAGTGGAAATAAATATAGTTAAATTTATGAAATAAAATTAAATAGGATTTGTTGGGAAGGTAAGTCTGGCCAGTTATACGGCAACACGAGTCAGACGAGTCTGAAGATCTGAACTGAATTTGTTGAAACATTAAAGTTCTAGTCTGTGTCAATTACTCTCATAATAAATAATAATAATAATGTTACCCGTATTTTTCGGTATAAGTTGCATCAGTCCAAAAATAGGTCATGATGAGGAAAAAAATATATAAGTCGCACTGGACTATAAGTCGATATTTCAGAACCAAGAGAAAACATTACCGTCTACAGCCGCGAGAGGGTGCTCTGGGGTAGGCTACAGGAGCACTGAGTAACATAGAGCTAATTTTACTGTTTTTATTTCAGAACTGTAACTATATTAATTTTTACAATTTTTTATTAATGTCACACACACATACCTAGTGCCTTATGACTTAAGATGAGAGTGGTAAATGTTACAGAAATGGAACTGTTCAGTCTACGTATTATTGATTTTTATTTCCACTTCACTTTTATCCAAAGAGCAAGAACTATTTGCACTGTATTTATCAGTGGGATAATATTCATACAATACTACAACCTAGATATAATTTGCAGGTCTGAGCAGCACGAATTATGTGCCCAGCTACATCTGATTCAAATATTATTCTAATTAACAGTGAGTGTAGTTTCAGACATTACAGTGCTTCACTCGCACTGACTCTTATTCTGCCTGAAAGAATGAAAAGACCGAGCTGAAAGTGGAGTGATTCGACCAATCAGATGAAAGCAGGTTTTCAGCTCCGCCCACAAGTGCGAATGAAATATTGAAGCTATAAACCAAATGATCAAAACGGACACGGACCAACTGTCTTGTCCATATTCTCTCACTTGAATCCTCTTCTTGAGATTTGAGTCTCTTGACATTCTGCAAGCCCCGCCTTGTTCACGCAGTGATTGACATGGTGGGAGGGGGCGGACACGTGATCGGCTCAGAATGCATTTTCAAAGTGCACACTGAATTTTTCTACATTCATTGCGGGACATTGAATGAAAATGCAATCGTGAGTGTCTTGACTGTGAGTGTTAATACATTTAAGAAAAATGATAATTTTGCCACAGTTTTTGCTTGAACATGTTATACATATTTAATCATTTCTGTAATACATTTTCTTTTTAATTTTGCAACTTATAAAGCATTCAAATTAGTATTCATTTTACATATCAAAACTGGTGTATGAAATGAAAATGAAAATTATGTAATTTAATTTTCATTTTCATTTTGCACCAAACTTGGCACAAATGTATTGGAAAATGTAAATGTAAATACAGAAATGCATTGTCATTTTGCATACTGCATTGTCATTTTGTATATTACATCTAAAATTGAATATTGCTACCCATATGCTTCCATAGTTGTTGTAGCAGAAATGAGTCAAACCAGACAAATCAAAGAGTCTATCAGAGCTGTGTGCATTGAAACGAGAGCCGAACTCCTCAGGAAGTCATAAATCAGTTCTAGTGCCACAAGAACCAAGCAAGATAACCAACCAACCAACTTGTTCACACAACCAACATTAACACCAATAGAACAATTATTGACAATTTTAATTCGAAGAAGAGATTGTCAAATTTATTGTTCGTGATTGAAATGCAATGCTGGACAACACATGTAAACCCAGGAGATCAAGTTAAATACTTGCATTGACTTCCCCCCGGCCAGCAAAACCAGACTGAAATTCCTAAGGGGGAAGGGCTTTAAACCTTTGTCTTCACAGAAAAGTCCCTTTGCCAGAGAATGGCAAAGAAACTGCATTTTATACATTATATATGGACCAGAATGAACTCAAAAAGACTTGTAAATGAATCGTTCCATTGCTTAACTCCATATTCATTTATGTGTAACCCACACATTTGACTATCATGTATAATCACTTATTGTGTATGTCTTTTGATAACTATAGGATACATAGTCATGTCTAGTATTGACATAATCGAATTTTCTTGCTTGATATTGTCCTGACAATCATTTATTTGTAAAATATATCATAATCATGTTATAGGAATCATGTCCAAAATTAGACCCTGTGAGGCAAGAACCACATGCTTGGTAAGATAAACAAATGATTTATGACCCCAGACCCCAGACCATATCTGATTGGTCAAGGCAACATTTGAGGGGTGGCCAACAAGGAAGTTTTAAATACTTTGGACCCCATGAAATTTGGCTTTTAGTTCTAGCATTGCTTGTGCTATCAGTCATGCCTTGCTTTTAGTCTAGCATTGCTTGTGCTATCAGTCATGCGGGCTTTTAGTCCCTAGCTGCTGCTATTAGCCATGTCGGCTTTTAGTCTGCTTTTAGTCTAGCATTGCTTGTGCTATCAGTCATGCTGGCTTTTAGTCCCTAGCTGCTGCTATTAGCCATGTCGGCTTTTAGTCTGCTTTTAGTCTAGCATTGCTTGTGCTATCAGTCATGCGGGCCTTTAGTCTGCTTTTAGTTCCAGCCTTGCTCGTGCTATCAGTAATGCTATTAGTCATGCCTGCTCTTAGCTTTGAGCTTGTAGCTTTGCTACCTAGCTTTAGCTTGTAACATCTAGCCATGCGGTTAGTCATCATTGTTCTTTGAGCGCGGTTCCAGCGTGCCTGCCTGCTGCTACTATGCCACCATGAGAAGGAACACAACCTAGTCTCGTCAAACTTTATTTCTTTTCTTTTCCGTTTGAGAGTTTCTTGTTCTGAGTTAAGTTTTGTAACGTCGAGTCTCCGGGCCTGACCTCGGATGCCCGTTCAACTTCGACCAGCGCGCACGACTCTGCACTTTCAGCCAACGCCCAACAACCACGGGCTTCCCAAGACGTCACTTCACTACTGAACTTCCAGCCAATCAGCGACACCGGGATACCCCTTTCAACGGGAGTCCCTTTCACAGGAAACTAAGGCAACGTATCCCCAGATATTTGTTGTGCTGGTGTATCTAATATAATTTTAGTCACATTGAGGAACTCAATGCAAGGGCTAATTACGTGATTGATGGTTGTTCATGTCTATGCAATTTAACGTATTGCTGTAAACTTGGGATTCCATATTTCCATTCTCTTAAACTCATCTTTCCTTAACTTTCGACCTTCTTGCAACTTGTGTGAATGTGTGTGTGCGTGCGTTTGTGTTAGATTAGTTTATATATCTTAGATTTATCTAATAAAGCCTTATTCATATTGAAAAGAGAAGTATCTTGTGTTTTGTGCTTACAAGTTAATGTCTTAAACTGCCGATCTTGTTACTGTGCTAATTGATAGTGTTTTCACTATAGTTTGGATATTAGTATCCAGCGCAGATTTGATGTTAAACTGAGTATGTGTGTGTGTTTGCGTGACGTAAGCACCGCGCGCCCTCTCGCTTGAATGAAAGGAACTAGAGGAGACTTTAACTCGAGTCCGTCTCCCCGTTGTTAACAGCAGTAAGTGAACTTAAAAGTAAACATCTGAGATCGTACAATAAGGTAGAAATTGAGCGTGTTCCTCATTTGTGTAATGCCTTGTTTTATAGCTGATTTGATTTCACTGCGTGTTCCAGTGTCTCAAACGCTATCTCAGTCACTGTTTGCTGAACGGAGCTAAACTGTTAGTGTTTCAAAAGGGATATAAATCGGTGAATAAAGAATAGTTTTGAGCGGGGTCCTCAATCTATTTATCAAAGTCCCCGTATTCATAATTCATATAGTTTGATTGCCAGTGCGTGTTCCACTGCCGAATCAAATTTGATATTCGACTCCCCTAAGTTAACGTTAAACATTAGAGAACAATGTTTGTCCATTTGTATCCGTTCACAAAGTGAATGCAATCTCGCGTAACACTGCATGTGTCCGAGAGTAATTTGAATGGGAGTGTTTTAAAAGCTTGATCAAGTAAATTTTAACTGTGTACCAACAGCGAAGGAAAACTTTTATGTTTGTGTCCAGAAAAACTGGCACAGAGAATCAAATTGCTGAGATTGATATAATAACTACAGCAGGAAGCTGCTATTTGAATTAAGATAAATTTAACTCTATACAAACTGAGAGTTTAAGTGCCACATCGCAAAACCAACTGAAAGGCGGTGTTGTTATTTGTACAGTGTTGAAATGAGCCGACATTTGATGCAACATGCTTAACTGTATTTGCAACAATGCAACGATTCATGTGCTAATCCGATAGAATGTGTTTTGGTTGCCATAGTGACGACCGTGACCAGGAAGCCTAACGTACTTCCGGAGCAACTCTGAACTGTGCACGCGCAGCGCACAAACTCTGCGGTGTCGCTAAGCTAACGAAACCATTGCATTTACATTGAAGTCTATACTAAAGCCACTAGCCTCAAAGGTTAACCGTTAGCATTACCATCCAGTGGTAGAATAATGTGTGTTTGGGCAACGCTGACGTGATTTAACCATTTTAAACATCTTAACGAACACTTGTTAGTCTCTTTCTTTTTATCACTCTCTTTTCTCACTAGACCACTTATTTTCATTTTACTAGAAAGGGAAATACTGACTCACAATTATTAATTGTCAAATTGAAATTTAATTGAAACATTAAATTTATTTGGAAGCATTTAAAATTTCCCTCTCAGATCATTTCATATGATCTTTTATTTCTAGTATTCTCTTTTGGGTCTAATTATTTTAGGAATGAATAAGCCTTGAACTTTGGAAGTTAAAGTAAACTTATTCTTCCTAATTTATTTATTACCCATCTGAATATATGCTATTCAGACCTTTACTTATTTGAATGCGTTTTACCCCTCTTCCTGTTTTGGTTATACACTTGACCACTATTGTTTTACGTATTGATTTCCTCCTTTTAATTTCATTTTTGCATATTTTGCCCATTTATTAATTTTTTTAATTTTCCTATTTCTTACCATTTCTTTTGTGTATCCTAGCCTGGGAACGACAAACCTGAGCCCTAAAAGGAGACATTGTTATCCCTCACTCAAAGAGTTCAAATAAATTAGAAAGACAACTCTCTTTCACTTAAAGTTTATTTTGTTTGATTAGTTGTGCAGCAACTAACACAACGCTCTCCTTGTAGTTGAGATAACCGCTACTGAGACTTACCATCTCCGTCCTCTCTCTCCTTTACTTTTCTCTTCTCGTTTTACATTTGTAGGACATGTAAGAACCATCAATCAATTCTAAGTGAAGTAAATACACAATCGTGCCAAAGACGACGAATCATCCTTATGAATTTGATTGTAATCATCCTCTCATTTGTTCTTCCTAACCTCCCTACATTTGGAAACGCAATCCAAGTTTTAGCATCTCATCCATCGTTGAGATCAATTTAATAGAGATACGTGTTGAGCAACTGTCGCCTTCGCTGACTCCCTAGTGAGCGGTCCAACTGAAAGGTGTACGGTGTCAATCCTGTCAGACTAAGAAAAGAGATATCAGAATTATTATTGTATTCTTTTGTCCAAAGCAAGAAATATAATAATATTGTTTACGTTTTTGATAACATTTAATTGGAAAAAATAATTTTCCTCATTTGAAAAACAGAAATTTTGCTTGTCATTTGAATTTGTTTTTCACCTCTGTCTCTCTTTTCCTCTTCCTCATTAGAGTGACAAAGTCTTCGCATCTCTAGTCTACTTAGACACCCTGAGACCAACACAGTCATCCCCACATTTCACTAGTGGTTCACAATCACTGATACAACACTTAGTTGTCCCACCACACATAGGCTTTTACTCCACACAGATCTGTGTCAGTCTCTCTTCTCCCCAGCGTGCCAACATGCCGCAGACTGCAGACCCCATTTCCCATGGGGAAGATGTGAACATTTGGCTGAGAGGCATGACAGACAGCCTCACTCCAAAGACATTTGAACTGTTATTATTTTTAATAATAATCCTAATCCTGAGAAGATTCCTGACACAAGATTCAAGCCAGAACAACAACCACAAGGAGCTAGTCAAGATCACGAGCTCACTAAGCTATGCCTCCACAACCCAGCTGAAACTGAGCGACAAGCACATCACCCACCTTCAAGAGGAGCTGACACGTGCTCAACGTCGCAAAGACAAGCTGGAAGTGAAAGTTCAAAATCAACTCAAAGCACCCAGCAAGAGGGAGCAGGATACAACAGAACAAGTTATGAAGCTCCTAGCAGCCCTGGCAGCAGCTCAGCTCGACCAGCAACATGCAACGGCTGCTCAGAAAGACCTGGTAAACAGACTCCAGTATGCCAAAGAGCTACTGGAGAAAGCCAAGATAGACATCAGAAACAAGAATTCTGAAATCAGTGCTTTGAAAGACCACCTTGAAAGGTACAGAACTGAAATGGACAATCTGACCCAACAACTAGATGATACCAACGATGAGCTCTACATGGTCAGAAAAGAACTCCAAAATACTTACAAGCACAAACTAGAGCCAAGGAAAGAGAAACCTCTCTTAGCCTCATCACTGCTGAGCAGAGCAGAGTCCCACGTCCAAGAACTGGCATATGACGAAAGGAGCGAAGGGCCACAACCCAAAACTTCACCTGCCTTCGCCACACAACCCTTTCCTGCCAACGAAAGAAAACCTCCCGTCCAAGGCCTTGAAGCTGCACACGGGATGACAATCAAAGACCTCAACAAGCTGTCTGAAAACATCAGCAGGTTCAACCCGGACTCCACAGAGAGCCCCGACATCCAAGCTTACCTGCGAGATATCGAATTTCAACTGGAAGTGAGACCTCATGTGACTGACAGAGACTGGTTATACCTCCTTAGAGCCACGTCCAGTCCCAAGGTACGAAACTTTCTAGATCGACAGCCCAGTCAAACTAAGTCAAACTACCAGCGACTTCGTGAGGTCCTGATTAAAGAGTTTACAGACCCAGAGTCTGAACATGGACTGTTAACTGCCTTGGAAACCAAACAAGGTCGTCAAGAGACTCCACAAGCTTATTACAACTGACTCCGACAAGCCTACTTTGGTGCACACAACAGCCCTGACCTTGAAGAGGATGTAAACTTCAAAAGCCTCTTCCTAAGAAATCTGCACCCTGGAGTCAGTCACCATCTAGGTGTCATGGCCTGTCCGAACTCCATGACCATCCAACAGTTGCGTGACCTAACACAGAAGGCCTATAACAAGCAGAAGGTGGCCTCAAAGAAAGGTAACAAAACATCCACACTCTTGAACTCTGTCAACAAAGACTCAAGCCTTGCACTGGACGACACCCAGTGGCATCACAACACCAGGGTCTTCCATCAAGAGCACAGAGAACGTGACGCCCATATCCACGACCGCTTTCAGCCCAACTGCTGGAAAAATCCATGGGACCAGCCACGCTTCTCAAGAAACCAAAAGGATAACATCTGGAAACCTAACCAGATATCCAAAGGTAATCACCTGACTCCTCCAAGAGCAACTCGTGTGGGTAAGCGACAAAAAACCCCACCTCAGCACCACTCAGACATGCACAGTGCTGAGTATGCACAAGAACATAACCGCTTACCATTAGAAGACACGGAACAAGTCATGGAACAACTAAGAGAGTTCCTTCAAGACAATTTACATGCATATGACCACAAAGTTGAGTCATGCTCGCTGTGACCAGCGACAGGACGGAAGGCCGGTGATCACCTGGTGCACCACATCAGAGATGACAAGCACCTGTTCAACAACAACCCAGAATGAACAAGTCTTTCACGGCCAACTGTTGATGAAAAATCTGAGGTACTAAAGGACATCACCTCAGTCACTAACAAACTGTCAAATGAACTCCAACTCCAAGTTCCAAATTCCCTGTCTGTGCAACAGCAACCACCAGAGCACAGAAGGTCAGAAAGTCTGCTACAGCCAGAAGGCATCACAAGAAGAATGCAACATAGGAGACAAGTTTTGCAACTCAGCTTCACACAGCCATGCCAAACTGCCTCCGACTGTCTGCTAAAGAACTTCCTGCCTTGCTGGACTGACCCCTCATTAGACCATGGACACGCCCTCATCCAAGCCAAGGATGCTGAGAGCCAGTCTTCAGTGACATGCTAGAAAAAGGGGGAGACAACACAGACTTGAACAGATCTGACCACACATGCACTACACCAGTAACACACAACATTACCTACACCTAGAGGTTAACACATCTACTGATAACACAGTCAACAAACATATTCTTCCCACAGGTAGAATATCCAACTTTTAGCGTAACAAAGTTACACATACCCACCATGAAGAAACGTGCAGCCATCCTCACAATAGGTAGAACACCTGACACTAAGTTAAGGTTCACGACACACTAGCTGCACCTGACATCCTAGCTCAATAGTAGTTGTAACACATGCTAGGAAAACCCACAGCAGCCTTGTTTTGTTTTGTTCTTCTTTTACCTATCCTTCTCCTTCCCCTATTTCCTGAGTAGGTGAAACGCCTAGACACCCTGCGAGGGTCGAAGGTCTGATATTAGGATTGACTCGCAACACCTAATATCCGCCAGCCACTCTAAACTGAATGGAAGCTAAAGAGCTCCATGCATGATAGGTCAATCCATTGAATTGAAAATGAAATTACTAGAAAACTAATGGTAAACATGTAAAGTAAGACAACCTAGAAGAACCAAACAAAGTTAACCAAAAATTTGATTGATGAATCAAAATAAAAACAATTTCCAAGACGATCTAAACTATCCTCAATGTGCTAAACTACATTGACTAATTGAACTTAACCACGTGTACCTAAATAACCTGATGCCTGCACCAGTACAGTAACTGTCATGGAGGTGTTGTCTTGCTGTTTGCTGTGTTTGTCTGCTTCTTCTGCCTTTGTTTCTCCAGCGATCGACGATGTCTTCACCTAAACACCTCGCCGATCGAAAGGGGGATATATGTAGCAGAAATGAGCCAAACCAGACAAATCAAAGAGTCTATCATAGCTGTGTGCATTGAAACGAGAGCCGAACTCCTCAGGAAGTCATAAATCAGTTCTAGTGCCACAAGAACCAAGCAAGATAACCAACCAACCAACTTGTTCACACAACAGCTTTCAACATTAACACCAATAGAACAATTATTGACAATTTTAATTCGAAGAAGAGATTGTCAAATTTATTGTACGTGATTGAAATGCAATGCTGGACATCACATGTAAACCCAGGAGATCAAGTTAAATACTTGCATTGACTTCCCCCCGGCCAGCAAAACCAGACTGAAATTCCTAAGGGGGAAGGGCTTTAAACCTTTGTCTTCACAGAAAAGTCCCTTTGCCAGAGAATGGCAAAGAAACTGCTTTTTATACATTATATATGGACCAGAATGAACTCAAAAAGACTTGTAAATGAATCGTTCCATTGCTTAACTCCATATTCATTTATGTGTAACCCACACATTTGACTATCATGTATAATCACTAATTGTGTATGTCTTTTGATAACTATAGGATACATAGTCATGTCTAGTATTGACATAATCAAATTTTCTTGCTTGATATTGTCCTGACAATCATTTATTTGTAAAATATATCATAATCATGTTATAGGAATCATGTCCAAAATTAGACCCTGTGAGGCAAGAACCACATGCTTGGTAAGATAAACAAATGATTTATGACCCCAGACCCCAGACCATATCTGATTGGTCAAGGCAACATTTGAGGGGTGGCCAACAAGGAAGTTTTAAATACTTTGGACCCCATGAAATTTGGCTTTTAGTTCTAGCATTGCTTGTGCTATCAGTCATGCCTTTCTTTTAGTCTAGCATTGCTTGTGCTATCAGTCATGCGGGCTTTTAGTCCCTAGCTGCTGCTATTAGCCATGTTGGCTTTTAGTCTGCTTTTAGTCTAGCATTGCTTGTGCTATCAGTCATGCGGGCTTTTAGTCCCTAGCTGCTGCTATTAGCCATGTCGGCTTTTAGTCTGCTTTTAGTCTAGCATTGCTGGTGCTATCAGTCATGAGGGCCTTTAGTCTGCTTTTAGTTCCAGCCTTGCTCGTGCTATCAGTCATGCTATTAGTCATGCCTGCTCTTAGCTTTTAGCTTGTAGCTTTGCTACCTAGCTTTAGCTTGTAACATCTAGCCATGCGGTTAGTCATCATTGTTCTTTGAGCGCGGTTCCAGCGTGCCTGCCTGCTGCTACTATGCCACCATGAGAAGGAACACAACCTAGTCTCGTCAAACTTTATTTCTTTTCTTTTCCGTTTGAGAGTTTCTTGTTCTGAGTTAAGTTTTGTAACGTCGAGTCTCCGACGCCTGACCTCGGATGCCCGTTCAACTTCGACCAGCGCGCACGACTCTGCACTTTCAGCCAACGCCCAACAACCACGGGCTTCCCAAGACGTCACTTCACTACTGAACTTCCAGCCAATCAGCGACACCGGGATACCCCTTTCAACGGGAGTCCCTTTCACAGGAAACTAAGGCAACGTATCCCCAGATATTTGTTGTGCTGGTGTATCTAATATAATTTTAGTCACATTGAGGAACTCAATGCAAGGGCTAATTACGTGATTGATGGTTGTTCATGTCTATGCAATTTAACGTATTGCTGTAAACTTGGGATTCCATATTTCCATTCTCTTAAACTCATCTTTCCTTAACTTTCGACCTTCCTGCAACTTGTGTGAATGTGTGTGTGCGTGCGTTTGTGTTAGATTAGTTTATATATCTTAGATTTATCTAATAAAGCCTTATTCATATTGAAAAGAGAAGTATCTTGTGTTTTGTGCTTACAAGTTAATGTCTTAAACTGCCGATCTTGTTACTGTGCTAATTGATAGTGTTTTCACTATAGTTTGGATATTAGTATCCAGCGCAGATTTGATGTTAAACGGCTTGTTCACTGAACCGCAGGCGCGTCTCCGTGAACAGCCGTGAAACAGTGATTCTGTTCAAATTCCCTTTAAAATCTTAAATGATTCCCTTTGAGCTAAATTGACCTGTTTCCCTTACATTGTTCACATTCAGCGTTAGCATATTTTATAATAAAATAATGTCATTAAAAATACCACTGGCCTGAGTAATTTTGACCATTATAGAATTGTTACTTTAAAGGTTAGTGATTTAGGAAGTGAAAATACTGTGAAATTACTAATGGCATGGATTTTAGAGCATAACAACTGAAGGTTTATGAATCATTAGCCAATAAAACATTTTTTTTTTTTTTAACAACGGAACTTAAAGTTGTGAACTAAAATATTAGTTCAACCATACCGAATGTGAATAAATAAAATGCATACTTTTCATAACATTTCATTATTCATAAAATGCATAACGTTTCTGGTGTTTGGATTTGTACTTCAATATAATGAAATCCAAGTTTAAAGGGGGGGGTGAAATGCTATTTCATGCATACTGAGTTTTTTACACTGTTAAAGAGTTGGATTCCCATGCTAAACATGGACAAAGTTTCAAAAATTAAGTTGTACATTTGAAGGAGTATTTTTGTTCCCAAAATACTCCTTCCGGTTTGTCACAAGTTTCGGAAAGTTTTTTTCGAGTATGGCTCTGTGTGACGTTAGATGGAGCGGAATTTCCTTATATGGGTCCTAAGGGCATTTCTGCCGGAAGAGCGCGCGCTCCCGTATAGCAGAGCACTGAGAGCACAACAGACATTCACTGATCAGAGCGATTCACTGATCAGAGCGAATGCGTCGCGAAAAGTCACAAAAGAAGTGTGTTTTTGGTTGCCAGGGCAAGACAACCCTGCACAGATTACCAAAAAAAACAGCATTAAGGGACCAGTGGATGGAGTTTATTTTTACAGAGCATCAACTGAGTTGTGCAAGTGTTTTTGTTTGTTCCCTGCGAAGATGCTTGTTTTACAAACAAGGCCCAGTTTGACGACGGATTTGTGTATCCTTTATTTCTTAAGGATGATGCAATCCCAACGAAAAAGGGTCACAATCGTGTGTTGGAACCGCAGGCGGTGAGTAAAACTGCTTCAAATATCTCTGCCTCCTTGTTAGTGCGTCCCCTCCTATGCCGGAGATCCGGGTTCGAGCCCCCCTCCGAGCAAGTCGTTGCTGCTGCTGCTCTCGTTCAGTTTCAGCCTCGGGATCTGATTCTAGATCATAAATAAACGGCTGAATCTGACTGTAAGCCATGGTTTGTTTTGGATGATGGTTTTTCCCTCACGGTAATGTCACAGCTTCCACATGCTCTCAACGCAAAAAGCCTACTGGCGCTCGTGATCATTTAGCTCCGCCCACACGTCACGCCTCCAGCCGGTCGTGTTTTTCCGGGAAAAATCGGTACAGACTATATTTCTCTTATGAATATAATAAAACTAAAGACTTTTTGGAGTTATGAAGGATGCAATACTACTCTATAGGTACTCAAGATTAACAGGATATTGAGTGAAAACGAGCATTTCACCCCCCCTTTAAGAATAGCCCTAGACTAGTTTCTCTTTCTTTCTCTCTCTCTCTCTCTCTCTCTCTCTCTCTGGGAGCGGAAGGGTGGTGTGGGGGTGAGAGTGGCACGGTTTGAAGTAGTTTTCAAGTTTAAACTTCTTTTTCTGTGGTTTTTTTTTTTTTTTTTGGTTTATCACTTATTTTATGGTTTTGAAAAAGGGGGAAAAATACAAAAAAACTGGGGTAATTTATTGATTTCATTAAGGCCATGGCGTCTCTCCCAGGCGAGAGAAACGCGGGGTTATCAATCAAAAATGGGTGTAAAGTGTTCTCGGATCAAGGTTTTACCATAGAAGATGTACTGTTAGCAATGGGCGAGATTGTAGGGCACGAAAATATAGCATCAGCATCCAGAATGAACAAGGCAGTAGTGGTGTTTTTAAAAGATGAAAAAAAGATGTGCCCGCATAAGATACAATCAGAAAATGAAAAGAACTAGTGGTGGAAATTATGATTCTTTCTAGTGATTCGTTCATTTTCAGTTCGTTCACCAAAATGATTCATTCAGAATCGTTCACTGATTCGTTCAGTGACCATTTCTTCGTATTACACAAAATAAGCCAGCAGATAGCAAAAAGTGTATTGTGTTGTTATGTCTTAAGTCAACGAACGTATTCACTTGTTACAAAACTGATCTGGCTTTATTAAAATGTGTGTATAATCGCATTCAATATATAAAGTCTAATTAAGTTGTTCAAATGAACAAAGCACAAGGTTTTCTTGCCTAAATAGCATTTTAATTGTTTGGTCAGACAGTTTGTTTATTATATATTCACATTCATCAATCGTGGATTAAACGTGGAGTTGCTAAATATCAAAACAAGCGTATGTGCACAATACAGTACTTATAACTGAGCTTTGCATTTTTGCAAGATTGACATGCTAAATGGCAGACTGACCCGGTTTACTCTCATTCATTTCGTTCACGAACGAGATAAGCTATGTACCAGTTCATTTCATTCACGAACGACATGTATCCATTTATTCAGCTCGTTCACGAATGACATGTGTGCCAGTTCAGTCATTTCATTCACGAACGAGATTTACTAAATCATTCAACTAATGCACGAACGACATGTGCTTTGCCGATTGAGAAACGTGATTGGTAAACTGTTTGCCAGAATATACCCTGACCATCAGGTCAGTCATTTCATTCACGAACGAGATGTATCATTCAACTCGTGCACGAACGACATGTGTGCCAGTTCAGTCATTTCATTCACGAACGCTATGTATCAGCTCATTCAACTCATTCAAGAACGACATGGGTACCAGTTCAGTCATTTCGTTCACGAACGATAAGATCTCTAGATCTAGTTCAGACTCATATGAAACTTGTTCATTGAAGGGCGTATTCGTTCACTACATTCAACAAATCAAATACTCTGTCACATCTCATACTCGAAGGCTATTGGCTCGAGGTTGAGTAATTCTTTGACAGGATGAAACAGTTGTTACCCGGTGCACTGAGCTGCGCATGCGCTGCTTATAGCGCCGCACTGCTGTGGAGGGAGGAACTTCACTGAACGAGAAATATGAGTCAGTGGATTACGTGAACGAGAACGATTCGTTCACCTAAAAGATTCGTTCAAAAAGAACGATTCGTTCACGAACGACACATCACTAAAAAGAACGAAATAGATAAGCAAACAGTGCAAAGCAAAAGAAGCGAAAGTCAAGATAAAGAAAAAAAGCCCATAGTCGCAAAGGATGTAATGATTGAAGTCGGAGGTGAGTGAGTTTATTTCATCTATGCGAGCTGGTGATAATGCTGTAGGCGCGATTGTTTTGGGGGATGTAGTGGATGTTGTTGAGGAAAAGGAATATGTTGAAGAGGTTGCGAGTGTTAGCGTGCTACAGAATAATGTGGTTATGCAGAGTGAAAACAGTGATGAAGACTTGGAGGATAGTGACAATTGTTCGGTTTTCTCTGAGATTGATTGTAGTCAGGCGGTGGAGGAGGTGTACTCTGTCGAAGAATTAAATGCTTTTCTGGATTTAACTAAAGGGAAAAAAGTTGATGTTGCAAAATATTTCCCAGATGTTAATAAGTTTATAAAATCCGTGGTGAAAACAGAAACGATTTTGACTGAAAAAGTTTCTAACAAACGTACGTAAAACTCAGAAAGAAAACGCAAAATTGTCAAAATGGAAAAAATAAAGCACATGTGTGCACACGTGTGGGGTATATCCTAATAGTTGTTTTTCTTTTCTGTCATTTGATTTTATCCATCTTCCCTGCCATGCAGATTCTTAGATTAGGATCATTGAACGTTAATGGGTTAAGGTATGGAGGAAAAAGAGTTTTATTCTCTGAGTTTCTTAGGCTTAAAGTCTCATTCACTCGATGGCGCCGCACATGGCTGCTTCAGTGCTTGGCTCTCCAGTGTTTGTAACTGTTTTTGTTCGTTTTTACTGTTTTTTGTTTAACAAACATGATCAGTTTCACCAGGGATGAACTGCTGAACATTCGGCAGAACACACCACAAGATCTTTTACCGGATTTAAATTATTCAGACGTTTTACTGAACGTTGTTATCGGAGGAGCAGCGACGCTTGATCAGAGCGCTTCATGACGCGCAGACGGAGGAAGCGAGCGGGAGCGCTCGTCAGACTCAGGAAGCGCGGATTTCGAATGCCGTTGCCTAGCATCCATCTGGCAAATCTCCGCTCTCTACCTAACAAAACAGACAAACTCCTTCTGCTCTCTCAGACAAATAAGGATTTCTCACACTCTGCTGCTCTGTGTTTCACGGAAACTTGGCTGAATGACGCCATACCGGACAGCGCGCTCCATCTTCCGGACTTTCAGCTGTTTAGAGCGCATCGAGACGCAGAATCAACGGGGAAATCGCGCGGCGGCGGGACATGCTTTTACATCAATGAACGCTGGTGTACAGATGTAACTGTGTTAAAGAAGATGTGCTGCTCAAACCTCTAAACACTCTTCATTAACTGCAAGCCATTCTATTCGCCGCGGGAGTTTCACTCGTTCATTCTGGTCAGTGTTTACATTCCTCCACAAGCGCACGTGAGCTCAGCTTTACAGAAACTCGCTGATCAGATCACAGACACAGGACAACAACACCCGGACTCTGTTTTAATCATTCTTGGGGACTTTAATAAAGCCAATCTCTCCCGTGAACTTCCAAAATACAGACAGCATGTTACATGTTCCACCAGAGACAGTAATATACTGGATTACTGTTACACCACAATAAAGGATGAATATCACTCTGTTCCACGTGCAGCTTTGGGACGTTCTGATCACTGTCTGATTCATCTTATACCATCCTACAAGCAAAAAATTAAATCTGCTAAACCCATAGTAAAGACTGTGAAGAGATGGACCAGTGAAACAGAGCAGGATTTACAATCTTGTTTTGACCTAACTGATTGGAGTGTTTTTGAAGCTGCTACCACCGATCTGGACGAACTCACAGAGACTGTAACATCCTATATTAGTTTCTGTGAGGATATTTGCATTCCTACCAGGACTTATTTAACATTCAACAATGATAAGCCATGGTTTACAGAAAAAAACTCAGACATCTTCGTCAGGCTAAAGAGGATGCCTACAGAACATGGTCCTCCCGAATTTTGTTAATAAAACATTTCACAAGTTCACCCTTACATCTAATCTGAAAGTGAATAGTAAGCATATTTTGGCTTGCTGTCCTGGGGGAGGGGTCCGGGGCCCAAGGCATAGCCTGAAGCCAAAGAATTCCCCAAAAGAAGCTTAAAGGCATAGGACAGCAGCTAGAGAGCTAAATATAGTTACCCCCCAAAATATGTGTGCTGAGAAGAAAGAAAGTGCAGGGCGACGGGGAGAGCCTGTGCAGTGTTCGATGAGCGGTCCGTGCAGCCATGAGAGGAGCACGATGCCGGATATCAAATGAGGGACTCTTGCTGCATCCAAAGGGAGCTGCGGCTCTGCTGCATCGGGAATGAGAGTCCCTCTTGCAGCTGAGTACCTGGCGCAGTTTGATGCATCTGATGGTGGGTTCTCACTGTGACTGTAGAGAGCCAGTGGCTCTGCCACATCGGGAGGGAGATCCCTGGCTGCCATTGAGCATGCAACATAACTCAGACAGGGGGTTCATACTGCGACCGAAGGGAGCCGTGGGTCTGCTGCACCGGAAGGATGGTTAGGGTGTGGCGGAACATAGAGAAGTAAAGGGGAGCATGAGAGGAGGAGGAGGAGAGACGGGTTGGGAGTTGGGACGTTTATGGCAGTGGAAGAAAAGGGGGGAGAGAGAGGGTGAATGGCTGGCATCGTGGCCTGTACCGTAAGCGGAGGCGGCTTCGCAATAGGGTTAGACTGTGGGGCTGCAGGCCATGAGAGGGGAGGGGGTTGTAGGAAAAGGGGTGTGGATGGGTCTGCACCGCTATCGGAGGCATGCTCATGAATGTTTACGAATGGAGGCGGCCTCACGTTTGCTTCAGCTGCTGTAGCTGTGGGGTCGTGGGAAGGGGCTGTGATGTCTTAAAGAACCTGTGTAGCCTTGCACTGCTAGCAGAGGCAGCATTATGCTAATGTCTGCTACGTGAGCTGGAGTACTGAAAAGAAAAAGGGGGTTAGAAGTTACAGGATGGAAATATTGGGATGTGCAGGCCAGTGTTGCAAGTAGAAGTAGCTTCGTTCTTGCTTCGGCTGCTGTAGTTGTTGGTTGCGGGGAAAGTAGAAGGGTAGTAACATTTGATAAGAAGCTAAAAATGCCTGGGTAGCCTACTGTGTTGCCAGCTTGCAATTGGTTGTCTGTTTTCATAATTCCTAAAGCCTTGTCCGCATTAATACGTTCCTGTTGGAAAAGCATCTTTTCCTCTCGTTTTGGTCTTCCGGTCTTCCGGCCAAAACATGAGGGTAGTTGCGTTTGCAATGAGGGTAGTTGCAACAGAAAAATTCTGAGTGATAACGACAGTAAATGGTGAAATATGTCCCTAATTAAATTGAATGCCAGAATAATTGCATAAAACTTGATCATCTCAGTGAGGTTTACACACGCACAGTGAGGCAAATGTAATATCATCAGACATTTCAGTGTGGATGACAACTCTGGAAAAAAATGCCTACTTCAAGGAGAATGTGTGTGCAGGTATGTCCACAGCATATGTCGACTGCAGTTCTTACAATCAACAGGGCAACTTAAAACCTGGAGCTGGTGTGGTCTGGCTCAACAATGACCCTTGCCCACCGCAACAATTCAAATTTGGCCCTCAATCATAACAATATGCAGAAACCTCTGACCTATCCAATTCATCTGATCTCCACCAACTTCACTCAATCAAGCACATGCTGCATCTCAAAGACGGCATTCTCACATATGTCCCTGAGCCCCTAACTTTGGCAAAGCACATAGTTCCTCAGGGCCAAAGGGGGATGATGCTGACACATGCCCACGATGCACCATGCGCTGGACACCATGGTACCAAGGCCACCTACGAAATGCTCAAGCAAGTGGCGTACTGTCCTGGCATACAGCAAGATGTTGTGGAATATGTAAAAGGATGCCTGGTGTGTTGCCAGTTCCCACCAGCAAATCTAAACCAACGAGCGCCACTACAACAGAAGGGAATTACCTTCCCATGGTCGGACCTCCAAATAGATTGGGACCCCTGCCACGGTCGACACGACGTAACAAATAGTTCCTCACCGTGGTTTGCAAATTTACAAAGTGGGTAGAGTGTCTCCCAGCTCCTAACGTCACAGCAGAAACAACAGTCTGCCTGTTAATGCACCACACCTTCTCAAGATTTGGATTGCCTTTAAGAGTCAACTCTGACAGAGGAAACCACTTTACCGCCAAAGTCATGCAGGAAGTATGGAAACTCCTGGGCATACAGGCCAGGCTTCATATAAGCCATCACCCAATTTCCTCAGGTCAGTTTAAACGAGTCAACAGGATGGTGGCAAGCAGGTTGAAGGAGTATGTGTCTGCCAATCAAAAGGATTGGGATGTCAAGCTTCCTCTGGTACTGATGGCCATCAATGGCAAATTACACTACCGTTACACCTGCTGTACCAACCTGGTGACATGAACCTTGTCACTGCCTACACCACTCACCAGTACCTGGAAGAGTTGCATCAGCACCTGAGAGCGACTTTTGCCTTCGTACAACTAAACCCCCATAGAAGCGCAGAAGGTCTAAAAGCCTACTATGACCAAAAGGCCTCTCACCAGGAACTCCGTGTCGGAGACCGAGTGTGGTACTACAGCTTCGCCCAACCAAGAGAGAACGCTCCCCATCGCCTGTCAAAGAAATTCCTACCTCACTGGACAGGACCCTACAAGATTGTGGACAAGCTCTCACCTGTTGCCTATCGGATCTAAATCAGACAAGGGTGCAGCGAGCCAGTCCTTCGATGTGTTCATCAAAACCAGATAAAGAGGCATCAGGGCTCCAACTGACAGGAAAAGGGGGAAGATCAAACCAATTGACACAGACAAACAATCTATACCCCTATACAGCATGCTCTATACCCCCTAGTTATTACTATCCTTTTAATGAAACATATAGTTTGGTTTTGCACAACACCTACACACACTCCTCCACAGCACTGCTAGGACTAACCCCTAGTGGAGATGAGTCGCCCCACACATGTGACACTCGGTTTAAATTCTTAACCTCAGTCAGTGTCCTTGTGTCCCTTTTTATTGTATTTTTCCTTTTTCTTTGTGTTTTTCCTTTCTTCCCTTGCTATAACTTCCTTTCCCTTCTAGTCCCTGTCAGGAACTCCTTTAAATGATCCAGGTCCAAATAAATATTGACTTCCCTTCACCAGAAGTGTCGTAACTTGTCGTAAAAGTCGTTAGTAACCAAGTAAGGCGCTCCAACCAAACCATGGTCTTCGCCGCTAATTGTTCCTTCTTTCTGCTCTATTACCAGGAGGATGCTCAGACTTGCTGCCTTGTGTCTCTGCATAATCAGGGTCATGCCCCAGCTGGAGGTTGTGTCACCAGGACCAGCCTACGGGAAAGTACTCAGTAAATAACAGGGGTTATTGATAACAAACTGCAAAATCTACACCCGAAGGGTTTATGTCCGATTTGACCCCTGTGATGTTGTCAGAGCTCACTACACCCCCTCAGCTGCTCAAACCACTTGGGCTGGAGGCCGTTGGGCTCGAGAATTCCTCTCCCATGCCCAAGCAGATGTGAAACACATGTTGTAACAAATGTAGAAAATGACTGTAACCCAGGCAGAATTAAGTGGGTACAACCGGCGTTTCAAACTATTCTTGGACACCCTTCTGGGGGCTGCGTCGGCTGTAGGAACCCTGTTCAACATCGGCATGAACACTGCCAACATGGTTAATCTGGCCACTGTTAGGCAACATGTAGGCGAAATCGAGGCTGAAATGCCAGTGATACGAAAACAACTGGCAGTTCAGAGCCAAGTCCTACAGACTTCAGACTTCAGGATGTCCCTGAACGGTATTATCACAATTCTAAACACCCATAGCACCCTTTTAACCCCTTACCAGTCACTCCCCATTTTTTGGCATGGAGAAAAGAAATGACATACCAAAAATTAAAAGGGTTTTGCTCATGATTCTTTCTGACTAGATACATAATCAACATTTGTTCACAAAGCTGTTCAGGAATCATAATTACTCAGACTGTTATGACAATAGAGATATATAAGCTTAAACATAAAAACTAAAATAAAAATATTAAAAACATTTTTAAATGTATAAAAAAAATTGTTGATGTAGGATATGAGTTTAGATTAGAACTTCAATAGAAGTTAATAAGCAAGATTTTAAAATCTATACAATGTTTGATAAGGAGCCAGTGCAGTGTTCTCTCTCTCTCTTGTCTCTGTCGCTCTTCATCCTTCCATCTCCTTTTCTCTCGCCTCGTCTGTCCTACCCCCAGGTTCCCGCAGGTACCCCCCGGCCTGCGAGGGGCGATGGGGGTATGTGACGAGTGGGGCGGGGCCGAGAGACGTGGGAACAAAAGCCGATTTGCCATCGCACAGTGCTCCCCAACCCGTGTTGGAAGTGTCTGTTGAGACCACCTTCCTTCTGCATACCTTGTCACAAAGGTGCCCGAGACCCCAGGCAAGGGACAGAACTCGTGGTTTCAGCCAGTAATGAAGGGGCCGCATTTGAAGCAGGCCCAGCTGAAGTACCGGACACGCTGAGGCAATCAGGAACAGCATCTTGTGAAATGCTTTGAGAGGGTGAGGGGTTCCAGCTTTGAATGAGGCCAAATGCTGAATGACCAACGCATGTTGCGGCATGACTACAGCCCTCCTGTACTGTCCGAGAACTGTTCCCAGGAACAATTTCCATTGGCTAGGTAGCAGTGTGTTCTTGGACGTTTGGGGACCACCACACTTGTGATAAACAGATGAGGAAATTTGCTCTCTTTTGAAAATGGTTTCAAAAAGTGATTCACTAGACTTAATGCTCTTGCAGCAAAATTAGTCAGTCCTTGTGCGTGCTGCCTCAGCATTGGCGTTGCCCAGACATGTCACATCTAAAGCTGTCAGTGATAAGCATTAATGACAGCATTCTCCTGACAGATTATACCGCTCATTAGAAGAGAACTAATGATCTTTGTGTAAACACTGGTAGATAAAAAGTTCTTGCTGTCTGCATTCTCTTAGATCTGTTCTTAGAGGATGAGGGAAGGGACGGAGCCACGAGTAAAGCAGAGCGAGACATAAACTCTTGTAGTGAGAGCGGTCTGTCTTAGCGAGTGCTAACTCAGTGTGGACATGGCCCAGACGAGAGGCGCATTCTAATACGAAGCTGTCAGCAATATTGAATCATTGGTGACAGCATTCTGGTTCAGTCCACCTAGAAGGATTGAACTGCTCAACAAATGAGAGGCTCTGATCCTCACGTGCAAACACACTGACAGATCAAAAAGCTGTGTGGAGAGAGATGCAGGGGCTTTGCCAGCATTAAATGAATCAAGCCTGATCATGATGAGACCGGGTTGCTTAGATCCTAGAATCTGCTGTTTCTCTCTTCGAGGCGAGAGTAGAAACGGGAGAGCGGGGCTGCCTCATTGAAGGTTGTCTGTGATCTGAGAACACAGAGACTCATGCTCTTAGTGAGCTTTCGGTTTCATTGAGTATGCAGTTCACTACCCTTTTGTGGTGCATCAAAGTGCAGTTTGGAGAGCAAACATGCGGGAACAGTGGTGGCGTGAGACCGCTCAGAACTAGTTGCTTTGTTCCCTGACTCTGCTGTTTCTCTCTCCGAGGCTAGCTGAGAGAGGAGAAACGGGTGAGCAGTGCTGCCTTTAATGAATCAATGAATGGATCTTGTGGCTGTAACGGATATGCAGATCATCGATTCATGTGTTTAATTCAGATTTTCGAAATGAAACCCTTTTTGCACTAAATGCCTGGGCCTGGCGCCAGCCTGGCTGGACTTAAATTATTTACGATACCCATGCGAGCTTCAAAGGAGACCTGAAACCCCCCCCCCCAAATTCCTCAAACATTCCCGAACACAAATGAAACCTTTCGTATAAGTCCCTTACTTTCATCGTTATTAATAATATGTATTTTGAATATGTTTTGTGTGTACCATGGTTAATCCTTGTTATGCGAGGATTATAATTTTTCTAGCGTATAAATTGGAATTGTTTCTCCTCACCAACTTTCTCAAAGAGAGCCATGGGCTGCAACCCCCAGTCCCTTGCAGCTCGTAAAATTTTACGACCACACAGGACTACACAGGACAGGAAACCTAATCCTTACAAAAGAATGGTAAAATGTACTCAAATGTAGTCTTAATGTGTATATTATCGATTTTGCGGTGCATTAGAGGTTTCCCATATAAATTGGGACTATCTGCAGTGTTATCATGTGTTAATCAAATCTTTAAATATGTGTAATTCTGCATTTGAATGTAACTTCATGTTTTGATCATTTATACATATTATGTTTAGTATCGTTGTGATCATCATGTTCTGACAAACCCATTTATCTAGAGCAAAGTAATGAAAAATGTATTTAATCTGGAATTAAAGTGTTGCTAGAACTCCCCGATGAATTCGGAGAAGCCCTAAATCATCAGGGGGTTGTCTCCACAGAGACAAAGGAAGTTTTCCCCCCCGCTGCAGATCGCGGACGTTCATTGGATGTTCCCTCGAAAAAGGGGCGGAGATCATCTCAAGCCATAAGAACGACCGAACAAGGTCCGCCTCTACTCTCTTCCTCTCTTCTTCTCGTTCTTGGTCCTCGGACACGCTGCTCTCCTGTGCGACCAACGTTGCTTCCGCGTGGCCTCATAGCGCAAGCCCCCCTCAGCACAGGGGCTGAGAGTAAAAGCCATTTTAATGGCTCCTTTGGAAGCTTTCGTTTTTGTTGTTTCTTTTCTTTTCTTTACTAAGTTTATTCAACTATTCGCCTCTCCACACAAGGAAGACGAATTCTGGAACATTGTTTGTTGAACCTTTCAAATACCCCGCGAGGACAGAACAAAGGACCACGTGCTACACGCTCACGCCAAAATCAAGTGCAGCGTGCACGCGCGTCACATGGCCTCCAGGACCACACACGCTGTTTTCAAAAGGAACAGCGCAAAGCTCACACGCTCGACGCCGATCTCACGCCATGCACACTGGGCCATGCAAGTATCAGTTTTCTATGGAGATTTAAATGCTGCTTTAAATTGTTGCTATGATCTGATCGTTGTTGGCTTCCAAAAGTTACTGACTATGATTTCCATACCTGAGCTCCTTATGTGATCTCATTCTATTTTCTCTCTCTCTCTCTCTCTCTCTTTTATTTGGATTCCGTTATGTCTTGTATAAAGCTTACTGTTTGTATTGTCGTACGCATATTTACTCTGTGTGATTTGTAGTTTGATGTATTACTAGTTGATTTATTAAAAACCCATATACTGACGATTGGCTTGGACTCCACCCCACTTACATTACGAGTCACTGAGATGTCTGATCTTTAGCTACAAGCGTTAAATTTAGAAACTAAATTTATCATATGGATAGGATAATGTTTTCATGGCCAGAGAATATTTTTCCTTGAATTATAAGGCGTGATAACTTTATTGAAAATTGATAGGTCAACAGTGGTTTGCTGGACAAACCACCGTTTGATTTGCAGTAATTTACAGTAAGAGATCACAATAATTGGTATGAAGAATGGAATATTGACATATTAATGAGTAAGATACAGTGCCCTGATTATTTATTGGTATAGGCAATTGAGCTATTTTTCATAATCAATCAAATTGAATGTAACTGTCATCTGAGATATAAATTAATCATATTCCTGATTAATTATTCAAATTCCCTATGTATCATTTGAGTTAATTATTCTGTAAAACTCATTGTTTTTACATGGCGAAGTGCTGCTTATATAGCCAGATATAGCCCTCTGGCAGTCTTTGTCACCATAGGCTTATGCAGTTCCGCTGCCGAGCCATTCTTTCATTTTTTCATTCAGAATCAGAATCAGAATGAGCTTTATTGCCAGGTGTGTTTACACATACGCGAAATTTGTTTTCGTGACAGAAGCTCCGCAGGACAACAGAATGACAGTGACAGAACATAAAACACATAATAAAAGAATAAAAAATACTAAAAATACAAATAAGTAGATAAGGAATGACAATATACAAATTGACAATTGTAGGCAGGTATATTACAAAAAGCAGTTATGTATGTACACGTATATTTTGTGCAAAAATTAAGTGTATACTAAGTATGTGTGTTAGATAAATAAGTGTATGTGTAAATAAATATAAAGTGTAGTGTGTTCCACAGTTATTATCAAGTGTTCATTAGTGATTTTTCCAGCTCTTTTGCTCACTCTGGATAAGTACAGTTCTTGAATAGAAGGGATGGTTGTACCAATGATTCTCTCTGCAGTCCGGACAACCCTCTGTAGTCTTCTGAGGTCAGATTTAGAAGCTGAGCTGAACCAGACAGTTACTGAAGTGCAGAGGATGGATTCAATGATTGTAGAGTAGGACTGTTTCAGCAGCTCCTGTGGCAGGTTAAACTTCCTCAGCTGGTGAAGGAAGTACAACCTCTGCTGGACCTTTTTCACAATGGAGTCAATGTGAATGTCCCACTTCAGGTCCTGAGAGATAGTCGTGCCCAGGAACCTGAATGACTCCACTGCAGTCACAATGCTGTTCATGATTGTGAGTGGGGGGAGTGCAGAGGGGTTTCTCCTGAAGTCCACTATCATCTCCACTGTTTTTAGGGTGTTAAGCTCCAAGTTGTTGAGAGTGCACCAGACAGCCAGCTCTTTAACCTCCTGTCTGTAATCAGACTCGTCATCGTCCTGAATGAGGCCGATGAGTGTAGTGTCAGCTACAAACTTCAGGAGCTTGACAGAGCGGTCCTTAGACGTGCAATCATTAGTGTACAGGGAGAAGAGCAGTGTGGAGAGAACACAGCCCTGGGGAGCTCCGGTGCTGATTGTACGGGTACTGGATGTGTATTTTCCCAGCCTCACTAGCTGCTGCCTGTCTGTCAGGAAGCTGTTGATCTACTAACAGATGGAGGTGGGCACAGAGAACTGAGTTAGTTTGGGCAGGAGGAGGTTTGGGATGATCATGTTAAAGGCCAAGCTGGAGTCCACAAAAAAGGATCCTCACATAAGTCCCCGGTCTGTCAAGGGTCCGGTGATGTCCTTCAGGTGGGCCAGCACCAGTTTTTCAAATGACTTCAAGACTATGGATGTTAAAGCCACAGGCCTGCAGTAATTTAGTCCTGTAATTTTGGGTTTCTTTGGGATGGGGATGATGGTGGAGCGTTTGAAGCATGAAGGGACTTCGCACAGCTCCAGTGATCTGTTGAAGATTTTTGTGAAGTTGGGGGCCAGCTGGTCAACACAGGATTGCAGACAGGCTGGTGTAACACAATCTGGGCCTGGTGCTTTTTTCCTTTTCTGCTTCCGGAAGACCTGGCGCACCGCATCCTCGCTGATCTGTATTGCAGGTGAGGGGGAGGGGGGGTGCAGGAGGTGTCAATGGTGAGAGCGCTTGATTGGAGATGTGTTCAGGATGGTTTGCAGGAGTTGTTAATGGTGTGAACGGTTGTTTGGAGAGGTGTTCAGGGTGGGTTGCAGGAGTTGTGAATGGTGTGAACGGTTGTGTGGGTAGGCGTTCAGGGCAGGTGATGGGTGTTCTTTCAAACCTGCAGTAAAACTTGTTCTGATCGTCTGCCAGTCGTTGATTCTCCACTGTGCTGGGGGGTGGTGTCTTGTAGTTGGTAATCTCTTTCAGACTTTTCCACACTGATGCTGAATTGTTGGAAGTGAACTGAGTCCTTATTTTTCCAGAATAATTCCTCTTTGCCACTTTGATCTCCTTTTCCAGTGTGTATTTAGCCTGTTTATACAAGACATTGTCCCCCTTCCTGTAAGCATCTTCTTTGGCCTGACGGAGCTGTCTGAGTTTTGCAGTGAACCACGGTTTGTCGTGGTATTGCCGGCACGAATTCACTGCACGAAGAGTTACACTGCACAGTTTTCCCTCATAGCGTATTAGCAGCCGCAGTATGAGTTAAGTATCAATAGTGAAGTGAAAGTGACTATGCTAAGAATTTGTGCTCATTTAACCCATCCAAAGTGCACACACACAGCAGTGAACACACACCCGGAGCAGGGGGCAGCCATTTTATGCTGAGGCGCCCAGGGAGCAGTTGGGGGTTCGGTGCTTTGCTCAAGGGCACCACAGTCGTGGTATTGCCGGCCCGAGACTCAAACCCACAACCCTAGGTTTGGGAGTCATACTCTCTAAACACTAGGCCATGACTTCCCTTGGGAAGTGCACTTTGATGTTCCAATTGTTATGAAGACTCAAACAGGTTTTCATATTTACAAAGCACAATCAAATTGTTCAGTGGAAATATTTCCTTTATACTTTTGTCAGTTTAACAAAGGTAGAGAATGGAGAAAGGTTCAAAATCCAATTCCAATACTTTTTTTTGGAGTTTGTACACTAAAACATCACTGTGAGGGAAAGTATATTTTACAATAACCTATGGCAGTTTCAGTTTAGATATGATTCCAGTCAAAGATGTCAGTGACAAAAACAGTTCATTTATGAGCTTATTAAAGGGTTCTTAGGATTTCACATGAGGCATAAAGACAATTGTGTCATGCTGACACCATTGAAACAACTCTTTCACTTACCTCAATGTTCTCTTCATAAATAGAGCTGTCCAAAAGTGTGACTTTAAAGGGAACAGTCTTGGACCGTTTTAAGCCTTTTTGAGGGGATCTTGGACTCTTGTTGGATGTTGTTCTGTCTGATGCATCATGTACATCTTCAGTGTCATCATAAGGATTGACATCCTATAATCAGTACATATTATACGTTTATATTACATTATATCAGTTTATATTACATTTTTAAAAAATTGCAAAAAAACAAAAAATTAGTTGGACATTTAAAACATTTCCCTACCTCTTTCGCCGTTTTACCATCTGAGCCTGACTCTGGAATGGTAACTTCAGTGCCCTCATGTTGGGGTGTCACCTCAGTCCCAGGCCCTGTCTCAGTCCTCATAGTCACCTTTCCTGAAAAGAAAAAAGGTTATTTATTACATTGTTCACTACATATCTGTTACAGGGCAATTGAGATGTGAGATGTATGGATCTACAAAGCTTTTATTTAAAGGTGTGATCATAAAACAAGCAAGGTTCTGACAATGGCATCAGGTATATTGAGGGTAAGACAAAAGAGTAATTCAAAATGGGCTGAAGTCAGTCTACAGCAAATATTATCCAGAGGCCTTGACAAGACGTAAATCCAATACCACGAGCATTAGTCCAGGCGAGGTGCAAACACGGTCCGAAACAGAAAGGTAAAGGGATAATCCAAGATAAACAGACTAGAATCAGGTAACACAGGAAATTAAATAGGCAAGACAAAACTATGACTAGGAACTAGGGATGGGTTGATCGAAACCTAGTGTCTACACACGTTTTGAGTTTTTGACACACGAAAAGTGTTCTGGAGCATTGCTTGAAATGAGGCTGTAACATGACCTGTGAAAACGAAGCTTTGTTACCCCACTGACACATCACGCCAGGCTCAAATACAAAGCGCGTCATTTACACTGTCCCATACCCATGATAGATTTAGTGCAATTTTATAATCAAATCAGTCAGCATGCCAATATGTATGTAGTGTTTTTTTATGTCGTGTATCATAGTTGTTAACCATAGTACTGTATACATATACAATAGTACATATTGGCAAGAAAATATAGCAAAATATTTTAAATGCAATAACTGCCTTTGTATTTGTTTTTTAACAATGTTCATGTTTGTAATTGCTTTGTAAGAAAGACACAAAAATGGTGCAATAAAAATTATGTAGGTTATTTATTGGCATATTAAATATTCTATTTATCTGAAAAGACACAAGTTTGATGAAAATAAAAATTAAGAAAAGATTGCTGTTGTATTGTGCAAAATACAATAAATTTGTGAAACTCTATCGCTGCACACACACATGCCACCCTGCTATGACACATATGCTTAGTAAATGGACAATTACAATAACCTTACAATAACATCCCATTGAACAAAACATCTAAAATGATACAGTTGGTGTAAGAATTTTTATTGATCACCAGATGATGGGGTAGAGCACTGTGTCAAAAGCTTCAAAGCATCAACGCAGTTTGTTTTAAAAGTCTCACTGTTTCAAAAGCCTAATTCAGCACATCCCCACTAGGAACTAAGGACTAGAAACTAGGACAGAAAACTGGGATCCATAATGTGCTACCACTAGGATATTCACAAACAATGGGCTAGGTGCACAAGATGGCGCCGGTAAGCTTCAGCGACGCGAGTGTGTGCATACTTATTTCCAGTCTTGCGAGGCTCGCATGGACTGTAAGGGAAACTCACATAAGTAACGTGGATAGATGTATAAAATGTATGATTTTCAAATTTAACAGCGGATAGTGGGTATATCAAAAACATGGGGAAACATCCTCCCTACATTTTACGTACCTCTGTGTGGATATTCATCAAGAGACAACACGGAGATTGTTTATTCTTCTGTTGATTATGCGGATCAGCGTCAGGTCAGGTCCACAGGGATTTCTTCTTTCAAACACAAACCTCTCAAATATGCAATACGTTTCATTTTCGAAGACCTGGTTTTGTTCTGACTGTCATGTATGATCAATGTTTCTGACTGTCAAACAAGACGCACAGAGATTTCTGATAAACCCTGTTTTATTAACTTTATTTGATAACTAACTGTACAATTAAACGTAATATAATTATGGTATGTTTGCATTAAATAAAATATCACTGTTTGCATTCATGTGTGTGTGTTTTTATCTATGTTTATTTGTTTTGTGAAAGATCTG
This sequence comes from Carassius auratus, assembly GCF_003368295.1. Lineage (NCBI taxonomy): Eukaryota > Metazoa > Chordata > Actinopteri > Cypriniformes > Cyprinidae > Carassius > Carassius auratus. The sequence continues at coordinate 90,573 of NW_020523372.1, forward strand.
CAGCATAAATCATTATCTGTCTATGAGCAGCCATGTATATTGTTATTCTTTTGCATTAATTATCAGATTAAACAGATATTAAAATTAGTCATGTATTTTTTTTATTGTGTAAAATAATAAAATATGTTGTGAAAATAACGATGAAACAGACTGATGTATGTGTACAATTGAGAAATGGATACTTCTGAAGATAAATCGAAGCCCATGTCTCACGAGGTAAATATTTAATATAAAAAATAATTATAATAATGCAAACATTTTCGAAAAATAAGTAATTTGTACATTTACATATTTGGTAAGATTAAAATACATTATATAGCTCTGTATACACACCGTGAGTTCAACTTTCATCTCGTGAACAGTAGTGAACATTAGTGTATTTAATTCATTCACCAGACCCAAACATACACAAGTTTCAAATCCACTGGCTCAGTTAACATTTATAGTATAGTGATAATAGCAGTGTATATCTTATTTGCATTTGAAGTGATATTATAAATCCTGTAAACATATAGAAGGTAATATTTGGACTTCTCCGGTTCTCTGCACTGACTTTAAAGGCCATGTTGCAGGTTAACCACCACTTTCGATTAATGGGTACATAAATCACTCAAGATATGTATATCATTTCAAAAATGGTCTTAAAGACCTATTTTTTAAGTTTTTGGTATTAACGGTTTTTTTACGCAACTCGGTGATGACGTCATGTTGGGGAGAAGTCGAGGAAAGGAAGCCTCAGCCTAGTATGATGCCCCATTCCAGGCAACCCCTGACCCGTGTTTTTCCAACCTTAAACCCGTGAAAGTGCACTGGAACGGCAATCAAACCCGTGACTTCCCACCTGTGAACTCGTGTCTCGTACTAGATCGATGCACTCCGAGTTCCGAGGTCACACAGCACGCGAAACAACGATGACAGCCCATACGAATAATACTACCTACGGATGCTGTGTTTATGCAAGGGGTACACGTTGAAAAAAACGATTTTGGGTCAATGCAACGTTACAATAAAATAAATAATCTAGTTACAATTCCTTGCGCTCAGAAAGTTTGGCATAACTTGCCTGGAACGGTACAAAGTCGTTAGTAGTGGTATGAAATAGTGATTACGAGCTCAAAAACCTGCCTGGAACGCAGCATCAGAACTATAGCGACTGACTGGGATGAGGAAGAGGTGGCGAGAGCAAACATGTATGATGGCCAGCAGCCGTGTAATTTCGATCGAGCCAGCCGTGAGAGGGCAAATGAGGTATTGCCAAGAACTGATGTCCGTTAAAGCCTGTAATGCATGGTCCGAGGAGAATGAGTGGTGAGTTGGTGAAGTGTCCTGGTGAGTTGCTATCATTTAGCATCGCAGCAATGAGCTAATCTACAAGCAGCAGTGCACAATAACGACACACACACACACACACACACACACACACACACATATATATATATATATATATATATATATATATATATATATATATATATATATATATATATAATTTTATTTATTTATTACTGTCATTGAGTAGCACCGAGTGAAAAAAAATCTACGTTTTCTTTGTATTTAGTGGCAGTGATCATGACGTTAGTTCAGATAAGTATCGGTAACCTTTGTCACAGTGTCGTAGTACTAGTAAACTTTGTCTTTGTCATTTAGAAATAGAAGGCATCATGCTAGCTATATGGACGTTTCTAAGCGTTTATCTCTTCCTCCGGTGAAAATGTTGTTGCAAACGTAGCCGTGTGTGTGTCGCTGTGTTTGACAGGAGCTTGTGTGGGTGCCGTCCCATGTAAACTGCCTTAGAAAGCTTGTGCTGTAGGGAAGTGAGTGGGTTTGGGTCGCTGTTGGTCGATATCTGTCTATCTATCTGCCTGTCTATCTATCTATACATCTAGTCTATCTATCTGTCTATATCTATGTATTTATCTAAAATCTGCGCTACCTGAATACTCTCGTCTACTACTCGTCTCTCTCTAGTCACTCTCAATGCTCTCAAGGCGGCTTTGGTAAATTCTCTCCCCAACGTGACGTGATGCAATGCATTGTGGGGGAAAGGAAACCACTGTAAAATAGTACCTACTTTTTCGTATTATATTCCGTTTTGTGATACCCAACAACAGAACATACAATGGATAACAGTTTAAATGTTTATTACCAACAAGCAAATTGCACAAATTTGTAAAAAAATTTACCTTGCAACACGGCCTTTAAACACAACCGGAAATATCTACGCACACACTCGCAAGACCGGAAATCCAAGATGGCGGAGATATGCAACTAGCCCATACTCAGCCATAAGGGGGAGGAAGTCCATGGCTTATGTGTGTGTCTAATCAGAGCAATGGATGCTGGGATATGTAGTCTGGGATGACATGTAACAGTTTGTGTAGTCAAGTCACCTTTATTTATATAGCAAACACGGGTAGAGAAGGCACCGCTTACTGTTGTTTTGTTGTAGTCTGCTGTTCTGTCATGTTACATTTGGGAAGGAGTGAGGAGACACAGAAGAATTCTTCAAATATGGAATGTATTAATCAACAGGCAAATACAGGAACTAAGAAGACATTTAACAGCAGACAAAGAAAACTCTGGAAAACAGTGTTTAAATGGACAGAAACTAATGAGACACTCCTGGGAAAATTATAAACTAATTAATCAAACACAATTGTAGATGAATGCACATGACGAGGACAGGAAAAAACAAATAAGGAGAACTTTACATGCGACAGTGAAGGACTATAGTGCAATAAGAGCTCCGTCAAATACTGAGGTGCTAAACCATTCAGGGCTTTAAAAGTAATAAGCAAGCTTTTAAAATCTATACAATGTTTGATAGGGAGCCAGTGCAGTGTTGACAGAACCGGGCTAATATGGTCTTATTTTCTGGTTCTAGTAAGAACTGTAGCTGCTGCATTTTGGACCAGCTGGAGTTTGTTTATTAAGCGTGCAAAACGACCACCAAATAAAGCATTACAATAATCTAACATTGAGATAATTAATACATGAACTAATGTTTCTGCATTTGACATTGAGAGCATAGATCTACATTTATATATATATATATATATATATATATATATATTTATGTGTATATATATAAATGAAGATGGAAATCTTATATATTATATTTCTGAGATGGAAAAATGCAGTTTTACCATTGCTAGAATTGTGGCTTTCAAATAAAAGATTACTATCAAATAGCACACCTAGGTTCCTAACAGATGATGAAGAATTGACAGAGCAGCCATGAAGTCTTAGACAGCGTTCTAGGTTATTAGATTAAAGCTGCAGTAGGGAACATTTGACGCTCTAGCGGTTAATAAACAGAACTGCTTGCTTTTGCGGAAGAACATCGTAGCCGGAACTACTTCTCTCTGTTTATGTCTATGAAGAATCACAAAGGTACTGGGTTATTCCGCCGCGGTATCCCTGAAGCAATCTAAAATAGTCCGAATATAAACACTTATTATAGGTGCACCCTAGTGATTCAGGACAAGCCAAAAACACGGTTTGGAAAATGGATTCATGGTGTACTTACTTATTATATACATTTTTCTACATTTTGAACACAAACAAAGTTACGGACCGCAGCTCTGATTGGTTATTTTTTACCGGGAGCGATGGAGTTTCTGCAAATGGCAATAGGACCTCTGGGAGGAGCCAGAGGAGCTTGATTTTTTTCACAGATTATCTGTCTCATATTCTACTGTCAGGACATAATGACAGGTTTAATAAATATGTAAAAAATATTTTTTTACAAAAGTTCCCTACAGCACCTTTAAGAGAGTTTAGATCCTATAATTAACACCTTTTTTTAATAATTAAGCAGTTATAAATTATTTCTCATTCTGGCTTTATATCATAAAGTTTTCGAATTGTTATGTTTCAAATAAATATACAGCTGAGTATCATCAGCATAACAGTGAAAGCTAACACACTGCTTCCTGATGATATCTCCCAGGGGTAACATGTAAAGCATGAAAATAAATGGCCCTAGTACTGAGACCTGAGGTACTCCATACTAGGGCTGCACGATGTGTCATTTAAGCATCGATATCGCGATGTACGAATCCACGATAGTCACATCACAGGATGTGCGATGTAGGCTGTCGTAGTTGATCTGTTATTCATTAACTGTACGGGGCAGCTGCTCCCCGGCCCTTGACAAATGTGATTCGCGGATTCATTGCACAACTTAACCATCATAGAGTGAAAGTTTTGACAGGGCAGAGAGAGAGAGCGCGCACGTGCCAGAGAGAGAAAGAGAGAGAGAGAGCAGGCGTGAGAGAGAGCGAGAGCGACAGCACGCACGAGAGAGAGAGAGAGAGAGAGAGAGAGACACCTTCTTCAAACATGAGCTCTGTCTTGCTCTCTCTCCCTCATGCATATTAATCAACTGACAGGATGGTTTTGATGTTTAAATAATTTAAAATGAGAATGTAAGTGTGTTCACCCCATTTTTGTTTGTAAGAAAAAATCTGAATAGATTTCATATCCCAATATAAATAGCAGAAAAATAAAATATCTCAATGTAATTTTTTCCCAATATCGTGCAGCTACTCCATACTCCACTTTTGATCGATATGATACCTCTTCATTCATTGTAATGAATTGATGGCAGTCAGATGAGTATGATTTGAACCATGATTTAAAACAATTGGACAAGCTTTTGGGGCAGACCTGACCTGTTGAAAAGAGATGGTCTTCATCCCTCCTGGGGTGGCGCCGCTCTTCTCTCTAGAAATATGGCAAATATTCTTAGAGTTTATACTTGACTAACTGGGGTCCAGGTCAGGAAGCAGACAAACTGGCTAAACCGACCGTCTGCTAGCTGCCTCACGTCACAAAGGTCAGTTAATTCTCAGCACATAGAGACTCTTTCACCAAGATATAACACTATAGAGACTGTGTCTGTTCCCTGAACTAGAAAATACAAAAAACGTCCAAACCATGTTAAGAGTAACAATTTAATTGAGGTTCAACAAACAAAAAACAGATGCAATACGCTTTCAATGAAAACACTTTTTGTAAATAATATGATCACTGATCATGATCTAGATGTGCCCTGTTTGACAGAAACCTGGCTAAAACCAGATGATTACATTGTTTTAAATGAGTCCACCCCCCAAGATTACTGTTATAAACACGCGTATGAAGACAAAGGGGGAGGTGTTGCTTCAATTTATAACAATGTTTTTAGGATTTCTCAGAGGACAGGCTTAAAATATAACTCGTTTGAAGTAATGGTGATGTTTAAATCGAGATTAAATACCCATCTCTTTAACCTGGCTTACATATAACATACTAATATGCTTTTAATATCCAAATCCGTTAAAGGATTTTTAGGCTGCATTAATTAGGTAAACCGGAACCGGGAACACTTCCCATAACAACCGATGTTCTTGCTACATCATTAGAAGAATGCCATCTCCGCTAATATTGTCATGATTCTGCCCTTGTGTCCTTGATTTTCCTCTAGTCTTGAGGCAGGATCATGACAGGCCCGTGTTTTGTTTGCAAGCACATGGCCTGGCCTTTGGCCATGTGCTTGTGTTGTCTCGTTTCCTTGCCCCGCCCCCTTGTTATCCTAGTTTTGTCATTATTGCTTTACCTGTGTCTCCTGTTTTGTTATGATTAGTCTCCCTATTTCTATCCCCTTGTGTTCACTGTCCTGTGCGGTTCATTGTTACTTTGTTACACATTGTAGAGACGTTATATTACCCGTGATTGTTTACTTGTAGTTAGAGTTCCTGTGTTAAGAGTCTTTTGTTTATCGTGTCTTCCTAGTATTGTTAAATCATCTTGTCCTTGCCCTAGTCGTTGTTTTCCCCCTCGTGGGTTTTGTTTTCCCCTTTTTGTGATCAATAAACCCTGTGTGTTGTAATTTTCCTGTCTGCGCTTGAGTTCGTTCTAACCTCCACATGACAAATATTAGTCTGTTTCTCTCTTTGTCATGGGCCAGCAAATAAAGAACAGGGTCAGGGTCCAAATGCAGGGGAATTATATTTTAATAAGAAGGCCAACAAGGCAAAAACAAAAACAGAAGCAACTCACAGGGAGGAGAGCAGTAGAAATGCAAAAACACAGTTAACCAATGCAACTACAATTAATTGAGTGGTGTGAGAGAGGAGAATTTATAGCCAAGGGCAATGGGCACCAGGTGTGTGTGTGTGTGTGTGTGTGTGTGTGTGTGAATGGGTGAAACAGGTGTGCGGAGGGAAAGTAATGAGTCCGGGAGCAAGGGAGAAACACAGGTGGACCAACTAAACAATAATGAGGTAACAAAGTGGGCGGGGTCAGAAAAAGACAGGAGAGAGCACATGGCAGCAAACAAACAAAAAACTCACAGAAGACAGTGACAGAAAGACAGAAGACTATGACACTCTTATTCTTATTCCACTTCTCTTACTGCATTATTTCATGGTCACAAGCAGGAAAATCTACTCTTAGACCTTTACATAGTTTATACAAATGTGCTATCAAAAACAACCTCTTTACTTTTAAAAACTTTGTAATATTTCACAATTTTAATTTAATTAAAGAGCCAGTAAACTTCCTATCACTGTTTATAAGTCCTGTACATTAGGTTTAAATCCATCCAAGGTTGAAAAACATTGTCATTTTGTCAAAATATCCTTTTAAAATTACCTAAATTCTCAGAGATCCCCAAACGGTTCGCACGAAGCTGTTCAAAAGATTCAGTTTCCTTAAAACCCACCTTTCAGTAGCATACTGTGTTCTGATTGGTCAACTAACATAGTTTTGATTGGTTGTTCTGCACACAATTTGCGGAAAACTATGCGTTAGCATCTGTTTGGGGTGAATTATGTCTTATTCCTCTCATCGCGAAGCAAACAGTAAAATAAAAAACTTGAACAGTCTTGCTGCTTTTTCTTCTGTGTGGGTGTATTCAAGCCGCGCGCTTCAGTTTGAATCTGAATAGCGCGTTTGGCGCGGGGGCTTGGTCACATTAGATATAGTGAAGGGAGACATGAAACAGACATTGCGTTGTTTTCATATGGATTACTTTATCACAGAATATGTTTTCGGCAGCACTTGTTTAGTTTTAAAGTAGACATATCAAGCTTTCTATAGATATCTCTCTCATGTCTCTTCACGGAGTATTCACGGAATTACAGTTCATTTTAATGACGTGTTTGTAAAAGACAAAGGCTGCAGACAGCACACATACTGATAAGACGCTCGGGAGAAAACAGAAACATAGCTTCATAATCATACTTCGCGTTGTGATTCGGAGATGCTCGTTGGTCTAAATAAAATTGGTAATGAACTCTCTTTTATGGCCAAACCCTTTGAAAATCCCGCCTTGTACTCACCGAGATTAGAAAAGCAGTCATCAGTGATTTGTTGTACTGCTCTGGTATTGTGGTTCTTCTGATCTTCATTCTTTAGCAGTGAAAATAAAACAAACTTGCCTTTACAATTAAAAACACACTGTCTCCTCGACATGATGTTATCACACCAACCAGAGCTTCTGTGTGTGGGGGGTGGGGCAGCTCAGAGTTCCGTTTCTCTCAACACGGTAGGTGGAGATTATTATGCAAAGTGCTCCTAGTGACTTACATAGAGATGGGCAAAAGATTTGAGATCTATAACGACTCGTTTCAGCGATTCAGAGTCGACTCCTTACTTCAGAAGCCAATAACTTTATAAATGGTGTACTTTTTGGTTTAATTACTTTGCACATTGTTTACACTGATGGACAGCTACATCATACACTGTAATACAGGTAATTTTTGATTTCCCATCTGTGTGGCTCTTTAATAAAATGTGAATGATCTTGCACCTCTACCTTTAAAGATGTGTGTTTCATTGCACAATTACAGCATAAGACAGACAATAGCCTCGTTAAGAGGTGACTGTGAAGCGCATTTTAGAAGAACAGATTTTGGACGATCAGCTTTTTCTGTAAAAGTTGTTAATAATTGGAATAGTTTACCAACTGATATTTGTTGTGTGGAAAGAGGAACAGAGAGAGCAATTCGCGGGGCAGATACAGTCTTTAATGAACGAAACTCAGGAGCTTGAGAATACTTGTAAAAAACAGAAAGAGTCCCAAAGGGAAAAACTGGAACCAAAAAACTCGCAAAAAGGAGAAAACAAAACCACCAGATTCAGTACGGTGGACAGTTCCGCAATAGCACAGTAGAGAGAGATCGGCAGGTCAGGAGACGAGCAGCGCCAAAACTTCTAGGCTCACACTCTCGGCAACACCAAACAGACAGGACTAGGACTAAGACAAATAACAGGGGATAAGACATACAGGGTTAGCGATCTTTAGAGGAATAATCTGGCAAGGCAGGTAGGGAGGAGAGGGAAAGAAGTAGGAGTGCTAATCAAAGGAGAAGAGGAAACAGGTGCGGGAAGCCAAGCGCAAAGAGTAGCACAATGAGGAGCAGCTGAAGGAGATTAACAGCAGAGGAATGGTGAGTGCAGAGTAGGTGAGGAGGAGGGAAAGAGTCTGAGAGAAAAGGGGAAGGGAAAGAGAACCAAGATCATGACAATATTAAACAGTGTACTACCTTTGTGCAGTTTAAATAACATTTGAAAAGATTTTTAAAGGCAAGTCAGGTTTGTGATAATTGACTATACAAGGTAATGACTTTTGAGTATGTTTTTATACTTCTTGTATTCTATTGTGTTTAATTTGTATGGTATTTTTATTGATAATTTGGTTTACTCCTGCCCAGGGACAGCAGATGAAATTGAGCTCTATAGCCAATTCTGGGGTAATACTTTATTGTCTATTGTCCCTGTCAAATAAATAATAAATGATGATGATTTGCCACATTCTTCACAGAAAAAAACTGAATGATAAGTAATCAATTCTCAGCCCCACACACACAGGACTTCAAACCAACCACACCCATTGCTAAAACTCCCATCTTCCCCTTTTGTCCCCTCACTGAGGCAGAAATATCAAAACTTCTCCTCTCCAGCCATCTTTCAACATGTCCTATAGACCCAATCCCCTCACACCCCCTCCAAGCAATCTCTCCTACACTTTTACCTGCACTCACACACATCAACACATCTCTCCTCACAGGTACCTTCCCCACTGCATTCAAACATGCTCGAGTAACCCCACTGCTCAAAAAACTACATTAAACACTTACAGAATAACTCACGGTCAGAAACTGCATCTTGGTTAGGGCTGGGTATTGTTCAAAATCGTATCGATGCCAGTACCGGTACCGATACCGGTACCTAACGATAATTTTTCCGAGACCATATGTTTTAAAATCCATTTCAACATCAACACAAATACATTAAACACAAAACTTTTATTCTCCCCCTAATAAAAGCAAATTCTGGTAACGCTTCACACTCAGGATAACATTATTAATACAACTGGTTGTGCTTTTTGGATGGGGTGTGCCAGCAGACACTCAGGATTGGTATCAATCCTTACTTGGCCAAAATTAACAAAAAAAGATAAACCTTTTTGCCTTAACATGAACATATTATAAATAAATAAACATATGATATTGTGTACAGGCAAATATTGAAACAACTAAAATGTAAAGGAATGTAAAAAAAAAACCTTTTCAATGCAAAATCAAACTGTATTTGTAGCAAACCTTTAACAATAAACCCTGTGACTGTTCTGTGGCACTCATCTCATCTTTGCGTGGACATTTTCCCTCTTGCTGCCAGTGTGAAGAGATTGGCACCTTCTGGTATTGTCTTCCTATTCCTAACATCAGGGTGGACCAGTGCAGAGGCAAATGTGCAGGAGGAAATAAGAGCGCTAATGCTACAGCAACCGACTAGCAGCACAAGCTAACAAACATAAAGTGGTAGTCAACGTCATGGGGATGCATTCGGTTTAAATACTGAAATTCAGGGACGGACTGGGACCAAAAAATGGCCCTGGACTTTCTGGCCCACAGCAGCCCACCACATCATAACGCAAATGCCCCTGTTTTGATGTCATTTATTAATTTAATATTTAAGTATGCAGTTTGGGGATTTTAACCAATATGGCAACTAATCCTCCGTTGAAAAAAAAAAAATAATAACAGCAGCTGTTCATTTAGCGACTCCTAGTGAGCAATACATGCTCATCAAGACACAAACATTCTCCTAGAACTCACACTTTGCATTCAGTTAAAAGATCCATATGAATCATGCATGAAATAGAAGTTTATAAACTCAAACGATAGCTTTATGTGCTTTACAGATGAACTTGAAGTCTTTATTCATTTGAGATGTTCAATAATGGATCATCTTTGGCTCTGTAATACAAGTTCATGATCCGATTAGTGAACCGATGATTCTTTTGAGTCAATCTTTTTAAATAATCATTTATTTTGTTTAACAAAACCAGTGTGGAAACCAGTGTTTCACAAACTTGGATAGATCTGAGTTGAAGGGCTCGCAAAATCATTAGACACACGTCCCGGGACTATTGTGTTTTCTAGTCCGACGGGCTATCGTGACTAGTGATGCTAAATTCCTAACTTGATTCGCGTCGTTCACTCGCTTGAAGGGATGAAACGGATCGAAGTTGATCACACTTGTGTTGTGTGACTGTGAGTATCTTCAGAAATCCTCCCCGTCATGTCACGTGATGGTGGACAGCCAATCACGGTGAATTTAGTTCCTTACATGCACGTATGCTACAAGCTCACACAGACACAGCCGCTTGGCACAATAAAAACTGGCCGCTTTTGGAACCGAAATTTGGCACCGAAAGATAAATAATTTTTTGATACTCATAGTATCAAAGTTTTTCGTTCGATACCATAAATATATCGAAGTTCGGTACCCAGCCCTAGTCTTGGTAGTAAAAAACGGCATGGTTTTGCAGTGTACAATGTCACATACAGAATGAGACAATCCACCAGAAAAAATAATGAATGAAAGATAGGTGAAAGATAGTTTTTGTTTACATAATGTGTGCTGTGTATATTTATTGTGTGTGTGTGTGTGTGCCTGTGTATGTGTGTGTATGTATATATATATATATATATATATATATATATATATATATATATATATATATATATATAAATACCCACACACACATAGCATATCTAAAAAAAAAATTAACATGTGCTTGTGTATATTTTTATATTCATATAAATTATATCATATATAAATATTTAATATATAAACATACACATGTGTGTATTTGTATATATATATATATATATATATATATATATATATATATATATATATATATACAAATACACACATGTGTATGTTTATATATATATATACTGTTAAAAATTTATTGTATTTTTACAGGAAACTCCTGGCAACTAATTGCTGTGAATTTACAGCAAACAATATACAAGAAATATACTGTTGATTTAATACAACAAAATTTTGTTTTTATACACAGTGTTGCTGTGATTACAGTAGCATTAATACAATAAAATACACAATCCTCGTCGTACAATCCTCAACAGTGGTGACAATCCCGATGAAATACATGCTGGGAGCCATGAACATGTTTTGTATGCCTGGCATGAAACATGTCACCATTGTTGTGTTTAATACGCCAAATGTTGATGTCTGTGAGTGAAAAAACATGTTTTTAACAAAAAGTTAGCAAAAACAATATTTATTCACTGTTAAACATCAGTTTACCAACCACAACAGTGTTTCAAATTATTTATTTTTATATCATTTGGGTCATTTAAACCATTTTAGTGCCGTCAGTTGGTTGTTATTAAAACAGACTTGTTGATCTGCTTTATATATGCAGAAATGTTTTCTGAAAACAACTGCAACTGCAGAAAAAAGTATTGCAGCAAAAGTTGAGGGTCTAGAGCACAACTGAAGTAAACCCTGATCTCTATGATGGTGATCTCAAAAAAACATTTTAATTAAGCCATCACCATTTAAACCTCTGTGAATTTTCAATAAGAACTTCTGTAGATGTATGACAGAAATAAAATCATTCTGGTTAGTATTACCACAAGTGAAGCTGGTAATGCTGTTTGTGGAGTTGTTTATTCAGATCTTGAGAGATTTAAAGTCTTGTATCTTCAGTTCACCTAAGACTGTGGCTGAAGAAAGTTGTAGTTTGTGTTCTTATTTCTCTTTCTTTCTTGCTTGATCACAGCAGGTGTTTGAATGACTGAGAGAATGTTGCAGGAACATTTTACTAACCTTAAAATAACATTATACTAATATGGAAACTTGGTTCTTGGAATGTTACAAATCAACGTTCCTAGAATGTTAATTTTTAAACAAAATTAAGTTGAAAGAATGTTTGAGGAACATCATACCTTTTAAAAAGTTTCTTTTAACGTTAAGAAAACTGTGCCCGGTTGCATGAAACTCCTTAAGCTAAGAAATCCCTTAGATATAAGGTTAAGGGTACCCTTAGTGAAACTTGGGTTGCATGAAAAAACCCTAAGGGTTTCCTTAAGGAACTTGAGGCTGTTATTAAGTTTTTCCCCTTAATTATCTAAGTGTTCCCTTAAGCGTTGCTACAAAGTCCTTAGTGACCATTTCACCTTAATAAATTTAAGTGACCAAAACAGCTTCCTTAAGTCAACTTACAATACGATAGCTGATTTAGTGTTAACTGAAGAAGAGGGTATACCAAGGCGTGTATTTAATGATCGTAATAATCCCTTGGAGACGATGAATGGTTGATGAAAGGATGAAAATATTATTATTATAATTATTATTATTATAACCACTTGCGAAAACAATAATTGCCTTTTCGTCCTCTTTCCAGTTTGGTTTATGTTTTTTTTTTTCTGTTATGTTTGTACTCTCCATATCAAAAATATATTAATACAATTGTGATTTTAGTAAGGGTTTGGCTTTGTGGTTCGTTATGTTCTGTTTACTGTTAGAGGTAATAACTATAGCAACCGTGGCGATCTTTGCCGTATGTTGTCAGAAACTACTGTGAAACGCTTAGTATAAACACTTAGGTAAGGGTGACAGTTAAGAGATTTCTTGCGACGCTCTTAATGAAATCCCTTACCTCAGGGATTTTTTCTCCCTCAGGGAAACCCTCACTTAAGGAATTTCATGCAACTGGGCACTGGACTTTTTATGTTAGAAAGAATATGAAAGTACTAGTTTTAATGCTATCCCACAATGCTTTGTGGTGTCTGTAAAATAATGCTTCTACAGTGTAGTTACAATAATATTACAGGACTGTCCATCAATTCCCCATCATGCATTTGCATTTACAATAAAAACCATGAATACAGTGTATTGTTGTAAAATATATTGTAAAATTACATTATATATATATATAGATAGATAGATAGATAGATATCTGTAATAAACATACACAGTACACAAAAATATATTATGTAAACAAAAACTTATATTTTGGAATGCGATTTATCATGATTAATTGTTTGACAAACAACAAGTGCATCGTGCTGCTAATTTTATTTGTTGTTTTTTGTTTTTGACATAAAACTTGATGAAATTATTTCTGTTTGTGTAGGATTTGGGGTTTAAGGTTTGTGTACTTTTTTAACTTTCCAGCAAATTTGAAAAATACCCTGATAATACTGATAATTTTGGTCACTGTAATGGTGATGTAAAAGTTTCATACTACTTCATATCGAATAACAAACCATCTTACACAACTTTGAATAATTTTACATTTTGTGTAATGATGACAGCTAAATTAGCAAATGTTTTTCTTTATTACCTTTAATAACACATTGGCTGATGCAAAATCGAGCACATGCTAAACCATAACTAAATATGGTACAGTTTGTTCTTGAGGGGGACATCTTCCCCATCTAACAATATTCTTTGTTTGGTAACACTTTAGAATACTGTTTCTTACTGCATAATTAAAAAGTAATTATTGAAGAACTAACAGGTGATTATTAATGACTTAACACTACTGTTAACTACTAAGGAAGATGTGTAAACTAATCAGTATGTAATATAATTGTATGATTGTGTTAAGTAACAGTTAGCTAATCAATAACTAATATATTCTGTAATATCTTCTGAAGAACTACTATTAATTATCTACTAGTTAAGTTTAACAATTAAATAACTACTACTGAACAGTTCACTAAACTGTCACTAAACTGTCACTAAAATAGTCAGGTTGTGGCCAACAAATCAAGTACTTGAGTAAAAGTACATACACCCCAATGAAATATTACTACAGTAAAATTATAAATTAGCCTATTCATTTTCAAAATTACTTGCGTAAAACGACAAGTACAAAGTATTACTACAGTAACAACTTTGTTACAATCCCCTTATTAGCCTATAATGGAAATTAAATATGTAACAAGTAAATGTTTACATTTTGATTATAAAATGTTTGTTAAATTAGTTTAAATGTGGGCAGTATACATGTTAAAATGGAATAAAATATGCTGTATTAAAAAATGTTCTCATCTGAAATAAAGATCGGAGACAAGTTGTGTTGTGTATTTTACAAAGTTTGATTACTTTTATAGTTTTATTAGAGTGTACATTTTATTTGAGTTAAAATGTAGTAATTATTATTTACTAATAGGTTCACTTTAGAATACTGTTTCAGGTTCTAAGTAATTCCTGCAGAATTATCTGATAAAAATAGTGTTTAATTACTAAAGGCTTCACTATAATTTTGCTTTAGAATAGGCCTACTGTTACCCCTTGTTTATTACACGAACTACCCTATCTTCCTGTGGCTTGTGATTTATATTGATCTCTAACTGTTCTATTATCTATCTTTTATCCAAATTTTTCCTAAGTAGTGCCACCATGATGGATTCTAACCTCTGTTTGGATGGGCAAATTAAAATGTCCATTAATTTGACTAGTAACACCAGAGACTGGAAATGTAAAGCATGTTTCTATCATAAGGCAGACAAGACTACTGTGTTCAGGAAAAAGCTGGATTATTCTTACTGAAAATATTTTATAGGCACTTTTTTAAATTAATAAAATAAAAATAAAATATCTGTTATTAACAGCATGATGCCTGAAACAGAGATTCCATTGTTTCAGCATGCACAGTAAGGTCATGAGTGGGGGCTTAAATGTTAATCCATGTTATGTAATAAAAGGCAGGACTTTGTTGTGTTCAACACCAGTAGAATGTAGAAAAAAGAGCATTATTAATGCAGAAGAAAAGGTGCTACTGGATTAACCACAGTAATGCTAAATATTATCCAATAATGTGGATAACAAATATTATACTTGACAAAAACCTTACAACAGATTTAAACTCAGGACACTGGGCGCTGCCCACGAGGCTACAGGCCCCTAAGATTGCAATAATCTTACATGCAAAATGCTTAACTGGTAGCTGATGAAAGGACTTCTGAAAGGACACTGAAAATTATTGTTTTGCTCTCAGCATGGCTTACTGGAGAATTAATTGGACATGCAAGGTGTTGGATATTTTGCAGAACGCTACATTACCTCAAAAAACACTATGTATAAAGTACACTAGTGTTTCAAACAAATTAAAGTGCTAAATAATTATTATTTAACCTAAGTTCATTAACATGAACAATGAGCAATATTTGTTACAGAAGTAATTTTTTATTACAAAAAATAAATAAAAATAACAACAAATACAACTGTTCATTCGCATTAGCCTGGGTCCATTAAATAATATAGTTACAACTTTTGATCTCAAAAACGTGTTATTAAATGTTGAAATTAACTTTACTTAAAACATTCTCAAACAATATCTAGTGCAAGTCGTTGTCTGGATTCAAATGTAAAAAGGTTTGAAAATAAATAGCCTGTTAACTTTGCTGCTTTCTGTTTGACGTACTGCTGGTTTGTGATTGTAGCTCTGTGTAGCTTTGTATTTCTGTAGAATCTCTATCTTACATTCACTCTCTGTTGTTTAACGTGATAAAATATAACTTAATTCCCACCATATTTCTGATATTATCTATCAATCTAATCTGACGTGTTAGAATGCATGTTAGAATGCAGATTTCAGTGCCTAATTTCGGTGCCACTTAATGCCTTAGTGATAGACTGAAATATTTGTCCTGGTTCTCCAAAATGGACGTTAGAAGTATGGGTGTCGCTAGGCCATTTTTAGTGGGGCTATGGTGATTAGCTCCATAAACTGTTCACAAATTTGTGAAAAAAGTTATCTGTGTAGTTCTTTTTCATGAATGCAGTTTACAAAAGGTCATGTGGGAGCAATCAGTTTCCCATCTACTGTAAAGTTTTCGCTGCATTCCTGTCCTCCTGTATTTAAATGGTAAAATTTTGCGTCCCATATCAAATCAATACGTGGCGTGATTTGTCCCATATTTTACAAAGGGCAACACATATTTGAATAAACAAATAAGTATTCTGCACTGTTTATAATACTAATAGCAATTATAATGAAATCAGTTTCAAAAGAGGTATTGGAGAAGCTCATTTGCACCTATTTTGACGTCTTTGTTTCCATAGCGTCAGAGTCTCCAGAGCGCGTGCTGTTGAAGCCTTTTCACATGAGCACAGCATGCGGTAAACAAACCTGCGCAGTTTAAAGCATCTGGAGCTCACATCTGCCCTTTGAACTAGAGCTGAAACAACTAATCGATTTAATCGATTAAAATCGATTATTAAAATAGTTTTCAACTAATTTAGTCATCAGTTAGTTGCTAAACAACTTTTATTTGCGTAAGCAGCTAATTTCGTGCATATTTTAAATCTTCGGTGACCAAAGTGTGGCAGTAATGAGCCACAGCAGGTTTTATTCAGCCAGTATAGTATCATGTGCTTCCCGAACAGCTTTCTGCGGTCTCTGCAGCATTCAGTGAGATGACAGAGGCAGGCGGCAGTGGAGTAAGCTTGAAAAAGAAAAAGAAAAAAGCGGAAGATAAAACTAATCGAACGAAGTCATCGAAAGTGTGGGAGCACTTTACTTTAAGCCTTCAAAAAAGAAGAGTAAACTATAAACTCTGCACCACTGAACTGTTTAACTGTTTAAGACTTTTATTTGTGCAGATTCTCCAGTACAATGTTACAAAATTAGTCGTTACAAATTAGTCGTAAAAGCTGATAACACTGTTAACATTTAAAGCTTTACAAACATGTTCTGTGATCAGTTTGTCATTTACCAGTTCATCATTCAGTCTTGCAGCCTAATTATAGCTGAATGAGAGAGGTAAATGTTTAAATGTATTTGAAATGCACTTTTTTCAAAGTATTCACTGCTCTTTTTCACACAGCAGGTTTTTTGTGTGTCCAATTTTTTTTTCTTTTTTTTTCTGGACAACCTTCTGATGGATTTTACTTTAAAATGTGAGTTCCATTCAGGTTTCAAGCCATTGGCACTTTATTCAAAGGATTGTTTCCAATTCACAGCATAAGCTATAAAGCTGTGGAAAAAAATAATAAAATGCAATGTACTGCAGTCTTATTCTGTTTTATTCTTATTCTTCATGAAAATATTTTCTGAAAGATTCCTTAATAAGCTTTGTTCAGAATGTTAAACTACTTTAGGAGCCCTAAGAACTGCCATGGTGAAAAAATGATTTGAAATCTCCTTGCGAAATTTGCTAGAGTACGTATGGGTCAGTGTTTTGATTGCAGAAGAGTTCAACATAGGATTACTAACACATAATAAAACGCAACTCCAGGTATATTTTTGATGAGGATATGATGATGCAAAATGGTTAAAATATCTAAAAAGTCTCTGTTTAATGATAAAGACCCATTATTAATAACTTACTTGGGGGAAAAAATGGGCAAAACTTAAATATAAGTACACAAATTGATTAATCATAAAAATAATCGATAGATTAATCGATTATCAAAATAATCGTTAGTTGTAGCCCTACTTTGAACACAAGACTCTCCAGATGTAGCGCTGAATGGGAAAGTTATCAATTTGTCCGTCTAGTCACTAATGATGAACGTGTAGTTTGCAGAGAGGCATTTCAGTTGTTCACGGTTTACTGTCTGACTTAAAGGGATAGTTCACCCAAAAATGAAAATTGTGTCATCATTTACACACCCACAAGTTGTCCCAAACCTGTAATAATTTCTTTCCTCTGTTGAACATAAAATAAAATACTTTAAATAATGTGGGTAAACAAAAAGGTTCCGGGGCCCAATGACTCTGATAGCCTATATATATATTTAACCTTACTGTGGAATTTATAACCATCAGTTGTTTGGTTGAGACACATTTAAAGTATCTTCTTTTGTGTTCAACAGAAGAAAGAACTTTATCCAGGATTAGAACAACCTGGGTAAATTATGACTAATTACATTTTTATGTGAACCACACCTTTAAAGTGACAGACACATCTGTTCTTCTAAAGGTATAGGTCTATTGTTTTATTAAAATTTGGATAGTCTGTTAATAAAATATTCCATACATTATCAGTGCTTGGCAGACATAATAGGGTCATGAATGGGTTTCCCTTATTTGACTCGCTGAAGGTGGCAACCCTACACTCATAACACCAAGGCTGTTTCCTCCAGCGAAAAATCTAGTCCTACACATATAACACATATGTGTTTTAATTGTTGGCGATTTTAATATACATGTTGATAATGAAAAATATGCATTGGGATCAGCATTCATAGACATTTTGAACTCTATTGGGGTTAGACAACACGTAGAATTACATGTAGAAATTACACTCTAGATTTAATACTGTCACATGAAACTGATGTTGATGGTGTTGGAATTATGCAGCCAAGCGATGATATCTCAGATCATTATGTAGTTTTGTGCAAACTTCATATAGCTAAAACTGTAAATTCTACTTCTTGTTCTACTTCTAGTATGATAGAACAATCACTTTTACCACAAAAGTTTGCTTTGTAAGTAATCTTCCTGATGTATCCCGATTCCTTAGCATGTCCAAAACCTCAAAACATCTTGATGATGTAACAGAAATTATGGACTCTCTCTTTTCTAGCATTTTAAATACAGTTGCTCCTTAAAACTTAAGGAAGACTAAGGAAAACAGTCTGACACCATGGTATAACGAGCACACTCGCACACAAAAAAAAAAAAACCGCCTGGAAAATGGAGTGCAGCTGGAGGAAAACAAAACTAGAGGTATTTCATATTGCTTGGAGGGGAAATAACATATCCTACAGAAAAGCATTAAAAACTGCTAGATCTGATTACTTTTTGTCACTTTTAGAAGAAAACAAACATAACCCCAGGTATTTACTCAATACAGTGGCTAAATTAACGAGAAATAAAGCATCAACAAGTGTTGACATTTCCCAACAGCACAGCGGTAATGACATTATGAACTAATGTACTTCTAAGATCGATACTATTAGAGATCAAATTGTAACCAAGCAGCCGTCAGCTATAGTATCCCATCAGATAGCATGCTATAGATCGCCTGAGGAACAATACCACTTATTCTCTTCTATAGGAGAGGAAGAATTGCATAAACTTGTTTCAATCATGTAAACCTACAACATGTAAGACCAAATTCCATCTTAGCTCCTAAAAGAGGCGCTTCCAGAAGTCATAGATCCTCTTCTGACTATTACTACAGTAGGTAGACAACTAGACATCCAAAATGGCCCTTCTACGGCCAAGGTTGCCGCCACCGCGGCGGCTGTAAAGTGCATTTACAGCTTTTGGCCACTGAGTGGCACTTTAACCACAAGTTATCAAACAAGCGCATCAAAGCACATTTTCGCAAATAGACATCAATTTTGCCTCGCTGATGTGTTACATTTGATGGCTTCAGTCAGGGAAAATGAAAGAAAAACACTCAAATATTTCATATATTTAATATTTAATATTCACAAATGAAAGTTTGGTACTTAGGAATTTATGTGGATTTCTTAGAACAAATTCAAGCAGGATAAATGTCAAGCCTGTGCCTGTGCCTGTGTCTGAGCCTGTGCTTATATTTTCTCTAAGCTACATAGCATTAAACCATATTTTAGGTTTGACACATTTTAAAGGTGTGCAGTATTATTTATACTATATGAATTATGTGTTATATTATTTAAAATAAATTCTGGTTTACTTTGCATTGGAGCATTAAAAGTGGTAGCCTATTTTAGGGGGTAGGCTACATGGATTAATATGGAAAATGTCAATATTTTCATTTATTATGCCTATATTTTAATTTATATTTTAAAATTCCTTTAAAGGGACAATAAGTAACTTTTTAGGTATTTTATTATCTAAAATCAATATTTTTATTCATAAATATGCCCTCAATGGTGTACAATTACCTATGCTAATGTTTAAACTAATCCTCGTAAATGAAGAATTTATTATCTTTATATACATGGGACGGGTAGGTCGATGGAGGCTTCCATGTAGTTCCGCCATCTTGCAAAACTATAATAGCGGAGAGGGACAAAAAGTACTAAGCCAACGCGTTTCCACAATGCGTTTTCGGTCAGAGCCAGAAACGCAGGTGCAGAGCAGTGAGAGGCGCTTGAAACTGCACTGGCAAGTTTAAAAGTCTGGATTGCATTCTTATTATGGACCATACATATGCCGCGCCACAGGAGAAGAAAACATCGTCGCCAAAACAGTCAAAAATAGAACGTAAAAGGAAACGTGACCGTAGATTACAGAAAACAAGAGTTAATGTCGGGGAAGCTTTTTCTAGGTGGAAAGAGCTAATGCTGGATAAAGATTTCAAAAGAGACGCTGAAGTGGCCTGTTTTCTTCTCGACAGGTAAGTCAGTGTTACAATCTATATTATAATATTTTTTCTTTGCTTGGTTGTTATTATATAGATAGACAAACATTTATAGTTAAAAGTTAAACAGGCTATTTGATGAATAGCAGCTACTGAGTAATGTAGCGAAGGTGCTAAAAACTAGATTTGTAAGTTTTAGTTTTTGTAACCCAGAAATTCTATAGAAATATTTTAATAGAGCATACGATTTTTGATGAAAATTCATTGCTATTGCTAGACATAAATTGTACAAACCTCGGTTGCTTCTCTTCTCTGCCTTTGTAAACTTTCAATTCTATCAAGATCGTCTCTAGTAGCTGCCGGGCATCTTTGTCGTCGTGGTATTGACTCTCGCTCTCCTCCTCTTCCTCGTTCACCTCCTCGCCTAGATCCCACTAATCCACTGCCTCTCTGTCCTCTCCCTCTACCTCTACCTCTTCCTCTCCCTATTGTTGAATCATCTGATGATGATATCTAACAATGCACATAATTCAGAAAATAACGAATAAAAAAGACATAACTACTAATTACAATATTTCATGTTTTCCAAAGTCAGTAATTCATACTGTAACATTCGTTTGTTAGTTGTCATGTTGCAGTTTGTTTGAAATAACACACCTGTTCACCTGAAGGAAAACTCCACGGAGTGCTATTAGAAGACATCCTGTCAAAGCTTTTTGGTACATATCGCCTACCGTAGATGCAATGCGCATTTGAAAAAGCGAGGCGCTGGAGAGCAAATTTTGTTTGAATGCAAAATACAATTTCACCACTAGATGGGAGTAATTCCTACTTACAGTCCCTTTAATAAAACAACATGTATTTTTGTTATTAGTTACCTGTCCTTTATTTTAACACATAACTTCTTGGGAAAAAGACATTTGTCTGTACACTGATTAAGAAATTTTTGCATGTTTAGTAAAACGTGGGAACTGTATAATTTTGTTCCCATTATTAAGGCCTAATTAGCCTAAAACAATAAATTAATAAATTAAACCTGCATGATTTAGCTAAATCTTTTGAACTTTAAAGAATGTATGGATTAATAAAACATCCTCACTATTAAACTTAAGTTCTCATTATAATCAACAAAATGCAAACCATGTAAAAAAAGAGCTTTATTAATTGACAGCTTAAGTGATTTTAAAGGGAGCCTTCTCTACTTGCTTTTATGGCTGGGCGATAGCATATGGCCTAAAAAAAATCCTAGATTTGTTCAGAAAAAAAAAAATCTGATTTCTGATTTATCAATAAAAAAATTCAAAACAAAGTTTTAATATAGTTCTTTATCATTCATTTAACAGTCAAATTTGTAACTGAGACAAGACGATAAAAAAAAAACTGTAATGTTACTACCTTAATGCTGTAAAGACCTTTATTTTATTTTAATATTATTTATTTTTGTTAATACTAGCCCATCATGCATCTAACCATCCACTTTGTGTTAAGAGCTGTTCAGATTAAAACTGGCAGTGAGTCAGTGTCATGGATGAAGGACAGAGCAAGTGTAAATATATTTTCTAGTCTATATTTCCATCTCGTTATGCCACTGGTTTAGTTTTTTTCTTATATAACTTATTTGTAAATAGAGCAGTCACTGTCTGTGTCTACATCGGAAGCGAGAGTTGTCTTGCATGCCCCACTGCGCTTAAAATGTGTCTAAACTTGATGACATCACACTATAGTGTCAAATCATCTGAACACAGTGTCAGTACATTTCGTCATTAACAGAACGAGGCATCAGTTCACTGATGGGGATCGTGTCCAGTGTAGACAGCATCACTGGGTTCTGTTGTCTTTTGTTGGATCGCACCACTCGTGTCCGGTGTAGACCTAGCGTGCATTTTTTAATGGGTTATGTTACAGCTCTGTTTGTTTTTAATGTTTTTTATTAAATATTTGTATTTACTCCATGGTCATATCAACATATTATTTACCGCAATGCGACCAACAAAAGTAAAGCTTCGCGAGCCGAGCAACGAACATTGCTGCAGGTTGCTTTTTGGCAGATGGGCTGTGCTTGGGCTTCCGCGGTCGTCTTCATTTCGTCAGGAGAAACATCTCTCTCACTCAGCAGCAGAGTCTGTGAGCAGTAACAACTTCCCCTCCATGGCCAAAGTAATTCGGTATGTTTGAAATGTTATGTTCATAATAGGGATGTCAACGATTAATCGATGATCGATTAATTGTCGATAAGAGATGCAATCGATTAAGGCTATCGATGGTCGGTTAACCGATTCAATGTTGGGCTGCGTGCAGCTCATGCGCACTCAACACGTGCAAGCGGTTGTGAGTGACGGTGACGATATATAAAAGCATCATCATTCATTCACAATGTACAAATTAAGCTTTTAATGTGATTTAAACTTTAAAGTACATTAAAATAGAAACAACATAAAAGTTCTTCAACATTAAATGCAATAGAAATGTAGTTACTAATCATTTCATCAGATAACTGTTTTATATCGTGCGCTGCGGGACACAGTGACAGGACAGGTAGTCTATTCATTCCTACAACTTGTTAATTCATTCCTACGAATTATTAATGTGGCAATTGTCCATGTTTCATTAATTTTGTTCCCTAAATAACCCATGATTTAAGTGAAATAAGGGAACAAATTAATAAATCGAACGAATTCTTAATTCATGAAATCTTTAATTTCCCTTCCCATGTTTACCACAGTAAGAGATTCGAAAACAGTTATTAAAAGCGAAAGATAATAAAATAAACCTTTTTTTTTTAAATAGGCTATGCGAAATATATCCGACTTAAATAGGCTAATTAAGATTAACGGATTTAAAACAGAAGTGTGGGCGCACCATAAGTTCACAAAAAAAAAAAAAAGGATGACAACGCATTCTGTTTGTTTGCTTTATTTTACAAGAGCACAAATCTTCTGTTTTTATTGTGAGTGTGCACAAATGAAAGTAAACACTTTTGCGGAAAATATATATATTTTTTAATGTCTCAGCTGTTTCGATCGCCCCGGAGCCTGCTGCACACGTATATTCTAGCGATAGTTACATCGCAGTCTGTTCATTATCAAAATAAAATGTCAACTAAACATTAAAAGGTTACACTGGTCAGTTTAAATAGACCGTAGTATACCGGTCCTCTCTGCTGTTCCAAGGACGTTTTTGCTCATATGAAGAGGATCATCTTTTCCGTCTATATGCGAATGCGTGTTAAGTACAAGCCTAGTTTACATTATAAATAATAGTTTAACATTCAAATACATTGCGAATATGGAAACATTTCGATTTGTGCCGAATGAGACATGAGCAATAACCTCCAAATAAATCTAGCCATCCTCGTCTGCACGCATGCACTGTCACGATCTAATGCGCTGTATGCCGGATTTTTAAAAATCTGACATTTTCTAGGACAGAATCCAGCAGGATCAAATTAATGTGAGCAACTGTGTTTTGGTGCAGCAGCGCCGATGTAGTTCACTTAATGTGCAGCGCAGTCACACGCGCTCCACATTTCGGATAATTTTATACAATAATGTCAGTTGAAAACATTGCAATTGTGCTTTAAAATACAACAACGAGCACCACAAAACCATTTAAAGAGGCGCGTTCAGCGTTCTCCGTGCAGGATTGGAAACTGTCAACAAAGTAAAATGACCTCAAAAGTATGGCGCGCTCTCTTCATTTTATCAAATGATCATAATCGCATCTATTCATTTTATAATCCTGCTACTAGCATTTTATTCAGACTAAAACCTCTTTAATTCAAGTGAGAAAGCGTTTTGTGTGTGTGTGTGGCTTTTGCACATCCTGTCATACCGCTGACTGCGTGCCTGCAATAGACGCATTTTGCAGTATTATGGTTAACGATTAATCGATTAATTGATCGTTAATTTAAACGACGATCGATCATGGAAATAATCGAAATTTGACATCCCTAGTTCATAACATAGTCTATAAAAAATAAAAAAATAATAAAAATGAAAATAACAGGAGAGTTCCAAAGTGGCTTAGGCTATTGTGTGTAAACATTATTCACTATCAAATGCCAAACTAATAACATTGTAAGCATTAAATCTTTAATTGCTGCTTTATGCTGTGCAAATGTAACATCTGCATCCACTATTCATTCATTCAACTGCCAGAGGGAGCCGTCTCCCAAATGCTGAACACTGTCGCTTCTTTTCTCATCACTTCCTTTCTACACCTGTTATAAGCAATGTTGTTTGTGCAATATGTTGCGAAGTATTGCCAGTTTATCCTGTCTCTACCAAGCGTTTCTCATAGTCACGGATTGTTTGCTTGTGTATGTCTTTTGCCTGCCCTTGACCTTGTCTTTTGGATTGCTGATTTGGATTTGTTTGCTATCTGGATTGACGCTATTATATACGACCCTTGGCTTGCTTACTGACCACGATATCTGCTCTCCATTTGCCTCTGTTTGTGCTGTTGTGCTTAATAAAGCTCTGCACATGGATTCCAACCCACAACCGAGTCAGTCTTCGTTACAGAATACTTCGCCGGACCTTAATCCAGCAGAGTTATCTCAACTACAGGCCGCGTTCAGTTATCAGAGAGAGATGATACAGGAGTTCCAGGGCCAACTCTCATCTCTGCAAGCTGCAAACAAACACCTGACACGATACATTCAATCACTCCCACCAACCAGGCCTGATCCGGTGAGATTTTCTTTACCAGATAAGTTTGATGGTTCACCTGAAAAATGCAGGGGATTTTTGTGTCAGTGCACCATCTATTTTGGTAGCCAGCCTGAGGCGTTTCTGAGAGACTCAACTAAGTGCTCATTCATGATGTCATTGTTAACGGGAAGGGCTCTCGAGTGGGCATCAGCGGTTTGGGACCAGAATGATAGTATACGAACCTCATTTGATTACTTCTCCAAACAAATACGGGAAGTATTTGAATACCCAGCGGGTGGGAGAGACGTTTCAATGCAGCTACTACAGTTACGTCAAGGGAATCGCACTGCTGCTGATTATACAGTTGTATTTTGCACCCTAGCGGCACAGAGTGGTTGGAATGAGTGTTTAAGCAGGGCCTCAATCAAACACTACAGGCCGAACTGGCCTGCAAGGATGTTGGCTCAGATGTCCAGCAACTGATTTCAATGGCTAAAAAAATTTATAATCTGCTACGTAATAATCCACCGAGTTCGCTTGCTACTTCAATGTCCACCCCAACCACTAATTATCAGGAACCCGCTGAGCCCATGCAGATTGGTTTCACTAAATTCTCTGTGGAAGAAAAGGAACGACGCCGAGTTAATCGTCTGTGTTTCTACTGTGGTCAACTAGGTCATCAGTGTCGTTCATGCCCTAACAAGCCCTCCCAGATCAAAGTGAGTACGTCCTTAACTAATATGCTGACCAGTTGTTTTACTCTTCTCCTCACACTCAACCATGCTAATTCTGCTCACTGTGTTCCAGCACTAATTGACTCCGGTTCTGCCTTAAATTTGATTCATCATGAATTGGTCTGTGAACTCAACATACCTGTTATCCAGTGCATACCACCTATTAAAATCACTGCCATAAATAGCCAACCTATTGGTGGAGGAATTACCCATCAAACTGTGCCCGTTACTGTGAAGATTGGCCTGTTCCACTCAGAGACCATTTCTTTGTATGTCACATCTACACCACAACATCCAGTAGTATTGGGTAATCCATGGCTGACTATCCATGATCCACAAATTTCCTGGAGCTCCAAGAAGCTTACTAAATGGTCGCCATACTGTAACAGCCATTGTCTTCAACTCCAGTTACAATTTCCCTGTTTAACCACCAGTATTGAAAGCCCTGCATCTAATGAATCAGTTTTTATTCCCCCAGAGTATTCTGACTACAACGAGGTCTTCAGCAAAACCAAGGCCACCCAGTTACCTCCTCATCGCCCCTGGGACTGCGCAATCGAACTGTTACCGAACACTACACCTCCCAAGAGCAAAGTATATCCATTAAACATTCCTGAAACGCAGGCCATGGAAAAATACATTGAGGAGGCTCTAGTATCTGGTTTCATCCGTCCTTCCACGTCACCAGCAGCATTGGGTTTCTTCTTTGTTGAAAAAAAGGATGGAGGTCTACGTCCCTGCATAGATTACCGTGGTCTCAACACAGTTACTATCAAAAACAGGTATCCACTTGCATTAGTTCTTCCTGCATTAGAACAGTTACGTGAAGCCACTATTTTCACCAAATTGGATCTGCGCAGTGCCTATAATTGAATCAGAATCAGAGAAGGTGATGAGTGGAAGACCGCCTTTATCACCACTAGGGGGCACTTTGAATACTCCGTTATGCCGTATGGCCTTGCCAATGCCCCGTCTGTTTTTCAATCATTCATTAATGAGATTTTCCGTGACCTGAATCACTATGTTATTGCTTACATTGATGATATTCTGATCTATTCAGACACGTGAGCAACACATCAATCATGTAAGAAATGTTCTGTCCCAACTACTGGCTAACAGTCTATATGTCAAGGCAGAGACGTGTGAGTTCCACGTCTCTAGTACCACCTTTCTTGGTTACAAGATAAGTCACAAAGGAGTAGAGATGGACACTGGAAAGGTTGAGGCAGTCACAGAGTGGCCACGTCCTACCACGCTTAAGGAGCTACAGAGATTCTTGGGATTTGCTAACTTTTATAGGTTTATCCGTAACAACAGTTCCATTGCAGCCCCTCTAACCTCATTGCTTAAAGGCAAACCAAAGAAATTATCTTGGACTCAGTCTGCCCAAACAGCCTTTGAGACTCTGAAAACTAGTTTTACTACAGCCCCAATTTTGAAACATCCGGATCCTGACTTGCCATTCATTGTAGAAGTAGATGCCTCTGACTTCGGCATTTGAGCAGTTCTGTCGCAGAGACATGGGAACCCTGTAAAAGTATTTCCCTGTGCTTTTTTTTCCAGAAAGCTAACAACCGCAGAAAGGAACTATGATGTGGGTAATAAGGAACTGTTGTCAATTAGCAGCACTGGCAGAGTGGAGACACTGGTTGGAGGGAGCTCGCCATCCTTTCCAGGTTATTACGGACCACAAGAATTTAGAGTACATTAAGTGTGCTAAACGTCTCAACCCTAGACAAGCCCTTGGTCATTATTTTTTCACTAGGTTTCAGTTCACAGTCACTTACCATCCAGGAAGCAAGAACGGCAAGGCTGATGCGCTTTCACGACGATTTGATTCAAATGAAACTTCTTGTTGTCAAGGTCCTATTCTACCTCCTTCAGTGATTGTGGCACCCATTCGCTGGGATATAATGGAGGAACTACAACGTGAAAGACAAACAGAAACCACGCCACCAGATTGTCCCCCTGACCGTCATTATGTCCCTGGGTCTCTCCGCCAACGAATTATACAATGGGTGCATACATCTTTAAGCTCCGGGCATCCTGGTATTCAACGGACAGTAGAAATGGTAACTCCTTTTGATGGCCTAATCCATTTAATGATGTTTCTATGTATGTCAAGTCTTGCAGTGTGTGTGCTCAGTCCAAGACACCACGAGAACTACCTGCTGGTCTTCTTGAACCTCTACCAATTCCTCAACTTCCCTGGTCACACCTGGCTGTGGTCTTCGTTACAGATCTGCCCAGCTCCAATGGCTACACCACGATCCTGGTAATTATTGATCGTTTCTCTAAGTCTTGCCGTCTTATCACACTAAAGTGCCTACCCACAGCTATGGAAACTGCACAAGCATTGTTTCACCATGTTTTCCGTGTTTATGGGATACCAGAGGATATAGTTTCTGATAGAGGTTCGCAATTTACATCTCGTGTGTGGCAAGCTTTCTGCAAGCAACTGGACATTAATGTGAGCTTAACATCTGGCTATCACCCCCAGGCTAATGGACAGGTTGAGAGATTAAATCAGGAATTGGGACGTCATCTCAGATCTTATTGTAGTCTGGAACAACAACGTTGGAGTGACTTTTTACCTTGGGCGGAATATGCACAGAACTCACTCACTCATTCATCTACAGGACTCACCCCCTTCAAGTGTGTTCTAGGTTATCAGCCTCCTATGTTCCCTTGGTCTGGGGAACCTTCTGAAGTGCCTGCGGTGGACGATTGGGTCAGAAGAAGTGCCTGCGGTGGACGATTGGGTCAGAAGAAGTGAACGTGTGTGGGACAGTGCCCATGTGAGGCTGCAAAGGGCGATAAGAGCTCAGAGGATCAAGGCAGACCGCAGGAGGCATCCCCATCCCAACTATCAGCCGGGTCAGAAGGTCTGGTTGTCGCCTCGGGATCTACGGTTGCGGTTTCCCAGCAGGAAGCTCAGCCCACGGTATGTAGGCCCATTTCGTATATTACGGCAGATTAATCCAGTAACTTACAGGCTTGAGCTTCCTGCTCATTACCGTATCTCTCCTTCTTTTCATGTATCTCTATGGTCCAGAGGAGAGATCATGGGTGGCTGCCAAGGACATTCTAGACCCATCGTTGACTCAGGAGTTCCACCAGGCAAACCCTACTCGTCCTGCACCCAGACCAAAGGGACGGCCTCGGAAAACACCTGGAGGTGTTCATAGAGGGAGGGATTCTGTAACATCTGCATCCACTATTCATTCATCCTTCCTGTCTACACCTGTTATAAGCCATGTTGTTTGTGCAATATGTTGCGAAGTATTGCCAGTTTATCCTGTCTCTACCAAGCGTTTCTCATAGTCACGGATTGTTTGCTTGTGTATGTCTTTTGCCTGCCCTTGACCTTGTCTTTTGGATTGCTGATTTGGATTTGTTAGCTATCTGGATTGACGCTATTATATACGACCCTTGGCTTGCTTACTGACCACGATATCTGCTCTCCATTTGCCTCTGTTTGTGGTTGTGCTTAATAAAGCTCTGCACATGGGATCCAATCCACAACCGAGTCAGTCTTCATTACAGCAAATTTGTGGTGAAAATAACAGTACATCTTCGCCAGTTATTTTATCTAAAAAGATTGATGAATTTCTTCAAGATTTCAAAATCATTCAAAATCATAAAATGTTAATGTAGTAGCACTGTAAGACTACATTTGTTTGAATGCATTATTGCGAAAGCGATTGCATGTGAATGTGCTGTAGCCGTTTAAATCATGCCCTAACACAAAAATAATCGGTAAAAGGAAAAGACAAACTCCTTGAGAACTAGCCTGTAACATCCCACTCGACTATTGCAGTCATTATAATCTTCTGATCAAGCCATAGCTAAATATGTTTAACGTGAATTCTTGCTGAATATGCAGTTATATTACAGACTGTTGGCATGAATTGTACTCGTGACGGATCACTCTTGGAGAAACCACGATGCTCAGACTCTTAAAGAAATCTGCTCCTCGCTCCAGTCAGAATCACTCCACTCCGCTCATACTCTGCTCGGCAGCATGCCACTGTGGCAGACTCGTGGGGGAGGGTTGAGCCCTGAGTGGAGCATTGGTGGATGTTAAATAGAAAACCAATTTTCCTTCAAACAAGCCGATGTAAATTACACATTCGAGTTAATCAATAAAATCAATTTATCCACCAGCCCTACTTGTTTTCATATAATTTAATATAAAAAATTTGCAGCTGCATTTAAATGTAGGTGTGTAAAATATGTGCAAGGTTTGTGCGGCACGTGATGCTGAGTGCCATGTTGAGCATTTATTCTTAATTGTTTTATCTTCATTACAAATCTTGTTTGGTTTTATTTTGGATAATTGCATGTAACAAATAATTCATGTTGTAATGCATATGCAAAATGTGAATTAATATGAATATTTAAGTGTTTGTGCAAAAATTATTAATGCGCATTAATGACAGGGGGTGCCCTCTCATCACTTTAATTTTTTCCTGATAATGAATTTACTTAAAATTGTGGTGTCTCACATACATTAAAAAATATATCTACAGAAAGCTTGAAATGTCTTTTAAACGAAAAAGAAAGATTTGTGTAATCTGTGAAGGTTCCATTGCTCTCTTCGGAGAGAGCCAGCACTGTGAATTTCATCTTGCAACCGACAAGAAAACATTTGTTTATTAATAAATAATTAAAATGTCAAATTTTTCACAATTATTACTTCTGCATGTGCTTTGTGGCAAACTTAATGCATGTGCTTGAGCATGGAATATATTAACACTTGATTATGTAAATTTAATATAAACGTCTGAGTAGATGAATAATGACAAATGAATGACTACACTCTTACATGAGTGTTTGTAGGACTGTTAGGAGAGGTGGGGGTGTAGCTGCTCTATTTAAAGATGTCTATCAATGAAAACAAGTGTCATTTTGTCAATACCTGTCTTTTGTATATCTAGGGATTGTGCTGAAAGTACTTTAACTATACTTTAAATGTACTTTAACTGTAACCATTCAATACAGTATTGTGTTGTACAGTACTGAATTGTTACAAGTTATAGGAGAAGATATATATATATATATATATATTTTTTTTTTTTTTTTTTTTTTTTCTTCATTAAGGTCTACCAAAAGTTTATGCTCAGGTAGCCTATAGTTTTCACTGTATACTTTGATAAATTACTGCTTATTAAAAGCTAACGTTAATCAGATTAAGAGCTTTGATTTTCTCTTTGCATTGTGTTGTTTGATTAACATTGATGGCCCAGGTGATTGCATATATATTAACTCACATTGGATTTTCTCACAGCTGTTCATAAACTAAAGAACTAAACTGTTTTTAAGTGAATACACTCCAAACTGACCATTTTATACATATTTTTGGGTGTATTCAATTGTTTGGACGCACACACGAGCCCGAAGTGTAATCTTCTTCCCCATTTTGGAACATGCACATAATTTAGTCTCTTTTCAAGTCTCTTGTGAAGATTGTGCTTTCAGCATTTTATCAAAATTGTCCCACAATTTAGCATCAGTAAAGACTGCATTTTACAACAATCATGATTGCGCTGATCCTGATGTTGAGTTCAGTTTTTAGGGAGGAATGAACATGCGCCACTGTGAAGGGAAAGAAGTTGTGCTAGTCGAAATTTCTTTTTTTATGAATCTTGGAAGTCAATATTAAAATAAACAATAAAATGTACTTAATATCACAGCCTCAGCCCTAAAGTGTAAGCAGACATTTTATTATTTAGTTCTCTACTCTGTCATTAAAAAAGGCTTTCATGTTGTAGCTACTCAATATGAGCGAGATCTCTCTTCTGAATTGTGAATAGCAAAAAAGCATCATAGACAAATGTTCTAATATTATTCAATATGGAAAGAGCTGATGACTCTGGCATGATAGAATTTGCAAGATAATGTCTATATAACAGTTATAAATGTATGTGTATTTTCTTAATTTATCCAGGACCGACAGCAGAACAGTTAACGTTAGAGCTTATCGATACAAATAATTTAGCCCGGGCCCATTTAATACTGGCTTTCGGTACCCATCCCTTCACACACACACACACAAATTTACTATGCATTCTCAAAAGTCTCTCCAAAATCCAGGCTAGTCAGATTCTACTGAAGATTCACATAGACTAAATAACTGGAATAGTCTGAACAGTATGGTGGAAAAAAAGTTAACAAAGAATATAGTCATTTCAGAGAGTTGCAGATATGTGGTCATGATTGGCATGTGCTTGGATGCCAAGCGGAGATCCTGTCATGAACAGTAAAAGACAGTTTTCTTAAAAACAGTAAGTCAGTGTTGTCTCACACAGTGCCTGTCATACACTGCCAGACTCATATGAGACCCTTCAGCAAACAAACTCCCTCCACTGTCAGCTGGCACTGGTTTTGATCTTGAGAAAGATGGAGAAAGATAACATGATAGAGAAATTGGAAGGAGGATAGAAACACAGAATAGAAAAGCATCATATAATCGTTTTAATTATCGTGCTAACACCAACCAATATTGTTAGTTATTTGCAGTGGTGTAATGTAACAAAGTAATAATACTTCATTAGAGTACTAACTATTTTTTGGGGAGCATCTGTACTTTATTTGAGTTTTATTTCTGTTCAAACTTTCACTTTTACTCCACTACATTTCTTAATTAAAATGCATACTGTTACTCTGATACATTTTCCCGAAGCATATTCATTACTTGCTACAAAATAAAGTTGGAAGACCACAGACTGCAGTCTGAAGTCGATGCTGGTCTGTGCAATATACACTATATTGTCTGCAATAATATGGTAAGTGTTGTTGTAAATACGTGCGATCTGGCTTTATCAATTATATCACCTACACCAAATCACAGATAACACTGAATTAACATTCAAAATTTAAGGCATTCTGACTTGTAGATAGCAAAAATTTATATTTATTTTTTTATATTTATAAAATTGAATATAGTTAATCTATATCACACAAAGAGTGCAGTTTTTTTCTCTCCAGATCAGCATGATAATATATATGTAATAATAATTGTATACAATTTTAAGTTAGCATTAAGTGACTAACATTTTAGTCACAATATTGACTGTTTTTGCTCAATTTACCTGCACCTGCAAGTTAAATGCTTCCATGTCCGTTTCAGTCCGGTGCCGTTCTCATTTTCCCATCCAGCGCCACGTCGTTTAATTAGCAAATGCATTTGCGCTCATTTTTGCGCCCATGGGCGTGCTGGTCTAAAAAAGAGGTGTGTTCAGACGCATTGCTGGCGCACTGCTAAATGTATAGGTATGGACGATAAATTGACGTATGGACATCCATACCTCAATGTCAAATACAGAAATGTTAATCCATTATTGTAATTAATGGATTATTGTAATGCTTTATTGGGTGGTTGTTCTGCACGCTTAATAAACAAAATCCAGCTGGTTCAAAATGAAGCGACTAGTGTTCTAGAACCAGGAAGTATGACCATATTAGCCCGGTTCTGTCAACACTGCACTTTCTACCTATTAAACATCGTCTAGATTTAAAAACCTTGCTTAATACTTATAAAGCCCTGAATGGTTTAGCACCTCAGTATTTGAATGAGCTCTTGTTACATTATAGTCCTCCACGTCCGCTGCATTCTCAAAACTCTGGACATATTGATAATGATTAAATAAACATTTTACTAGTTAGACTTTTTCCAAAGACTTTTTCCAAACTATAATTCCTGACTAAATGTATAATCAAGTTACATATTATGAAGTTTCAATAACAATATACAATACTACACCATTCAAAATCTTGATGTAAATTATATAAATGCAACAAATAAATGTATCTGTAACAGATGTAACACAATGCTGTTATTTCAATGTATCCCCCCTAAAAAAACTGAAAAAATATTCTGAGCTCTTTTCAACATTATTAATAATAATAATAATAATAATAATAATAATAATAATAATAATAATAAATGTTTTTTTTGTTTTTTGTTTTTTAACTGAAAAAAGCACAAATGTCAGGACATGAAAAAACTTCTCAAGGCCCCAAAAATACCCTTAGACTCCAGAGGGTTAATGATGTGAGTGAGTGCAGGTACAGTAGGTGGCCAGCCTTTCTGGGGCTTACCGCCGCAGCAGTGCCGTAACTGTAACTGTAATTCTGTTGCGTGTTAAAATCATTCGCGAAACTACCGCCAGGTGGCGCAAAGGGACGGATTGCGAAATGAATGTAATTGTAAAATGAGATAAAAGAATGAAGTAAAACAACAATAACAAAAAGTTTTACAATTTGTTAATTTATTTTA
This sequence comes from Carassius auratus, assembly GCF_003368295.1. Lineage (NCBI taxonomy): Eukaryota > Metazoa > Chordata > Actinopteri > Cypriniformes > Cyprinidae > Carassius > Carassius auratus. The sequence goes on from NW_020523372.1 coordinate 124,807, forward strand.
AATGTAGGATAGTCTTAGACTACAGTCTACTAAAAAGAAGATTTTAACACAAAGGAAAAATGCTATTTTTATTAAACAGTAAATAAATATAAGGCCTATATATATATATATATATATATATATATATATATATATATATATATATATATATATAAGCTAAATGTTTTAATTTCATTTTCATTTCAATTCATTGTTGGTTTAAAAAAATCTTCAGGTTCCATATGCAGAGCGAAATGGGAACGGTCCAGCATTTAGCAATAATTAGTATTAACTCTGTTATTATTCTTGATTTTTTAAACTACCAGCATTTTTAAATTATGCCTTATGTGTGACCAAAAATTAAGTATTATTTGTTTCAGCTGTTTGATCATGCTGGTGCCTCGCACACATATTCACTGGAAACAGCAGTCGTTCACCAGATATTCGGAGTGAGCACTTTGACATATTGTTAATTATGATATTAACAATATGTCAGTATAACAGTATTTTTTTTCATCAATACTGAAAAGCACACAGCCTATTTACCATACCATGAATAATAGTTAAGCTTCAAATGGGCAACATCACAAATATGGAAACGTTTGATTTCTCCCGATTGAGAAAGCCCAAGCTTACCTTATGCTTAGCTTTAAATTATTATTTAGCGATTAATCCGTTAAAATGTGTTACTCTTGGTTAACAGTAATTATAATTATTTTACTTCAGAAAAGAGCCTGGGACTAATTTTAGGTTATCCATGTTTTGTTTTGTTTTTTCAGTCTGAAAATGACTTTGTTCATTACATTCACTTCACGTGATCTGGCGCAGATCAGCCTCCCGCAAAGCTCAGCTGTGAACGATTTAAAAATGTTTTATATAAAGCTGTGGTTCTCAACCCGCGGCCCATCACGAATTCAAATGCGGCCTGCACCACATGCTGAAAAAAAAAAAAACTTTATCAGTTTGTAAAATTGTATTGGTTACATCAATTAAAAGAAATATGCTACTATTGAAATATAAGCTATATCCTAATGTTTTTATGTGATTTTTTTTTCTTCTTCATATATTATTTTCAGACATGAGCACTGGCATAAGCATTTAACGAACACATACAAGCACGCACTTTGGCAGAATTCAATTCAAATAGTCATCAACAGCCATTAGGTAAATTGCCTTTAAAGGGGGGGTGAAATGCTCTAAAGAATCACGAGTGCCAATAGGCTTTTGCGTTGAGAGCGTTTGGAAGCTGTGACACCGTGAGGACAAAACCAACCAAAACAAACCATGGCTGACAGTCAGATTCAGCGTATATTTATGATCCAGAATCAGATCCAGAGGCTGAAATTTAACAAGAGCAGCATCAGCAACAACGTCTCTATGTGGTATGTACTGAAACTGTATATATTTGCTTAGCGCTTTTGGAAAATGACTAAGTTCCACTTTGTCGTCTTTTTATTTATTTATTTATTTTTGGAACAGAAATACTCCTTCAAACGTACAACTTAATTTTTTAAACTTTGTCCATGTTTAGCATGGGAATCCAACTCTTTAACAGTGTAAAAAACTCAGTATGCATGAAATAGCATTTTACCCCCCCCCCCCCCCCCCAAGGTAAAATTGTGCATCAGAATGGACAATTTTGTTTTTTAAGGGAGAAAAAAAAAGAAATTATAAAAATGCCAGCGAATGAACATGTACAAACTGTCAATAGTCGCAGTATCAGTATTGAAGGAGAAGTGCTGGATTTTCGTTTTTTTTTTTTGCCCCGCAACTCACTTGAAGAAGTTCAGATAAATGGAAACACCATACACTATGTAACAATCCTTAATTGAAGAAATGTGGCAAAATATCTCAAGAGAGAACCTCATATTATTGAATTCAAAAGTGCTTTCCATATTTGGATCAAAATAGGCTACATTTGTGAACGCACATTTTCTGAAATGTTGCGCGTCAGGTCATGCAAGCCTGCATCTTAAAGCCTCTGTCAAACTTTTGGCGTCCGCGACACGAGTACGCTATGGACCGCTAGGTAGGCGTGATGTAAAAATCGTCATTGGAGAGTGTGTACCGAGGCTCTGAGCAGACGACCGCGCGGACAGGTGCGCCTGGTCAGTAGGCTTCAAAAGCAAAATTGCACATGTGCAGGCAGAGTGAAGAAGCTCATTGCTACTCGAACCTGTGCAATCCGTCAATAAAAGAATATAAAGACAGTTAGATGTGCAATAATTCTGGGCAGAGCTGGCCATCAGCCTGCGCATTTAGAGGTATAAATTGAAGAAGTCTGCGTCCGCACTGGCCGTGTACGCGTCCAGATTGCTCATGCGGAAAGTATAACACAGGCGTTACAATCACAACTTCTTTGTGTTACTCCTTTCAAGCTGAATCTCACACAGCATGCTCCCGACAGCATCAGGTGTTTTATTTATGGGGAGTAGAATTGTTTATTTCAATGAATGTAATAGATTATATATCATAATAGTTAGGGTATAATATTATAAATCAGGTTTGTTTGTATTGCTGACGTAATATGTAAATTATATGCTTAGACTTGCACTTAGACCATAGTGCGGCCCGCTGGAAAAAAAAGGTTGAGAACCACTGATATAAAGGTTGCTGTCCCATTTTATACAGGAATTGTACATTTAAAAAAAACCGAATTATATTGTTAGTTCTAATTATATTGTTAACACAAGTTCATTTAGAACTTTTTTTTAACTAATAAACTCCTTGAGAATTTAAAGTTAGTTTAATAGTATTTAAATTCAAGTTTAAAAAAAAGGTTTTAATTGCTTAAATTATTTTTATTAATTAATAATATGTTATGTTTATTCTTGTAAAAAAATATGTGTTTATTCTTTAGGAAAACAAGGGAAAAAATAAGGGACAATCCGAATATTGAGTAATTTTGACCATTATAGAATTGTGACTTTAAAGATTAGTCATTTAGGTCGTAAAAATACTGTGAAATTAATAATGGCATGGATTTTAGAGCATAACAACTGAAGGTTTATGAAACGTTAGCCAATAAAGCATTTTTTTTAAACAACGTAACTTAAAGTTGTGAACTAAAATATTATTTCAACCATACAGCATGTGAATAAATAAAATGCATAATTTTCATAACATTTCATTATTCATAAAATGCATAACGTTTTTGGTGTTTGGATATGTACTTCAATATAATGAGCTCCAAGTTTAAGAATAGTCCTAGACTTCTCTCTCTCTTTGACAGCATTAGCTTCCTTCCGTTAGACTTTTCCTGCCTTGCTAAATCTTGGGCTCATGATCAATAAGTTCGCCTCAATCTGATTCAGTAAAGTCAAACCACAGACAGTGAAGCCTCGGAGACCCGCGCGCTGTGAGGCGGGAACAGAGGACCCCGCTTGGTCTTAAAGCCTCCCGCAAACATCCACGATCACAAATAACAATGATTTTCGTAAAATAATGATTAATTATTAATTGATGATTTGTTATTATCATTATGGTCTTGTGAAAATAATAATATGGGCTGCGAGAAAATTATGAAGTGTAGTGTAGGCATGTTTCAGCCCAGTAACACACCGTTCCTCAGAGCCAAAACACAGACCGAATTGTGTTCAGCTGGAGGGGGTTGGTTTTGTATAGTTATTCATGGCTTGTGGGGTCGGGATAAAGGTGTGAATTGCTCTTTCATATGGACAACGTCTTATGAGGCTTTCACTTGCTGAAACGGTTTATATAGGACTGTTGTTTTGGTTATGTTCACAGTACTGGCTCTCTCCGACGAGAGAAATGCAACATTCACACATTACACTATTCCTTTTCGTTTAAAAACATTTCAAGCTTCCTGTAGATATATTTTTAATGTACCTATGTGAGACACCATGATATTATGTTAATTAAAAAATTATACATTCATTATCATGAAAAATTAAAGTGATGAGAGGGCGCCTCCCTGTCATTAATGCACATTAATAATTTTTGCACAAACACATGAATATGAGCTTCTTATCACAAGTAAAATTCATGCAAACAGCCAACATATTTAGCTTGATCAGAAGGTTGACTGCAAGAGTCGAGCGGGATGTTAAGAGTTAGTCTGTTTCTTTTACTGATTATTTTTGGGTTAAAGCATGATTTAAACAGATTCACACTCAATCGCTTTCGCAATAATGCGTTCAAACAAATGTAATCTTACAGTGCTACATTATCAGCATGCTATCTGATTTTGAAATCTTGAAGAAGTTAATCGATCTGTTTAGATAAAATAACTGACAAAGATGTTATTTTCATCACAAACTAAATTTTCACAGCAGAAAGCAGCAATTAAAGATGTAGATAATGCTTACAATGTTATTAGTTTGGCATGTGATATAGGGAAAAAAGTTTACACATAGCTTAAGCCACTTTGAAACTCTCCTGTTATTTTTTTTAATTATTATTATTATTATTGTATATGCTTTGTTATGAACATAACATTTCAAACATACTTAAATACTTTATTCACGGAGTGAAGGCGGAGAGCGTGTTTCTGGTATCAGTTCGCGCGGAGGGGAAGTTGTTGCTGCTCACAGACTCTGCTGCGAGTGAGAGAGATGTTTCACCTGACGAAACGAACATCCACCAAAAATCAACCTGCAGCAATGCTCGTTCATCGACTCGCCAAGCTTTACTTTTGTAGGTTGCATGGCAGTAAATAATTCAATAATATGACCATGCAGTCAATACAGATATTTAATAAAAACGTTAAAACAAGCAGGGCTGTAAAATAAAACAATAAAAAACGCATGCCAGGTCTACACCGGTCTGGAGTGGAACGATCGAACAAAAGACAACAGAACACAGTGATGGACACACTGGACACAATCCCCATCAGTGAACTGATGCTCGTTCTGTTTATGATGAAATGTTCTGACACTGCGTTCAGATGATTTGACACTATAGTGTGATGTCATCAAGTTTAGACACACACATCAGGGCACAGATGACAACTCTGGCGTCCGGTGTAGACACAGTCAGTGACTGCTCTATTTACAAAAAAGTTCTATAAGAAAAAAAAAAATCTAAACCAGCGGCATAACGAGATGGAAATATAAACTAGAAAAAATATTAACAGGTCTTCCATCCATGACACTGACTCACTGCTGAGCTGCCAGTTTTAATCTGAACAGCTCTTAAAGCTGAGTGGATGGTTAAATGCACGATGGGCTAGTATTAAATTAATCATCTTGTTGCAGTTATAAATTTGACTGCTAAATGAATGATAAAGAACTATATTAAAGGTGCTGTAGGGAACTTTTGTAAAAAAAATATTTTTTACATATTTATTAAACCTGTCATTATGTCCTGACAGTAGAATATGAGACAGATAATCTGTGAAAAAAATCAAGCTCCTCTGGCTCCTCCCAGTGGTCCTATTGCCATTTGCAGAAAGTCATGCGCTCCCGGTAAAAAACAACCAATCAGAGCTGCGGTCCGTAACTTTGTTTGTGTTCAAAATGTAGAAAAATGAACATAATAAGCGAGTACACCATGAATCCATTTTCCAATCCATATTTTTAGCTTGTCCTGAATCACTAGGGTACACCTATAATAAGTGTTTATATTCTGACTATTTTAGATTGCTTCGGGGGTACCGCGGCGGAGTAACCCAGTACCTTTGTGATTCTTCATAGACATAAACAGAGAGAAGTAGCTCCGGCTACAATGTTCTTCCGCAAGACGCAAGCAGTTCTGTTTATTAACCGCTAGAGCGTCAAAAGTTCCCTACTGCAGCTTTAAAACTTGTTTTGTAAAATTTCTTCGTCATTTGAATATTGATTTAAAAAACAGTTTAAATCATAAATCAGATTTTTTTTTTCAAAAAAAAAACAATTTGGATTTTTTTTTAGGCCATATAATATTACCCTACTAAGAAGGTTCCCTTTAAAATTACTTTAGTTGTCAATTACTAAAGCTTTTTTTTACATCGTGTGAATGTTGTTGATTATAATGAGAGAACTTGCGTTTAATCGTGAGGACGTTTTATTAATTCTTTAGAGTTTCAAAGATTTAATCGTGCAGGTTTAATTTTATGCGTTTCTTGTTTTAGGCAAATTAGGTCTAAATAATTGGAACCCTTTTCCCAATAGGTTATGTTAAAATAAAGGGCAGGTAACGAATAACAAAAATGCATGTTGTTTTATTAAAGGAAAAAATATATTTATATTTAAAATATAAATTAAAATATAGGCATTAAATATTAAAATATTGACATTTTGCATATTAATCCATGTAGCCTACCCCCCTAAAATAGGCTAACACTTTTAATGCTCGGATGCAAAGTAAACCACAATTTCTTTTGAATAATATAACGCATAATTAATATAATATACAGTATTGTTCAAAATAATAGCAGTACAATGTGACTAACCAGAATAATCAAGGTTTTTCGTATATTTTTTTATTGCTACGTGGCAAACAAGTTACCAGTAGGTTCAGTAGATTCTCAGAAAACAAATGAGACCCAGCATTCATGATATGCACGCTCTTAAGGCTGTGCAATTGGGCAATTAGTTGAATTAGTTGAAAGGGGTGTGTTCAAAAAAATAGCAGTGTGGCATTCAATCACTGAGGTCATCAATTTTGTGAAGAAACAGGTGTGAATCAGGTGGCCCCTATTTAAGGATGAAGCCAACACTTGTTGAACATGCATTTGAAAGCTGAGGAAAATGGGTCGTTCAGGACATTGTTCAGAAGAACAGCGTACTTTGATTAAAAAGTTGATTAGAGAGGGGAAAACCTATAAAGAGGTGCAAAAAATGATAGGCTGTTCAGCTAAAATGATCTCCAATGCCTTAAAATGGAGAGCAAAACCAGAGACACGTGGAAGAAAACGGAAGACAACCATCAAAATGGATAGAAGAATAACCAGAATGGCAAAGGCTCAGCCAATGATCACCTCCAGGATGATCAAAGACAGTCTGGAGTTACCTGTAAGTACTGTGACAGTTAGAAGACGTCTGTGTGAAGTTAATCTATTTTCAAGAATCCCCCGCAAAGTCCCTCTGTTAAAAAAAAGGCATGTGCAGAAGAGGTTACAATTTGCCAAAGAACACATCAACTGGCCTAAAGAGAAATGGAGGAACATTTTGTGGACTGATGAGAGTAAAATTGTTCTTTTTGGGTCCAAGGGCCACAGGCAGTTTGTGAGACGACCCCCAAACTCTGAATTCAAGCCACAGTACACAGTGAAGACAGTGAAGCATGGAGGTGCAAGCATCATGATATGGGCATGTTTCTCCTACTATGGTGTTGGGCCTATTTATCGCATACCAGGGATCATGGATCAGTTTGCATATGTTAAAATACTTGAAGAGGTCATGTTGCCCTATGCTGAAGAGGACATGCCCTTGAAATGGTTGTTTCAACAAGACAATGACCCAAAACACACTAGTAAACGGGCAAAGTCTTGGTTCCAAACCAACAAAATTAATGTTATGGAGTGGCCAGCCCAATCTCCAGACCTTAATCCAATTGAGAACTTGTGGGGTGATATCAAAAATGCTGTTTCTGAAGCAAAACCAAGAAATGTGAATGAATTGTGGAATGTTGTTAAAGAATCATGGAGTGGAATAACAGCTGAGAGGTGCCACAAGTTGGTTGACTCCATGTCACACAGATGTCAAGCAGTTTTAAAAAACTGTGGTCATACAACTAAATATTAGTTTAGTGATTCACAGGATTGCTAAATCCCAGAAAAAAATGTTTGTACAAAATAGTTTTGAGTTTGTACAGTCAAAGGTAGACACTGCTATTTTTTTGAACACACCCCTTTCAACTAATTGCCCAATTGCACAGCCTTAAGAGCGTGCATATCATGAATGCTGGGTCTTGTTTGTTTTCTGACAATCTACTGAACCTACTGGTAACTTGTTTGCCACGTAGCAATAAAAAATATACTAAAAACCTTGATTATTCTGGTTAGTCACATTGTACTGCTATTATTTTGAACAATACTGTAAATAATACTGCACACCTTTTAAATGTGTCCAATCTAAAATATGGTTTAATACCATGTAGCTTAGAAAATATAAGCACAGACTCTTTCTCTTTCTCGTTCTAAGAAATGCACATAACTTCATAAATACCAAACTTTCTTCTGTGAGTATTAAATATTAAATATATTAAATGTGCTTTGATGCGCTTGTTTGATAACTTGTGGTTAAAGCGCCACTCAGCGGTCAAAGGCTGCAAATGCACTTTACACCGCCGCCGCGGCGGTATGTGTGGCGGTAAAAGCGGCGTTTTTAATGTCTACTTAGTGTACAACTGCAGGAGAAATGGCTTGAAGGAGATGAGATGGAATAGGATCAAGCGGGCAAGTAGTAGGATGATTAGAAAGGATGAGTTTGGAGACTTCTGCCTCAGAGAGTGAAGAGAAGGATGTAAATGAGTGTATGTTTGTTGGTGATATGAGCTTGACTGATTGTGGTGTGGAAAATTGTGCACTGATGTTTTTCATTTTGTTAGTGAAAAACGTGGCAAATTCGTCAGCTATTAGAGATGAACCAGGAGGGGGAGGAGGAGGACAGAGAAGTGAGGAAAATATTTTAAAAAGCATGCGAGAGTTAGATGAATTTTAAATTTTGTTATGGTAGTAGTTAGATGAATTTTAAATTTTGTTATGGTAGTATTTCATTTTAGCAGTGGAGACATTAGCAGAGAAGGAAGATAGGAGTGACTGATACACATTAAGATCAGTAGTATTTTTGGATTTACGCAAGCTTAAAAAAAAGAAAAAAATAATTATGTGAAAAAAAAATAGGAAAGGGGCAAATACATTTTCAGAGCACTAAAGTCTGGGAAATAAACAAAAAAAATTTTTTTTTTTTAAATTTAACAATTTAGGCTACAAGTGTCAGATTTGTATTTCTGTTTTGGTGTGTTTTTAACAGATGAGAAACAAAATAGTTAATGTATCAGTAAGGAAAGGGTAATAAAGCCATTTCTGAGGCATTGGGACTTCAGCTAAGAACTGCAGGCTTCATATGCTTCAGATAAGGTCAGTTTTCATGATTCAACAATAGGAAAGAGCCTGTCAAAAACAGCATCCATGGGAAAGTTCCAAGGTAAAAGCCACTGCTGACCAAAAAGAACACAAAGACTCACAAAAAGATCAAAGATCTTGACAAACATCTCACATTTGCCAAAAAAATAGGGGTGCACAATATATATCGGCCAATGATTAATGTGCATCTTGTCAGCCGGTTATCTAATCAGCGATAAATTCCATCAGGTAAGTGATTTCACATAGAGCAGCTGTTACTACATGGAGCCGTTGTTAACTGACAGGCTGCGCAAATGAATGTGGATGTGGCGAGTGGGGCGGGGCCGAGAGGCGTGGGAACGAGGAGTGAGGCCAGGTGTAGTGATTGGAGATGAGCTACACCTGCGCCCCACCGCCAGTATCGAGTCCCACGTAGGAGATGGAAGGATATAAAACTGGAGCGACGACCGTGAAGGACGAGAGAGGACCAGGCCTGGGACATTATTTTATGTTTGCTTTTTATTTGTGTGCACCAGTCGTCCGTGAGGGGCTGGTGCGCTGTTTTGTGTTTATTTTGAATATTAAAATTGTGTTTTGATTGTGCGCCGGTTCCCGCCTCCTTCTTCCCGATGATTTAGGAAGTTCATATCGTTACAGTGGAATTTTTACATTTTTATTTAAATAATGTAGCATGTCATGATGTGAAGTGGGGTTAGTCCGGAGCACAGCCTGTGGACAGTCCGCAGCAGAAAACACATTCTCCTTTCACATACATATATTCTTGCTTTCACACACTTACATTCTTCTTACACATGCATACATTTCTACTCTTACACACACATACATTCTCCTTTCATATGCATATATTTTTGCTTTCACACACACATACATTCTCCTTACAAATACATATATTTTTCTTTCACACTTATACATTCTCCTTACACATACAGACATACATATATTTCTACTCTCACACACATACATTCTCCTTTCACATACATATACACACATACATATATTGTCACATACGGCGTTGCAGGAACGAGGCGAGAGAACCAAATGCAGGTATGAAGCTTGTTTAATAAGGGTAATCCAAACGGGTAGTCAAGCAAAGCAGGGTCAAAACCAGGATATCCAAAACAGAACATAAACAGGACACGAACACAGGGCAAGGCAAAGCAAGGCAAGACAAGGCAAGAGTGACGGACATGAAATGCAATGACATCAAACAAGGACTCCGTAACAAAGACAGAAACAAACCAGGTATTTATAGACATGTACAAACAATGAAAGTGGAAACAGCTGAAAACAATGAACAGTGACGATAAGGGGAAGTGAGACCTCTAGTGGACACCCAGTGATACACAGACCAGACACACTGTGACATATATAGAATGTATGTATGTAAGAGAAGAATGTATGTATGTGCGAGAGAGAGTATGTATGTATGTGCGAGAGAGAGTATAGTGGAAACGGAAGGCGTTTAGTTGAAACGGAAGGCATGTAGTGGAAACGGAAGGCAGGTTAGGTGCGATCAGACTCACAGTGACAGGTCTTGATCAGGATGGCTGAGGTAGATGAGGTAGCCGCAGAAGTATTTCAGCAAGCGATCTGGGTTTTAAAAAATACATAAATAAATATTATCATCGTGAAAAGGTTGCATGGCCTCGTCATTTGAGCGAGTTGTGATTGAGGACGCGAGCTTAGCCTCAGTCATGTTGCCAGATAGACGTATTATAAGCGTCCAAGGATTTTATTTTATTTTTTCATTTAATTTAGGAAGTGAATTAAGTGGGAGGCAGCAAGTTAGGGACAGCGATATCTTTATATTATTTAAATAACCCAAGACTCATTGCGGTTTATTTATTTTTAGATTTTTATTTACTTATTTATTCAATTGCACAGCTCTGCGTGCAGCAATAACTCAGTGCTAGACTAGTGTTCTATAAGCTCCACCTGCTGTCAGAGATTGAATTAGCATTTTCATCGGAAACAGAAAGCGCTTTATTGCCTATAAGTGTTTACACACAGAAGAAATTTCGTCAGGAGCTTCCAGTACAGAAAGTACAAACATAGTGTAGATACACACACACATATAATTAAGGAAATAAAACTAATAATAATAAATAGTAATAATAAAATATTAAATCAGCCCATCTGATGTTTTTGTTTTGTGCACTTGCTTCATGTTGCATACATTGTTTGTTTGTTTGCTCAAGGTTAGTTTGGCCAGTAACAGAGCAAAATAAACATTTAATAAAGGTAAAAACAAACAAAAAAGAGAAAAAGAATAAGAACTAAATAAATTGGCAATGAGAATGGGAATCGGCTCATTTGATTGTAAAATAAATACAATCCTGATCAGTGCATCCTTAACTGGAATAGTTAGGCCTGAATTTTAGTTTTATCTTTGAACTATTGTACCTATTTGTGCAAAATGGTTATTATTTATTACAATACAATGTTACAGTCAACAATGACAAAAATAAGTCTTATTGATTGATTGATTGATTGTGGCAAGTCCTGTGAAAATTTTGCCAGGGCAAGTAAAAAAAAATTAAACCACTGGCCGAACCGGACCAATAGAAAACTTATTTAGCATTAAGCCTTGTTAATACAATCAAAATCAGTGTCTTAACACTTGTACACCGATCTGTAAAACACATAGGGTGCATAATGATATGCTCAAGTTAAAAACCTAAAATATGTACTTAAAAAAAAAGAAAAAAGGATGACTTTGAATAGCATAACTGTAAAATTGTGAGGAAGAGCTGATCAGGTCTTGCACATGTATTTCCTTGTCTGAGAATGACTTCCTGCTTAAACAGGAAGTAATGGATACCAAAAAAGATAGAAGTAAATGTATGTGTAAAGAGAATGTATGTGTGTGAGAAAGAGTACAAATGTATGTATGTGTAAGGAAAATGTATGTGTGTGAGAGTAGAAATATATGTATGTGAAAGGAGAATGTATGTGCTTGAGAGAGAGTAGAAATGTATGTATGTGAAAGGAGAATGTAATAAGTGTGTGAAAGCAAGAATATATGTATGTGTAAGGAGAATGTAAGTGTGTGAAAGCAAGAATATATGTATGTGTAAGGAGAATGTAAGTGTGTGAAAGCAAGAATATATGTATGTGAATGGAGAATGTATGTGTGTGAGAGTGCCAGAATGAATTATGGCTTGTACGGCCCCTCATACCTCAGTGAGTTAACACCATAGCGGTTAACACACACACATGCACGCACGTCGTTTTCTCCATTCCAAAGTGCTCGGGCAGCTGCGATCCTGTCGTTGCTAAGCATTCATCAGCTGTGATACAATTTATCAATTTATCGTCCAGCAAAATTTGTTATCGTTACAGGCCTAAGGACAATGCTCCCAAACACACCAGAAAGTCCACCTCTGAATGGCTAAAGAAAAACAAAATTAAGGTTTTGGAGTAGCCAATTCAAAGTCCAGATTTAAATCCGATTGAGATGCTGTCGCATGACCTTAAACAGTCCATTCATGCTTGAAACCCCCCAATGTGGCTGAATTAAAACAATTCTGCAAAGAAGAGTGGGACAAAATTCCTACACAATGATGTGAAAGGCTCACTGCCAGTTATCGCAGATGTCTGATTGCAGTTGTTGCTGCCAAGGGTGGTACAACTAGTTATTAGATTTAGGGGACAACTATGCCAATGTACGGTTTAGCAACTACTGTATGATGTGGTCTATTTATACAGAATTTGCAGTCACCATTTTGCATTTTAAAATGGCTTCAAACACAGCTCATCCAACCAAAAATGAAAGTTTGACATACACAATTACATTTCTCTGCAGTGGTATGATACAGGATTTTAAACAAACTCCTGAAATAGTGCCCTGTAAATTATATGTATACTAAAAGAGAGATGTCGCATATGCTGTCACCACTTACCAGATTACAATATACTGTGAATTTTCAATTAAAGAGCCAGTAAGATGAAAATTCTAAGCTTCCTATCACTGTTTATAAGCCCTGTACATTAGGTTTAAATCCATCCAAGGTTAAAAAACATTGTCATTTTGTCAAAATATCATTTTAAAATGACCTCAATTCTCAGAGATCCCCAAACGGTTCGCACTAAACTGTTCAAAAGATTCAGTTTCCTTAAACCCCACCTTTCGGTAGCATATTGTGTTCTGATTGGTCAACTAACATAGTTTTGATTGGTTGTTCCGCACACAACTTGCGGAAAACTATGCGTTAGCATCTGTTTGGGGTGAATTATGTCTTATTCTTCTCATCGCGAAGCAAACAGTAAAATAAAAAACTTGAACAGTCTTGCTGCTTTTTCTTCTGTGTGGGTGTATTCAAGCCGCGCGCTTCAGTTTGAATCTGAATAGCGCGTTCGGCGCGGGGTCACATTAGATATAGTGAAGGGAGACATGAAACAGACATCGCGTTGTTTTCATATGGATTACTTTATCACAGAATATCTGTTTTCGGCAGCACTTGTTTAGTTTTAAAGTAGACATATCAAGCTTTCTATAGATATCTCTCTCATGTCTCTTCACGAGTATTCACGGAGTTACAGTTCATTTTAATGATGTGTTTGTAAAAGACAAAGGCTGCAGACAGCACACATACTGATAAGACGCTCGGGAGAAAACAGACACATAACTTCATAATCATACTTCGCATTGTGATTCAGAGATGCTCGTTGGTCTAAATAAAATTGGTAATGAACCCTCTTTTATGGCCAAACGCTTTGAAAATCCCGCCTTGTACTCACCGAGATTAGAAAAGCAGCCATCAGTGAAAGGGATTTGTATTACTGCTCTGGTATTGTGGTTCTTCTGATCTTCATTCTTTGGCAGTGAAAATAAAACACTTGCCTTTACAATTAAAAACACACTGTCTCCTCGACATGATGCTATCACACCAACCAGAGCTTCTGTGTGAGGGGGGTGGGGCAGCTCAGAGTTCCGTTTCTCTCAACACGGTAGGCGGAGATTATTATGCAAAGTGCTCCTAGTGACGTACATAGAGATGGGCAAAAGGGGGTGTGAGAGGCACGTGCGTGAATGCAGCGAGTGATTGTAGCAAGTATTCTTGTACGGTTTTCCCTCTTTATAGTCTGTTGTTTTCTTTTTTGAATTGGTCGTCCTTTGGTGTACCGCGAGTGTTGCGGTACTGTGAACGCCGGGATGGCGGCAGCTCCCGTGCAGGGAACGCCACCTGTTCTCTCACTGCGTAATGGGTGCAGGTGTGCGTCAGACCCTGGTGTTACGGTCGAAGAGTTGCTGTTAATAGTAGGAGAGAAAGTCGGGTTCGATAATATACTGTCGGCCTCGCGAATGAGCAAAGCAATTGTTGTCTTTCTGACGAGTGAAGCTTTAGTGAATCAGCTGACTGTGAGCGGAATATGGGTGAATGAAGCTTTTGTACCGGTCACCCTGCTGTCCGCTCCAGCCACTAAAATTACCATTACGAATGTCCCTCCGTTTATTTCTAATGATCTCATCATTAAAGAATTAAGATTCTGAAAGATTGCGAGTCCAGTTAAAATGATCCCATTAGGGTGCAAAAATGCCTCGCTTAAACATGTGCTCTCTTTTAGACGTGTCGTTTATATATTCTTAACTTCACCAGAGCGCACACTAGAAGTTTCTTTCCGCGTTTCCCATGGAGATAATTCATACATGGTGTATGCAAGCACTGAGAGTCTTAAATGTTATATATGTGGTGACCTGGGGCACAAACGCTTTTCGTGTCCGCACAAAGAAGTGTTAAATGACCCGCGCCCGTCCACATCTCATATGGATACACATAACTCTGCTCTTCAAACGAAGGAGAAGGGAAGAAATGGCCCTGAACAGATTGAGGGAGCTGCTGAAGTAAAGGGACAGAATGAGGTGAGTAAGATGGGTAATGAAAAGCCTGGATGTAGTTCTGGAAATACTGAGAGTGATTTTAGAAACCCTTTGAGCACTGAACAGCTTGGTTGTAGTTCTGTTACTGGAGGAATAGAGAATGAGTCTACGGCTGTTGTTGATGTTACTAGCGGTGATGAAGAGATGTGTGTATCCTCTGCTGCAGCTACAGCAGGAGGGTCTGAGGAGGGCCTGGCTGATGAGCTAGACATTTTATCTCAGAAAACTGACGATAGCATTAAAGATGATGAACAATGGTCAGATTCCACGGATATGGCAGGAGAATATGATAAGGAATTGTACTCTGTTGAGGAAATTAATGCCTTTCTAGACAAAACAAAAGGTAAAGCAGGTGTAGAAGTCCGCAATTTTTTCCCCGACCTCGATAAGTTTGTATCTTCTGTGATGAGGGCACGAAAAGTCTGTAGTTACAATGAAATTTCACAACAAAAGCGGTTTCTGCTGAAGAAACATATTACTGCCATTAGACAAGCAGGCATTTTAACACAAATAGAGAGGCTAAAAAGAGGGAAAGCAAAATGAATATACTGACTTGTATCAGTTTTTCTTTTCTATTCTGTCTTTTCTTTTCCCTTTTTGTCTTTATGGAGATCTTAAGATTGGGATCCCTTAAAGGGGGGGTGAAATGCTATTTCATGCATACTGAGTTTTTTTACACTGTTAAAGAGTTGGATTCCCATGCTAAACATGGGCAAAGTTTCAAAAATTAAGTTGTACATTTGAAGGAGTATTTTTGTTCCCAAAATACTCCTTCCGGTTTGTCACAAGTTTCGGAAAGTTTGGAGTATGGCTCTGTGTGACGTTAGATGGAGCGGAATTTCCTTATATGGGTCCTGACGCACTTCTGCCGGAAGAGCGCGCGCTCCCGTATAGCGAGGCTGAGCAGCACAGACTTTCACTGATCAGAGCGAGAGCGTCGCGAAAATTCACAAAAGAAGTGTGTTTTTGGTTGCCAGGGCAAGACAACCCTGCACAGATTACCAAAAAAAAAAAAACATCATTAAGGGACCAGTGGATGGAGTTTATTTTTACAGAGCATCAACGGAGTTGTGCAAGTGTTTTTGTTTGTTCCCTGCATTTCGAAGATGCTTGTTCACAAGGCCCAGTTTGACGACGGATTTGCGTATCGTTTATTTCTTAAGGATGATGCAATCCCAAGGAAAAAGGGTCACGATCGTGTGTTGGAACCGCAGGCGGTGAGTAAAACTGCTTCAAATATCTCTGCCTCCTTGTTAGTGCGTCCCCTCCCATGCCAGAGACCCGGGTTAAAGCCCCGCTCGGAGCGAGTCGTTGCTGCTACTGCTTTCGTTCAGTTTCAGCCTCTGGATCTGATTCTGGATCATAAATAAACGGCTGAATCTGACTGTAAGCCATGGTTTGTTTTGGATGATGGGTTTTCCCTCACGGTAATGTCACAGCTTCCACATGCTCTCAACGCAAAAGCCTATTCGCACTCGTGATTCTTTAGCTCCGGCCACACGTCACGCCTCCAGTCGGTCGTGTTTTTCCGGGAAAAATCGGTACAGACTATCTTTCTCTTATGAATATAATAAAACTAAAGACTTTTTGGATTTATGAAGGATGCAGTACTACTCTATATGTACTCAAGATTAACAGGATATTGAGTGAAAACGGGCATTTCACCCCCCCTTTAATGTGAATGGGATGAGGGATGTAAGAAAAGATCATTTGTTAACAGAAATAATTAATTTGAAAGAGCTGATTGTTATTTTCCTTCAGGAGACTAATAGTAATCAAAGCAATGAGTTAGAGTGGAGGCTAGAGTTAGAGGGTGAACATGTTCTCAGTCATGGGACCAATTTAAGTGCAGGGGTGGCTGTGCTTTTTTCCCCTGCTCTTAAAGCCAAAATTTTAATGAAACTTGAGGTAGGACCTGGAAGGCTGCTAATTGTAAGGGCAGAAATAAGTGGTTTTTGCTTTTTGTTTGTGAACATTTATGCCCCTAATACTGGCCCTGATAGAATTAAACTCTTTATTAAGCTGAAACACTATTTAAGGCAAAACCAGAATGACGATTTTATTGTTTTGGGTGGGGATTGGAATTGCACAGTGGACTTTACACTTGATAGAAATGGGGAGGAGCTGCATTCACAGTCAGCACGCTGTTTAGCCAGTATGATTGGGAACCTGAATTTCTTAGACGTTTGGAGAGAGCACAATCTTTCAACACGACAGTACACTTGGGTGAAAGTCAGCACTGGTCTGATTTCTGCTGCACGTTTGGAACGTTTTTATGTATCTGGAAATATGAGAAATAGAGTTAGAAATACAACTATTGTCCCCATATCCTTCTCTGATCATAAACTTATCACAGTTGATTGTGTCTTGGACATAAGACCTCACAAAAGTTATTATTGGCATTTCAACATAAAACTTTTAGAAGATAAACTTTTTATTGAGAAATTTAAGTTTTTTTGGGAAAGTTGGAAAGCGGAAAAGGCCCGTTTTGATAGCATAATTCATTGGTGGGAACTGGGGAAAGCACACATAAAATTGTTTTGTCAGCAATATGCTTCTTATTCCACTTTGTGTTTAAAGAAGACATTGGAGCAACTGGAACAAGAAATTATTGCTATTGAGAGAAATATGACTGGTAACAATGCTGTTGGTTTACAAGAAAAGTGGACTGAAAAGAAACTTTCCTTAAGTTCGATTTTTAAATGAAAAAGTAAAGGGTGCGCTCATAAGGAGCAGGTTTTTAACAGTGAGAGATATGGATGCTCCCACTTCTTTTTTCTTTAATTTGGAACGCAAAGCTGCTCAGGATAAGCAGAATGACAGCCTGAATGACAGTGCTGGGCGTATCACTTCTGATCCGGTGGAGATGCGCAGACTGGCTGTAGACTTTTACTCTACTCTTTTTGCTGCTGAAAACTCAGATGGACATGCTAGAAAAGAACTTCTACAGGATCTCCCTGTCCTTACTTCAGAGCAGAAGGAATTTGTGGAAAAGACACTCACTTTTGATGAGGTTACTGCCTCGGTGATGGAACTCTCTTTAGGCTGTACACCCGGAATAGATGGTCTTCCTACTAAGTTCTATAGGAGCTTGTGGACTGTCATCGGGAATGACTTTTTTAAAGTTCTTCAGGAATCAACTATTGAAGGAAGTCTCCCTAAGAGTTGCCAGCGTGCGGTTTTAACTTTGCTTCCAAAAAAAGGAGACTTAACTTTATTAAAGAAGGAGGCCGGTGGCACTTCTATGTTCAGAGTATAAGATTCTCTCCAAATGCCTAGCCAAAAGATTAAATATTGTACTGCAACAAATCATACATAAGGACCAGTCTTACTGTATCAAGGGTAGATCTATTACAGACAATTTGCATTTGGTGAGAGATCTTTTTGATTTTGCTTCTTTTAACAATGTTGAGGTGGGGTTTTTGTCATTGGATCAGGAAAAGGCTTTCGATAGGGTAGATCATGTCTACCTTTTTGAAACGCTTAAAGCCTTTGGTTTTGGGGATAATTTTATTTCACTGATAAGACTACTCTACTCTGAAGCTACATGTTTAATTAAAATGGCTGGTGGCCTTAGTGTTCCTATAATGGTTCAAAGGGGTTTCAGACAAGGCTGTCCTCTTTCAGGGCAGCTGTATAGTATCATCATTGAACCTTTATTATGTAAGCTAAGAAGAGAGTTAAGGGGTCTACAAATTAATACACCGATTCCTCAGTTGCCTGTTAAACTTTCTGCTTATGCAGATGATGTCACGGTTTTAATTAAAGACCCTAGAGATATTCAACATCTAGAAGAAAGTTTAAAATGTTATGGTAAAGCCTCCTCTGCAAAGGTTAACTGGGCCAAGTGTGAGGCTTTTTGGTGTGGAAAAGATAGTGATGGTCCCTTAATTCCAGGGGGGATGAAATGGGGAAGGGCAGGTTTAAAATATTTAGGTGTGTTCTTGGGAAGTGATGGATACATGAAGCAAAACTGGGAAGGTCTAGTGGAGAAAGTGTGTGCTCGGTTGTCACACTGGCATTGGCTGCTACCCCAGCAGTCCTACAGGGGAAGAGTACTGCTTTGTAATAATCTGGTTGCCTCATCTTTGTGGCACAGAATGATGGTGCTAGAGCCCCCTGAAGACTTGGTAAGAGACATTCAGCGACAACTGATAGACTTTTTCTGGTCAGGACAACACTGGCTGAAAGCCTCAGTCCTCTTTCTGCCGAGACAAGAGGGGGGTCAGGGGCACATCGATATTAGATCACGGATAAAGGCCTTCAGACTCCAGACCGCTCAAAGGCTTCTTTATGGAGAGGACGTCGTTTGGTTTGGGGTTGCTTGTGCCCTTCTGGGAAGAGCAGGAAAGATGGGATTTGATCGTCACTTGTTTTTATCGGACTGTGATAAACTGGACTTAAGCGGTCTGACACCCTTTCACAAGTCAGTGTTAAAATCATGGACACTTTTCAAGATTTCTCGAGATTTAGGTGATTCTCATTTTCAGTGGCTAAAGGAAGAACCTTTGTTTTTCAACCCAGTCAGGACATTTTAGGGCTGTTGGGAAGAAGCAACTGTTTGAGATGTGTGTAAAGGCTCTTCACTGTCATACTCTGGAGAATGTGAAGGAGTCAAAGTGGTTGGACTTTTTTGGGCCAGGCTCTTCACCCAAAGGTAGTTGGAGGACCTTGTACAAACCCCCCATTGAGAAACGGTCTGGAGACCTACAGTGGCGGATTGTGCATGGTATAATAGCTACGAACAGAGTAGGACACAGAGCACACATTGATCCACAGGTAGGGGAGGGTTGCCCTTTCTGTGGACAATCAGAAACAGTTTTTCATTTATTCTCTGATTGTGAAAGGCTTGTTCCTCTGTTTTTTTTTTTTTGGAGGAATGCTTTTGGCCAAGCAAAGTTGGCTATGTGGCTGTCACGCAGGAATATGATTGCTGGAATGGGGCAAACTGATGTTACTTTGGTTTTTAGAGGGTTGATAAAATCACGTTTAAAGTTTGAATTTGCATTTTACAATTTAGTAATGGATATAGAGACCTTTAAATACAGGTGGGGTATTAATAACTGTATTTGTGAAGTTGACTGTGATGGACTTCTGAATATTTATGTATGATGAAGAAAAAAAAAATTATGTTTTTTATTTTTTTTATTTTTTTTTTCATTTCTCTTGGGTTGTCTGTTTTTCAGATTGTTTGATTTTACCTAATTTATTTATTTTTCATACCTGTACAGTGGTTGTATTGAGTATGGAAAAGTAACACGTTTTTAGTTTTTTGTGGTGATTAAAGAGTTGTTAAAAGTCAAAAGTCTGTCTCTCTCTCTCTCTCTCTCTCTGTCTCTGTCTCTCTCTCTCTCTCTGTCTCTCTCTCTGAGCAAACACACAGATTTCTTTGCTGACAGAAGGTTTGGTTTTATAATGTGAAACTATGAATTGTCAGATAATACTGCTGGCATGCACTTAAAACTACTGTACATGTAATTTCTCTTTCACCCAAAAAGCATCTGACTGTGCAGAAATCCACAGTGCCGAACTGGCTGATACAATAAGATGCATATATATAAACCTGAGTTGCCCACTTGATTGTGCAGGAATCCACAAGAGGGCCATGGCTAATAGTTATATACAGTTCCATATATCCATTTCAAAAGTAAAAATTTACAGATTACTGTATGTGGGATTACTGACTGGATAAAATTCCCAGTTTTACTAGTGGTCTGACCAAAAATATATATAAAAAAAAAAAACTTTACAATGTCATTGTGATATATAAAGGAAAAATAAATATGGGCATGAAGATGAAAATAAAAAATAAGTTCATTGTCAGAATTTGTAACTCTTATTTTAAAGTTCTTTATGAACTGCAGAATTGCTTGAAATAAAGATTTAAATGCAAAAGAAAAGGCAGTAGAGCTGACTGTTTCTGTCAATGGTAAGTTTCAATTTTGGAATGTTTCTGATAACATAAGAAAACGTCTCGGGTTACGACTGTAACCCTTGTTCCCCGAGAAGGGGAACGAGAATTGCGTCGAACGACACTTTGGGGGAAGCCCCTCAGCGTAGCGCCTCTGAAGTATGAATGAAACTGAGCCAATCTTGATTGGTGTTGCGTCATGACGTAATGTGTGAAGGCATACGCGGAAGCTATAACTACGAGTACCCACTATGCTACAACGAGCCCTGCCTGTCCTAGTGTGAAGCTGTGCACAGGCACACTTAGGATGAGAGCACAAGGGTGCCAGGTGTCGATGGAATGTCCAGGCTGTAAAATCTAATGAAAGTGTGAGGGGGGGCCCATCCTGCTGCATCGCAGACCTCCTGGATGGGGGCCCCTAAGAGGAGGGCTCTAGAGGACGCCATGCCTCTAGTAGAATGAGCCCTCACGGCCAGAGGTGAAGGCAATGTGCGCACCTGGTAGGCCATACATATAGCTTGGACAATCCAGTTGCTAATGGTCTGTTTGGAAGCAGGAAGCCCCTTCTTGGGCGACCCGAAACAGACTAACAACTGGTCTGACTTCCGCCATGAGGAGGACCTCTGGATATATATCTTCAAAGCTCTGACAGGGCAGAGCAAGTGAAGTCTCTCCTCATCCACCATCACGTGAGGTGGAGGATGAAAAGCCTGCAGAACCGTAGGCCGTGCCACATTAGACGGCACCTTGGGCAAATAGCCTGGCCTAGGAAGTAGAATGGCTTTGATGTCACCTGGAGCAAACTCCAGGCACCCATCAGATATAGAGAGCGCCAGGAGATCTCCTACCCTCCTCAGAGAAGTAATGGCTAACAAGAAAGCCACCTTAAGGGAATGGTTCTTGGCCTCAGCCGACTCCAGCGGTTCGAAGGGGGCCTCAACCAACCCTCCGAGAACCACCGCCAGGTCCCAAGTGGGAACCCTGGTACGAGCCGCAGGTCTCATCCTCCAAGCCCCACGGAGGAAACGTACGACCAACGGCTGTCTCCCCAGAGGCCCATCACTCAGAGGAGCGTGGAAAGCCGAAATGGCAGCCACGTACACCTTGAGAGTGAACTGAAGCCACTGGGCAGTTAACTGGGTCCAGCTCACGCTCTCTGCACCAAACGGTGAAAACATTCCATTTTAGGCCGTACAATTTCCTCGTGGAGGGAGCTCTAGAGCTGAGTATGGTCTCCACTACTCCTGCTGACAGGCCGACCTCTCGGTACTGTGCCCCCTCAGAGGCCAGATCCACAGTTTCCATAGTTCGGGCCGAGGGTGAAGAATTGAGCCCTCTGCCTGGGTCAGCAGGTCCCTCCTGATGGGAAGCTCCCACGGAGGGCCGTCCAGGAGTAATACTATGTCTGAGAACCATACTCGGGCTGGCCACAATGGGGCTACCAATAATAAACTGATGCCGTTGCGACGAACCCTCTCTAGAACTCCCGGGAGCAGAGCGATCGGGGGAAGGGCTGTACCATGGCATCCAACCCCAGTGGGGCTGGATGTGTGAGAGAGAACCACAGTGGACAGTGAGTCGTCTCTCGAGACGCGAATAAATCCACTTCCACTGGGCCGTACCTCTGACATATGGACTCCACCACCTCGGGGTGGAGTCTCCACTCCCCGGGCCTCAGCCCCTGCCTCGACAGGATGTCTGTTTCCTGATTCTGATTCCCATGTATGTTGCTCTGAGAGACAACAATTTCCCTTGGAACCACAATACGATATGATGCGCCAGTCTGCATAGAGGGCGAGACCTCAGACCCCCTTGATGGTTTAAGTAGGCCACCACAGACATATTGTCCGTCCTCACAAGGATGTGATGGCCCTTGAGATCCGGCAGGAAGCTCCTCAGAGCTCGGAACACCGCCAACATTTCCAGGCAGTTTATATGCCAGGAGGAATGATGGTCCTGCCATGGACCTCTCGTAAAGCGGCCGTCCATGACCGCGCACCAGCCCGTGAGGGAGGCGTCTGTCGAGGCGGTTTTCCGGCAACATGACGCTCCCAACACGGGACCTTGGGACAAAAACCAAGCTCTTTTCCACATAGATAGGGAACGAAGGCATCTGTGCGTAACCCTAATCATGCGAAATGGGTTTCCCCTCGGGGAGAACCCCTTGGTTTTCAACCACCACTGCAAGGGCCTCATGTGCAGGAGACCGAATGGAATGATATTGGATGCTGCTGCCATGAGACCTAACACTCTCTGGAAATGTTTTACAGTGATGGCATGGCCTAGCTTTATCCTGGTCACCGTGGCCAGGATGGATTCGATCCGTGCAGGAGACAATTGTGCCCGCATCGAGACCGAATCCCACACCATTCCCAGGAACGTGGTTCTCTGGGCTGGTGCCAACACACTCTTTTTCGTGTTGAGTCTCAATACCAGGCTCTGGATGTGGGAGAGGACAACATCTCGATGCCGAACTGGTTGCTCACTATGCTGCAGGAAACGCTCGTCCAACTTGCTTTTAATAAGTGTTTCCTGCTTCTCATGTGGCCAACTGATATTAAGACGGGCCACTGCATGAGAGACAACCTCTACCAGCTCCTCATATGTGGGGCACGGGGTGGCGAATCATCCCCAAAATCCCCGCCTTCGATGCTAAGAACGTCTACTTCCTCGGAAGCAGACAGCTCAAGCACCGGGCTCTCCACTCGTGCGAATAAGCCGCGGGGCGGGCTTCCGCGCAAGCAAGAGAGCATCAGAACTGGCGGATGAATCGCGAGAGCGTGCCTCGGCAGTCTCGAGATCCACCGCCAGATCCATCTGCGAGCCCCATGAAGAGCATGCCGCGTCCGCCCGCACCACGGGGCTCGCGAGCCTGGCCATCCCCAGTGAAAACGGCCAGGCGGGAGCGCAGCACACGGATTGGCAATCTCTCACAATCCTCGCAAGCAGCCCCCTCGAGAGCTGCCCGCACATGCTGCACTCCCAAACAGTGCACACACATTCGGTGTGTGTCCCCACCCGTGATATAACGTGGGCAGGGATGCACACACCTCGTGAAACTGCTCGCCATAATAATGCTTGTGACTAAAGACAATACAACACCAAATAAGACTCACAAGACAGAGAGCGCTTGCTGAAGAACAGAAAGCTATCTCTGTTGTGTGCCGGCGTCCTTTTTATAGCTTCCGCGTATGCCGTCACACATTACGTTATGACGCAACACCAATCAAGATTGGCTCAGTTTCATTCATACTTCAGAGGCGCTACGCTGAGGGGCTTCCCCCAAAGTGTCTTTCAACGCAGTTCGATGTTCCCTCGAAGGGGAACTTAATGTAATGTAGTAATGTATAGTAAATGCAAAAGTAAAAAGCATTGAATAATTGTTAAAAGATTTTATTACTGTACTGTGTAAAAAATAATCTCAATGCTGAAAAAGCATTTTAAGTAACAATTTTTGGATTTAAAATCAAAATAATGGATAAATGTTGTGTTTGTGGTAAACAGCCACAGATCAGGAGCAGACTCCTTTGTGCTGGTTTGTGATTGTAGCTCCGTGTAGCTTTGTTTTTCTGTAGAATCTTACTATCACTCTCTGGATGATATTGATGATGAAGTGATAAAATATAACTTAATTCCCACCATATTTCTGATATTATTAATCAATCTAAACAGATTAATTTAGAGCAGTTGAAAAACAGAGTTGCGACACTCCCATAGATTGACATAGGAACTTTGCAATGCCGAAGTAACATTGGCTTTCATGGAGTTCCAGCGCTGAACTCCCCACATTTTCAATGTTTCTGAAGTATGCTCGCTGGTAAATTGATGAAATTACTGTATTATCGACATTTGAATGTATTAGCTGACCTCTCATGAATGTATTTAATAGTTGTATTTTATGTAGCCAGCTTTTTTAATGTTTACTGGATGTAGGTAGACTCTTAATTGCTGGTAGCTTAAGGAACAAACACTTAACTAAAATTAGATACCATAATCTGATGTTGGGCTACATTTAACTAAAATTTTCTTCAAGTTAAAAATTTTAATTTTAAAATATTAATGATTAATCGATAGTTGATCGTTAATTCTCCCGACGATCGACTAAGAAAATTTAATCGAATGCCCATCCCTAATATATACTTCTATATACACACACACACACACACACACACACACATATATATATATATATATATATATATATATATATATATATATACGGATTTTTGTTGAGAAATACCGTATAAGCATGTTGACATGATCTGGTGTCAGACGCGACCGCAACCATGGTGACCGTCAGTCCAGCCGCCGAAAACACCCGCTCTGAGGGAACTGACGTTGCCGGGATGCACAGGTACATCATTTGAGTCGTGGCCGTGTTGTACTTATACACGGCATCGCAATGTTTGCAGTTAACTAGTTCGCTTTTTAAATCAAAATGGTCCCACGGCCACGCCACACTTCGCCGTGACATATTCATGATGATTCATTTGAAATAAAAACGGAAGATCGCAGATAACCAAGTAGGGTGTCAAATATTGCACCCTGGTGGTAAAATATTTAAATATTTTTGCTTCAAGACTCGCACTACGTAACGCAACCTGCATTAGATAAAAAAATGCTTTAGATTAATCGATAACAAATTAACATGATCGAAGAAATTCTTAACGATCAATTATCGATCGTCGATTAATCATGCCCATCCCTAGTATATATATAACAGAGTAGTCAACATTTGAAATGGACCTGAAGTTATCCTAAAACCTTCTTATCAGGACAAATTTGTTTCTTTTTTTGTTTCAGCCACTTCCCAGAAAAAAAAATGCCAATATATGTATACCGCTATATGTAGACAGCGCGGATTTGTTTGGAACTATTGAGAGCTACATGAACCACGTGACCACGTGGCATTGAGAGCAAAGAGAGTTGCAACTCTAATATTTAACGGCTCTGATTTGAACATTCACTTTTATTCTAAATTGCGAGTGCAGCGCACCTGCAGCACATCAGCATTCCTTAGCTTGTCATTGATGTTTCCATCCGTGCCTATCGCTGTTTTCTTTTCTACTCTCCTCTCTCTCGCTACGTTTCTTTCACTCTCACTCTGTTTTTTTCACAAGTTCATCAAACAACTGTGTTTAGTATCTTTCATCAATCACAGTTAATTCTGAGCACATAGAGACTCTTTCACCTAGATATCACACTATAGATACTGTGTCTGTTCCCCGAACTAGAAAATACAAAAAACGTCCAAACCAAGTTAAGGTTAACAATTTAATTGAGATTCAACAAATAAAAAACAAATGCAATATGGATAAACAAATGATAAAGCTTGGCTTATTGAATATCAGATCTTTTTCTTCGAAAACACTTTTTGTAAATAATATGATCACTGATCATAATATAGATGTGCTCTGCATGTGCAACATGTTTCAGGACCTACTCATTGTCGAAATCATACTCTAGATTTAATACTGTCACATGGAATTGATGTTGATAGTATTGAAATTATTCAGCCAAGTGATGATATCTCAGATCATTATTTAGTTCTGTGCAAACTTCATATAGCCAAAATTGTAAATTCTACTTCTTGTTACAAGTATGGAAGAACCATCACTTCTACCACAAAAGACTGCTTTTTAAGTTATCTTCCTGATGTATCCAAATTCCTTAGCATATCCAAAACCTCAGAACAACTTGATGATGTAACAGAAACTATGGACTCTCTCTTTTCTAGCACTTTAAATACAGTTGCTCCTTTACACTTAAGGAAGGTTAAGGAAAACAGTTTGACACCATGGTATAATGAGCATACTCGCACCCTAAAGAGAGCAGCCCGAAAAATGGAGCGCTGCTGAAAACCTTCAAACTGGCTGTTAAGCCTCTCATTAAAAAACCACAACTTGACCCCAAAGAACTAGTTAATTATACACCAATCTCAAATCTCCCTTTTCTGTCTAAGATACTAGAAATGGTATCCTCACAATTATATTCCTTCTTAGAGAAAAATGGTATATGTGAGGATTTCCAGTCAGGATTTAGACCGTATCATAGTACTGAGACTGCTCTCCTTAGAGTTACAAATGATTTGCTCTAATCATCTGATCGTGGCTGTATCTCTCTATTAGTTTTATTGGATCGTAGTGCTGCGTTTGACACAATTGACCACAGCATTCTTTTGCATAGACTTGAACACTTTGTTGGCATCAGCGGAAGTGCATTAGCATGGTTTAAATCATACTTATATGACCGCCATCATTTCGTAGCAGTGAATGAAGATGTATCATATCGATCACAAGTGCAGTATGGAGTACCTCAAGGCTCAGTACTAGGGCCGCTACTCTTCACGCTTTATATGTTACCCTTGGGAGATATCATCAGGAAAAATGGTGTTAGCTTTCACTGTTATGCTGATGATACTCAGCTCTATATTTCTTCGTGGCCCGGTGAAACACACCAATTTGAAAAACTAATGGAATGCATAGTCGATATAAAAAACTGGATGACGAGTAATTTCTTACTGCTAAATTCAGAAAAAACAGAGGTGTTAGTTATAGGACCTAAAAACTCTGCTTGTAATAACGTAGAACACTGTCTAAGACTTGATGGTTGCTCTGTCAATTCTTCGTCATCAGTTAGGAACCTAGGTGTGCTATTTGATCGCAATCTTTCCTTAGAAAGCCACATTTCTAGCATTGGTAAAACTGCATTTTTCCATCTCAAAAATATATCTAAATTACGGCCTAGGCTCCCAATGTCAAATGCAGAAATGTTAATTCATGCATTTATGACCTCAAGGTTATTGTAATGCTTAATTGGGTGGTTGTTCTGCACGCTTAGTAAACAAACTACACCTAGTCCAAAATGCAGCAGCAAGAGTTCTTATTAGAACCAGGAAGTATGACCATATTAGCCCGGTCCTGTCATCGCTGCACTGGCTCCCTATCAAACATTGTATAGATTTTTAAATATTGCTTATTACTTATAAAGCCCTGAATGGTTTAGCACCTCAGTATTTGAATGAGCTCCTTTTACATTATACTCCTCTACGTCCGCTACGTTCTCCAAACTCAGGCAATTTGCTAATACCTAGAATATCAAAATCAACTGCATCCTTTTCCTATTTGGCGCCTAAACTCTGGAATAACCTACCTAACATTGTTCGGGAGGCAGATACACTCTTGCAGTTTAAATCTAGATTAAAGACCCATCTCTTTAACCTGGCATACACATAACATACTAATATGCTTTTAATATCCAAATCCGTTAAAGGATTTTTAGGCTACATTAATTAGGTAAACTGGAACCGGGAACACTTCCCATAACACTCTATGTACTTGCTACATCATTAGAAGAATGGCATCTAAGCTAATATTTGTCTGTTTCTCTCTTGTTCTGAGGTCACCGTGGCCACCAGATCCAGTCTGTGTCCAGATCAGAGGATCACTGCAGTCACCCCGATCCAGTACGTATCCAGACCAGATGGTGGATCAGCACCTAGAAAGAACCTCTACTGCCCTGAAAGACAGCGGAGACCAGGACAACTCGAGCCCCAGATACAGATCCCCTGTAAAGACATTGTCTCAGAGGACCACCAGGACAAGTCCACAGGAAAGAGATGATTCTTCTGCACAATCTGACTTTGCTGCAGCCTGGAATTGGATTACTTGTTTCGTCTGGTCAGAGGAGAACTGGCCCCCCAACTGAGCCTGGTTTCTCCCATGGTTTTTTTCTCCATTCTGTCACCGATGGAATTTCGGTTCCTTGCCGCTGTCGCCTCTGGCTTGCTTAGTTGGGGTCACTTCATCTACAGCAATATCATTGATTTGATTGCAAATGAATGCACAGACACTATTTAAACTGAACAGAGATCACATAACTGAATTCAATGATGAACTGCCTTTAACTATCATTTTGCATTATTGAGACACTGTTTTCCAAATGAATGTTGTTCATTTGCTTTGACGCAATGTATTTTGTTTAAAGTGCTTTATAAATAAAGGTGACTTTGACTTGGTATTAATGGGAGTGTATTAGCATGGTTTGAATCATACTTATATGACCCCCATCAATTTGTAGCAGTGAATTAAGAGATATCATAACGATCACAAGTGCAGTATGGAGTACCTCAAGGCTCAGTACTAGGGCTGTTACTCTTCATGCTTTACATGTTACCAGGGTTCTAAATTAACTTTTTTGATCACCAGCCAATATGGCTGGTAACTTTCTAAAGTTACCAGCCAATCAGAATTTCCACTAGCCATTTTTTTTCTGTAAAAATAACAAATGATGAGTGCCACTGAATGAATTTGATCATTTTATTAACATTGTTGGCATGAAAAACACATATAAAAGTACAATGCATACAACAAAATATACATTGACTCAAATTTAAAATGATTAGTTCCCACCACGAAATCGCTTGTTTTGTTTTTTTATTTCGCGTAACTTACATGTGGCAATCCTGACAAAGCATTACGACATTCTTGTGATCAAACACAAGCCACTCATGACCCATCAGCCATTTGGAATTAAATTTTATTTTCTTTGTTTCTCTGTCGATATCCTACGGAGCCCCGCATTGTTGTATGCATTGTCACCTGTAGGAGAAAAAAAAAATCAATCCGTGGCGACGGTTTTGAAATCCGTCACCTCAGTTTATAAACTGTAATCACGAATTCATAAACTGTTCCCTCGGATTAACAAATCGTGCCCACGAATTAACAATCCATGCGCACGCTTTCGCAATCCATTCCCAAGGATCTGTAAACCGTACTCACGGGTTCATACAGCAAGCTCCTTTGCTTTTTACCCTTATTTTCTTCTTCTTTTTAGCGTTTATTTCTTGGCCATAAAACACAGGCGGCTGTGTCTTATCCTATTGGTGATTGATGTAAAATAAACGCTCAATACTATACTATGAAAAATAATGTTTAATAAACAGAAATTAATCTGCCGGTGGGGGCGGAGCTACAAATGCGCGTCAGTTTACAAATCCGAGGGAACGGATTGCGTAAACTTGCGCACGGATTATGAATTTGTGTGTACGGATTCAAAAACCGACGGTACGGTTTACAAAATCTGAGCGCATTGGGAATTGGGAATTCGTGGGCACAGTTTGTTAATCCGTGGGTACGATTTGTTAAACCGATGGAACAGTTTATGAATTCGTGAGTACGGTTTATAAACTGAGGGGACGGATTGCAAAACCGTCGTTTCGGATTGAATTTTTTTCTCCTACAGGTGACGTGCGGGGCTCCGTAATATCCTCATCCCCTGCCTCGTTCCTCTTTTCGCCCCCAGAAATCTGTCCCAACCACCGCCACATTTAGTTTAATTTTCTTTAATACCTAACTCCCTCCGTTTTCAGTCTATGCT
This sequence comes from Carassius auratus, assembly GCF_003368295.1. Lineage (NCBI taxonomy): Eukaryota > Metazoa > Chordata > Actinopteri > Cypriniformes > Cyprinidae > Carassius > Carassius auratus. The sequence continues at coordinate 154,984 of NW_020523372.1, forward strand.
CCATGCTCTGGCTCCATTCGTTTTTCTTCCTTGTGTTTTCTGATGGACGCTCTATTCCTTTCCATGTTTTTTCGCACTGGTTTCACTGCAAACTGCATGCAGCCAATGGATATTAAACGCATATGAAATGTCATCACGTAGCATTACAGCACAGTGTTCATGGGAAATGTAGGAAGTGCTGTCAGGGGGATAAATGACCGAGAACAGAGTCTCATGTCATGCATCACCAGCCAAACTGGCTAGTAAGTTTTAATTAACACCCGCCAAAATGAATTTTAACCCGCATTTGGCGGGTTGGCGGGTGTTAATTTAGAACCCTGCATGTTACCCTTGGGAGATATTATCAGAAAACATGGTTTTTGCTTTCACTGTTATGCTGATGATACTCAGCTCTATTTTTCTTTGCGGCCCGGCGAAACATACCAATTAGAAAAACTAACAGAATGCATAGTCGATATAAAAAATGGATTATGAGTAATTTCTTGCTGATGAATTCTGAAAAAACAGAGGTTTACATAGGTGTACAGAGGTGTCTACATGTAATAACCTAGAACGCTGTCTAAGACTTGATGGCTGCTCTGTCAATTCTTCGTCATCAGTTATGAACAGGTGTCGGCCGATATATCGGCCTTGTCAATTTATATTTGGCATTTATCAAATATTGGCATCGGCTGATAAGTTTTTCTGCTTGGCCGATGTCTTCAAGGCGGGACTTATTTTGACAGGTGGGAGCAGCAGCGCCTGAGCACACAGTGTATAAACTCTCTAGTAGTTGTTGTTAACAGTTCTGTCTAATAAGAATAGAAGTCTGTCTAATAATCAGATAGAACGATTAAACAAAGGAATTAATGGATACAGAAAGTATTATAATGACTGCTTATATATTATACTTATTATTAATAGAAAGGCAAACATTATAATACTTTCTCATTTGCTTTTAGCTTTAAGAAAATATGCATTTATATAATTTAAACAAATCTTTGAATGACTAATGAACATTAAATTTCCAAACCTTGCAAACTCGAATCCAGCTGTGAGAACTCGTGAAGTGTGCATTTTTTTATCCAGCATGATCACGTGTTCTATGTGTGATGGTCAGTCCCTGTGAACTGAATGTTTTAAACTTTAAACCTGTGCTGTGCTTTATGCATTTGCCCACTGTCAAGTGCGTTTCCACCGCTGGAACTTTACCCAGGAGCTAGGAATTTGGGCTGGTACCCTGTGTGTTTTCACTGCAGGAACCAGGATCTAAATAAAGTTGTGGGTAAAAAATAGCCCGTCAGAAGCCCCTTCTCGCATGGTAGTAATTTTTCAAAGGTTCAGAACTTTCGAGGCTGAGACATGGGCCCTAAACATGCTGATTGTTTGAGTTCACTTGGCATTGTGATTTCAACCACCATTTATTCCGATACTTTTCTAAATATTACTGTTACTGTGGCATGAAATGTGGTTTTAAAAGTATTTCAGGTGAGAATGTAGTTGTTTAAAACTCAAATCTGCAGTTTATTCATAAAGACAGTGCCTATTTAAAAATGCGTCTTGCAGATTTGGAGACGATCAGCTCCACGAGATAAGCGGGAGCACAGCACACGTTTACCAATGAGAGCGGTCTCGATTCGGCTAGTCCATCCGACATTTGCCGCTGGCTCTGATGTCTCTTTAGTGGTTAAACATAAAATACAATACATTTTGGGTAAATCTAGCAGGTATTTTTTGGTATTTATTCAATTTATATATTTGTTAAAGTTAAAATAATTGTTAAAATAAAAAGAGGAAATTTATATTATATTTAGTTTCATTGTAATGTAGGCTGTTTTCATATACACATTTCCCTGAACTACATTTCTGTGGCTATTAATATGTTTAAATGAAAATTTAAGGAGGCAGTGGTATTTGATATCATATTTTGTCTTTTTGTAAATATACAGTGAGGAAAATTGCAGTAGTCAAGGCGAGTGACTGGTGTTCTCATTATTGTTGGTGTAAAAAAAAACTAGCTGCTTTTATCCTCCATGTTAATCAGTAATTTTACACATAATAAAAACATACACTTAATTAGCTTGGAAAATAATTGTCAATACACAGCCATAAAAAATAAAAATAAAGTAGCCCAGCCTAATAATAATTTGTCTATATTAAAAGTATTCCACTTAACAGGCCTGTGTGTTTTGTATCACAGTGTCCATTCTCGGAGCATATAAACCCTGCCCACATGAGGAACGCTGCTTCAGTAGTTTATTAAAAGTTGACTAATTCTGAACGTCGCATGTCCATATTGCACCAAAATGCAACACTGCACTCCCATGGGTCTGCAGCAACACACCCGCCACACGTGATGTCGATTGGATGAACGGTTCTCGACCTAATATTAATGCAAACAGACAGACAGAGAGATCCCTGTCTTTATTAGATAGAAGAATATGTTCAGCCCCTCCCTCCAAGCTTTGAATATTGAGTTTTGAATACTACCGAAGGTTTGAAGCTCAAAAAATTGTATTCAGACCAGCCCTAGAATCTGTGAATGGCTTGCTCTTAGAAAGTGCTTTTGATTTGTGGGCATTTAAAAAAAAGCACTGGGTGGATTTCTATCATTAAAGGGTTGTTGTGTACACACATTTCCAAGGCACATTCAAAGTCAAATGCCATGTAAAAGTGAATTTCACATCACAGCACGAGAAACACTTCTGGAAAACATTAAAAAAGTGACACACTAAGCATTCTCAATCAGCAACATTCAGGTGCTCAGAGTCAAAGAGCTTGGTATCTAACACATTTGAGTTGCAAATGTTTGCTCCATCTGTGAGTCACACATACAGATTCTCATTACTTCACTACATATATATTCACATGGGCACTTTCAAATATTTGAAAATTTGAAATCTTTATATTTCATCTCGAGTGATAACGTGAAAAACGTGTGATAAAAATAAATGACAAAAAAATAAAAATGTTCACATTTTATGGAAAAGGATGGAAGCCTTGAATTTAATTAAATAAAATAATAAATTAAATTAAATAATATTTAATAGATAAATAAATAAATAAAATAAGTGAAAATGAAAAACATCTTGAAATGTATTTTAAGAAACAAAATAAACTAGTGTAGTAGTTGTGATAGCTTTGTGTTATGGCAAAAATAGCTAATTTGATATTGGCAAAGGGTAAAATTAAACCTAACTGGGGATTCTGTGAAATTTTCTGATCTACTACTATCTACTGATCCAGTGGTTCCCAACCTTTTTCAACTCGCGGCCCACACAACCAAACACATATGTTTGCGCGGCCCACTTCAAAAAAATTAACTGACCCCGCTATTGTTGGGTTAATAACTTAGTACTCAGAAGCTAGATTTTAAACTATATTTATTGAATAAACTAGGGCTGTGCGATATGGACAAAAAAAAAAAAAAAGTATCGCGATTTTTTTGATCAATTTTGCAATTGTGCTTTTACAGTCATAAATGCATTCAGGATTAATTTGAAACATATTTCCAAAAGAAAACCAATCAGAGCTTTATCAAAAAGTTGTAACATCTCTAGAACAGACATAAGTCAAAATTATCACTATAGTGAAGATGTAAAATAATTTATAGACTTGTGGCAAAAAAATAAAATAAAATAAAAATCCTGTATAGAGGGACTTTTTTTTCTTTTTTTGCCATGCATTGTTCATAGAGCTCATTAATTGTAGCGGTGCCTCAGGTGTTTGCAGTGTGTATACAGTATGTGTATGCGGTCAGCAGTGAGAGCGCATAAATATAACGCGAAAGCACATTCAAATAATGCACGAGTGCGAATCTCTCTGTTCGCAGCAGATTTCCTTTGCTCTGTCACAAAACCGGTCGTGCTTGCTCAGATACATGCTGCTTTGCGAGGAGAGAGTGTGCACACTTAAAACGTGTCTCCTCTCACTTAAACTGCATCCTGTTCACTAACAAATTCACTCTATGCTCATATGTTAGACATGAATTATTTTCGCACGTTTTTATTTCTAGCCTTTTACCGCAATGAGAACGCTCTGATCCGTCAACATTGGCTCAGAAAAAAGGCGCATCACAGACAGTGTGTGAACCTGGAGTTAGGCATATGCGCACGCTCAAATCGTGATTTTAGGACGTTTTCTTTTAATCGCACAGCCCTAGAATGGACTGGAAATGAACAGAAAATAATTGGCGGCCCACCTGCAATACCACCGCGGACCACAGGTTGAAAACCACTGTACTGATCTACTAGAGCAAAACGCTTCCTAGGAAGACCTGTCTTCTTTTCATTTTTAAAGCAGCAGTAAACATTTAAATCTACCTTAAAGTTGCCAAGTACTCAATTCTTTGAAAATAAACTTGCTTCTGATTTGTGCCTTTCAGATACACTCTTAAAAATAAAGGTGCTTCACAATGCCATAGAAGAACCTTTTTGTCTAAATGGTTCCCTAAAGAACCTTTAACATCTGAAGAAGCTTTCTATTTCACAAAAGTTCTTTGTGGCAAAAGAAGGATCTTCAGATTACAAAAACATAAGAAAGAGATGATTCTTTAAAGAACCTTTGACTGAATGGTTCTTTGTGGAACCAAAAATGGTTCTTCTACATGGCATCGCTGTGAAGAAACTTTTGAAGCACCTGTATTTTTAAGAGTGTAAGCTAAATAACATCTGAAACATTATATGTTGTTAACAGAAAGCACACAAAACACTTAACAATACTCTTAACAACAAGCTCTCATATTCATATAATGTAGCAATTTTAGATACATAATGAAGCTGCAGTTATACATCTGCCATTACCAGACTACTGTAAATCAACATCCATCAACTACGGTAGGGCCGATAGACGATGTCATCATCCATCGCCGATGCCTGATAGATATCACAATCTTGAGCCGATGCCCAACACTGAGTTTTGTCAGGTTTGTTCGAGAAAGCTAGATATGTGCAGATGCTACAAAATTAGGCTGTATGACATACAAAAAACAGTGTATGTGATATATCATGATGAGTCAAGAGGTATTTATTTGCACTAAATCTGCATAGATTTGTCTTAAATTAACTTGATCAAGAAATTAAAAGAGTGAACATAATTTACGAAAAGTAACCTGCTAAATTGGCTAGTGATTTGACAGCGTTACCTGGCACAGTTGATTTTTACTCGCATTTGGCGGGTGTTAATTTCAAACCCTTATAATAATAATAATAAAAATAATTCTCCAGCCAACATAATTTTTGTAGATATCTGGCAATTAACCTAGCAATAAGATACAGTATATGGCAATAAACAGAATCTATTATGCTATACGTCGTGAGAAGAAAAAACAACAGGCATTGTCATGTTGCAACAACTTCAGTGTAATTAGTGCTGGCATCCTTAGTATGATATATTTTTTTCTGTATATTAAACTAGGGACAAGAAGAGCAGAGGTTATGCCTTCTAAACACAGAATGTGTTTACAGTCTTTGATGACAGAACTTACTGTCTACCATTCCTTGTTACAGTCCACATTTGTGTATTTTGTAAGAACTAAATAAATCAACATTTATTAACTCCCTAAATAAGAACAATAGACTTCAGAGGCTCAAATACTTTCAAGTTGAACTTGTTTTTCAGTCTTGTGGCAGAGGTTTGTAGGAACGCCTGACTGAACTTGCAACTCCCCAGGGTGTTTTCTTAACTGTTTGGGAGGGAGATGTCACATGCAGTGTTGGCATAAACACTCAGATATGGGTGCATGTATCTTTGTAACATTGTGAGCTTGTAAATCTGCCAGATACACTGCATAGACAAGGTGTTAGAAGTCACAAAAAATAACAGAAAACAGAACCGTCAACTATGCAAATTTTACAAGTGGAATATTAAAAACCTAATTTGGGCTGACAGTCACACTGAGATGGCAAACATAACATAAGAGCCTGCATGACTTTCAAAAGTTTTGATACTCGTAAAAAAAATACAATAATAAAATGGCTAGACATCATTTCTTTTCAAGGAGCGACAGATACTGTTGGTCTGAGTACAGGTGCTGGTCATATAATTAGAATATCATCAAAAAGTTTATTTATTTCACTAATTCCATTCAAAACGTGAAACGTGTATATTATATTCATTCATTACACACATACTGATATATTTCAAATGTTTATTTCTTTTAATTTTGCTGATTATATATGACAACTAAGGAAAATACCAAATTCACTATCTCAGTAAATTTGAATATTGTGAAAATGTTCAATATTACAGACACCTGGTGCCACACTCTAATCAGCTAATTAATCTAGTTTTGTAGGCTACACAATCATGGGGAAGACTGCTGACTTGACAGTTGTCCAAAAGACGACCACTGACACCTTGCACAAGGAGGGCAAGACACAAAAGGTCATTGCAAAAGAGTCTTGCTGTTCACATAGCTCTTTTTCCAAGCACATTAATAGAGAGGTGAAGGGAAGGAAAAGATGTAGATAAATAAAAAGTGTACAAGCAATAGGGATAACCGCACACTGGAGAGGATGGAAACAAAACTCATTCAAAAATTTGGGGGAGATTCAGAAAGAGTGGACTGCAGCTCGAGTCAGTGCTTCAAGAACCACTACGCACAGACGTATGCAAGACATGGGTTTCAGCTGTAGCATTCCTTGTGTCAAGCCACTCTTGGACAACAGACAGCATCAGAAGCGTCTTGTCTGGGCTAAAGACAAAAAGGACTGTACAGTGTATGTCCAAAAAGGACATACTTTATGCAAATGAGCAATGACAAGCAAAAGGACAACAGTGATACACCACCTGATATTGTTGAACATTTCAACCTGATTTTTAGGGAGTAAACATTTTCATGCAGTGGAGCAATTTTGACAGATGGACAGCCCTGACTTTGTTGCAGCCTAGAATTAAACTGCTGGTTTCCTCTGGCTATAATATGTAACCTTTGCCACTATTTCCCTGTTTAATACTGTAATGCTTCTTTGACACAATCTGCATTGTAAAAAGTACTATTTAAAAAATTGTGACTTGACTTGACTAGAAATGGCCAACTCCCTGGCCAGTGCATTAACTGATCAAATAGGGAGTTGTTTAAGGAACATCCTAGAACACTGCTTCTAGACTTGTGAATGTGAGTAATGATCTTAATTCAGTATCAACAATCTTGATTCAAAGATACTGCTAGCTAGATCAAATTAAATACCTAATATCATTGAAGAGCAGTGTAGTCTGATTCTGCATGACTTTTATCAGGCTTAATATTTTTTTTTTAAGGGGGGGGTGAAATGCTATTTCATGCATACTGAGTTTTTTACACTGTTAAAGATTTGGATTCCCATGCTAAACATGGACAAAGTTTCAAAAATTAAAGTTGTACGTTTGAAGGAGTATTTCTGTTCCAAAAATACTACTTCCGGTTTGTCACAAGTTTCGGAAAGTTTTTTCCGAGTATGGCTCTGTGTGATGTTCGATGGAGCGGAATTTCCTTATATGGGTCCTGAGGGCACGTCTGCCAGAAGAGCGCGCGCTCCCGTATAGCAGAGCACTGAGAGCACAACAGACTTCACTGATCAGAGCGAGAGCGTCGCGAAATGTCACAAAAGGAGTGTGTTTTTGGTTGCCAAGGCAAGACAACCCTGCACAGATTACCAAAAGAGAAACAGCATTAAAGGGGGGGGTGAAATGCTCGTTTTCACTCAATATCCTGTTAATCTTGAGTACCTATAGAGTAGTACTGCATCCTTCATAACTCCAAAAAGTCTTTAGTTTTATTATATTCATAAGGGAAAGATAGTCTGCACCGATTTTTCCCGGAAAAACACGAGTGGCTGGAGGAGTGACGTGTGGGCAGAGCTAAAGAATCACGAGCGCCAGTAGGCTTTTGAGTTGAGCGCGTCTGGAAGCTGTGACATCGTGAGGACAAAACCAACCAAAACAAACCACGGCTAACAGTCAGATTCAGCGTATATTTATGATCCAGAATCAGATCCAGAGGCTGAAATTGAACAAGAGCAGCATCAGCAATCAGTCTCTATGTGGTATGTACTGAAACTGTATATATTTGCTTAGCGGTTTTGGAAAATGACTAAGTTCTACTTTCTTTGTCGTCTTTTTTTTTATAGCTGTACATGTGGAAAGTGCAGTTTGATGACAACATCGCATGTTGTTTACTTGATGTGCTTATGCGCCGATAGCTAAGTTAACAACACAGAGATATTTGAAGCATTTTACTTGTGCAGTTTGATGACAACATCGCATGTTGTTTACTTGATGTGCTCACGCCGATAGCTAAGTTAACAACACAGAGATATTTGAAGCAGTTTTACTCACCGCATGCGGTTCCAACACACGATCGTGACCCTTTTTCGTTGGGACTGCATTATCCTTAAGAAATACACGATGTGCAAATCCGGCGTCAAACTGGACCTTGTTTGTAAAACAAGCATCTTCGAAATGCAGGGGAACAAACACAAACACTTGCACAACTCCGTTGATGCTCTGTAAAAATAAACTCCATCCACTGGTCCCTTAATGCTGTTTCTCTTTTGGTAATCTGTGCAGGGTTGTCTTGCCTTGGCAACCAAAAACACACTCCTTTTGTGACATTTCGCGACGCTCTCGCTCTGATCAGTGAAGTATGTTGTGCTCTCAGTGCTGTGCTATACGGGAGCGCGCTCTTCCGGCAGACGTGCCCTCAGGACCCATATAAGGAAATTCCGCTCCATCGAACATCACACAGAGCCATACTCGAAAAAAACTTTCCGAAACTTATGACAAACCGGAAGCAGTATTTTCGGAACAGAAATACTCCTTCAAACGTACAACTTAATTTTTGAAACTTTGTCCATGTTTAGCATGGGAATCCAACTCTTTAACAGTGTAAAAAACTCAGTATGCATGAAATAGCATTTCACCCCCCCTTTAAGGGACCAGTGGATGGAGTTTATTTTTACAGAGCATCAACGGAGTTGTGCAAGTGTTTGTGTTTGTTCCCCTGCATTTCAAGGATGCTTGTTTTACAAACAAGGTCCAGTTTGACACCGGATTTGCACATCGTTTATTTCTTAAGGATAATGCAGTCCCAACGAAAAAGGGTCACGATCGTGTGTTGGAACCGCATGCGGTGAGTAAAACTGCTTCAAATATCTCTGTTTTGTTAACTTAGCTATCGGCGCGTAGGCATAAGCGTAAGACTGATTGCTGATGCTGCTCTTGTTCAATTTCAGCCTCTGGATCTGATTCTGAATCATAAATATACGCTGAATCTGACTGTTAGCCGTGGTTTGTTTTGGTTGGTTTTGTCCTCAAGGTGTCACAGCTTCCAGACGCGCTCAACTCAAAAGCCTACTGGCGCTCGTGATTCTTTAGCTCCGCCCACACGTCACGCCTCCAGCCACTCGTGTTTTTCTGGGAAAAATCGGTGCAGACTATCTTTCTCTTATGAATATAATAAAACTAAAGACTTTTTTGGAGTTATGAAGGATGCAGTACTACTCTATAGGTACTCAAGATTAACAGGATATTGAGTGAAAACAAGCATTTCACCCCCCCTTTAATGAATCATCCACATCTTGCACATAGTCTGCTTGACATAAATGTCATAACCAGAGAAGGCTACAAGGATTGTTTAACCCTTGTGCAGCCCAAAATATCAGATTCATACACACATACATATCCGGGTTTGCTGTCCACGGATTTGTTGAACTGACTGCAGTCATTGGTGGTTGCACCACCAGGTGGCAATTAGTCTGAGCTGTTACTAAATTAACCTGACTTGGTTACTAAACTGTAAATTGCATGCAGCATAAAACATGCCAAATTAATATGCAGATAATCTGCTGCAGAAACATGACCTGCCAAAAGTGAGAGAGCTACATGACTGCATGTAGATATGAACCAATACCTGTTACTGGATTTCTCAAAAGCACAAATTAACCAGAATTCCTAAATTATGAACACACACACACACACACACACAAATAAATAGAATAGCAAAGAATGCGTATTATGCTTCAAATTAAACGTTCTTAAAGGCTAGAACAGCAGACAAATATTTTGCTGTTAGGCTACATTACGCCAAATGCCATGTTACTTATATCTGACATTCATTCAAACAAATTACTTCAGAAGCCGATTCTCTTCTGCTTGATTTTGATCTGTTATAGTCGATTTAATAGTACAATCAATCTACAGCATATGAAAACATTACATAACAGCGATCTCTTTCATGCATCAGTCAGTGGATGCCCTGAGAATGTCTGCGTACTTTCATGGCGTGATTGTCATTGAATATACACAGCTAAAGCTTTAGTATCAATTGTCCTTTTCTCACTTTCCTCAGCCACATACATTATATTTACGATGCATTCAGCTATACTCTCCGTTGATCAAAAGGCTGTATCCTTTTGGTATTGCGCATGCAGGATTTTTCTCCCTTTTGTGTAATGCGTTTGCTCACTAAAGCTGAAACAAGGAATCGCACTGTAGTAGCCTGTACAGCAGTGTTGCGTTTGACATAACCTTTCTAGATCTAATGTTTCTTCTCCACTGCAAAACAGCACTAATCATGATTGACAAATGCACCGCCGTTACAATTAAATGTATATTAAACTATAACATGGTGACACGCAGTCTGTCACTCACCTGAGATATCAAGCGGTCGTCCAGGTAGATCGTAGAGATTTCAGAGTAATGAAGTTCAAGCAGTAAAGGCGAGTAGGTCCCGCCCAGATCCCATCGACTGTTTCACGGTAAAGCACCCACCAAATGCTACAGTGACAAAGCACGGTTAAACGGAGGGACGTCGCTAGGAGGGTTATTGAGAAGTGTTCAATGTGAACAACCCTGGGAAAATAAGTTAATTTTTTGGCCGCTGTGGTGGACCTTTGTGTGTGTGTGTGTGTGTGTGTGTCAATAATTTTATGGGCATTATCAGATGAAACCAGCGCATCTCAAGCACAGTTAACTAACATGAACATTAAAAGATGTTCAGCGACATGTAACCTTATTTTATAATTATGGGAGCTGAGCCTTTTTCCGCTTGAGCACCTGTTCCCCCGGAAAAAAAAAAAATTAAAATGTATTTTTTTCTAACTAACTTGTATTTATTTAGGATTTGGTCCAAAATGTAAAATATTTCATGCAGTGCTATTATGTAGCAATGCTCTGCTAATTTGAAACTAGAATTTTTACACAGTGGAAAGTTTCTGCAAAAGGAAAATAGAGAATACTAATTATTTTTTTCTCAAGCAAATATAATAAGAATAGTAGACATGTCTCTGAAATAAGAAAATCCAGAATACAATACATTAACAACAAGCTTTAACTAAATGCTCTGCAATGCTTTAGCTAAATGCTCATCTGTTTGGCAACCAAAGGTAGTATCCTCACATTTTTGTTTCTTCTTAGAGAAAGGATTTCCAGTCAGGATTTAGACCATATCATAGTACTGAGACTCTCCTTATAGTTACAAATGACCTGCTCTTATCATCTGATCATGGTTGTAACTCTCTTTTAGTGCTATTTGATCTTAGTGCTGCATTGAACACTTACATTTACATTTACATTTATTCATTTAGCAGATGCTTTTATCCAAAGCGACTTACCGAATCAAAAACAACAAAAAGAGCAATGATATAAAAGTGCTATAACAAGTCTCAGTTAGCTTAACACAGTACACTTAGCATAGGATTTTAAATAATATAATAAATAAAAACAGATAGAATAAAAAAAAGAATAGAGTAAGCTAGTGTTAAGGCGTACACGGTGCGATTTTTGCTGTCATACGAGTTCGCAAAAAATATTTTTTTCAATCATGTGGAAATCGCGTATGCTCGTATGGTCGCGGCTCGTATCATTGAATTAGGAGCCGAGCAGAGTGGCTTACATGTGTGCGGTTGAAAGAGCCGATTTGTTGATTCATCTGAAGTAGACCAATCACGAACTAGGAAAACCACAGAAGAAGAAACACGAAGACGGCAGTGCCATGCAAGGGGCAAGGAACTCGACCGGAAGTTGAAGTCGGGTGGGGGCTGCCATCTTTTAGCAGAACTTCACTTGCGTTAGCATTCCCATTGACTCCCATTCATTTTGGCGTCACTTTGACAGCGAATAACTTTACATCTGAGGCGTTTAAAGACTCTGTTTGTCCATTATTTATTTCTAAAGATACACAACAATGTATAAAGGGCCCCATTACCTTCTATGTTACATTATGGCCCCGTATAAACAATTTTTGTAAAAAAATAGGCTAACGATTGCGTCATAACCACTCGGCTCTCTGTCGCATTACCTTACAGACAGGTGGAGAAGCTCGCAGGCAATTAACTTAATATGGCTTACTGGCGTTACATTTTAAAATACTATACAAAATAATTAATCAGAATACTTACTCCTGCTCACTCACGACAAAGAACTCCCCGCTCAAGCTTGCCGTCTCTGCAAGATTAACGACGGCAGTTTGCACGCACAGCCACTTAGAAGATTTACATCTGGCAGACAGGTTGCTGACGTCGTCAAGCTTCGTTTGAGTCTGCGCGTCAGAAACGGAAGTGCTAAAAAACGCTAAAACTGGGCTTCATTTGTCTCAATTGAGGTCCAATGGGGTCGCTGTGTCCATTTCTTTTACTGTCCATAGTGCCATGGCGAATGTGGACTATTGACCAGGAGGATAAACTTGCTGAAGTCTGACAGGAACAGCGAGCACTGTATGATGTTTCTAATGTGTACCATGCTTTTTAGTTCTCTCTCTCGCTCTCTCTCTCTCACACACATATGTAGTTTCCAGGGACTCTCCATAGACGTAACGGTATTCTATACTGTATATCCCCATACACTACCTCTATCCATCAAGGAAAATGCATGTTTAAAATTCCTATTAAACACCGTATAGTATTTTTTAAAAGCCATTTGGTATACGAGGGCACAGGAATTGTCATCACAAACCATCATGTTTACATTATTGTAATACTTATTTCAGATATTTATAAACCATATACAAGAACACAAACAAAGGGTGACCAAACGTCCTGGTTTCCTATTGCTGAAAAATAACATGTAAGTGTAGGAAACAGTCACGGCTCGTATCAATATTTTATGCCTGCCTTCGACTTGAAGCACCGCTGCACGCACAGAAGGTATGACATTAAAGTACCGCGAGAGAGAGAGCGCTAAGAGAGCACACATATCCAATGCATTCAAATCGCTCTCACGGTACTTTAATGTCATACCTTCTGTGCGTGCAGCGGTGCTTCAAGTCGAAGGCAGGCATCTATCAACTTCGTGCGATTGCTTTCTGGAATTCGCAGGTTGTAATATCGTGTCGTATATCATCTCGTCCGTACGATTTTCAGATAAACTCACTCGTGCCGTGTGCGTGGACATACGATCTTCCGACCATCCGAATTCGCACAGTGTATGCCCGCCTTTAGAGATCTTTACACATACAGACATACACACACATACAATTGCATAATAAATTAAAAGAAAATAGAATACAAAAGATTAGAAAGGTAGTTAGATTTTTTTGAAGAATAGAATTAGAATAATGAGTGTTAAAGTTAGAGGGTCAAATAAAGATGGAAGAGATGTGTTTTAAGCCGATTCTTGAAGATGGCTAAGGACTCAGCTGCCCGGATTGAGTTGGGGAGGTCATTCCACCAGGAGGTAACATTTAATTTAAAAGTCCGTAAAAGTGACTTTGTGCTTCTTTGGGATGGCACAATCAAGCGATGTTCACTTGCAGAATGCAAGCTTCTAGAGGGCACATAAGTCTGAAGTAACAAATTTAGGTAAATGGGTGCAGAGCCAGTGGTAGTTTTGTAGGCAAACATCAATGCCTTGAATTTTATGCGAGCAGCTATCGGAAGCCAGTGCAAATTGATAAACAGAGGTGTGACGTGTATTCTTTTTGGCTCATTAAAAATTAATCTTGCTGCCGCGTTCTGAATTAATTGTAAAGGTTTGATAGAATTGCCTGAAAGACCTGCCAAGAGGGCATTGCAATAGTCCAGCCTGGACAGAACAAGAGCTTGAACAAGGAGCAGCGTGTTCCGAAAGAAAGGGCTTGATCTTCTTGGTGTTGAATAAAGCAAATCTGCAGGATTGAACAGTTTTAGCAGTGTGGTCTGAGAAAGTCAGCTGATCACCAATCATAACTCCAAGGCTTCTAGCTGTTTTTGAAGGAGCTGAAATTGGTGAAATTGTGATGAAACGATGGGTTTGCTGGAATCACAAGCAGTTCTGTCTTGGCAAGGTTGAGTTGAAGGTGATGGTCCATCATCCAGGAAGAAATTCTGTTAGACAAGCTGAGATGCGAATAGCTACCATCGGATCATCAGGATGAAATGAGAGGTAGTTGAGTGTCATCAGTTTTGCAGTGGTATGAAAAGCCATGTTTCTGAATGACAGAACCTAATGATGCCATGTAGACAGAGAAGAGAAGTAGTCCAAGAACTGAGCTCTGAGGCACCCCAGTAGTTAGATGTTGTGACTTGGACACCTTACCTCTCCAAGATACTTTGAAGGACCTATCTGATAGGTAAGACACAAACCATTGAGGTGTGGTTCCTGAGATGCCTTTTGCCAGTAGGGTTGATAGGAGGATCTGGTGGTCAAAAGCAGCGGACAGATCAAGCAGAATAAGTACTGAAGATTTGGATTCTGCTCTTGCCAGTCTTAGAGCTTCAACATCTAAGAGCAAGGCTGTCTCAGTTGAATGTCCACTTCTGAAGCCAGATTGGTTGCTGTTAAGGAGGTTGTTGTGTGTGAGAAATGTAGAGAATTGGTTGAACACAGCTCGTTCAAGTGTTTTTGCAATGAAAGGAAGAAAGGAAACTGGTCTGTAGTTCTCTAAAAGAGATGGGTTGAGGTTGGGTTTCTTAAGTAGTGGAGTTATACGTGCCTGTCTAAATGATTAGGGAAAAACACCAGTGTGGAGGGATGTGTTGATGATGTGAGTGAGTGCAGGTACAACTGCAGGAGAAATGGCTTGAAGGAGATGAGATGGAATAGGATCAAGCGGGTAAGTAGTAGGGTGATTTGAGACTTCTGCCTCAGAGAGTGAAGAGAAGGATGTAAATGAGTGTAAGTTTGCTGGTGATATGAGCTTGACTGATTGTGGTGTGGAAATTTTTTTAAAAGAAAATTCATCACCTCTGAATGCAGGATGCTAGTGTCCTTTAAATGAAATGAAAAAGGAATTTTACTCTCTTTTTGAAAGGGTATGTGTTTTATTTTTCCCGCTATAACAGTGGTTGCTTGGGTGCTTGAACAGGCAAAGAGTTCACAACAAATACATTTCCCTCAAGGAACCAAAATCTCCATCGGTGACAGAATGGAGAAAAAAACCTTGGGAGAAACCAGGTTCAGTTGGGGGGCCAGTTCTCCTCTGACCAGACGAAACCAGCAGTTCAATTCCAGGCCGCAGCAAAGTCAGATTGTGCAGAAGAATCATCTGTTTCCTGTGGTCTTGTCCTGGTGGTTGTCTGTTGTTTGCAGTCCACAAGTCTGCTGTTGTGGAGACATTTGATACATTTTCTGTCAAGCTATTTTTCATTACCACAAACTCCTTCTCAATGTTCTGGACTAGTGTCTTTCTGCATATCATTGATTTTACTCCACTGATTCCCACCACAATTATTTAAAAGAAGACTGCTCAACCAATGATAATGACTGAACATCATCAATTACAAATTCAATATTAGTTTATTAATTGTACTCTGAGATGTCCTTTTTTCAAATTCAGGACACAAGGCCCCTTGTCCAGAATCAGATGTGCTGATAGTCATCTCAGGCCAGGTAGCTTCTTTGGTCAAATGATGTGGATGCTTCCTCTGAAAAACAAAATGTAAATTAAAAGAGCTGTAGGCTTACTCTTATTTTATGCTTGTGTTTAAGAAGGATTAGAAGGAAAAAAAATGGGGAAAAATACTTTATTGTAAATTATATATATAGATGTTTTTAATTCTTTATAATTATTTATTTAGCATTTCTTTTTAAATGTTACATGTTCCATACCTTTGTTTTTAACTAACATGTACAAGAGGGAAAATATATAATTATAGTTTATACACAATATTTAAAAAGTATACACAATCTACATATTAGTTTATTTTAAAATACATGTTATTGACTAAAGCCATGATTGTTCTTCATTTGACTGACTGAACTTGGGACATTGGCAGTGGGAGTTCCCCTAACTTTAGACAGCTAACATCTCATTAAGCGACGAGATTGAGAAGGGAGGGACATTGGGTCTCATTCACTAAGCGTGCATGCACAAACTTGTGCGTGAAACCTGTGTAAGAAAGTTTTCACGCACAAATCATGTTTTGTTGTGCGGACTTTATCTTGCCCAAAGATCCGGCTCGATCACGACTGCGCGCGTTATATGGGAAAGGTTGTGCACAAATCCCTTATATGAAGATGGTCTGGGTGTGTTTTATGCAAATGAGTAATCTCATGCACAAGGCGGCTCATTGAAAATACTCTAAATTCAGTAACATTAAGCAGAGGTTAAGAACAAATTCATGTACATATGGACGTACTGTGAATTAAGCAGGAAGTGTTCGTGAGAGTTTGAACTGTTAATTTCTACAGTTTCCAGAACCTTAGAAAACTTACAACTGCGATCATACCAACTACAGTATATAATTTTAAACCACGAACACTGCATTTTTACTAACATGATTTCCGTGCTAGTAACCTGAAATGCTTCTTTTGGTTGGATGTAGAGTCAGGGCCGTAGCTGGGGTTTGCGAGGCCCCATTGCAGATTGTACCAGTGGGCCCTGTTTGAAATTGTTTAATTTGTATGTTTGTTCTATTTATTTATTTGTGCTATTTACAGACACGCGTGCAAATGTACATGTATTCAGTTGCTCCTCAACCTTGTTTCTATGCAAAAAAATAAAAATCAAATCAAATCTGCTTTACCCACCCAAGTATAAATCTATATCATTGTTTATGAGACAGGAAAAGTGTTTGTACCCAAAAAAAGAGGGTAAATGGAGAGCATTCTGTCACTAGCCATAAAGAGAAAGTCAGGCACACACCAGTGAATGCTGCGCAGAGCTTATGATGTCTTAAAAATCAACTAGGTTTTCAAACAGAGCATCTACTATTTCTACTGTATGTATCTCTCTTTTTTTTTTCAGAGAGGATTTTTATACGCTGTGCATTTGTACTCATGATAAACGCCTTAAGGTCTTATGAGGGTTATGGGTGTGTGTTCTCCAAGGATTGTTTGCATGAGGAGGCACACCCTGTCACGAGTCACCTCTCATGCATGACCCATCAGTAGTTTGCTTGGTCACAGCTGCACAGTATGCTGACCTGTGCTTCCTGAACTCTGGCCTTGCCCTTTCCCAACAGTCTAGCATCTTCCAAATACACAGACACAACATGTTTAGTTATGAGTGTGTCTACTGTATGTTATGTATTCATTTAAGTAAATCGGAGAAATGTCTGAATGTCACTCCATTAGATAAAGTATCAAAATCAATGGAATTTATGTTAAAGAAATATCTCACAAGCACATGTTTCTCCTTTAAAAACATTTGAGATATAATAAAATAATAAAACAATAACAACTGTTCAAATTATTAATTCAAGCTTTTAACCACTATTCATTGTTTTTAAATCGATTTTGACCAAAACAATAATATATTTTTTGAAAAAGACCCACAATGAACTCATAGGTGATAGTGTACTTGGTTGTAGAAGCCATAAGTCAGTATGATTAGAACAATTAAAAAAAAAAAGTCAATTACTGATCGAGAACTACACTAACCTTCATCCTGAGAGATAGTCACCTTATGTAGTTGCTGTACCCATGTATATCCACCAGATGGCATGCTTCTTAGTGTTTGTTTCTCTGGATTTTCCCATCACCCTTTGCTTTAACTATCAAGTCTCATTAAATTCAGCTGTGTCTCATTTACTTATTAACTCAACAGCATGGTGATGGTAGAAACGAAGCTTTTCGAAGCATTAAATCTATTGAACCGATTGCTTCGAAAAATGATTCAAAGCACTTGAAAAAGCACGTGCTGGTGACACCTGCTGGTGAAAACGTCGTTAAAGCATCAAGAACTCAGACCAAACTTACAAAATAAATAAAAAATTTTTTTTAAGAAATGCCAGTATAAAAATAAAAATAACAAATAATCAGTTAAATACTATTAAATATTAGTGTTTGTGTTGTTTTTTTTTTAAAGTATAATCAATCCCTTAACACACAATGAACTAAGTTTATTATTTAATGAATTAATTGATTTATGTAAATATTTAATTATTGTTTTCATTAGAGCTCTCTATAAAAATCAGTAGGCAAGTTATCAGTCAGGAGAAGGAGGACTTAATTCTATCGTAAGCTCATTTGGATATTTTTAAGGTACTGAGTAAGTGGAAGTACTGAATATTTTTACACATTTTTAAACTATATAGCCATCTGTGTTAAAGGAAAGTTATCCTTTGTTTAACCCACATCATCTGGCCCTGAATTTCTTTTTTTTTTTAATAGTAAAATTTTGTGTCACATTATTAATTGGGCAACCAGAAGTGGTTCATGGGTTCACTTTGAGATAAACACACCCTAGTGGTGAACTGTCGAAACAGTGTGACATAACGTAGCTTTCTTTAGCTAAAATTATGTGATGTGATGCGCTCCGGAACACTGATTCGAAACAAAAGATTCGCAAATGTTTAGATTCTTCGTGAAGCAGTGTTTTACTCTATAAGCCCAGTTGTATTTGTCTATGGTTGATGGTAGCCCACCTACAATAAAATTCCCATTGGTTACCAATTGTGATAAGAAAATTATTGCTAAAAGGCTCAGAAAAGTGGAATAAGTTATAATAAGGTAAACATAAATAAAATAAAATAAGATAATTGTTTTGCTGACACTTTATGTAATGCAATACCATTTAGACTTTTTTAAGACTTAAAGTTTCAAAATTTGAGTTGAATTACTGAAATAAATGAACTTTTCCCACGACATTCAAATTTTTTGAGATGCATCTGTATGTGTCTCTCTTTTTTTGTCAGAGAGGATTTTCATAAGCTGTGCATTTGTACTCAGGATAAACCGCCTTAAGGTCATGTGAGGGTTATGGGTGTGTGTTCTCCGAGGATTGTTTGCATGAGGAGGCACACCCTGTCACGAGTCACCTCTCATGCATGACCCATCAGTAGTTTGCTTGGTCAAAGCTGCACAGTATGCTGACCTGTGCATTCTGAACTCTGGCATTGCCCCTTCCCAAATGGCTAGCATCTTCCAAATACACAGACACAAAACAGCTCTTACCTTGTTTTAGTCACCTTTTCAACATGTTTAGTTATGAGTGTGTCTATGTGTTACGTATTAATTTAAGTAAATCGGAGAAATGTCTGAATGTCACTCCATTAGTTAAAGTATCAAAGTAAATGGAATCAATGTTAAAGAAATATCTCACAAGCACATGTTCCTCCTTTAAAAACATTTGAGAATTTTGTCAGGTTTTAAACAATAAAACAGTAACAACTGTTCAAATTATTAATTCAAGCTTTTAACCACCATTGTTTGTAGAAGCCATATGTCAGTATGATTAGAACGTCAATTACTGTTTGAGAACTACACTAACCTTCACCTTGAGAGAGATCCTTTCACTGTGTCTAATTGCTGTGCACATGTATATCCACCAGAGGGCATGCTTCTTACTTTTATTTATATATATATATATATATATATATATATATATATATATATATATAATTTATTTATTTTTCTCTGGACTTCAGTTCCCATCACCTTTTGCATTGCATTCAGCTGTGTCTCATTTACCTTGTTAACTCATCAACATGGTGATGGGAGAAACGAAGTTTTTCGAAGCATTGAATCTATTAAATGATGAAATGATTCGATGTTTCAAAGCACTTGAAACAGCACATGCTGGTGACACCTGCTGGTGAAAACGTCGTAAAAGCATCAAGAACTCAGGCCAAACTTACAAAACAAATATAATTTTTTGTTTGTTTGTTTTTTTGTTTGTTTGTTTTTTTAAGAAAAAGCTACTGTCACTTTCTGTGTCAAAAACAAACAAACAAAAAAACAAATACAAGCAAGGGAAAATTAGTACCTGTGACTGAGGTCTTATCAAGCAATCGGTTTGTACAAGAAACTGAATATTACTTAAAACATCATTACCTGTAATCCATAACCTCATGCAAACAGTTCTGACTGTGTTGACGAGATTCTGGAGTGTGAGCTTCTTGATGCATCCTTAAAGGGTTAGTTCATCCAAAAAAAAAAATATATATATATATATATATATAAATATATATATATATATATATATATATATATATATATATATATATATATATATATATATATATATATATATATATATATATATATATACAAAACAAATATAATTTTTTGTTTGTTTGTTTTTTTGTTTGTTTGTTTTTTTAAGAAAAAGCTACTGTCACTTTCTGTGTCAGTACATATATATATATATATATATATATATATATATATATATATATATATATATATATATATATATATATATATGTGTGTGTGTCATTAATGACTCACCCTCATGTCATTCCAAACCTGTAAGAACTCCATTCATCTTTGGAACACAGTTTAAGATATTTTAGGTTTAGTCCGAGAGCTTTCTGTCTCTCTATTGATTTATGTACGTATATACTATCCATGTCCAGAAAGGTAATAAAAACATCATCAAAGTAGTCCATGTGACATCAAAGGGTCACTTAGAATTTTTTGAAGCATCGTAAATACATTTTGGTCCACTGCAGTGCTGACGTATGACGCTGCTGACGTGTTTTCTGGTGCACCCAATTACAAAGATAACACATGAACGGAGATCTTACGGGTTTGGAACGACATGAGGGTGAATCATTAATGACATAATTTTTGGATGAACTAACCCTTTAAGATTGCTCATGCAAAAGTAATCTTGTCTTTTTACATAGGAAGAGGGCAGCATTCGGGATAAGTCCTGGTACCATTTTGATAAACAATACAACACAGGTTTCCTCTCTGTTCTATAAACAGTGTTGGGGAGTAACTAGTTACAGGCAACGGAATTATGGAATTACAAAATAAATGTACTGTAACTATAATCTGTATTCATATGGATATTTGATTTTAAAACTATGTAAAATTTTATGTTAATCCGAGGTTCATAGTTATAATTTGTGATGAAATCATTTAAAATATATATTTGATTGAAAGTGAATTATTAGTTTGAGTGGACTATAGAAATTTGATTTGGTTAAAATTATTTTTTTCTGTTGAGAAAAAGTAAACATTACTTGTAAAAATTTGAAGCAATCAGTTTACTTTAATCTAACAAAAAAGTTGACTAGTTAATATTGAGAACTGGTCTTTAAAATAAAGTGTTATTTGCCTCATACCTTTTGTATAATAAATATCTTTAAAAAAATTCTACACAGAATTATCTTTTTTTTATTATTTGCTTGCTCAGGTTTTTTTTTTTTAATGATCAGGAGGAGAGACAAAAATGTCCTAATTCCTAGCTTAGTTTGTTTCTGTCAATCCAATACAAAGATGGATCCATGATTTAACAAAAATTTTGTAACGTTCATTACGTACAGCGTAATGAAGACTCCAAGCTAGCAAGTTATACTTATGAGTTCTAGGAGCACTATGACGTTGATAATTGATAGTGTAAAGAAATACATAAAAACAATATACGAATGCATTAACGTGACAATACAGTTCTTCTTCATTCCTCTGCTCTCCTTATGGTTCCAACTCTTGGGGTTCCAGTGGTCCCAAATGACTCAAGCCCATTGGTACCACAATTTGGGGGTTCTCAGAGGGACTACAGGACTACTGAAATGCCCTACTGGTTGGCTTTTCAGCCAGTGGAACTAAGCCTCTGCAGGAGATCCAAAACAGAAGGCTGAACATTTGGTCTTAAATCAGCCAAAAAAGACCCACATCACACCCCTTGTGATTTCACATGATTTCTCCAATTGTGGTCACAATAAAAATGTAAAAGAAGTTAGAACAAAGAACTATATATTAATTATTATCTCTTAACACTTTAGAGAATAAATGTAAACATTTACCATCTTTCTGAGTCTTTCTGATAGAACAGCACCTCCCTACTTCAGTTCACCTCTACAAATGAATTTGTATACACCCTCCTGCCAGTTACAGTCACTGGACAGATGGTGCCTTGTTGTTCCTTCACAACAGGACACAAAAGTCACTGTCCCCTCTCTGCTCCTCTCTGAAGGAATGAGCCAAGAAGCAGCTGAAGATTCAACTCTTCTGCATGTTTTTAATGATTCCAAAACATTCCACAACCAAAATTTCACCAATGCACTTAAATACACAAACACACACACCCTCATACTGGTTTTTATAGTGTACAAACTGTATTTCCTATCCCCTTACCCTAAACATACCCATCACACAAAACCTTCTGGATTTTTAGATTTTCAAATAACCTTCTTAATGATTTATAAGCTTGTTTCATCAACATCAAAAATTACTGGTATTACTATCCTTGTGGGGACATTTGGCTCCCATAACTTGGGAATACCAGGTACACACACAACTTCTCTTCTTTTTTCTTTTCTGCATTTCTCCTCTGCTCTAACTTAGTCAGCCAGTGCTTACAGGTCTGGTGGTCTCAGAGCTCAAAATTCCAGTGGCACCAGTGAACTCACACTCACACACACTCCCTCCCCTGCATGTTCCTTCATTCCCCATGGCTCCACCGTTTTCCTTGCTCCCTCAAGTTCCACTTTAATATTTACAGCCCATAGCTCTGCCTTGGTCCTCTGATCCCTATATATAGTGAAGTGAAGTGACATAAAGCCAAGTATCGTGACCCATACTCAGAATTCATGCTTTGCATTTAACCTATCCAAAGTGCACACATACAGCAGTGAACACACACACACACACACACACACACACTGTGAACACACACCCGGAGCAGTGGGCAGCCATTTATGCTGTGGCACCCAGGGAGCAGTTGGGGGTTTAGTGCATTGCTCAAGGGCACCTAAGTCATTGTAATGCCGGCCCGAGACTCAAACACACAATCTTAGGGTTAGGAGTCAATCTCTCTAATCATTAGGCCTCGACTTCCCCTAGAAAAAAAAAAAAAAAATATATATATATATATATATATATATATATATATATATATATATATATATATATATATATATATATATGTTCACAGAGTACTGTATCCAAGCATGTTAACAGAAAGCTGAGTGGAAAAAAAAAATTGTGGAAGAAAAAGATACACAACCAACCGAGGGAACCACAGCCTTATGAGGATTGCCAATCAAACTGGATTCAAGAATTTTAGTGAACATCACAAGGAATGGACTAAGGCAGGGGATCAAGGCATCAAAAAGCCACTACACAGAAGTGTCAAGGTATTTGGCTACAGTATTCCTCTTGTTAAGCCACTCTTACCTGGGCATCTTACCTGGGCTAAGGAGAAGAAGAAATGGACTGTTGCCACTGGACCAAAGTCTTTTTTTCAGATGTTAGCAAGTTGTGTATTTCATTTAGAAACCAATGTCCTAGAGTCTGGAGGAAGGGTGGAGAAGCTGATAGCCCAAGTTGCTTGAAGTCCAGTGTTAAGTTTCCACATTTTGTGATGATTTAGGGAGCAATGTCATCTGCAGGTGTTGGTCCATTGTGTTTTTTGAAACCCAAAGTCACTTCACCCGTTTACCAAGAAATCCTGAAGCACTTCATGTTTCCTTTTGCTGACAAGATTTATGAAGATGCTGATTTTCCAGCAGGTTTTTGCTCCTGCCCACACTGCCATAAGTACCAAAAATTGGTTAAATGACGATGGTGTTGGTGTGCTTTACTGGCCAGCAAACCCACCAGACCTGAACCCCATAAGAAATATATGGGCTACTGTCAAGAGGAAGATAAGCTGAAGGCCACTGTCAAAGAAACCTGTGCTTCCATACCACCTCAGCAGTGCCACAAACTGATCACCTCCATGCCATGCTGAATTGAGGCAGTAATTAAAGCAAAAGGAGACCCTAACAAGTACTGAGTACATGTAGAGTAAATTAACATACTTTCCAGAAGGCCAGAAACTCACTAAATGTTTTTATTTTTGTATTTTATTGGTTTTATGAAGCATTCTAATTTGTTGAGATAGTGAATTTGTGGGTTTTTGTTAAATGGGAGCCAAAATCATCACAATTAAAAGTACCAAAGACTTATACTACTTCAGTCTGTGTGCATTGAATACATGAGTTTCACATTTTGAGTTGAATTACTGAAATAAATTCACTTTTCCTCGACATTCGAATTTATTGAGAAGCAACGGTACATATATACCTGTATATATATTCTAGGAGAAGAAGAAATATATATATATATATTAGTGGTGGGCTGTTATCAGCGTTAACGTGCTGCGTTAAAAATATCGACGTTAATCTATTCTCAAAGTTGGGTTGGGAGCTGGGTCTATACTAAGCAAGCTTTGATGACTTTCACCTTGATATTTTATATAACCGTTTTTTAATTTTTGTGCTGACAAATACATACAAAATATGTCAAAATATCATATAATATTATGTGAAAGTAAACAGCTGAGGAAAAAAATGGGATGTGTATTATATTGGGTGCGTTCATCTTCTCTTAAAGTGACCGCACCTAATTTAGCTACTGGCTGCTGTAATGTTAATCCAAGAAAATGAAAGAAAATCACTCACTGCTCTTGACTGAATTACTTTGTAGTTTTAACAGTCAAACCAAAAATTATTCAGACACCAGATATAATTTTTGATATATATAGCAAAACTGTTATAATGTGAGAAATGTTGAAGGTGTCTGAATAAATGTAGGTTTGATTGTATATTTCATTTTTACATTGAAGACTATCCAGTGCTATTGTACATTTAATTATTTGGTTTCTGTACCTTGACACCTACAAACTTGTAAAAAACATAAACATTGTGTAAATAGCACAAATAAATAACAATAAACAAAAATACAAATTAAACAATTTCAAACAGGGCCCACTGGTACAACCTTCATCGGGGCCCCACTGATCCTAGCTACGGCAATTTGAATTGATTTCAAGATCACAGTGAAATTACTCTAGATTAATTTCAAGATCACAGTGAGATTAATGTAGATTAAAAAAATTAACCTCCTGAGAACCAAGGAAAATACCTATTTAGGGTTAAAAAAAAAACATCCTACAATTTAGACATTTTTATTTTTATTTTTATTTTTTATTTTTGTTTTACAGGCCCAAAACATTTTAATTCTGGGATAGCCAAGGCAGGCCATGTGGACTGAAATGCCAAAGAAGATTTTTATTTCTTGAGGCGTAGTGTTCATACACACTCCTTTGCTTTGCTTTGCTCTCTTTGATTTGTGTATGTTGCCAAATCTTCAAAGACCTTGTTGTCAATGTACTGTGAAAAATATTCAATTGGACTCCAGTCTGCACGTGTTGTAGGGTCATCTTGACACACAGGAAGCCCAGGTAACACAGGTGCAAATCTGATATGAAGGAAAAAAAGAATAATAAATGATATGTTTAAATGTTTAAATACTCAATGCAGCTGAATTTAAAATTGTGGAACTGCATAAAACATACATATTACTCCTAGGCCACAGAGGGCGTCGAGTTTCCTGCTTATCCCTGTCTGTATCTGTGTCTGTGTCTGCATCTGTCCCTTCAACTGAGCCTTCTGCATAATCTTCCTCTTCTTCATCACTGTCTTCTCTCACTGGTTGAAACTCATCCTCATCTCTCTCTTCATCTGACAACTCTAAATCTGAATCTCCCTCGACTATTTTGTAAAGAATTCTTTCTGCTTCAGTTCTGTTTCCTATAACAATGTGGAGTCATTATTTACATGAAGATAGTCCTGATGTCCACTGTAACTGACATTCATAAAATGGCACATTTTTCAAAAGATAAATAATGTATTTGCTATCAGAACTAAATATATGATTCCTAACACCTTAATGAACAAGAAAATATATGATTATCATAGTAACAAAACCAGAGACAAACAATATTTTACTCACCTTTTATCTTTTATCTTAAGAATTAAGAGACTTGCACAAAAGATTCCAAGGAGAGGGATGAAACTCAAATGTCCACTACAGTGGACATAAGTCAATGGGCTGGGTCTCAGGAGGTTTTAATCTATGCCCACCACTAATATAAAATATATATACTAGAATATATATATAATATAAGAAGATATTTCTTCTTCCCCTAGAATATATATACAGCTGTCACTTCATCATTTCAGAATTTCAATAACCATTTTAAAGAAGTGTTTGGCCGTCCGGTGGGTGATTCCTCAGTCAGTGAACAATTATTGCATTTACGTCTAGGAAAGAAATAAGTGTCTGAGTATTCTGTTGAATTTCGAACCTGGCCTCAGCGAGCAGATGGAACGAGAAAGCCTCAGTGACGGTGTAACGGGAAGGGCTGAATCCTGCACTATGGCTACAGCTCGCCATCTACGATGACAATATGGGGTTAGAAAAATTCATGCAGCAAGCCCAGCGAGTTCACTTAAGATCCAAATAATTTTATCAAGACACACATGCCCCAGCTTCTGTTAAACATAAGCCCGCATCTGAGAAAATTTCTGAATCACAGCCAGAACGGATGCAAGTGGAAACCAAGAGACTGACTCCTGCTGAACGGAATCGCCAATGAAGAGATTAGATTATGCCTTTACTGTGGGAATGAAAATCACTTCATACGCATACCATCTCGTCCCCCGGTTCTAATGGTGAGTTCAGTCTTTCCTAAACCCTCTGTGTCTTCCCCATTAACCATCTGTGTGACTCTGAGAATTAGAGATATCGTCGTTTCAGCCACGGCCATTGTGGACTCCAGATCGGCCGGCAACTTCATCTCGGAAAAAACTCACCACAGCCCACGATCTCCGAACAACCAGAACCCAGAAACAATACTCCATCTATACTCCATCTACGCAGTGACAGGCGAGATGATCAATCAAGTATGTGCAATCACAAATTGCAACCATCACTCTCAGTGTACAGAATACCCATCACAAGTCTTTATACCATTTGTTATTGAGAAAAGTCAGACTGATATCATCTTCGGACATCCGTTGCTGATCCAGCACCAACCCTTACTAGACTAGACACCGGAGAGATTAGAATTTGGGGCTGCGATTGCAGTAAAGTAAATCATGTACATTCTCCTTGTGACAAACCTGATATCATGGTGATTAACTCTGCATCTATTCAAAGTCCAATGGAAAATGTATCCACAATTGTTCCCTCATGCTATGCCTCCTTTTCTGTTTTTTTTTTTTTTAAATCCAATCACAGCAGCCAAGCTACCCCCACATCGTTCTTGGGATTGTGCTATAGACCTTATAACTGGAGAGCCCATTCCTAAGGGTAGAATATACTCCTGTCCATTCCAGAACAGACAGCAATGCGTGAGTATGTTGAAGAGACCTTGAAACAGGAAAACATTAGACCATCTACCTCACCAGCTGCAGACAGCTTCTTCTTTGTCCCCAAGAAGGATGGTGGGTTATGACCTTGCATTATTTCCAGGGCCTTAAATAAAATCACTGTGAAATTTAGCTACCCACTTCCCTTAATTCCATTCTCCCTGGAACAACTCAGAGATGCGCTTATCTTCACCAAATTAGATCTCAGGAGCGAACAATCTGATCAGAATATGAGAGGGAGATGAATGGAAAACGGCTTTCATCACTCCAGCTGGGCACCACGAATACCTGGTGATGCCATATGGTCTTGTTAACGCCCCTTCTGTTTTTCAGCGCTTCATGGATGAGGTCCTTCGCATCGATTGAATCGATCTGCCCTTGTTTACATTGACGACATACTCATCTACTCTCACAATTAAAGGGAACATCAACAGCGCGTTACGAAGGTACTCCAGCGACTCCGAGAATTCTCCTGGTTTGTGAAGGCAGATAAATGTATCTTTTACCAGACTTCCGTGGAATTCCTAGGATATCAGATCAATTATAGAGGGGTAAAGATGGATGACCGCAAGACAGAAGCTATCACTTCCTGGCCTACACCCAAGTCAGTAAAGGTACTCCAGAGGTTCTTGGGCATCGCAAACTTCTATCGTCGGTTCATCGATCAGTACAGTATAATCACCACCCCATTAACATCATTATTAAAGATTATTAAAGGCCGCCTTCACAAGAGCCCCTTTACTACAGCATCCAAAGTTCATTGTGGAAATGCGATTGGGCTTGTTTTGGAGTAGTTTTGAGAAGCAAGTGGGCAGTATTTGTTTTGAAAACCTGGCAATCCTGATCTGAACGCACATGCTGGAGATGTACTTCTAATTACAGAACGCTTTTACTGACAAGATGCGCGTGAAAAACGTGTTCTATTTTTTTGCACAGCTAGTTAACAAAGCTACAAAATACACTTACCAGTTGTGGTCCATAAACAATGCCTATACCAGACAAAGAGGGAACTCTTTGGAGCCATCTTTCAAGAATAATCTTTGTGCGAATCCGGCATTAAACTGATTGAGATTGAGGAAGCTGTTCTCAGCAAAATGTGCTGCACATAGTTTTACATGTGGATTATAATTTTCAGGAACCGAGTTAAACATAAATTGTAGCCATTGATCTCTAAGTACAGCGTCCCTGGGAAGCCCAAAACTAACACAGAGGTTAGTCAAAAAATGGTTTTAGTGACGTCATTACTGCAGGAACTAGAGGGATGTAGTCCAAACTGGTCGTTCGTTGTAGGCAAATTCTGTTAAATAAAATCTCGCTTGGCATTGAACTTTGAGCTTTAGAATTTTACAGATATTATATATACTCTAACAACAACATTACACACTAACTAAAGTTTAAAACATGGGATCAAGAAGAACGGGACCTTTAATTTTTCAAATGGTAATTCAAATTTGTTCATTGCCAAAACAACTTGCTCAAACAAATCCTTATCTTTGGTAGTGCCATGTATGGCTTGCAAAGAAAGCAAAAAACTAACAGAATGCATAATCGATATATGGACACCCCTGACATCTGATCGGCCACCCTGGGTGCCACCCCTATAGTTACTATACTACTATTTCATTTTCTTTGTTTAATCGTACTGCAAGAAGCTTTAATTTTAGCCGCGAAATCAAGGATGTAACGTGTCTGGTCTATACTGTGTCCAAAACCGCTCCCTATCCACTATATAGTTCTCTAAATTGGGTGTCAGCCATTTTGTAGAGCTGTCCGAATTCTGAGTGAACAACTTAATTCCCTACATTCGTCCACAACTTTTTACCTACAGTTCATTCTGATTTCGAGTGTACACTCGCTGAACCACTATTTTGCACAATCCAATGTGGAGAACCGTCGAGCTAGGAGCAAGAGCGGGAGCAGGTTTGAATGAGACATGATGATTACATCTAAAGTATTTCTGTTTCAACGTTTTTTTGTATATTATTTATAAAAATATTTTATGTAGGCAATAACTCAGTTTAATATTTTACTAATTTACTGAGGTGGCATCGTTGTTAACTTACAGAAATTATGATAATTTGTTGGATATTTGAAAAATGTTCGTTAATCACAGTAGCATATTCATTCTGATGTAAAATTAACGGTCGCCTGAGGGCACTCTTCAACCATCTGAGCTCAAACCGCTGCTTGATCGTGTGTCAAGTTACTAAAAACAATAAATAAATTATCATAGGCAGAACTTTTTCAAGAGGCATTGCAAAAATTTTAGAAAGCAATTTCCTGTTGACGTTCAGTAATGAGATTGGCCTGTAAAAAGAGCATATGTCGGGACTTTTAAAAAAATCTGAGCTTTGAAAAAAAAAAAAAAACTGAAAACTATTCAAGGGAACAAACCTGCCAAACATGCAGGAAGGACTATTCTTACTCTTATCTTTTATAGGCAACCGCCTACCCTCACAAACACCACTCATATTCTTTAACATAAGGTAAACACAAACGTCACCAAGCTCTCAGCAACATAATAAAACTTCTTCACTCAGTGAATTATTTTGTTCATGTACCACATAACTTCCAGCGAAAGTTTGTCACGCTAGCCCAGGCTATCAATGAACGCAGTCAAATCATCCGGTGAGGCGAATCGCTTCATCGTCCCATTGATGTTCAGCCTCAGAGTTGCAGGATACAGCAAGGCATATTCGATCTTCATCCTCTGCAATCATTTCTTGACATCGTCGAAAGCTTTGCGTTTCTTTATCACTATCGCAGAATAAACGTTGAAGAATGACATGACAAGCTGCGTTCGACACTCACTGCTTATCCGTAAAGTTGTGGAACTTTATGATGACAGGTCTGGGTCATTGCGCATGTCCTGGAAAATGCGCCAAAGAGCGCGATCACGCTTGATCCGCCCTGCTTTCATTGTAACCTTCAAATAATCGGGCAGCCACTTTTCAAAGAAACGCACCGGATCACTGCCTTCGGTTCCCTCTGGCAACCCGAGTAGACGAAAATTACATCTGCGCACGTGATTCTCCAGATCGTCTATATGCGCTGACATTTCACTCACTATTTTTTGAAGATCAGCCACCGTAGCTTGGATGCATTCGGTCGAATTTTCCACACCGGCGATCCGCTCCTCCACCTTGCCCACTCGATCGACCAAGGCCTGGAAGTGAACTGTCTGATCGTTTATCGCGGACAGGACAGTATTCACTTTCTCATCTATTACCTTCGTAATGTTTTCCATTAATTTGTCCAAAGCTTGAGCAAAGTTGGAGTTGGAGCTTTCCTCCTCATGACTATCTACGGTCGCGTCGTCCATATTACCATCCTGCTCGACGGTGCTGATGATAGAACTTTGACACAGTCTTCTTAGCTTTCGGGATTCTGTCAGATCCTTTTAAAAAAATTATCTAAAGACATGGCAGAGTAACACTTCAACCAAGTAGAATGATTTCACTGAGTGAAAATATATGTTAAACCGAATATTTGAAGTAATGTCACAGGAGCTCGCCAAAACGCATGTCCGCTCTATGACGCCATCTTCCTCCCCCCTGCATACAGGATTTAAATAAAAAATGAAATACTTTCATGATCATTTTATTTAATGCTTGTGCATGACAGCATACTAATGAAAAATGATGTGCCCCCACTCTCTATTAAAGATCAGTGTGTGTCCCATAGTAAACCAAATAAATATTACATGATAATGGTTAAATATTCTCTCTCTTTCTCTTTCTTTTCATGTAAGGATTCTAAGATTATTTGTACCAAGAATAATAATATAAAATTTAATAAAATTATTAATGCACTTGACTTAATTTTTAAATGAAAATGTTTAATTCTGTTTTGACTTCCCATTTCAAAGACTACATTTTAACAATACTACACTTCATTTAAATGTATGTGATCATTTAACCATTAGCTTGCAATATTGTATTTATCTTGTTTATCATGGGTCACACAATATGCTGCCAGATCTTATCATGATTTCGGCCACATATCACTGGACTCCTCCCACCAACAATCGGCCCTCATGTTGTTTGCCGTGATCCCCGCCGTGCCGTCATTGCCACACATGACATGGCCCAGCTCTGACTGAAAGGGTACATGCCATTGCCGACAGGAGGACACATGTGGGCCAAGTCAGTTTGCTAGGTGGGCAGGAAGGAGTGAACAAATAAGTGTATGGATTCGGATGGTCACACTGCATGTGAGACTTTGAGTAGTTGCAAAAACATCGTCATATTACATGTACCTCATTTTAGAAAATAATATTAATAAAAATAATACTCAAAATGACTTCATACAGGATTTAAACCATATCATAGTACTGAGACTGCTCGCCTTTGAGTTACAAATGACCTGCTCTTATCATCTGATCGTGGTTGTATCTATTAGTTTTATTGGATCTTAGTGCTGCGTTTGACACAATTGACCAAAAAATTATTTTGCATAGACTTGAACACTTTGAACCATGGTGTTAGCTTTCACTGTTACGCTGATGATACTCAGCTCTTTATTTCTACGTGGGCCGGTGACACACACCAATTTGAAAAACTAATGGAATGCATAGTCTATATAAAAAACTGGATGACGAGCAATTTCTTACTGCTAAATCCTGAAAAAAACTGAGGTGTTAATTATAGGACCGAAAAACTCTGCATGTAATAACCTAAAACACTGTCTAAGACTTTATGGCTGCTATGTATATTGTACGTTATTAGTTGGGAACCTAGGTGTGCTATTTGATCGCAATCTTTCCTTAGAAAGCCACGTTTCTAGCATTTGTAAAACTGCATTTTTCCATATCAAAAATATATGTAAATTATGGCCTATGCTCTCAATGTCAAATACAGAAATGTTAAGGGTAAGTCTCGGGAGACGAGAACATTGGTAACACGAAGGATAAGGACTCCATACAAACAACAGGGAAATACAGGTATTTATAAGGAGACTAATGACAATAGATTGCCTGCACCTGGTGCGATTAACTGGAGTGCAATTACTGTGAAGACAGGACCAGACTAGAGGAATTATAGTGCCTATGGTGAAGTGCCTAAGGAGAAGTGAGCTCACTAGTGGACACCCAGGAAAACAGAGACTGACAGCGTGACATTACCCCCTCCTCCACGGAGCAGCTGCCAGATGCTCCACCTGAAACCAAGGGAAAACCAACAGATAAAGAAACTAGGAGGGAGGTGGAGCGGCGGAGGGTTAGGGGGAGGGACGGAGGACCAGAAAACATGGTACACAGAGACAGGAGAACCAGGTAGAATGGGGAAACAGAGACAAAACAACCAGGTAAAATGGGGAAACAGAGACAAAACAACCAGGTAGAATGGGGAAACAGAGACAAACCAACCAGGTAGAATGGGGAAACAGAGACAAAACAACCAGATAAAATGGGGAAATAGAGGCAAGACAACCAGGTAAAATGGGGAGACAGAGACAAGACAACCAGGTAAAATGGGGAGACAGAGACAAGAGAAGTGTAACACAAAACAAGAAGTCCAAGAGGATGGTGGACTGGCGGAGGATCAGGGGGAGGGACGGAGGGACAGAAAACATGGTACACAGAGAGAGGAGAACCAGGTAGAATGGGGAAACAGAGACAAAACAACCAGGTAAAACAGGGAAACAGAGACAAAACAACCAGGTAGAATGGGGAAACAGAGACAAACCAACCAGGTAGAATGGGGAAACAGAGACAAAACAACCAGATAAAATGGGGAAATAGAGACAAGACAACCAGCTTAAATGGGGAG
This sequence comes from Carassius auratus, assembly GCF_003368295.1. NCBI lineage: Eukaryota > Metazoa > Chordata > Actinopteri > Cypriniformes > Cyprinidae > Carassius > Carassius auratus. The sequence continues at coordinate 188,216 of NW_020523372.1, forward strand.
ACAGAGACAAGACAACCAGGTAAAATGGGGAGACAGAGACAAGAGAAGTGTAACACAAAACAAGGAGTCCAGGAGGGTGGTGGACTGGCGGAGGATCAGGGGGAGGGATGGAGGGCCAGGTCCAAAGAAGGAAACAGACAGAAAAACAGAGACTGACAGCATGACAGGTTGTTCTGCACGCTTAGTAAACAAACTACAGCTAGTCCAAAATGCAGCAGCAAGAGTTCTTACTAGAACCAGGAAGTATGACCATATTAGCCCGGTCCTGTCAACACTGCACTGGCTCCCTTTCAAACATCGTATAGATTTTAAAATATTGCTTATTACTTATAAAGCCCTGAATTGTTTAGCACCTCAGTATTTGAATGAGTTCCTCTTACATTATAATCCTCTATGTCCGCTACGTTCTCAAAACTCAGGCAATTTGATAATACCTAGAATATCAAAATCAACTGCGGGCGGCAGATCCTTTTCCTATTTGGCACCTAAACTCTGGAATAACCTACCTAACATTGTTCGGGAGGCAGACACACTCTTGCAGTTTAAATCTAGATTTAAGACCCATCTCCCATTATGGGACTTGATAAGCGCTATATAAATAAAGGTGACTTGACTTGACTTGATACAAACCGCTGCTTGATCGTGTGTCAAGATACTAAAAATAATAAATACATAATTATGAACGTGTGTTTGAGTGTGTTCATTTTTGTTCTTGGTATTTTAATAGCATTTAATGATTATGAACATAAAAGTATTTAAAAAAAATAATTATATACCATCGATGAAACCACAAAGCTGATGCAGAGGTATGTATCAAGTCAAGTCAAGTCACCTTTATTTATATAGCGCTTTAAACAAAATACATTGCGTCAAAGCAACTGAACAACATTCATTAGGAAAACAGTGTGTCAATAATGCAAAACGACAGTTAAAGGCAGTTCATCATTGAATTCAGTGATGTCATCTCTGTTCAGTTTAAATAGTGTCTGTGTATTTATTTGCAATCAAGTCAACGATATCGCTGTAGATAAAGTGACCCCAACTAAGCAAGCCAGAGGTGACAGCGGCAAGGAACAGAAACTCCATCGGTGACAGAATGGAGAAAAAACCTTGGGAGAAACCAGGCTCAGTTGGGGGGGCAGTTCTCCTCTGACCAGACGAAACCAGCAGTTCAATTCCAGGCTGCAGCAAAGTCAGATTGTGCAGAAGAATCATGTATCTTGTGGTCTTGTCCTGGTGGTCATCTGAGACAAGGTTTTTACAGGGGAACTGTATCTGGGGCTCTAGCTGTCCTGGTCTCCGCTGTCTTTCAGGGATGTAAATGTCCTTTCTAGGTGCTGATCCACCATCTGGTCTGGATACGTACTGGATCCGGGGGACTGCAGTGACCCTCTGATCTGGATACAGACTGGATCTGGTGGCTATGGTGAACTCGGAATAAGAGAGAAACAGACTAATATTAGCGTAGATGCTATACTTCTAATGATGTAGCAAGTACATCGGGTGTTATGGGAAGTGTTCCCGGCTCCGGTTTACCTAATTAATGCAGCCTAAATATCCTTTAATCTCTTAGCCTGCACCCCAACGCCCTCGTCCTGAAACCCTCTAAACTCGCACGTGTCAGTGTTTATGAATAGATTAAATGAAATGGGACAAATTTAATCTTGACAATCTATATATCATTATAAAGAACTAAGCCTCAAGTATTGACGACATATCACTGTTTTTCAATGGAAAGCTTATAAAGACTGTATTTGCTACATTTGTGTAAGCAGTACACATACAAACATGAGCAATGAAAACGCTGTACATACCAGATCCATCGTAATAACTAGTCATAAACACATCCACAGCTGTAAATCCCGGTTTAGTTAGAAAGGTAAGGGTCCACTGAACGACATCTCATGAAGCACCTTTAGTCCAACGAAGCGATAACGTTGTAATATGGATCATAATTCCTTTGTTTACATTTCATTTATTCAGCGACAGAACTGTTTGTGTCCGTTATGGAATAACTCATGGTTGGAAACTGCGTCTTGGTAGTAAAAACACGGCATGAGGCAATCCACCGGAAAAAAGAATGAATGAAAAATAGGCGAAAGATAGTTTATTTGAATTTGCCGCTCTCTCCTCAGGGCTCGTGATGCGCTCTGACGCACCTGTCAGCTGATGGAGGCGGAACTTATAGCGATCGCCTTTTTCTTTGTTTGTTTTCATTTTTGACAGTTTTTATATATGTGAGAGTGTGTTTTATGTTGAATGTGAATGTATCTGCATAATTACCCTCTGTTTGAGTGCAAATCAGCCCAAATCAGCTCGCTATTATTGTATGATCACGGCTATCAAAGTGAACGTGTCTATATGAATAGAGAGAGTGGATTATTTACTTTATGGCACATTTGTGTTATTACCATCTGTTTAAGTGGCCATCAGCACATCAGCACTTATTTGCATCGTAATTCATTGTAAAAGATGCATTTCTAGCAATCTCAGGATGTTCTGTTATTGGCAAACAAAGTTAAAAAAATATATATATTTTTCTTATTATTCTTATTTTTCTTACTCAAATTATTCTTATTGTATTTTTCTAGTGCTCAAATAAATCACTCATATGATAGAATAGAATAGCCTTTTATTGTCATTGCACTGTGAAGGTACAACGAAACTAGGGGTGCTCCCTCACCCATCAAGATACATAAAAACAACATACATAAAACAATGGCAGACAAACAAACAATATTCACTCATAAATGTAATAATTTAATATAAACAGTAATAAATATGTGCAAAATAGTATAAAAAGTATATATATACACCTATGTCTTCCTAACATTTTTCATATACATAGCAACTAATAAAAATCTTTGATTATTTATAGTTATTTTAAAAACAAGAGAATGCAAAAGTACTTGACTTATTGCCTTGGGGCGATTAAGAATTAATTTCCTTTAAGAGCTTGTGTGTGTAAAACCATGAGTATTTGCAGTTCGTATAGCCCAGGGGAAAAAACTGTTTGTCATCCTACTAGAATGTGATTTGGTTGACCTGTACCGTCTCCCTGAGGGCAGCAGATCAAACAAGCGGTAGGCAGGGTGTGAGGAATCAGTAGTGATGGCTTTGGTTCTTCTGAGACAGCAGGATGTGGATATGTTTTCCAGGCTGGGCAGAGGACAGCCAATTATCTTCTGGGCAGTGTTAATGACCCTCTGCACCGCTTTTCTATCCTCACCGGTTGAGCCTGCATACCAAACGCTTAAACAATATGTGAATATGCTCACCACAGAGGAGTTATAGAAAGCCAGCAGCAGCTTTGTGTCCATATTGTTCTTTCTGAGGACACGTAAGAAGTGTAGCCGCTGCTGGGCCTTCTTAACCAGGGCCCTGATGTTGTGGGTCCACGAGTAGTCAGAAGAGATGTAGGTGCCCAGAAACTTAAAGTTGGTGACAATTTCCACCTGGGCTCCATTTATGAGGAGGGGGGTGTAATCCTGTCTGTGCTTCCTGAAGTCCAGAATTAACTCTTTTGTTTTTGAAATATTTAAAGTCAGGTTATTTTCTGAGCACCAGCGCGATAAAACCTTCACCTCTGCCCTATAAGCTGACTCATCCCCATTAAAAATACATCCAACCACTGTGGTGTCATCAGCATATTTTATAATATGGTTAGTTGGATAAATTGGAGAGCAATCATAGGTGTACAGTCCATACAGCAGTGGGCTCAAAACGCAGCTTTGAGGAGAGCCAGTACTCAGCGTTAGTGTGGAGGATTGATGTGGGCCGAATCTCACGGATTGTGGACGGCTCGTTAGAAAGTTTTTAATCCAGTTACAGGTGGAGAGGGGGATCTGCAGCTGTAACAGTTTACTGTGAAGAATGTCCGGAATAATTGTGTTAAAAGCTGAGCTATAGTCCACGAAGAGCATCCTTACATAGCTGTTCTTGTTCTCCAGATGGCTCAGCGCTGTATGAAGTGTAAGGGCGATAGCATCCTCTGTGGACCTGTTTGCCCGATAGGCAAACTGGTAGGGGTCGAAGAAAGGGGGTAGGCAGTCTCTAATGTGCTGGGAGACTGATCGCTCCAGGCACTTCATAATTACAGACGCCAGAGCGATGGGTCTATAGTCATTTAAGGTGTCTATGGCTGGTTTTTTGGGAATGGGAATAATAATGGAGGCCTTCAGACATGTGGGAATAGTGGCATGTGTCAGGGAGAGATTGAAAAGTTTTGTGAGGATCCCTGCCAGCTGGTCTGCACATGCTTTAACCACCGCTCCTGGGATGCCATCTGGACCAGCAGCTTTTTGTGGATTTACCGCTCTCAGGTACTTCCTAACCTCATGCTCCTGAAGAGAGAGAGATGAACCGCTGGAGCCGGGTGGGAGGGGCAGTGACTGCCGATGTATGGTATTGGTCTCAAACCGGGCAAAGAAGCTGTTTAGCTCCTCCACCAGGATGCTGCTGCTGGAGGATGTAGAGGGGGGGTGGCCTTTATAGTTGGTTAAGGCCTGTATACCCCTCCACATCTGTCGCGGGTTATTATCAGTCAGATGACCCTCTACTTGCCCCTTATAAGAATCCTTGGCCTGCTTAATACCCCTCCTCAGGTCTGCCCTGGCAGTGCTGTATAGAGCTCTGTCTCCTGTCTTGAAGGCCAGGTTACGGGCTCTGATCAGAGTCTGGACTTCACTTGTCATCCAGGGCTTCCTGTTTGGGAAGATCCGTATGCGTCTTTCCTCTGTGACGTTTCCAATACAACACTTGATGTAAAAGAGGACAGACTCAGTGTGTGTGTCCAGGTTCTGATCTTCAAAAATACTCCATTCTGTGCATGCGAAGCAGTCTTGCAGCTGAATGAGTGCCTTTTCGGGCCAGGCTGTGATGGTCTGTATGGCTGGTTTTGATGTCTAAGTTTCTGTCTAGTGTTTTATAATTGAAAAAAAAAATATGCAGTGATATGTTTACTGACTAAATAGTTTGTAGAAGCCTTTAATACTATTGGGAAATATATTTTCTTATATTTGGGGGGTGGGGGTGTAGACATAGTCTCATAAAAATATTTGCAGGAGTCTCATTTTTCATGATATTTTATTCAGATTTGAAATAGAAACTCATGAGACGTGGCTTTCAACCCATTACTTTTCTAGATTGCTCCAGGACTCATTTCATGTATTTTCATTTCCAATAAAAAAATATTTAAGTGTGGTTAAAAAAAAAAAGAAATTCAAGGCACTTCAGTGTCTATAACTTTTAATATTTTTGAGCATTATCAAATCTGGTTGATAAAAAGTAAAGCGCAAAGTGTCTTCTTTCCAAAGACACCAAGAGTATGTTTGTAACACACTGAAATAGGAAACTGTTGCAATTATAAGTTGGATAGAGCACTTTCTGCTGTGAGTCCCATAATGGGAGATGGGTCTTAAATCTAGATTTAAACTGCAAGAGTGTGTCTGCCTCCCGAACAATGTTAGGTAGGTTATTCCAGAGTTTAGGTGCCAAATAGGAAAAGGTACAAGGACTTGACTTGATACAAACCGCTGCTTGATCGTGTGTCAAGATACTAAAAATAATAAATACATAATTATGAACGTGTGTTTGAGTGTGTTCATTTTTGTTCTTGGTATTTTAATAGCATTTAATGATTATGAACATAAAAGTATTTAAAAAAAATAATTATATACCATCGATGAAACCACAAAGCTGATGCAGAGGTATGTATCAAGTCAAGTCAAGTCACCTTTATTTATATAGCGCTTTAAACAAAATACATTGCGTCAAAGCAACTGAACAACATTCATTAGGAAAACAGTGTGTCAATAATGCAAAACGACAGTTAAAGGCAGTTCATCATTGAATTCAGTGATGTCATCTCTGTTCAGTTTAAATAGTGTCTGTGTATTTATTTGCAATCAAGTCAACGATATCGCTGTAGATAAAGTGACCCCAACTAAGCAAGCCAGAGGTGACAGCGGCAAGGAACAGAAACTCCATCGGTGACAGAATGGAGAAAAAACCTTGGGAGAAACCAGGCTCAGTTGGGGGGGCAGTTCTCCTCTGACCAGACGAAACCAGCAGTTCAATTCCAGGCTGCAGCAAAGTCAGATTGTGCAGAAGAATCATGTATCTTGTGGTCTTGTCCTGGTGGTCATCTGAGACAAGGTTTTTACAGGGGAACTGTATCTGGGGCTCTAGCTGTCCTGGTCTCCGCTGTCTTTCAGGGATGTAAATGTCCTTTCTAGGTGCTGATCCACCATCTGGTCTGGATACGTACTGGATCCGGGGGACTGCAGTGACCCTCTGATCTGGATACAGACTGGATCTGGTGGCTATGGTGAACTCGGAATAAGAGAGAAACAGACTAATATTAGCGTAGATGCTATACTTCTAATGATGTAGCAAGTACATCGGGTGTTATGGGAAGTGTTCCCGGCTCCGGTTTACCTAATTAATGCAGCCTAAATATCCTTTAATCTCTTAGCCTGCACCCCAACGCCCTCGTCCTGAAACCCTCTAAACTCGCACGTGTCAGTGTTTATGAATAGATTAAATGAAATGGGACAAATTTAATCTTGACAATCTATATATCATTATAAAGAACTAAGCCTCAAGTATTGACGACATATCACTGTTTTTCAATGGAAAGCTTATAAAGACTGTATTTGCTACATTTGTGTAAGCAGTACACATACAAACATGAGCAATGAAAACGCTGTACATACCAGATCCATCGTAATAACTAGTCATAAACACATCCACAGCTGTAAATCCCGGTTTAGTTAGAAAGGTAAGGGTCCACTGAACGACATCTCATGAAGCACCTTTAGTCCAACGAAGCAATAACTTTGTAATATGGATCATAATTCCTTTGTTTACATTTCATTTATTCAGCGACAGAACTGTTTGTGTCCGTTATGGAATAACTCATGGTTGGAAACTGCGTCTTGGTAGTAAAAACACGGCATGAGGCAATCCACCGGAAAAAAGAATGAATGAAAAATAGGCGAAAGATAGTTTATTTGAATTTGCCGCTCTCTCCTCAGGGCTCGTGATGCGCTCTGACGCACCTGTCAGCTGATGGAGGCGGAACTTATAGCGATCGCCTTTTTCTTTGTTTGTTTTCATTTTTGACAGTTTTTATATATGTGAGAGTGTGTTTTATGTTGAATGTGAATGTATCTGCATAATTACCCTCTGTTTGAGTGCAAATCAGCCCAAATCAGCTCGCTATTATTGTATGATCACGGCTATCAAAGTGAACGTGTCTATATGAATAGAGAGAGTGGATTATTTACTTTATGGCACATTTGTGTTATTACCATCTGTTTAAGTGGCCATCAGCACATCAGCACTTATTTGCATCGTAATTCATTGTAAAAGATGCATTTCTAGCAATCTCAGGATGTTCTGTTATTGGCAAACAAAGTTAAAAAAATATATATATTTTTCTTATTATTCTTATTTTTCTTACTCAAATTATTCTTATTGTATTTTTCTAGTGCTCAAATAAATCACTCATATGATAGAATAGAATAGCCTTTTATTGTCATTGCACTGTGAAGGTACAACGAAACTAGGGGTGCTCCCTCACCCATCAAGATACATAAAAACAACATACATAAAACAATGGCAGACAAACAAACAATATTCACTCATAAATGTAATAATTTAATATAAACAGTAATAAATATGTGCAAAATAGTATAAAAAGTATATATATACACCTATGTCTTCCTAACATTTTTCATATACATAGCAACTAATAAAAATCTTTGATTATTTATAGTTATTTTAAAAACAAGAGAATGCAAAAGTACTTGACTTATTGCCTTGGGGCGATTAAGAATTAATTTCCTTTAAGAGCTTGTGTGTGTAAAACCATGAGTATTTGCAGTTCGTATAGCCCAGGGGAAAAAACTGTTTGTCATCCTACTAGAATGTGATTTGGTTGACCTGTACCGTCTCCCTGAGGGCAGCAGATCAAACAAGCGGTAGGCAGGGTGTGAGGAATCAGTAGTGATGGCTTTGGTTCTTCTGAGACAGCAGGATGTGGATATGTTTTCCAGGCTGGGCAGAGGACAGCCAATTATCTTCTGGGCAGTGTTAATGACCCTCTGCACCGCTTTTCTATCCTCACCGGTTGAGCCTGCATACCAAACGCTTAAACAATATGTGAATATGCTCACCACAGAGGAGTTATAGGAAAGCCAGCAGCAGCTTTGTGTCCATATTGTTCTTTCTGAGGACACGTAAGAAGTGTAGCCGCTGCTGGGCCTTCTTAACCAGGGCCCTGATGTTGTGGGTCCACGAGTAGTCAGAAGAGATGTAGGTGCCCAGAAACTTAAAGTTGGTGACAATTTCCACCTGGGCTCCATTTATGAGGAGGGGGGTGTAATCCTGTCTGTGCTTCCTGAAGTCCAGAATTAACTCTTTTGTTTTTGAAATATTTAAAGTCAGGTTATTTTCTGAGCACCAGCGCGATAAAACCTTCACCTCTGCCCTATAAGCTGACTCATCCCCATTAAAAATACATCCAACCACTGTGGTGTCATCAGCATATTTTATAATATGGTTAGTTGGATAAATTGGAGAGCAATCATAGGTGTACAGTCCATACAGCAGTGGGCTCAAAACGCAGCTTTGAGGAGAGCCAGTACTCAGCGTTAGTGTGGAGGATTGATGTGGGCCGAATCTCACGGATTGTGGACGGCTCGTTAGAAAGTTTTTAATCCAGTTACAGGTGGAGAGGGGGATCTGCAGCTGTAACAGTTTACTGTGAAGAATGTCCGGAATAATTGTGTTAAAAGCTGAGCTATAGTCCACGAAGAGCATCCTTACATAGCTGTTCTTGTTCTCCAGATGGCTCAGCGCTGTATGAAGTGTAAGGGCGATAGCATCCTCTGTGGACCTGTTTGCCCGATAGGCAAACTGGTAGGGGTCGAAGAAAGGGGGTAGGCAGTCTCTAATGTGCTGGGAGACTGATCGCTCCAGGCACTTCATAATTACAGACGTCAGAGCGATGGGTCTATAGTCATTTAAGGTGTCTATGGCTGGTTTTTTGGGAATGGGAATAATAATGGAGGCCTTCAGACATGTGGGAATAGTGGCATGTGTCAGGGAGAGATTGAAAAGTTTTGTGAGGATCCCTGCCAGCTGGTCTGCACATGCTTTAACCACCGCTCCTGGGATGCCATCTGGACCAGCAGCTTTTTGTGGATTTACCGCTCTCAGGTACTTCCTAACCTCATGCTCCTGAAGAGAGAGAGATGAACCGCTGGAGCCGGGTGGGAGGGGCAGTGACTGCCGATGTATGGTATTGGTCTCAAACCGGGCAAAGAAGCTGTTTAGCTCCTCCACCAGGATGCTGCTGCTGGAGGATGTAGAGGGGGGGTGGCCTTTATAGTTGGTTAAGGCCTGTATACCCCTCCACATCTGTCGCGGGTTATTATCAGTCAGATGACCCTCTACTTGCCCCTTATAAGAATCCTTGGCCTGCTTAATACCCCTCCTCAGGTCTGCCCTGGCAGTGCTGTATAGAGCTCTGTCTCCTGTCTTGAAGGCCAGGTTACGGGCTCTGATCAGAGTCTGGACTTCACTTGTCATCCAGGGCTTCCTGTTTGGGAAGATCCGTATGCGTCTTTCCTCTGTGACGTTTCCAATACAACACTTGATGTAAAAGAGGACAGACTCAGTGTGTGTGTCCAGGTTCTGATCTTCAAAAATACTCCATTCTGTGCATGCGAAGCAGTCTTGCAGCTGAATGAGTGCCTTTTCGGGCCAGGCTGTGATGGTCTGTATGGCTGGTTTTGATGTCTAAGTTTCTGTCTAGTGTTTTATAATTGAAAAAAAAAATATGCAGTGATATGTTTACTGACTAAATAGTTTGTAGAAGCCTTTAATACTATTGGGAAATATATTTTCTTATATTTGGGGGGTGGGGGTGTAGACATAGTCTCATAAAAATATTTGCAGGAGTCTCATTTTTCATGATATTTTATTCAGATTTGAAATAGAAACTCATGAGACGTGGCTTTCAACCCATTACTTTTCTAGATTGCTCCAGGACTCATTTCATGTATTTTCATTTCCAATAAAAAAATATTTAAGTGTGGTTAAAAAAAAAAAGAAATTCAAGGCACTTCAGTGTCTATAACTTTTAATATTTTTGAGCATTATCAAATCTGGTTGATAAAAAGTAAAGCGCAAAGTGTCTTCTTTCCAAAGACACCAAGAGTATGTTTGTAACACACTGAAATAGGAAACTGTTGCAATTATAAGTTGGATAGAGCACTTTCTGCTGTGAGTCCCATAATGGGAGATGGGTCTTAAATCTAGATTTAAACTGCAAGAGTGTGTCTGCCTCCCGAACAATGTTAGGTAGGTTATTCCAGAGTTTAGGTGCCAAATAGGAAAAGGATCTGCCGCCCGCAGTTGATTTTGATATTCTAGGTATTATCAAATTGCCTGAGTTTTGAGAACGTAGCGGACATAGAGGATTATAATGTAAGAGGAACTCATTCAAATACTGAGGTGCTAAACCATTCAGGGTTTTATAAGTAATATGCAATATTTTAAAATCTATACGATGTTTGAAAGGGAGCCAGTGCAGTGTTGACAGGACCGGGCTAATATGGTCATACTTCCTGGTTCTAGTAAGAACTCTTGCTGCTGCATTTTGGACTAGCTGTAGTTTGTTTACTAAGCGTGCAGAACAACCTGTCATGCTGTCAGTCTCTGTTTTTCTGTCTGTTTCCTTTTTTGGACCTGGCCCTCCGTCCCTCCCCCTGATCCTCCGCCAGTCCACCACCCTCCTGGACTCCTTGTTTTGTGTTACACTTCTCTTGTCTCTGTCTCCCCATTTTACCTGGTTGTCTTGTCTCTGTCTCCCCATTTAAGCTGGTTGTCTTGTCTCTATTTCCCCATTTTATCTGGTTGTTTTGTCTCTGTTTCCCCATTCTACCTGGTTGGTTTGTCTCTGTTTCCCCATTCTACCTGGTTGTTTTGTCTCTGTTTCCCCGTTTTACCTGGTTTTTTTGTCTCTGTTTCCCCATTTTACCTGGTTCTCCTCTCTCTGTGTACCATGTTTTCTGTCCCTCCGTCCCTCCCCCTGATCCTCCGCCGTTCCCCCATCCTCCTGGACTCCTTGTTTTGTGTTACACTTCTCTTGTCTCTGTCTCCCCATTTTACCTGGTTGTCTTGTCTCTGTCTCCCCATTTAACCTGGTTGTCTTGTCTCTATTTCCCCATTTTATCTGGTTGTTTTGTCTCTGTTTCCCCATTCTACCTGGTTGGTTTGTCTCTGTTTCCCCATTCTACCTGGTTGTTTTGTCTCTGTTTCCCCATTTTACCTGGTTGTTTTGTCTCTGTTTCCCCATTCTACCTGGTTCTCCTGTCTCTGTGTACCATGTTTTCTGGCCCTCCGTCCCTCCCCCTGATCCTCCGTCGGTCCACCACCCTCCTGGACTCCTTGTTTTGTGTTACACTTCTCTTGTCTCTGTCTCCCCATTTTACCTGGTTGTCTTGTCTCTGTCTCCCCATTTAACCTGGTTGTCTTGTCTCTATTTCCCCATTTTATCTGGTTGTTTTGTCTCTGTTTCCCCATTCTACCTGGTTGGTTTGTCTCTGTTTCCACATTCTACCTGGTTGTTTTGTCTCTGTTTCCCCATTTTACCTGGTTGTTTTGTCTCTGTTTCCCCATTCTACCTGGTTCTCCTGTCTCTGTGTACCATGTTTTCTGTCACTCCGTCCCTCCCCCTGATCCTCCGCCAGTCCACCATCCTCCTGGACTCCTTATTTTGTGTTACACTTCTCTTGTCTCTGTCTCCCCATTTTACCTGGTTGTCTTGTCTCTGTCTCCCCATTTTACCTGGTTGTCTTGCCTCTATTTCCCCATTTTATCTGGTTGTTTTGTCTCTGTTTCCCCATTCTACCTGGTTGGTTTGTCTCTGTTTCCCCATTCTACCTGGTTGTTTTGTCTCTGTTTCCCCATTTTACCTGGTTGTTTTGTCTCTGTTTCCCCATTCTACCTGGTTCTCCTGTCTCTGTGTACCATGTTTTCTGGCCCTCCGTCCCTCCCCCTAACCCTCCGCCGCTCCACCTCCCTCCTAGTTTCTTTATCTGTTGGTTTTCCCTTGGTTTCAGGTGGAGCATCTGGCAGCTGCTCCGTGGAGGAGGGGGTAATGTCACGCTGTCAGTCTCTGTTTTCCTGGGTGTCCACTAGTGAGCTCACTTCTCCTTAGGCACTTCACCATAGGCACTATAATTCCTCTAGTCTGGTCCTGTCTTCACAGTAATTGCACTCCAGTTAATCGCACCAGGTGCAGGCAATCTATTGTCATTAGTCTCCTTATAAATACCTGTCTTTCCCTGTTGTTTGTATGGAGTCCTTATCCTTCGTGTTACCAATGTTCTCGTCTCCCGAGACTTACCCTTAACATTTCTGTATTTGACATTGAGAGCATAGGCCATAATTAACATATATTTTTGATATGGAAAAATGCAGTTTTACAAATGCTAGAAACGTGGCTTTCTAAGGAAAGATTGCGATCAAATAGCACACCTAGGTTCCCAACTAATAACGTACAATATACATAGCAGCCATAAAGTCTTAGACAGTGTTTTAGGTTATTACATGCAGAGTTTTTAGGTCCTATAATTCACCTCAGTTTTTTTCAGGATTTAGCAGTAAGAAATTGCTCGTCATCCAGTTTTTTATATAGACTATGCATTCCATTAGTTTTTCAAATTGGTGTGTGTCACCGGCCCACGAAGAAATAAAGAGCGAGTATCATCAGCGTAACAGTGAAAGCTAACACCATGGTTCAAAGTGTTCAAGTCTATGCAAAAGAATTTTGTGGTCAATTGTGTCAAACGCAGCACTAAGATCCAATAAAACTAATAGATACAACCACGATCAGATGATAAGAGCAGGTCATTTGTAACTCAAAGGCGAGCAGTCTCAGTACTATGATATGGTTTAAATCCTGTATGAAGTCATTTTGAGTATAATTTTTATTAATATTGTTTTCTAAAATAAGGTACATGTAATATGACGATGTTTTTGCAACTACTCAAAGTCTCACATGCAGTGTGACCATCCAAATCCATACACTTATTTGTTCACTCCTTCCTGCCCACCTAGCAAACTGACTTGGCCCACATGTGTCCTCCTGTCGGCAATGGCATGTACCCTTTCAGTCAGAGCTGGGCCATGTCATGTGTGGCAATGACGGCACGGCGGGGATCACGGCAAACAACATGAGGGCCGATTGTTGGTGGGAGGAGTCCAGTGATATGTGGCCGAAATCATGATAAGATCTGGCAGCATATTGTGTGACCCATGATAAACAAGATAAATACAATATTGCAAGCTAATGGTTAAATGATCACATACATTTAAATGAAGTGTAGTATTGTTAAAATGTAGTCTTTGAAATGGGAAGTCAAAACAGAATTAAACATTTTCATTTAAATATTAAGTCAAGTGCATTAATAATTTTATTAAATTTTATATTATTATTCTTGGTACAAATAATCTTAGAATCCTTACATGAAAAGAAAGAGAAAGAGAGAGAATATTTAACCATTATCATGTAATATTTATTTGGTTTACTATGGGACACACACTGATCTATAATAGAGAGTGGGGGCACATCATTTTTCATTAGTATGCTGTCATGCACAAGCATTAAATAAAATGATCATGAAAGTATTTCATTTTTTATTTAAATCCTGTATGCAGGGGGGAGGAAGATGGCGTCATAGAGCGGACATGCGTTTTGGCGAGCTCCTGTGACATTACTTCAAATATTCGGTTTAACATATATTTTCACTCAGTGAAATCATTCTACTTGGTTGAAGTGTTACTCTGCCCTGTCTTTAGATAATTTTTTTTAAAGGATCTGACAGAATCCCGAAAGCTAAGAAGACTGTGTCAAAGTTCTATCATCAGCACCGTCGAGCAGGATGGTAATATGGACGACGCGACCGTAGATAGTCGTGAGGAGGAAAGCTCCAACTCCAACTTTGCTCAAGCCATTTTATTAATGGAAAACATTACGAAGGTAATAGATGAGAAAGTGAATACTGTCCTGTCCGCGATAAACGATCAGACAGTTCACTTCCAGGCCTTGGTCGATCGAGTGGGCGAGGTGGAGGAGCGGATCGCCGGTGTGGAAAATTCGACCGAATGCATCCAAGCTACGGTGGCTGATCTTCAAAAAATAGTGAGTGAAATGTCAGCGCATATAGACGATCTGGAGAATCACGTGCGCAGATGTAATTTTCGTCTACTCGGGTTGCCAGAGGGAACCGAAGGCAGTGATCCGGTGCATTTCTTTGAAAAGTGGCTGCCCGATTACTTGAAGATTACAATGAAAGCAGGGCGGATCAAGCGTGATCGCGCTCTTTGGCGCATTTTCCAGGACCTGCGCAATGACCAAGACCTGTCATCATAAAGTTCCACAACTTTACGGAAAAGCAGTGAGTGTCGAACGCAGCTTGTCATGTCATTCTTCAACGATTATTCTGCGATAGTGATAAAGAAACGCAAAGCTTTCGACGATGTCAAGAAATGATTGCAGAGGATGAAGATCGAATATGCCTTGCTGTATCCTGCAACTCTGAGGCTGAACATCAATGGGACGATGAAGCGATTCGCCTCACCGGATGATTTGACTGCGTTCATTGATAGCCTGGGCTAGCGTGACAAACTTTCGCTGGAAGTTATGTGGTACATGAACAAAATAATTCACTGAGTGAAGAAGTTGTATTATGTTGCTGAGAGCTTGGTGACGTTTGTGTTTACCTTATGTTAAAGAATGTGAGTGGTGTTTGTGAGGGTAGGCGGTTGCCTATAAAAGATAAGAGTAAGAATTGTCCTTCCTGCATGTTTGGCAGGTTTGTTCCCTTGAATAGTTTTCAGTTTTTTTGTTTTTTTTCAAAGCTCAGATTTTTTTAAAAGTCCCGACATATGCTCTTTTTACAGGCCAATCTCATTACTGAACGTCAACCAGAAATTGCTTTCTAAAATTTTTGCAATGCCTCTTGAAAAAGGTCTGCCTATGATAATTGGGATTGATCAAACATGGTTTATACAGGGTAGGAACTCATCTGATAATATTAGACGACTTTTAAATGTTATTTACTCCTTTAAAGTGAAATCCATAGATGGGCTAGTACTGTCTTTGGATGCGGAGAAGGCGTTTAATTGGTTTGAATGATCCTATCTTTTTTGTTTTGGATACATTTGGCCTAGGCAAAAATTGTGTGCAGTGGATCAGCGTGCTGTATACAGACCCATGTTCTGCTGTAGTGACAAATGGCTTTAGATCAGATTATTTTCCTATGCATAGAGGCACCAGGCAGGGTTGCCCCCTGTCACCGCTTTTATTTGCGCTGGCTATAGAGCCTTTAGCTGAAGCAATCAGATCTGCAACAGCTATTTCAGGTTTACAGACATATACATCATAAGATTGAACTGTATGCTAATGATGTATTGCTTTTTTATCTTAGCCTGAGAAGTCAGTTCCCGCTGTAATTGAGCAGATACAGTTCCTTTTCTGGTTATAACGTAAATTTAACTAAATCTGAAGCTATGCCTTTACGTACTCTTATTTCTAAACCTAACATTGTGCCCTGTTTTCCTTTTAAGTGGTTACCTCTAGGTTTTGTCTATTTGGGTATTTCTATCTCTACATCTTTGAAGCTGATGTATGAATATAATTTTGTTCCCTTATTTGAGAAAATACGTAAGGATTTGGAACGTTGGAATTCCTAGCCAATATCTTTGCTGGGCCGGATAGCACTTGTAAAGATGATTGTGTTACCCAAACTGTTATATCCTATTTGAATGGTTCCTATAGACGGTTTCATCGGGCGCACGCGCCTGGACCTAAGTTAACTTCCGGTCTGTGTTGTGTATATCGGTCTGGCTGCGGTGCCATCTACAAACGCAGTTAAAGCCAAGGTGATGATTAGACTGAAGTTGGGCTCAGGTGGATGTGCTGCGGGATGTGTTTCCCATACATTTCTTTATTTTTGGAGCCACAATTTTAAAACTGATCGAGTTTCAAAAAGGTTTCGTTAAATAAACATGAGTAACGTAACGTTACGTAACGTACTGCACGTTTAATAATACTAATTCCTTACATTTATGTTTAAATATCAAAACGAGGCACGGGTGTTTTTATATCACTGTATTTCTGAAGGAAGACTTGCATGTTATATGCCTGATAGCAGCGTATGAGCGTACCAGCTCTGCTTTGTTTACAGCTGTTACTGGGGAAACCTCTATTTCTCGCGCTTTATGTCTATGCTTTAAAACATCTCCTGCTGGCAAATAATGAATTTGCATTTTCATGAAGTCCAAAAAATTCACATCTGAAGAACAAGCATGGGTCTTTTTTAACAAATAGAAATCTACATTAAATCTCTTGCAATACAAAAAAACAGCCTTTCGTTACCCCTCGAATACCCCTGACATTAAAAGAACAAAAAAAATATAACGACATAAACTTTTAACAATTCCAGAAAAAAGAGAGAAAGAGAAAACTCTTAAAAAATATGTATATATGTAACTCAAAGGGAGCATAGTTCCTATTTATTAACAATTTAACCTGGGACATTATTATTTTGTATTTTTTTTCTTCATCCCCCGATGAAGAGGTCCATTGTCTTTTCATTTGTGCTTATTTTATGGTCAAAAATCATCCGAACCAAACGAAAAATTGTGAAAATTATGTGGGGAAAATTTCAACGCCATCAGAAAGGCTCTACTTACCACAAAAAAAGCTTTACAACCTTTCTCTCTGGCATCTTTCACCATGGGCCACAGAAGTTTTCGTCTTTCCACATTCAGCGGGTCAGGTCCTCTGTAAACCGTAAGTGCTGCGCTTGAAGGAATTCCCAGTTCTTCACCCTTTTCCAAAGTAGATCATGAGTCTATGAACAATGTCCACATCGACCTTGCATCTTTCGATTAGTTCTGGAGCAACTGAACTGCAGGTTCCAATCACCAGATGCTTGAGATCTTCATCCGTTTTCTCTGGAACACCATGCAACCTCAAATTCCATCTCCGCCGATATCTCTCAGCTTCATTGCCTTTTCGTTCAAGCTCAGAAACTTTCTGCTCATGTGATTTAGTAATTTCTTTAACTGCTTTCATTTCATATTTGAAGTCCTTAACTTCATTCAGCACAAAGTCAATTGACTTTTTCAGGGTTCCAATGCTGAGCGTATTTTTTTATTTCAAGTTGTTCTGAGGTTTTGGATATGCTAAGGAATTTGAATACATCAGGAAGATAACTTAAAAAGCAGTCTTTTGTGGTAGAAGTGATGGTTCTTCTATACTTGTAACAAGAAGTAGAATTTACAATTTTGGCTATATGAAGTTTGCACAGAACTAAATAATGATCTGAGATATCATCACTTGGCTGAATAATTTCAACACTATCAACATCAATTCCATGTGACAGTATTAAATCTAGAGTATGATTTCGACAATGAGTAGGTCCTGAAACATGTTGTCTAACACCAATAGAGTTCAGAATGTCTATGAATGCTGATCCCAATGCATCTTTTTCATTATCAACATGGATATTAAAATCACCAACTATTAAAACTTTATCTGCAGCCAGAACTAACTCAGATGTAAAATCACCTTTAATAAACTCTTTAATAAAGTCTGTATGGTGCCCTGGTGGCCTGTATACAGTAGCCAGTACAAACATAACAGGGGATTTATCATTAACATTGGTTTCTCTGGATAATGTTATATGAAGCACCATTACTTCAAACGAGTTATACTTGAAGCCTGCCCTCTGAGAAATCCTGAAAACATTATTATAAATTAAAGCAACTCCTCCCCCTTTGCCTTTTAGATGCGGCTCATGTTTATAACAGTAATCTTGGGGGGCTGACTCATTTAAAATAATGCAATCATCAGGTTTTAGCCAAGTTTCTGTCAAACAGAGCACATCTATATTATGATCAGTGATCATATTATTTACAAAAAGTGTTTTTGTAGAAATGGATCTGATATTCAATAAGCCAAGCTTTATCATTTGTTTATCCATATTGCATTTGTTTTTTATTTGTTGAACCTCAATTAAATTGTTAGCCTTAATTTGGTTTGGACGTTTTTTGTATTTTCTAGTTCAGGGAATAGACACAGTCTCTATAGTGTGATATCTTGGTGAAAGAGTATCTATGTGCTGAGAATTAGCTGACCTCTGTGACGGGAGGCAGCTAGCAGACGGGCGGTTTAGCCAGTCTGTCTGCTTCCTGACCTGGGCCCCAGTTAGTCAAGTAGAGATATCATCAGGAAACATGGTGTTAGCTTTCACTGTTATGCTGATGATACTCAGCTCTATATTTCTTCGCGGCCCGGTGAAACACACCAATTTGAAAAACTAATGGAATGCAAAGTCGATATAAAAAACTGGATGACGAGTAATTTCTTACTGCTAAATTCAGAAAAAAACAGAGGTGTTTATTATAGGACCGAAAAACTCTGCTTGTAAAAACCTAGAACACTGTCTAAGACTTGATGGTTGCTCTGTCAATTCTTCGTCATCAGTTAGGAACCTAGGTGTGCTATTTGATCGCAATCTTTCCTTAGAAAGCCACGTTTCTAGCATTTGTAAAACTGAATTTTTCCATCTCAAAAATATATCTAAATTACGGCCTATGCTCTCAATGTCAAATGCAGAAATGTTAATCCATGCATTTATGACCTCAAGGTTAGATTATTGTAATGCTTTATTGGGTGGTTGTTCTGCACGCTTAGTAAACAAACTACAGCTAGTCCAAAATGCAGTAGCAAGAGTTCTTACTAGAACCAGGAAGTATGACCATATTAGCCCGGTCCTGTCATCGCTGCATTGGCTCCCTATCAAACATTGTATAGATTTTAAAATATTGCTTATTACTTATAAAGCCCTGAATGGTTTAGCACCTCGGTATTTGAATGAGCTCCTTTTACATTATACTCCTCTTCGTCCGCTACGTTCTCAAAACTCAGGAAATTTCATAATACCTAGAATATCCAAGTCAACTGCGGGCGGCAGATCCTTTTCCTATTTGGCACCTAAACTCTGGAATAACCTACCTAACATTATTCGGGAGGCAGACACACTCTTGCAGTTTAAATCTAGATTAAAGACCCATCTCTTTAACCTGGCATACACATAACATACTAATATGCTTTTAATATCCAAATCTGTTAAAGGATTTTTAGGCTGCATTAATTAGGTAAACCGGAACCGGGAACACTTCACATAACACCCTATGTACTTCCTACATCATTAGAAGAATGGCATCTACGCTAATATTTGTCTGTTTCTCTCTTGTTCAGAGGTCACTGTGGCCACCAGATCCAGTCTGTGTCCAGATCAGAGGGTCACTGCAGTCACCCGGATCCAGTACGTATCCAGACCAGATGGTGGATCAGCACCTAGAAAGGACATCTACTGCCCTGAAAGACAGCGGAGACCAGGACAACTAGAGCCCCAGATACAGATCCCCTGTAAAGACCTTGTCTCAGAGGACCACCAGGACAAGACCACAAGATACATGATTCTTCTGCACAATCTGACTTTGCTGCAGCCTGGAATTGAACTGCTGGTTTCGTCTGGTCAGAGGAGAACTGCCCCCCCCAACTGAGCCTGGTTTCTCCCAAGGTTTTTTTCTCCATTCTGTCACCGATGGAGTTTCGGTTCCTTGCCGCTGTCGCCTCTGACTTGCTTAGTTGGGGTCACTTCATCTACAGCGATATCGTTGACTTGATTGCAAATAAATGCACATACACTATTTAACTGAACAGAGATGACATCACTGAATTCAATGATGAACTGCCTTTATCATTTTGCATTATTGAGACACTTTTTTCCAAATTAATGTTGTTCAGTTGCTTTGACGCAATGTATTTTGTTTAAAGCGCTATATAAATAAAGGTGACTTTGACTTTTGACTTTGTCAAACACTGAAGATCTCTCTCGAAAGTGTACAAATGATCTGTCATTTCAATGTCAGTATTTGTCCCTTCATCTTGACTTTTGCATGTAATAATCTAGAACACTGTCTAAGACTTGATGGCTGCTCTGTCAATTCTTCGTCATCAGTTAGGAACCTAGGTGTGCTATTTGATCGCAATCTTTCCTTAGAAAGCCAAGTCTCTAGCATTTGTAAAACTGAATTTTTCCATCTCAAAAATATATCTAAATTACGGCCTATGCTCTCAATGTCAAATGCAGAAATTAATCCATGCATTTATGACCTCAAGGTTAGATTATTGTAATGTTTATTGAGTGGTTGTTCTGCACGCTTAGTAAACAAACTACAGCTAGTCCAAAATGCAGTAGCAAGAGTTCTTACTAGAACCAGGAAGTATGACCATATTAGCCCGGTCCTGTCAACACTGCACTGGCTCCCTATCAAACATCGTATAGATTTTTAAATATTGCTTATTACTTATAAAGCCCTGAATGGTTTAGCACCTCAGTATTTGAAACCTCCACGTCCACTCCGTTCTCAAAGCTCAGGAAATTTGATAATACCTAGAATATCAAAATCAACTGCGGGCGGCAGATCCTTTTCCTATTTGGCGCCTAAACTCTGGAATAACCTACCTAACATTGTTCGGGAGGCAGACACACTCTTGCAGTTTAAACCTAGTTTAAAGACCCATCTCTTTAACCTGGCTTACACATAACATACTTATATGCTTTTAATATCCAAATCCATTAAAGGATTTTTAGGCTGCATTAATTAGGTAAACCGGAACCGGGAACACTTCCCATAACAGCCGATGTACTTGCTACATCATTAGAAGAATGCCATCTACGGTAATGTTAGTCTGTTTCTCTCTTATTCGCCTCTGGCTTGCTTAGTTGGGGTCACTTCATATACAGTGATATCGTTGACTTGATTGCAAACAAATGCACAGACACTATTTAAACTGAACAGAGATGACATCACTGAATTCAATGATGAACTGCCTTTAACTGTCATTTTGCATATTGACACACAGTTTTCCTAATGCATGTTGTTCAGTTGCTTTGACGCAATGTATTTTGTTTAAAGCGCTATATAAATAAAGGTGACTTGACTTGATGTGATTGTATTTTCTATTATTATTGTTATAGTAAAGTGTTAAGTGTTTTTATATTTAACTTCTGGGCTCATCTATACACTTTATATGTTCCTCCTCACTCCTTTTGAGTCTAGAACTGGTCCAGTGGATGTTTACATTGGAGGACACAAGTGCCACATACTGTGGGGGGTGGACGGTAAATCCATTATCAGTGCCTTTTTTTGCACTAATGCTGTGTGCTGCACAAATCACCTGTCATGTTGTTAACAATGTTACTGTTTATTGTGGAAACATGCAATGAACAATGTCTACATCAGGGTGAGTTTAAGCAAATGGCAAGAACTATTTGTTCATAAAACAAATAAAATGCAAAAGGGTGCCTTTACAATAATAATAAAAAAAAAAACCATATAAACAGTCACCCAACTGGATCCCATTAAAATCCTATAGGAATAATCCTACAGGATATTTTTGTCTTGTCCTACAAGAATATTCCTATCAGAATCCTATAGGAACGGTTCCAAAATATGATAGAAATTCCAATTAGAATCCTATACAGTTTCTTTTTGGAATCCTTTAGGATTTTTTGACAAGGGCTACTTCGTTGAATATACAGCTAAACAAAAATATAAAGCTTTCAAAATGCAAGGCAGGTTTTAATCCCCAAATATCACCTCTCTTCCAACGTGTAACTTGTCGTGTGTGCTTTGACGCAGCAAGTTTGAGTAATAATTAAAATAATCAGTTTTTAAGTTTTTCTAGAGAAGGGCCTTACAGCCATTATGGGTTTTAAAGAGTTAACATTAGAATAGTCAGCCTAAGTTGCAATTGAATAAGTTAACTCTGCTAACCTAGCTACAAAAACAATGCAAAATAGCTTGCTGTGTTATTTGACTTTAGGTGACTGACTTAGTGGCTAGATTTTATAATAGTGACAACGATTATGTTGTCTTATTAATATTAATTGAATATTAATTAATTAATATTCATTAATTAAGGTCACGTTAAAACATCACACTAACCTCCTGCACCTGCCCTGATTAACTCTCCCTCCCTGTTAATCATGTATCTAACACGCTTTCCGTTTCTATTACACTCTCCTGCTCACTCTGTCCCTCCTTCACTTCACTATCAGACACCTGCTCCTCTGCCTGGGTGCCACCGGCGCTTCCATGGCTAGTCGCCTCCATGTGCTATGTTCACATGTTTTTGCAAAATGTCGTCAGGTACCGTAGGCTTGGAAACTGAAGCTACAGCACTAAACATGTCAGTTATTTTTGCACATGTTGAGGCATCAACCTCTAGAATTTTTATTTTTTTGGCCTGTAACTTGATCCGCACAAATTTTGCGCATTTGTTTCTCCATCCTAAATCCACAAATTTCTGTCTGAGCCACTGACTGCATCTGACACAAGAAACAGAGGGGGAGGGGTGGAGCCTGTTAAGAGATGATTGGGCCAGCCCAGTGTCAGTATTAAAAATGGACCAACGGGCCGCTGTCCCTGCTTTACATCGACCGGCCCCCGAGTGCGTCGGCCCACCGGGCATTTGCCAAGTGGATATAACTGCAGACCGGAGATCTCCAAAATGGGGCGTGAACTCCAAATTTGGGGCGGGGTCTCCTTTCACAAAGAATTTAACCATTGGCACCATTCACAATTGTTACTGACTTACATTTCAAAATAAAACTTTATAAATTAAACAGTGTTTCTAGTTCATCTAAAATAAAATATGCTATATAAATAAATATTCTTCACAAGAGCAGAGCCCAAAGTTTGTGGCCAGTGGTGTTTGGACCCAAGTTTGAACATCTGCTTCATGATGTAAACAGGAAGCATATCTTAGGAAACACTTTAACTGACACAACCAATAAAAACTTCAGAATCAGCTGTGGGTTGGAGTCTGCACTGAAGTGGATTGGGGGAAAAATTGTGCATGCGTGTCATGCACCTGTCTCTCAATGGGAGGAAGCCACGCCCTATTTTGGAACTCCCACCCCGTTTTGGAGTTCCCGCCCCTATTTGGAGATCTCCAGGCTGCAGTTATACCCTTCTCCCTTCCGCCAGATTACCAGTCCAGTCGTGTCAGATGTGTGTTACCTGGGCTAAGGAGAAGAAGAACTGGACTGTTGCCAAGTGATCCAAAGTCCTCTTTTCAGATGAGAGCAAGTTTTGTATTTCATTTGGAAACCAAGGTCCTGGAGTCTGGAGGAAAGGTGGAGAAGCTCATAGCCCAAGATGCTTGAAGCCCAGTGTTAAGTTTCAACAGTCTGTGATGATTTTGGGTGCAATGTGATCTGTTGATGTTGGTCCATTGTGTGTTTTGAAAAATAAAGTTACTGCACCCGTTAACCAAGAAATTTTGGAGCACATCATGCTTCCTTCTGCTGACCAGCTTCTTGAAGATTCCAATTTCATTTTCCAGCAGGATACGGCACCTGCTCACCAAAAGTTGGTTAAATGACCATGATGTTGGTGTGCTTGATTGGCCAGCAAACTCACCAGACCTGAACCCCATAGATTGGATATTGTCAAGAGGAAAATGAAAGGAGATGAAAAAATGTAGATGAGCTGAAGGCCACTGTTAAAGAAACCTGGGTTTCAAGACCACCTCAGCAGTGCCACAAACTGATCACCTCCATGCAACCCCGATTTGAGGCAAAAATTAAAGCAAAAGGAGCCCCTACCAAGTACTAAGTTCATGTACAGTAAATTAACATACTTTCCAGAAGGCCAACAATTCACTAAAAAAACTTTTTTACTGATCTTATGAATTTGTTGAGATGTTGAGGTTTTTGTTAAATGTGTGCCAAAATCATCATAATTAAAAGAACCAAAGACTTAATCTACTTCAGTCTGTGTCCACTGAATTTATTTAATACACTGAAATAAATTAACTTTTCCACAACATTCTAATTTATTTAGATACACCTTGACATTCAAAATGACATTTGAGTAATTTTATGACACATGATTTCCAGTTTAAGTGTTTTTTTTTTACTTACTTGGCCTTGTGAAATTAACTTCCCAAAAATGCATGTTGCTAAATTTGTAATAAAACAAAGAGGAATTGAAGAAAAGGAGAGATGAGTTATTGGATTGTTGGGAATATTCTTATATAGCATATAATAAATTTTCCAATGTATCTGTTATGATGCAGATTGTAAACCTGGGACTTCCCAGATCAGCGCCGGGATTAGTTCCTGATATTTGGGTCATACTCTCAATTGGCAATGGCTACATCGATCTGCATGGACACTAGAAAGTCAAATACCTCAGAATCATGTAAGGGGAGTGTCATCATTACTAATTAACACTGAATAAATTAATTAGATACAGAAATAATGTAAATTATGCTATATATTTTCTGACCTCTTTGTACACAGAAAAGACAGTGGATCATTTGATCTGGCTGTGAGTGAAATGACTGCACCACTATTGCAGTCACGAGTGATGACACTGGTTACCCAACATTCAGCATGACCAACTGTGCAGCAGCTGTAGGATCAGTCTCAAATTTCATGGTGAGGCCAGGCAACCCTGTGCAACTGACACACAAAAGTCAAGTCAAAATTAATTGCTAAAGTCAATGTTGAATGCTAAATCACCATATTATGCCAGCTTTTGTCACAATTCAAATAAACTGAAAATCTCTCAATACAGTTGCTCTTTCAAATTAAATGTTTAATGAAGAAGAAGCCACTTCACAAAATAGCTATGTCGTACAAATATTCTTCTCTACAAATATTATGTGACATTTAAAAAGATGAAGATCTCTGAGGAGTGAATCCTTGGCTTTTTTTTTACTGATGCAAGTGAAAATATCAAGACAACGGCAGGACTTCCGAGTCTAAATGAAGAGATCAGATACCATTTGAAATTTTCTTCTAAAATGAGCATTTTATTAGGCTCATATGTGTAGGTTTAGTAATTTCACTTGAATTGCAATGAATAGGTTCTATGCCATTAAAGTGAAATAACTGAAGATAAACGGGCCAGAGGAAAGTTATGATTTTAAATCTTTTGTCAAATAATAACATGGATCACTGAACTTTTTTTTTTTTATTAAAAACTAATGTCATTCAAAGCTAACCCCTATAAGTTATAGCTAAATGACTTGAGGTGAAAAAACATTTCTGATACTTATAAGAGTATATTTGAAGAGTTTAGATACAAAAGCCTATATGTGCCACCTGATATTTTATTTTAAACAACTGAAACCCAGTTTACACCTAACAACTGTGTTAGAAGAAACATATATACAGTATATATATTTTGCCCCTTAATAAGGCCTTATGCAAAGCTCTGCAGAAACAAGTAAGGAATTTAGGCTGAGACTGCTCTCTTTCTTACTCAATAAATTTGTGCTGTTAAACAGAAACTGAGATTAAATGTAAGACATACAGTTTCACATTAAATCTATCTGCTGTTTCAGATCTGCCCTTTGGTGGCTGATTCCATTGCTGACATAAACCCCCACCTGAAAACATTAAATGGTGATATGATAAATCATCATTTAATAACTATTGGTATTTCAGGCTTGGTATGAAAATCAACATCATTCAATTGAATTCTTTAGTACATACAAAAAAAACAAACAAAAAAAAACATTTATGTTGTTAACATTCCAGTTTAATAGATCAATATGCTGAAATTGAATACTCAATGGTGGGGTCTCCGGTCATTTCTAATACTTCCTTGGGTTTAAAGGCAACCTTAAGCACTACTGTGGGATATAGGCTATATTTTTTGAGACACAACAAAATACCTGAATTTATGTTATTTATTTATTTATTTATTTATTTACAATTTTTAGGGTGAATTTATAACATTGGACAACACCTTTCTTATTGCTGTCTCAGGACACAGATATGCTATACTTTGGAGTATCTGCCTTCACCATCAAATTTGTGTACACCTCTACATCACTGATGATATGGTGAGATAAATGAAACGTGAAGTGGTTCTCAAATCTGAAAGCTCAATAGATGTACACACACACACACACACACACACACACACACACACACACACACACACACACACACACACACACACACACATATATATATATATATATATATATATATATATATATGATTGTCAGGAAGTGATTTTCATGATTTTGGCACACCAACATTACAGTTTGTGTTATAAATTTAAGAACCAACATTAAGTCTTTTGTCTGAATGAGCCTTGACACTGTAATCACAGCCAAAATGTCAATTTCTTATAAAAAAAAATAAAATATAAAAAAGGTAAGCTTGATTTACATTGTTTAACACACTTAAGCAAGAACAACAAACACGTAGAAACTGAATTTCGGGGTTTTCATCAGTCTTCATTTGAATAATCCATTGTATCATCACATATCACTGCCGCTGTTTGCATAGGTATATTTTTTGGAGGTGATATAGCAGAAATTGTGCAGGTAAATGGGTCTGGTGCATATTTGAATTACTGCTCCAGGGCATGTGCATTAAGGCGATTTGCGATTTTTCATTGACTAACTTAACTTTCACCATCATTTAGAATTAGACCAAATAGCATTTGTGACCGCTTAAAGCTGATTTAAAAGTGAATATGTTATGTCTTCAGCATAGTTCTGAAACGTTAAAGCCAAAAACATGTGTGAAAAAGGCTATTTGTTAGTCACATGATCCATTCGCTATTTGTAGTTACAGGAACATGCACAATAACTGACATAGAACACTTTTACAACCCTAAAGCTGCTGTCTTTGATCTTCGGCATGCATGGCACTTTAATGTTTTAATAAATGTCAGTTTCCACACATTTTCCGTTACTGAAGTGCACCTTGCAAAACTGCTTAACTTTTTGTAGTTACTCTTGTAGCCACAAGAGATCATATTGTGGTAGGATTTTGATTCTACTAGCAACATTGTCCAGCAAGGCTACTACCCTGCTGAAAAATCCAGCATTGCTTGTATGGTATGTTTTTCAGGATGGGACCAGCTTGAGATGCTGGTGTACTGGTGGACCAGCATTTGTTGTCTTTTGAGTGCTGGTGTGATCCCAGCAAGGCCACTTTTTTTTTTTTTTTTTTTTATAAAATAATAATTTTAATAAATTATTTAATAAAGAAAAATTATTTGGGGATTTTACTGCATAAACATATAACCAGCAGTGTTAAACAAATTGCTCAGTTTTCATATGGTCCTGATCTATACAGAGTAAAAGTAACACTGTAGCAGTATTGTAATAAGTTAACTAGAAAGTACATTTCCTGAAGAAAATGTGAGTGGTGCTTGCAGTGGCAAAACTCGCCCCTCTGTTGCTAAGGTGTGGTTGCTAGGGTCCCTATGATGGTTGCTAGGGCCGTTGCTAGGGTACCCAGGGTGGTTGGTAGGGTAATCGAGGTGGTTGCTAGGGTGTTGCTATGTGGTTGCTAGGGTACCCGGGGTGGTTGCTAGGGCGGTTGCTAGGGTTCCCATGATGGTTGCTAGGGCTGTTGCTAGGGTACCCAGGGTGGTTGCTAGGGTAATCGGGGCGGTTGCTAGGGTGTTGCTATGTGGTTGCTAGGGTACCCGGGGTGGTTGCTAGGGCGGTTGCTAGGGTCCCCATGATGGTTGCTAAGGCCGTTGCTAGGGTACCCAGGGTGGTTGCTAGGGTAATCGGGGTGGTTGCTAGGGCGTTTCTATGTGGTTGCTAGGGTACCGGTGGTGGTTGCTAGGGCGGTTGCTAGGGTCCCCATGATGGTTGCTAGGGCCGTTGCTAAGGTACCCAGGGTGGTTGCTAGGGTAATCGGGGCGGTTGCTAGGGTGTTGCTATGCGGTTTCTATGGTACCCGGGGTGGTTGCTAGGGTGGTTGCTATGGTAACCTGGGTGGTTGCTAGGCAGTTGCTACGGTACTTGGGGTGGTTGCTAAGGTGTTGCTAGGCGGTTGCTAGGGTGTTTTGGCTGGTTGCTAGGCAGTTGCTATGGTCTACTGGGTGGTTGCTATGGTGTTACTAGGTGGTTGGTAGTTGTCACAGATTGTCACTATGTAGTTATTATAGAGTTCTTAGCCCATTTGAGCACTTAGCTAATCACTATTAGCATGTAGCTAATCACTGCTAGCATGACTAGCATGTTGGAAGTCCAGTGTGCTAGCATGAGTCAAAACATCCATCCGCCATGTCTGTACGATGTTCTGATGCAGAGATATAGGTCGTGCAAAACGGTTGCTAGGGTACTCTGTTTGGTTGCTATGGAGTGGCCTGGCAGCTGCCAATGATGATACTCCAAAGGCTGCTCGCCAATATAAACCAACCCCCATGCCTCTACGATGTACTGATGCTGAGATATAGATCTTGCAAAACGGTTGCTAGGGTACTGTGTTTGGTTGCTAGGGAGTGGCCTGGCAGCTGACAATGATGATACTCCAAAGTCTGCTTGCTAGTATTAATGATATAAACCAACCCCCATGCCTTTATGATGTTCAGATTTGAAGATATCTCCCTATGCTTTTGGTCGCTAGGGAGCTCCAAATGGTTGCTAGGGCGTGGCTATGAAGTGTTGAAGGTGATTCGTGATTGGCCATTTGCTGCCCCGAGTCAAACGAGCCCACCCTCATGTTTCTATGACACTTCTATCCAAAGTTATTAATTTGATCTTTTTCAATGGAAGTCTATGGAGCTTGTTGCTATGGCGCTCTCTATGGTTGATAGGGCGTGGCTTGATAGATTCACAGTGATCCTGAGAGACTGATTGGTTGCCTGATTTAAATGAGCCCACCCCCTTGTCTCTATGACACTGTGATGCAGAGTTATATTCAATACAAAATCCCTATGTAATTTCCCATTGTAGCCCTCCCTATACTTAGTATGGGGCAAATTTGGGGGGCTCTTGCGCCCCAGGGGTACAACTTATACCCCATTGCGAGGTATGTTCTCATACAGCCTGATAGCCTCTCCAAATGTGGTGATTCACATGTTTCTGCGAAATTCTCATTCGGAGCTATGATCCGCCAAAGTTGGCCGTAATGCATTGTCTATGCGATTTTTCGGCCGTTATTTCGCCCGGTGTACGAACATCGTACGCCCGATCGCTTATAAAAGTCATAGCACACCATTCCCGACTAGGCCGCACGATTTGACGCCTCTTTTGCGGGTCTGTGACGAAAACTGCGGGACTAGTTACGCGCCGAAGTTTTGGCGGAAGAAGAATAAGAATAATCTATAATAATAAGTATGTGAGATAATAATAGTAGTGCCTTGCCTCCGGCAAGCACCACTAAATAAAGTAGATTCACTCTATAAGTGATGACTAAACATTAGTTATGACCAGTTTTGAGCTAGTTACTCAAAGTAAATGTAATATCTCACTCATTACTAGTTACTCCTTTCAAAAGTAATATTGTTACTTTACTTATTACTTTGTGGCAACAGTAATTAGTTACACTACTAGTTATATTACTTTTTCTTCATGCCCCACAGAAGTTGTAAATGTGTATCTTCCACATAAAATTCTAAAATGTTAATTACAACATATTTCTGCCTCATAATTTGACCAAACACTCAATAGTGTCTGATAGTGACATTCAAGTAGAAGTGCTGTATTAATCTCATTAATTGTCATGTGTAGCTTGAAGCTTTCATTATGTATTTTATCAAATCACATAAGTTTTAATGTACCACATGCTGATCAGAGGGGTGTAGGTGGGATGTAATGCCAGAGTAAAGCCACAACTAACACAACAGTGTTCAGATCATCTTTTTCTTAAAAAAAAAAAAAAATATTTAATGCAATATTTCTATCTGCTGCATGTAAGCTTTTTCCATATTCCAAGCTTACCTGCTGAACTGGGGACCTGCATGTGCGAGTCATGACAATTATGAAAATAAATCTAGGAATTATTTGATTGTTGGACTTTAAATCAGCAGTGTTGAGGCATCAAAAGTAATTAACTAAGCTGTTTTGGTTGGTAACAGTAATATTATTACTGAAATCAAATTAGTAATTAGTTACACTACTATTTACTGCAAAAAGTCATATTGGAATATAGTTGAAGTGCACTCTATCACTATTTTCAACAATATTTCACAGTCCTGACTGCACATAATAAAATCATTCTCTTTTATGTGTACTATTTGAAATCAGTTACTAACAGCTAGATTTGGACTTACAGGCCCTTCTCAAAAAAATTGCATATTGTGATAAAAGTTCATTATTTTCCATTATGTAATGATAAAAATTAAACTTTCATATATTTTAGATTCATTGCACACCAACTGAAATATTTCAGGTCTTTTATTGTTTTAATACTGATGATTTTGGCATACAGCTCATGAAAACCCCAAATTCCTATCTCAAAAAATTAGCATATTTCATCCGACCAATAAAATAAAAATGTTTTTAACACAAAAAAAGTCAACCTTCAAAAAATTATGTTTAGTTATGCACTCAATACTTGGTCGCAAATCCTTTTGCAGAAATGACTGCTTCAATCAGCCTGTGGCACTGCTGAGGTGTTATGGAGGCCCAGGATGCTTCGATAGCGGCCTAAAGCTCATCCAGAGTGTTGGGTCTTGCGTCTCTCAACTTTCTCTTCACAATATCCCACAGATTCTCTATGGGTTTCAGGTCAGGAGAGTTGGCAGGCCAATTGAGCACAGTAATACCATGGTCAGTAAACCATTTACCAGTGGTTTTGGCATTGTGAGCAGGTGCCAGGTCGTGCTGAAAAACGAAATCTTCATCTCCATAAAGCTTTTCAGCAGATGGAAGCATGAAGTGCTCCAAAATCTCCTGATAACTAGCTGCATTGACCATGCCCTTGATAAAACACAGTGGACCAACACCAGCAGCTGAGATGGCACCCCAGACCATCACTGACTGTGGGTACTTGACACTGGACTTCAGCCATTTTGGCATTTCCTTCTCCCCAGTCTTCCTCCAGACTCTGGCACCTTGATTTCCGAATGACATGCAAAATTTGCTTTCATCCGAAAAAGGATTTTGGACCACTGAGCAACAGTCCAGTGCTGCTTCGATGTATTTTTATCATTACATTATGGAAAATAATGAACTTTTATCACAATATGCTATTTTTTTGAGAAGGACCTGTATTTGGGAAGTCACTTAAGTATCAAAGTCTTTAAACAGCATCTTTCAATTTTGAACATTATCAAGTTAACAGTCCCATTGAAATGTATCTTCTCATAACCCATCATTAAACAAACGGCTTATGATTAAGATTCCATTAGGCTTTTTATTTATGATGATTATTATTATTATTTCATATCTCTAAATGTTTTGTTATGCAATGTACACAAACTCTTTTCAACTTACTTTAACAAACTTTTGTACAGATCTTATGAAGCAAGAGACAATTTATTTGAAATGTTTCACCAGTGACACTGATTAATAATGTAATCATAACTAAAGTGACTAAAATATTCAGTTCAAGGAAACTAGAATTGTCATATAATACAATAAATCATGTTTTAACCTTATATTATTTTCCCTTTACATAATTTATTAATTAGAGAAATATGCAAGCAAAAACAGTTTGTCCCCAAAACACTGCTTGCATACAGACAGCTGGCCTACTGACACTCAACCCTGGGCCAACACTATACCAGCATTAACCAGCATAGACCAGCCTGGGCCAACTCTATAGCAGCACTAACCAGCCTGGGCCAGCTTGGAATCGATGCAGTGTTTTTTTCAGCAGGGTAGATTCTTTGTCATCACCCACCCCCATTTACTTAATGATCAGAACACAAGATCTGGCAGTAATGCCCCTGATGCGACCATGTTGTTAAGTTTTTCTCTTAACAAGCTTCCTTCTCTCATGATCCACCTTGGGGCAGGTGCTGGCTTTGTCAAAAAGAGGCAGTACAAACCTTTTAAGAATTTTCACTGCATAATCAGGGATCTCCTTGGAGACTTCAATTAAATACACTATATATATGTGTGTGTGTGTGTGTGTGTGTGTGTGTAATACAGTGATGACAGAACTATAATGGTCAGAACTTTGATCTGCTGGTACGTTCTTCATAGAAGGGTAGTTGAGCACAGCTAAAATGTACAATATGTTTGGGTTTTTTTGCAGATTCCCTCTGGTTCTCCGATTAGTCTAAACACAAAGACATTTAGAACATTCATTCCTTAAGTATGACAATAGACATAGACTCCAAGATATGTCAGATTGAGAAAATGTATCCTGGTCTGATGATGAAGCTTTTGGTTGACAGTGAAGGAGCCCCTAATTATATTTGAACCAAACAACATGACTGTTCATGCCAGCAGTACTGTGACAGCTTATGCAATTTAGCCCAACAGCACACTGTCTCCACTATTTGTCCTCAATCTGGTGAGTCGCAGAGGAATAACCAAAAGTAAATTTAAATTAGATAAGTATTGTTTTATAATGATTTTCCCTTCAACCAACAGGAGGACAGTGTCATTATTCACATATATGCTCAAACTGGCAGGAAACGTGACCCTCAAGTGAGTTTTGAACCCATAAATGCTGTCTATACATACTGCATACAGCTGGATGTGTGTTTATGTTCTAAAATTATTAAAGGATTGGTACAAACTATAATTATCTTGAACAGAATTGATATGAGCTTAGCAAAAAGCTATGTGGCACCATTCCAGGTAAGAAGAAACTAGGAAAAGTGTTTACAACTGATATGAAAGCAATAATTCAGAATCTCAACATAAAATTTAATTCAACAGCTGACATCTCTTGACAATATTTTCACAATACTCTTGAAGGTTGCTGTCATTCCCAGGGTTAATGGTAAGAGTTTATAATCATTGTTGTTATTATTTTTTCTTTTTGGCATTTTAAGAAAAACTTTAACTAATATTATAACTAATATAAAGTTCATTTTTACTGTTATTTACACATGGCCCTTTTCTTTTCAGCTCATTTACAAGGTTATCCACTTCCTGCAATTTGAAATATGAAGCTTGTAAACAGTCAGCTTCAGGTTTTGAAGGTAAGTTTGTATATATATATATATATATATATATATATATATATATATATATATATATATATATATATATATATATATATATATATATATATATATAGTCATGCCCACAAATATTGGCACCCTTGGTAAATATGATCAAAAAAGGCTGTGAAAATTCATCTGCATTGTTAATCCTTTTGATTTTTTATTAAAAAAATTCACAAGAATGTATCCTTTCATTGGATAATAAGAATATAAAAATGGAGGGGAAATATCATTATGAAATTAATGTTTTTCTCAAATACTCGTTGGACACAGTTATTGGCACCCCTAGAAATTCTTATGAGTAAAATATCTCTGAAGTATATTCCCATTCATATTCACAATTTTGAGCACTCCAGCATGATTATAAACATTAAATTATCCAGCCATTGCTTCCTGTTTCACAGAAATATAAAGTGGAGGGAAAACAAAGCCCAAATGCCCTTGATCATCCATCACAATCAGAAAAACCAAAGAATATATTTCTGATGTGCAGCAAAAGATGATTGAGCTTCACAAATTGGTGAAGTGGCTTTAAGAAAAGAGCTAGAGCAGTGACAATTCCCATTTCCACCATCAGGACAATTAGGGACAATTAAGAATTTCCAATCAACAGAAAATTTTAGAAAACTGACTGGAAGAGGTCGTGTGTCTATATCGTCCTAATGCATGGTGAGGAGGTCAGTTTGAGTGGCTATAGACTCTCCAAGGATCACAGCTGGAGAATTGCAGAAAATAGTTGAGTTTCTGGTTCAGAAAACCTTTAAAAAAATTGTCAAACAGAACCCACATCAACACATGTTGTTTGGGAGGGTTTGAAGAAAAATTCTCCTAGCTCATCCAAAAACAAACTTAAGCATATTCAGTTATCAGACGCGACTGGAACTTCAAATGGGACTGGCTTCTATGATCAGATGAAACTAAAAATTAGCTTTTTAGCAGTAAACGCTCAAGATGGGTTTGGTGAAAACAGGGATAAAAAAGTACCCCATGTGTACAGTGAAATATACAGCTGTATTTTTGATGTTGTGGGCCTATATTTCTGCTGGAGGTCCTGGACATCTTGTTTAGACACATGGCATCATGGATTCTATTAAATACCAACAGATAAAAAATCAAAAAGTGACTGACTCTGTTAGAAATCTTATAATGGGCCATGTTTGGATCATTCAACCGTACAATAATCCAAACACAATCCTCAAAAACAACACCGAAATGGGTCACTGAGCTCAAAACCAAGCTTCTGCTACAGCCATTCCAGTCCTCTGACCTGAACCCTACAGAAAATGACAGAAAATGAGTGAACTGAAGAGGAGAAGCTGGGAATCTGAAGGGTCTGGAGTGATTCTGGATGAAGGAATGGTCTCTGATCTCTTGTCAGGTGTTCTCTAACCTCATCAGGCATTATAGGAGAAAGTTTTGAGCTGTTAAACTGGCAAATATAGGTTTAAAAAATAATTCAATAAAAGGGTGTCCTTAATTGTGGCCAATGTGTATTAGAGAAAAACGTTTATTTCATAATGATATTTCCCCCCATTTTAAATTCTTATTATCCAATGAAAGGATACATTTTTGTGAATTTTTCAAATAAAACATCAAAAGGATTAACAATGCAGATTAATTTTCACAGCCTTATTTGCTCATATTTGCCAAGGGTGCCAATATTTGTGGGCATGACTGTATATTGAGACTGTTGTCTTTATAATAATAATAATTATATTTATTATTACATTGTCATTTAGTAAGTGCTTTTATCCAAAACGACTTACAAATGAGTACAATGGAAGCAGTAAAAATCAACAAGAGCAATGCCATGCAAGTGCTATAACAAGCCTCAGGTAGCTTAATGCAGTACACGTAGCAACATGTCTTTTTTATTATATAATAAAGAGAAAACAAAGAATAGAAAAAAAGTAGAGCAAGCTAGTGTTAGATAACTTTTCTTATTATAATTATTATTTTATATAATATAGTGATATTTTTCCTTTTTGTATCCCACAGGACTACTTGCTGATTGGAACGGATGTTCAATTTACAGAATAAATTTCAACTGAATTAGCGAAGGATAAATAAATAAATAAATACATAAAGTAACGTAAATGCTGATTTACTTCTGAGGACAATGTTTTTTAAGGTGATTTTTAAAAGAAATAATTTACATCTTTAACATTTCTATTTGAAATTTAACTTTGCATTACATACATGTTTTGAAATAAATAAACAAAGATTTTACTTCTGGTTCGTTTTCTGTTTTTAACAATAGTCAATGTGCTGAAATGGCAGGCAATGGTAGCATGGTGCTACGGTTTAGGGTTCCTATAAAGTGAATCTATGAAAGGGAACTTCTTATGTATGTAACCCTTGGCAAAATGTTTACCTTGCATGCACTGTAAATTGATTTGGAAAAAAAAATATTTGAAAAAGGCAGAAATGTAACTGGAGAATAACAATGTTTTTTACTCATTAACTTCCCCTCTTAGCTTGTGTAGAGGTTTGCAGCTTGTAAACACCCAACAACAGGTTTTGAAAGTACTGTAAACTCAAAATATAATAAATACTATATTTTGGTTTGTTGTTATGAGTGCCCTATACACCAAGGTAATTTAAAGAATATCTTTATTTTTTTCTGCACAAGACATGACATTTTCTTTTTCTTTCTTTTTTTCATTTCTTACCATTTACTTAGTTGATATTAAAATACAGTAACTGTGTTCATTTCCTTACTATTACAGCACACACAGTGAAATAAGAACGGCAGTATGAGGTTATCTTAGGGTCTGCATTACATTGTCTGTTTGCTCAAAAGATGCTCAGATGTCTTTCGCTCATTCAGGGAGGTGTGGATCAAAGCATGTCCTCTCAGACACTGGGAGTTAGCTGATGTGATCTGTTGGAACATTTAACAGTTTGAGACCTTGCAGTTATCTAAAACACAACATGAACTAAGAAA
Source organism: Carassius auratus (assembly GCF_003368295.1). NCBI lineage: Eukaryota > Metazoa > Chordata > Actinopteri > Cypriniformes > Cyprinidae > Carassius > Carassius auratus. The sequence goes on from NW_020523372.1 coordinate 224,226, forward strand.
ACTTGTGAATGAGAGACTAATCTCAAATCTGTCATCTAACCTGATGGCATTTTTCATCTGACATGGCTACATCTGTTTTCTAGTGCTATCAGATTTTACTACTATGTCATATCTATCAAATGTCTACCCCTGTCAGTGGTGGACAACTTAAGTATTTTTATTTTGTTACTGTACTATGTAAGTATTTTTTTCAGGTACAGTATCTGTACATTGCTGGAGTATTTTTATTTTGAGACACTGTTAATTCACTACATTCCAAATCATAATATGGTACTTTTTACTCCACTAAATTTTAGAAAAACATGTTCTTCCTTGTTATTTTGAACTGGACAAATCATCAAGCACTACTACATGTGAAAGAGCTGTCATGTGAGTACATGCGAATTAAGTATTTGCGCAATTGATGGCGTGAAAAGTTACTAATACCGATTTTTTGCATTTATTATCTTAAATGAAAATCATATTTAGGTTCATGAAGTGTCCACTGTTTGCAAACTAAAACTACAAATGATGTAAAAATAGTATGTAAGCATAATATGTTTTCTTAAAAAATGCTTACACTGCCCAGTGTGACCTCTGTTTTTAAAATGTATATTTATATTTGGGAAAGCATATTTAGTTTTTCCTCATTTCTATATACTGTAAGATATATTTTGTTATTTTGACTTGTTTCACAATTGAATTATCAGTAATTATTAGTAGTAATCCACATACAAGTTTTTTTAACAGGACGATAGTATAAAATAAATAAATAAATAAACATTAATTAATCAGTACTTTTAATACTTAAATCTGTTAAAAATCATGTACTTTTGTATTTTTACCCAAGTAAAATTGAAAAAGAGTTCTTAATACATTTACTGAAGTATACATTTTATTGTCACTACTGTCACAAATGAAATTATATTAGCTTAGATGCCTTTCAGAAAAGATGGTATCCATGTAAAAGATAGCCTACCTCTGTCTACACCTTGGTGTTTAGATGAAAAAGTGAAAAACAAGTACCAACTATACTGCAAGGCACACACTGACCACTGCTTGCACCATCTTGATCTTAGGATGTATGTTATGTGTTTAATGTATTTAGTGTTCCTGTAGCTCAACTGGTAGAGCACTGCTTTAACAAGCAAGCAAGCGCAAGGTTGGGGGTTCGATTCCCCGGGAACACATGATATGTAAAAATTGATAGCCTGAATGCACTGTAAGTCGCTTTGGATAAAAGCGTCTGCTAAATGCGTAAATTTAATTTAATTTAATTTAATTTTTATGTATGGACCCAATAGACCAGGGGTGTCCAAATCCTGGTCCTGGAAGGCAAACGTCCTGCAAGTTAGCTCATGCTTGTGAATTATTAATTCTAGCGTGTATTCACAAACCTTTCATATTCGGTAATTGGTTCTAGCATCAAAAGCCCTCCAGGATTGCAATGCATGAAATACAGACTGAAGAGCAGGTCAAAATACAACTGCTGATAGGGCATGATAGTAAACTAAAGTACCTGCAAAGATTTCCAATCAGGATTTAGACTGTATCAAAGGGACTGCTCTCATCAGAGTTACATCTGATCTTAGCACTGTATTTGTTACTATCGACCACAAAATTCTTTTATACTGTGAAAAATGCCATACAAATAAAAATGACTTGAAATTGACAATAAAATTATTATTTGAATATTAGATAAACTGTTGCCCATAGTTTACCTTGACTAACACATAATCTCCAGGTGTAATGGGGACCATCTGAGGTTTCTTTTGCTGAGCAGGCAAACCTGTTTTAGGAAAAACCACTTTCATATTTCCATCATTTCGACCACAAAGTTCCTCAGAAGATCTTTTACTTTCCTGTAAAATATCAAGAAAGAATTCTGTAATATCTGTTCAGCATTTCCCTATGTCCAAGTAACCCTATACGCGGTGAAGAAAATTTGGCAAAACATCTTGAGGTTTTCTGTTATACTCACTCCTTCTACCAACACCAGCTGTGTGCTGCCAATAAGAGCCATGTTGACTTTAGCTGCCTCTTCTCTAAAAACAGAGATGAGTTCCTCTAGACGGCGCTGTTTTACGGGTGTAGGAACGTCATCTTGCAACCGGTGATATGCATGAGTTTTCTAGAGAGAGATAAGCACGGAAAAAAAAAACATACTAATTTTAATAAATGCCTCCATATGTTAGAATACCTCTTTCTATCCCAGTTTTTAATTATTAGATACAGTTTGCTTTGGATTATGGGTTTAGGTACCATTATTTTGTACTAACAGATATAATTAAGTTGTTTATTAGTAAAAAAGAAAAAAAAAAAAAAACATACAATAATACCATACCATAATAAAACCCCAAGAGACTAACATCATCATGCTGGTTATATCATCAACATATTCACACACGAAAAAAAAAATGTAATTCTTTCAAATGAAAGCTGAATAACTAAGCTTTCCATTGATATATAGTTGGTTAGGATAGGACAATATTTGGACATGATACAACTATTGAATATATGAAATCTAAGGGTACAAAAAACAACTTTAAAGTTTTCCAAATTAGTTCTTATGAATGCATATTTCTAATCAAAAATTAAGTTTTGATATATTTAGGGTAGGAAATTTGCTAAATGTCTTCATGGACATGATCTTTACTTAATATTCTAATGATTTTGGCATAAAATAAAAATCAATCATTTTGACCCATACAATGTAATTTTGCCTATTGCTACAATTATATCCCAAGCGACTAAAAACTGGTTTTGTGGTCCAGGGTCATAAATGGTTGATGAATCTGGCAGGACAAGCAACAATTAGATCAGACCTTCCTCATGCTGTAGGCGAAGAGAAAGCCCACATTATAGCCAACCTCCCTGACAAGGGAAAGGGTCTGCTGATGGTCTTCTTCAGTCTCTCCACAGAATCCTGTGATGAAATCACTGCTCAGACTGACTCCTGAAACAGGATTTATCAGGGACAGAGAGGAACATCATAAACCACTGCACTTCATTTAATTCACATTATATCATATGAAAACATGTCTAAACTAGTTTGATTCAGTTTTCGAACTGAAGTAAAAAAAAAAAAAAAAAAAGAAAGTGGACAAAAGGCCTCTAACACTAGCTTGCTCTATTATTTTTCTATTCTATCTGCTTTCTTTTAATTTATTATGTAGGGGATAATATACATCCAGCTGGTTGTTATCGCAGAATAACCCCCTCCGCTTTGCATCAGGGTCCTGTATCACCCTGCCGGGGGTTATTCTGCGATTACAACCAACTGAACAATCTTCGCAAATTGGCAGCAGGTGCGTTTGCATAAAATGAGAGAGCAAGTACACAATACCAGGATGACATAATTAAATAACTGTACACAATTTTGAATGATAAAAAATGAATATGATTAAAAATATTTTATTAATTAAGCGACTGGATACACCTTTAAAATTAAAGGGTTTAAAGTTTTAAAATTAAAGATCTAAGCCTCAAGCATCGACAAAAGATCGCTGTTTTTCAATGGAAAGCTTATAAAGACTATTTGTGTAAGCAGTACCCATCAAAACATGAATAATGGAAACGCAGTACATACCAGATTCATCGTAATAACGAGTCATAAACACATCCACAGCTGTAAATCCCGGTTTAGTTAGAAAGGTAAGGGTCCATTGAATGACATCTCATGGAGCACATTTAGTCCAATGAAGATATAACATTGTAATATGGATCATAATTCCTTTGTTTACATTTCAGTTCTTCAGCGACAGAACTCTTTGTGTCCGTTATGGAATAACTCGCACTAAGAAACTGCATCTTGGTAGTAAAAAACGGCATGGTTTTGCAGCGTACAGTGTCACAAAAGAATGAGCCAATCCACCGGGGAAAAAGGGAATAAAAGATAGGCGAAAGATAGTATATTTGAATTCTGGCACTCTCTCATGATGGCTCGTGACGCGCTCTGACGCACCTGTCAGCTGATGGAGGCAGAACTTATAGCGATCGCCTTTTTCTTTGTTTGTTTTATTTTTTCAACAGTTTTTATACATGTGAGAGTGTGTTTTATGTTGAATGTGAATGTATCTGCATGATTACCATCTGTTTGAGTGCAAATCAGCCCGCTATTGCTGTATGATCACGGCTATCAAAGTGAACGAATGTATAGAGAGAGTGGATTATTTACTTTATGGCGCATTTGTGTTATTACCATCTGTATAAGTGGCCATCAGCACATCAGCACTTATTTGCATCGTAATTCATTGTAAATTTTGCATTTCTAGAAATCTCAGGATTTTCTGTAATTGGCATACAAAGTTAAATCTTTTTTTATTATTATTATTGTTCTTATTTTTCTTACTCAAATTATTCTTATTGTATTTTTCTAGTGCTCAAATAAATCACTTATATGATGTCTAAATTTCTGTCTAGTGTTTTATAATTAAAAAAAAAAAACTATGGAGTGGTATGTTTACTGACTAAATAGTTTGTAGAAAAATTAAATCTAAAATTAGAACATAGAAGTAGAAGCCTTCAATACAGTTGGTAAATATTTTTTTATATATATAATTGGGGGATGTAGACATAGTCTCATAAAAATATCTCATTTTTCAATAGTCTCATTTTTCATGATATCTTATTTAGATTTGAAATAGAAACTCATGAGACATGTGACTTTCAAACCATTGCCTTTCTATATTGCTCCAGGACTGATTACATGGATTGTATATCAAATAAAAAAAAAATATTTAAGTGTGGTAAAAAAATCTTTTATATTTTTAAATTAATATTTTTGAGCATTATCAAATCTGGTTGATAAAAAGTAAAGCCCAAAGGGTCTTCTTTCCAAAGACACCAAAATTATGTTTGTAAGACACTGAAGTAGGAAACTTTTACAATTATAAGTTAGTTAGAGCACTTTCAGCATTGAATCACATAATGGGGGGTCAGGTTAACAGGTTAAGATATTTTAGATTTAGTCCGAGAGCTTTCTGACCCTCCATTGAAAATGTATGTTATACTGTCCATGTCCAGAAAGGTAATAAAAACATCATCAAAGTTGTGCATGTGACATCAAAGAATACATTTTGCCCACATTTAGGGCTTTTTTTATTCGTGAACGCACTCACAAGAGACCTGAAAGAGAAGACAATGCTGAATAAAGTCGTAATTTTGTATTATTTTTGGACCAAAATGTATTTTCAATGCTTCAACAAATTCTAACTGACCCTATGATGACATAGGCACTACTTTGATGATGTTTTTATTACCATCCTGGACATGGACAGTATACCGTACATACATTTTCAATGGAGGGTCAGAAAGCAGAAAGAAAAACATGAGGGAAACATGACATAATTTTCATTTTTGGGTGAACTAACCCTTTAAGAGTAATTCTAGTGAACATCTTAACTCCAAAAATTTTTTGAATACTACATCTGGTTAAAATAAATAAATCAATCAATAAATATTTGTCTTACAAGAATAAAAAAGTCAGTTTGAATCCTCTACTGCCAATTTACTCAAACATTGTAAAATAGATTTGTCATTATATATACTTATTTGACAAATTATTTGAAATCAAAGATAGAAAGTACCTCCGAACATGTTCGACAGACAATACAAAATAATTCCTTACATTAAAGTCAGTTTTGTTAGTAGTTTTGTCTCAGTACTAATAATCAGTGATTGATTATCAAATAGCATATTTTATAATGACAGCATACCTGGAATTATTTCACGAATATTTTCCACAAGATCAAGATAAGCCTCTCGGGTGTAACTGAAAAAGAAAAAAAGACAGATTGAAGGAAATTAAATTACACAGTAATCCACAAACTCTTGGAGTTCAATAAATATGCTATAAAAAGATAGTTCATTGCAGCAAATAAGGTATGTCATAACCAGATAGGGCTGGTTTTTCAAAACTGACATTGAATTCTTGTATTAATATATATTTATTATTATTGCATTCACATCATGCCCCATGAGTTCAGTTATACATAAAAAATTAATAAAAAAAAGAATGGTTGTATAAATAATCAGCATTTCGGACACTGGTATTTCTCAGGATGCTTTTATGAGGCGCAAGAGAGAGTGTTGTAAGAGTGTTGTGGGAAACAAGACGGTGCATCAGTCATAGATATATATACATAAATGTCTCATTAGCGACCGTTTCTATGGGCCGCTATCATAGACTGTATAAAAACATGCATCACTCCCGGATAAATGAAAATGGGCAAAGAGGTGGGAGCTGGTTCCCGAAACCACGCTAACCTAGCCTGACGGTGGTGACATCAGCAGCAATCCAACCATCACTCAAGTGGCCTCGCCCTTAATTATGCAGAACTTTAAGGCTTAATATAATTTATATAATCTTTTTTTTTTTATAAAAAAATAAATAAACTAAATAATAAATTGTGATTATACTATTATATTTAAAAATAAAAATAGAGTATTAAATTCATTTTTTTTTATAGTAAACTTCAACATAAAATGCTTATATTTACTTATTCTGTCTTTGTTTCTTTTTCTTTCATAATGTTCAACCTTAAAATCAGCAGGCTTTTTTTTTTGGCGGATTGCCAGAAAGGAAGTTAGTACATGCGATTTCAGGTTTAACACTACCGATTAAAGAGAATCAGTGAATGAAATGTCACAGTTTTGCATTGTGCTTTGAAAACGGCAGCGTGTAGCCTAGATTTATGCTTTCAATTAGAATCTTATACAGTACAGTTTGTCGATCTAAAATGGTAATTGTGCATTAACATCTGTCATCCATGTGTAGAGTCTGGAACAATCAGACACACAATTTTGTTTGTTATATTTAACAAATACTCTAACATCCCAACAAACAAGCTATGAGGGTCTATGGAAACGTGGCATTAGATCCTAAGAGGAGGATGAGCTAGAGTTCTTTTGGACTCCTAAGCACGTGCCGGGCCTTCGGCCTTGACTTTACATTCACCAAAGATCCTAGGACCTCAGGTGATGTCTCACTTAGCTCTTTTAAACTTGCCACTGGGAAAAAACTCCAAATCACCACTGAGTCAGAACATCTTTGGAATTCATCACTCTTCAAACCCAGAAGAAGGTGATCACCAAGCTACGAAACGTTACCTGATTCTGATGCAGAAAAGCTAGTTCATGCATTCATGACCTCTAGGCTGGACTACTGTAATGCACTTCTAGGTGGTTGTCCTGCATCTTCAATAAACAAGCTACAGATGCAAACTACCAAAATGCAGCAGCTAGAGTCCTTACCAGGTCAAGAAAATATGATCATATTACCCCTATTTAACAGTCTCTGCACTGGCTACCTATTAAGTTCTGTATCAGTTACAAATAATCATAACTTACCTATAAGGCCCTAAATGGTTTAGCTCCTGTGTACCTAACAAGCCTTCTACCACGGTACAATCCATCATGCTCCATAAGGTCACAAAACGCTGGACTTTTGGTAGTTCCTAGGATAGCAAAGTCCCCTAAAGGAGGTAGAGCTTTTTCACATTTGGCTCCAAAACTCTGGAATAGCCTTCCTGATAATGTTCGGGTTCAGACACACTCTCTCTGTTTAAATCTAGATTAAAAACACATCTCTTTCGCCAAGCATTCGAATAATGTATCTCTTAAATTGTGACTGCAGTTGCATCTGATTAAATGGGCATTCTTATTCTTTAGCTTGGGTTAAACAAATTAATTTTACTTTGTAGGAACAGCAGCTATGCTAATGATGTCTCTGTTTGTTTCTATGTTTTGCCACGGGTAACTAGTTTTGCCACTTGGTAACTAGGATTTACACAAGCTCCAGTCTGGATCCAGGGCATCTGAGAAGAGATGATGCTGACCCTCAGAGGACCTCAGATGATGCTAACCCTGAATCAACAAACAGAACTAACAAATATTGCTACGAGTGTGACTGCATCATATAATAATTGCTGTTAATAATGTTCATCATCTGGCTGACTATGTCTTATATTAATTTTTTTGAAAAATCCTGTCATACGCGCACAGACTGACAGTCACCACTTATAAGCTACTATTAAATATTGTAGAAACTTAATTTTCTGTAAAGTTGCTTGGAATGATTTGTATTGTAAAAAGCGTTATACAAATAAACTTGAAATGAAACTAAAACTTGAATTGATCACGACTCCTAAGCCAACAAACCTTCTAACCATCAAGACTTTCATCCAAGACTGCATCCTGACGGTCATTCCAGGGTTAGGCAATGCAAGTATCGTACATTTAACTAAACAAAACAGAGGTTTAATATAAGCTATAGACCCCGTTATAAACGGCAATTATGGTAAACTGACTCTTTTCATAGCTTCATTCTCTGGTTTTCCTGATGGTATCATCCAACAAATCTCATTTGCCCTTTCCCCTGTATGAGTGATTCTATGTTTGTTTGTTTGCTAGACTAGTTTGTGTTAAGTGTTTAGTTAATAAGACCCTTGTGCACAAATTACATGAGTTTCTGATTGTGCCTTGCACATTAATTGTCCCTTTATGATTTGATCCTTGCTACATGATCTAAGGCATTATTAGGCTACTGTAAGAAGGTTGTTTTCTGTGGCCATGACAATATCCTTTCTTAGAGTTTATTTGAAATTACACTGAATGTTCGATGGATGAACAGATTAGTTGATGGCAATTTAATTCTGCTACAGTAACTACTGGCAGCTCATACAAATAATTGTAATTAATCAATTAATTGTAATTATTTATATACATTTGATTTTTATAGCATTAATAGCACAATAAAATGATTTGTTCGTCTGCAGGGCGGACAGTGTTAATCGTTTATGGACTCTTAGTAAAATTATTTCTCTGGCCACGAAAAATTTATTTACTACTAATACATTGCTCCCAGAGCATGTAACAAAACCAGAACATTAAAGTGACCTTGTCCTGTGAGCAGCAAACACAGACAACCAAGTGTGAATACATATGGATGTTTATTAAACTACACTACAGGACAACATGCAACATCTGACTAAACACAAACATACACACATTAAACATAGATGCCAACACAAGGAAGGCATGGATAGAGAGCGAGAGCGAGAGCGAGAGAGAGAGAGAGAGAGAGAGAGCGAGTGCAAGAGTGAGTGCACACACTGCAGAGAGAGAGAGCGCGCACTGCAGAGAGAGAGAGAGAGCGCGAGAGCGAGCGCACGCACTGCAGAGAGAGAGCGAGAGAGAGAGAGAACGCGAGAAAGTGGAGGATCATGGCAGTACTTACTCATAAACTAAGTCACAACCTGTTAGGAACCATCAATGAATCTCATCACCTTAATTAAAAGGGGTCAAAGACTAGAAGTGCATCTAAATAGTTAACAAGCGGTTACTAGAATTGGTTCTGGTGTTGCCGAGTAAAGTGTCCAGGTGCATGTATAATGTGTAGATTCCTGTTGAATCCTGTTAAAAGTAAAACCTTCTTCATTTCATCCATGGGTTGACTGCTTCGAAAGTAAATCAACAAAGTTTCTGAAAACTGCCAGAAGATCGGACTCCCCCAGAAGGGGAGTCGTGAGTTTTCCAAGGTGATGGGTGTGTTAACGGAACCGCAAGTTAAGAGAAGCCCACTTTTTGGGTGTGGAAGAGGTTTTATCTGGTTTCTCTTTAACACCCCTTTTGGTTGGACTGACCTGTAACAAGGCATATAGTTTAAGCGGGAAAGTGTTTCTTTGTCCCAGTGACACCTCATTTGCATGTTTGATTGGCGTGATTAACTGGTAACCCAAACTATGGTACAAACAGTATGCATTTTACGATCACATAGTGTACATAATTGTTTGAGGTATAAAAAGCAGATCATTTTTATACCAAGGACGAAACATCTTAAAGCAGAGATACACTCATATACCTGAATATAAGCATTGAGAGTCTAACTAATATAAATAAAGAATTGTAACTAGGCTACTACAATAGTGAAACATACAAACAATACATGCATACACCAGATACATTTGTAACTGATTAATTATAGTCTAAATGAATAAAAGTGTGTGTGTATGTGTGTTGTGTATTGCGAGAATGTGAGTGCTCAGCCAGACCCCTTTGGTGTCTGGCATCGAGGGCTATCTAGTTATCTAGGAATGTGTTTGAAGTCTGATGGGGAGACCTGTTCAGTATCTTCCAGATAATGGGGGTAAACATTGCCATAAAGCACTCATAAAAATGTATACCATGGGGCCAGATTCTGTAATTTATATGCAAATAATAATAATAATAATAATAATAATAATAATAATAATAATAATTCCTTACATTTATATAGCGCTTTTCTAGGCCCTCAAAGTGCTTTACATTGTCAGGGGGTATCTCCTCATCCACCACCAGTGCGCAGCATCCACCTGGATGATGCGATGGCAGCCATATTGCGCCAGAACGCTCACCACACACCAGCTTATTGGTGGAGAGGAGACAGACTGATGAAGCCAATCAGCGGATATGGGGATTGTTAGGAGGACATGATGATCAGAGACCAATGTGCAAATTTAGCCAGGACGCTGAGGTCACACCTAAACTCTTTTTTTAAAAATCCTGGGATTTTTAATGACAGAGTCTCCCGTTTGGAGCCGGCCAGTCTATGAATTACAGTTTTAGTCACTTCTGTGTTGGTTTCATGAGAGAGTTGCCGCTTAGCCACAATACGTAAGCCCCCCACCATATTGTGGTCAACTTGATGTCATTGACCATAGTAACCACTGAATATTTGAAAGATGACACAATCCTGCACGGAATTGCTCAAAGGCTCTGTGAGAATCTACAGTATGGTGAATGACGTCAAGTTGACCGTTCCAAGATGGCGGCCGCATCTACGTGCCTGGTCAAATGGGGCGTCTATACATTTCTATGGCATCAATGACTGACGCTATGAAACATCCTCCTCATCCTCCTGGTTTGATCTCATAGAAAGACAACAGTAACTCAAATAACCATTTGTTACAACTGAGGTACAGTAGGTATGTAAGTTATCAAACAAGCGCATCAAAGCACATTTTCGCGAATAGCCGTCAGTTTTGCCTTACCGATGTGTTACATTTGACGGCTGCAGTAGGGGGAAATTAAAGAAAAACACTGTAGTTAAAATATTTAATATTCACAGATGAAAGTTTATTACTTGAAGTTATGTCATTTCTTAGAACGAATTTTTATCTAAGCTGCAAAGAATTACACCATACTTTGATTTGACACATTTAATAGGTGTGCAGTATTATTTATATAATATGAATTATGTGTTATATTTTTCTAAAGAAATTGTGGTTTACTTTACATCAGAGCATTAAAAGTGGTAGCCTATTTTAGTGAGCTAGGCTACATGGATTTATATGCAAAATATCAATATTCTCACATATAAGGCCTACATTAAAAAATTCATTTAATAAAACAACATGCATTTTTGACACACACTACTTTGTTATTCATTACCTGTCCTTTATTTTGACATAACTTCTTGGGGAAAAGATATTTGTCTGTACACTGATTAAGAAATTATTGTGTGTTTTATAAATTATTTGCTTTATTTTAGTAAATTGTGAGGCACTGTTAGCCTGGTAATACCAAACTCTGCTACTTCACTTTGCTTCAAAGACAGAGTCTGGAAGGGCATAATTGACAAGAATTGTCTTTTTTCGTGGGGGTTGCTTGTCTGAAGTTTAAAATCATTGGTTACCCTTAAAGCTGCGGTAGGGAACTTTTGACGCTCTAGCGGTTAATAAACAGAACTGCTTGCGTCTTGCGGAAGAACATCGTAGCCGGAACTACTTCTCTCTGTTTATGTCTATGAAGAATCACAAAGGTACTGTGTTACTCCGCCGCTGTATCCACGAAGCAATCTAAAATAGTCAGAATATAAACACTTATTATAGGTGCACCCTAGTGATTCAGGACAAGCCAAAAACACGGTTTGGAAAATGGATTCATGGTGTGCTCGCTTATTATATACATTTTTTCTACATTTTGAACACAAACAAAGTTACGGACTGCAGCTCTGATTGGTTATTTTTTACCGGGAGCGATGGAGTTTCCGCAAATGGCAATAGGACACTGGGAGGAGCCAGAGGAGCTTGATTTTTTTTTCACAGATTATCTGTCTCATATTCTACTGTCAGGACATAATGGCAGGTTTAATAAATATGTAAAAAATATTTTTTTTTACAAAAGTTCCCTACAGCACCTTTAAGCCAATCACATACATTTGGTTATGACACGTGTTATTCGCTGGCTCAGCCGCCTCGAACTTCCACTGTAAACACAGGAATGATGTGAAAAATAAAACACTTGAGCGAAAGAAATACCGGAGTGAACATGGCAGTTCACAATTACAATTATCGCCTTGCCGGACTTTGGCCTCCCCAGTTTCTCACAGACGCTCAGTTACAGTTGATAAATTTTACTTTTCCCAAAACCTGTCGGGACTCAGGGGTAGGGCCACAACTTCACCTCCGTTCAAAATGTGAAACAAACATACTTTTTTAGGCTTCTGTTGGCAAATGCCGGGAATATTCTCCACAACAGAGCGAATAGCATCCCATGTCTCTGTGTCCGTTTTTCGATTTCTAAACTACAGTCCTAAACTTGGCGCTCAGCATCTATGTCACGGTTCTCAGCCCACCCTCTGTTCGTTGATTAGCCGGCTATTTTGGAGCCAAAGGAAAACTGGGAGATAGCTCGCTATCTCAGACCGGGTACAGAAGCGAACTGAAATTGAGCGGAAGTACGAAGTCTGACGCAGTCAGGCTAAGGCACTGTATAATTTCATTCCCAAATTTTACGCCTAATTAAAACAAAAAAACGAATAAATTAAACCTGCACGATTTAGCTAAATCATTGAAACTCTAAAGAATGGACAGATTAATAAAACAACCTCATGTTTAAACTCAAGTTCCCTCGTTATAATCAACAAAATGCACACAATGTAAAAAAAGAGCATTAATTGATAACCAGTGATTTTAAAGGGAGCTTTCTTTACATAGAATTTAATAATAATAAATAAATAATTAAATTGCATTTAAATGCAGGTGTATATCATATTCCTTAAAACATCAGAGTGCAAGACTTGCGCGGCGCATGATGCTGAGTGCATGCGCAGCATTTATTATTTGTCTACATATTTTATCTTCATTACATATCTTGTTTGGTTTTATTTTGGATAATTGCATGTAAAAAAATTATTTACTTTGTAATGCATATGCAAAATGTGAATTATATTCATATTCAAGTATTAATGCGCGTGCATGACAGGGAGGCGCCCTCTGGATCACTTTAATTTTTTCCTGATAATGAAATAACTTAAAATTGGGGTTTCTCACATACATGAGAAAATATATCTACAGACCTGTTAAATACCCTCTAGACATCTCTGTTAAAGTTTTTAAAGCATTTTATACGCGTTTGAATAAATTCTGCTTTCAGAACGGACTTTAATGGAGAGATCAATGGTGTAGTGGGGGCCATACGCAAGTATATGCCATTTGCTTACTTTTTTCCCAAGGCCATTTGCATATTACAACTTCTAAGGTTAAAAATATGCGTATACCCTCGTTATACCCACTTGTTTTGTTGCTTCGTAAGCCCGTCATCTACTTTCATATAGTCTATATAGCTTCCCCTTCAATGGTGTACCATACAGTTTAGTGAAACTCTTGATTCTTTGTTGCAATTGGCACATTATCACTTCTGTCATTCTACCTTTCCAAGCCCATCATCTACTGAATGCGCGTGTCTGCTGCAGTGAGAGAGCTCCACTCAAATGCCATCAGGAGCACATTTCTTGACCGGTCGAGTTGTGGGTCGATCGCCGAAACAAGGGAGACCTCCCCCACATTAGGCACTGTTTTGAAATTACACAAAACTGCCAAAAGCAAATACTGCAAAAAGTGTGAAGCGGCGTAAGAGCAGTCTCCCGCACAGCGCTGCATTTGCGCCACAATGTAAGGTGATAAACAGCCCAAGTAGCTTCATCCATTCAGATGTGACACAGAATTATTGTTATAGTCGTGTCGTGTGATATATGAGAACATTAAAGGTTCTGTAGTGATGCTGGCTGAAAACACCCACGATAATGTAAACTGCATAAAGAGCTTGTCATTTCAGCACCATAGTAATTTACCATGGTTTTACTTATAGTGAACACCATCTTACTAATAGGCCTACTAATTATAAGCAAGAACTTCTATCTATAGATGTTTAGTTCTATTCTAATTATTTTTAATAGAAGTAAAATGTTAATTCTGTAAGAGCCCTATTAAATATAAATGTCAGTGTCTTTTATAAATTAGGTGTGTATTATTTACAAATGATAAAGTTCTTAAAGGATAATCACCCAAAAATGTAAATAACCATTAACTCAACATCATGTCATTCCAAACCTGTATGAATTTCTTTCTTCTGTGGAACATAAAAAAGAAGATAATTTGAGAAATTCAAGACATTTTTGTCCATACAGAAGAAATCAAAGGTATAAGCAAAATGGTTTGGCAACTTCTACAAAATATCTTATTTTTTGTTCCACAGAAGAAACTAAGTCATACAGGTTTGCAATCACTTGAGGGTGAGGAAAGGATGACAAAATCCATTAGAAGTAGGCCTAATTGTTTGGCATTCTAGCTCAAATCGTTGCTTACAGGAACTCGTGGGCTGGATATTTCCACGACCGAATTTGAACCCCAGTCCAGCCCTGCTTACATGCTGAAAAATCCCCTTGCAGGAAGTATAATTCCCTTCCTAAATAATACAAACAGTGTATAAAAGCATAAAATAAAACCTAAAACATCAAATTAAAATGAACATTAAAAAAAATAAAAATAAATAAAAACATTAAATCCAGATGTATATATAAAGCACTTTTCACAATTAATATAATTCCAAAGAAACATGTTGAAATTATAAAGAACTGTAATAATGCGTCGACAGATGGGCTGAACAACCTGGAAGTCATGCTGTAGACTATTTGAAAAATAATCTGTTGTTCAAATTACAGTGGACTGTATTAATATTACTAAATTACTATTTAAATTACTAATAAACCAACAACAATAAAATGTTGTTGTTGTTTTTTGGTGGTGGTGATGGTGGGACAGGGGGGTTAAACCACTTTTTTCTTAGGACTACACCACTGGGAGAGATGCCTTAAAACTGATTTTTTTCCTCTGAAACACAAAAACAAAAATTGAAATAAACATGATATTTCATGTTTTGAGAATGGCAAACTCTTCTCTGCAGATATTGTTGCTTGTGGTTTGTTCACATAAATCACATAAAGTCTATAAATATAATGTCTCCAAAAAAACTTGCATGTGTATTCCCAAATCTAAAATAGCCTATAAAACATGTTCATAGATGGATATTCTACTGATGTCTGGACTTTCTTTTGGATTTGGAAAAACATAAAGACATGATTCAATATATTGGTAATTGTGGCAAGTGGGGCGGGGCCGAGAGGTTTGGAACGAGGAGTGAGGCCAGGGGTAGTGATTGGAGATGAGCTACACCTGCGCCCCACCACCAGTATCGAGTCCCACGTAGGAGATGGAAGGATATAAAACTGGAGCGACGACCGTGAAGGACGAGAGAGGACCAGGCCTGGGATATTATTTTATGTGTTTGCTTTTTATTTGTGCGCGTCAGTCGCCGTGAGGGGCTGACGCGCTGTTTTGTTTATTTTTGAATATTAAAATTATGTTTTGATTGTGCGCCGGTTCCCGCCTCCTTCTTCCGGATGATTAGGAAGTTTTATCGTTACAGTGGTGCCGAGACCCGGGAGAAGGAGGGACGCGCTGCTGAAGATCCCTCGCCGCTGTGGTGAATCCGCGGTGCCCTCGAGCAGGCGAGGTATGTGCCGCCAGGGACGCTCGAGGCGGTGGGCTGGAGCGAGTTGTCGGGGACGGGCGAGCTCGCTGCCGGCCGCCCACGATATGGAGGGGCGGCTGCCGTCCGTGAGGGAGCGGAGGAGTCGGCGCCGTTCGCCAGGGGGCCGGAGCCTGCTGCCTCCGCGATTGAGGCGGGAGGGGCAGGGAACGGGGGACTCCTGCCGCTGCCCAAAATCGGAGGAGCCGTCACCGTCCATCGGGCGGCGGAGGAGTGTCGTGCCGTCCGCCGAGGGCCGTCCAGTGCCACCGCCAGGCACCGCGGAGGAGATCACCCAGCTGGTGGAGGGCCGAGCAGCAGTGCGTCTGGGAACCGGAATTTTATTTTATTTTTTTCCTCTCTCGTCCTTGTCGCTCCTCCTTCTATCTCCTTTTCTCTCGCCTCGTCTGTCCTACCCCCAGGTTCCTGCAGGTCCCCGTGAGCGGTCCCCCCCGGAGGGAAGGGGGGGGGGGAAGTAGAGCGCAGTCTCGAGGGTCCCCCCCGGCCTGCGAGGGGCGATGGGGGTATGTGGCGAGTGGGGCGGGGCCGAGAGGCGTGGGAACGAGGAGTGAGGCCAGGTGTAGTGATTGAAGATGAGCTGCACCTGCGCCCCACCGCCAGTATCGAGTCCCACGTAGGAGATGGAAGGATATAAAACTGGAGCGATGACCGTGAAGGACGAGAGAGGACCAGGCCTGGGACATTATTTTATGTGTTTGCTTTTTATTTGGGCGCGTCAGTCGCCGTGAGGGGCTGACGCGCTGTTTTGTGTTTATTTTTGGCATTAAAGTCTTTATTTGATTGTGCGCCGGTTCCCGCCTCCTTCTTCCGGATGATTAGGATGATTAAGCCAAATTCCTTTAAAATTAAGTTATAATAACTAATAACTAATTGCTCTATACAGTAAACAACATTTGAAGTTGATCAAAACCTTTCTTCAAAATTGTCCTAACACGAAAATGACGATGCAATTGCCCTACTTTGCATAAAACCTGTTCTGCAAGTTTGAAACCCTCATAAAACATTGTCCATTTGAAAGACCAAAGAAAATCACACCTTTATTTCGACCCCCACAAGCTATACAGAACTACCCCAAAAAACCCAACCCCTTCCCGCTGAACTGAGGAATGGTGTGTTTTCATGTTACTGGGTTGAAATATGCCATATTATTTTCACCAGACCATAATAATAACAAATAATCAGTTGATAATTAATCATTATTTTACAGCAAATCATTGTTATTTGGGAATGTAGGCGTTTGAGGAAGGCTTTAAGATCAAGCGGAATCCTTCTAACGCGCTAACTGACTCAGCTTCACCGTCCGCTGTTTGATTTTACAGGATCATTTTGAGGCAAATACAACTCATTGATCATGAGCCCAACATTTAGCAAGGCAGGACAACATTCAGTCTACCCGAAGGAAGACATATTTCATTGTAAATTACTGCTGTAAAATAGAGAGTAAAGAAAATAAAAATAAACTAGTGTAGGCTATTCTTAAATTTGGACCTCATTTGAAGTACAAATCCAAACCCCAGAAGCAACCTACACTCTCTAAGTGTTCTTTTATTGAAAAGTAAGCATTTTATTTATTCACAGGCTATATGGTTGAAATAATATTGTTAAAAAAATGCTTTATTGATTAAAGTTTCATAGACCTTCCATTTTTATGCTTTAAAATCCCATGCCATACGTGACTTCACAGTATTTTCACATCCTAAATTACTACCCCAATTCTATAATGGTAAAATTTACCATTATTATTTTTTTAGAACAATTGTAAACTACATAAATGGGTGAAGCAAAACAAATATGATAACTTTTTAACTGCAGATATAGGCCTATATTATTAAAAATATATTATCATTACAATTATTTTGTGATGTGAAGCGATTCACACATGCTGGGGCCCCTTGTTTGCAGTGCAGACATGAGGTGATGTGATATAAAGCGATTTCTGCACTGCTTTAAGAGAGAGGAGGCAGTAATGGTGATTCCATTGAGTTGTCTGTGAAATTGCAGTCTGACAGAAAGATTTCAAATCATTGGTTTGATCTATGTAGATTAATTTACTCATCAAACCATATTGCTATAATGAATGAATGTTTACTTGAACTTCCTGCTTTATAAGCACAGAACCTATGGTTCTAGACAGATTAATTAAATAAAGTACTCATCTTACAGTAGGTCTGTTTTGAAATTTCTACCTCTAGACCCCAACTGTTGTACACTTTTGTCTGCGTTGTACTGTGCATCTCGAGTTTAGCTGACAATCCATAGCCCTATAAACAGTTCTTACCCACGTCTCATAGCACGAAGAACCTGACTGCTTCCACTCTGTGCTGGCAGATGGATCTGCTTGCAGATGTTCCTTCTCTCTTGAATTAACTGTAACACCTGATTTAAAACAAAAGAAGGAAACAGTTCGATTAAATACTATAATTACGGTCAAAATGTACGATCAACAAACTCAAAACCTGTTTAGAAACAAATATCACTATTACAGAAGGGAAAATAAATCATAGCAGTAAATTTATCCAAGAACCCAAATCTTAGGGCAAACAGGATAAATGCAAAAATTACTTGTCATGGCCTATAACTACAACGTTATTGCTGACTGAAATAAAGTATTTAACTTTACTGATTGTACTCAGAACACTATATTCTGGTTATCAAATGTTCTGATATTTCTCAAAAACTACCACTTTTTCACATATTAGGCTCTATTTTACAGGTAATGTTTAAACATTTTAACAAGTTAAGTGAACAAAATGTATTAGGGTGTACTTTAAATTTGTCTTGGTTAAAACTGCTTGCTAGGAACTGTTACTATTCACTGATGCGTTGCATTTATTAAGCAGGATAACATACAGTTTATGTTTTGGGTGGTACCTTGAGGTCTGACTGGTCTAAACTATAGCTTTGAAAGTGCACTGATGATGACTGATGAGAAAAATACAGTCAAGTGCAAGATGTGGAAGAGCTCTTGCGGTGTGAGTTCTTTGTGCTTTAGTTGCCTGTATTTTAGCACACTGTCACAGGGAGAGTTCAACATGCATTTGCATGTTACTGTGCATATTTATGTTGCATATTATGTTTAAACAATATACACACATATACATACACACACACACACACACACACACGTATATATACATATATATACATACCGTACAGACCAAAAGTTTGGACACACCTTCTCATTCAAAGAGTTTTCTTTATTTTCATGACTATGAAAATTGTAGAGTTACACTGAAGGCATCAAGGGCTATTTGACCAAGAAGGAGAGTGATGGGGTGCTGCGCCAGATGACCTGGCCTCCACAGTCACCGGACCTGAACCCAATCGAGATGGTTTATGGGTGAGCTGGACCACAGACAGAAGGCAAAAGGGCCAACAAGTGCTAAGCATCTCTCGGGGAACTCCTTCAAGACTGTTGGAAGACCATTTCAGGTGACTACCTCTTGAAGCTTATCAAGAGAATGCCAAGAGTGTGCAAAGCAGTAATCAAAGCAAAAGGTGGCTACTTTGAAGAACCTACAATACGACATATTTTCAGTTGTTTCACACTATTTTCTATATGATTCCATATATAATTCCACATGTGTTAATTCATAGTTTTGATGCCTTCAGTGTAACTCTACAATTTTCACAGTCATGAAAATAAAGAAAACTCTTTGAATGAGAAGGTGTGTCCAAACATTTGGTCTGTACTGTATATATATATATATATATATATATATATATATATTAGTTGTGAGCTGGGTCTATACTACGCAAGCTATGATGACTTTCACCTTGATATTTTAGCACGGATGTATACCTAGCCGAATCTGTAGGGGGCGAGAACAAGTCTTTAAACCTGTGTGTATGCCTACTGTGAAATTACCACATCAAACCTGACGTGCGAACATGGATGCAACTGAAACCGCTGGGTTTGCTTCAGGAATTTTTTTTTAAAGAAGCTTCCCAATGGAAATCTCAACAAGACGCACGCCTTTTTCACACATAATCTGTCTGCAGCGCTTATGCAGTCCGTGTGCGTTTCGTATGTGGTGCAGAAGCAGCAAGGACTCATACTCATTGTGCTTTCACACAGGACGCGGTCGCTTGTGCAATGTGGAATTCGTTTACAGCTTTCTCAAGCACTTTCTGATGCATTTTGGAAACAGGAGATGAGCCCCTGGTCTAATGCACCACCTGGCTTGAGAAACCCATTCTCAAAGACTTAACGTTACTTTTAGTCATTATTTTATTTGGGTAGCACACATATTCTGAATGCCTTCGGCATAATTCAAAAGAGCCAATTTAATCTAGATTAATTCCAAGATTACAGTGAGATTAATCTAGATTAAAAAAAATTATCTATGCCCATCACTAATATATATATATATACACTGCTGCTTATCTTTTTCTCATGTTTTTAAGCCTTACCGCTTGTCGATTTAAACATTAAAGCAGGGTTCCTCAATAGGCGGCACGCGGGCGAGAGAAAAAAGTTTGGCCCGCACTAATTTAAAATATTGTTGTCAACGTCGTCAGGGTAACGTCAGCGTAAGCACGTCACTAGCGCGAAAAATCGAACGCAGTATCATTTAAAGCTTTCAGTCTGTCAGTGAAAACATGGCGAGTGTGAAGAAAAGAAAAGTGGACACGGAAAATAGGCGATTTAGATATGAATGGATCGAACTATTTTTTTTTTTTTTTGCCTGACCACCACAATTCAAAGCCAACATGAAACGCCATTTCATCGCATTGCACAGCAATTTTAACTGCAGTTATCCAGAACATTCGGAGAGCCGCAAACAGAAGGTAACTAAATTAGTGTCAGTTTACAAGCAATCAGTTGCTGTTATGCACAAAACCACATCCATACAGGAGAATGCATTCGCAGCTTCCTTATCAGTCCCTCCAGAAAAATGCGGATTATTTTTGTGGCTCAACACATGGCTCAAACTTACAAAACATTGAGTCAAACAAGTTCTCTAGCTTTACAAAAGGAATATTCAACAACTTCTGTAAAAATTAATACAAATAAAATATACGCACAAATATACAAATGCTGTTTTACAGGAATTGCAAAGTGCAATCTCTTACTGCAACGTAAATTATTGTACATACTACTAATATACTTACAACTGTAAGGTTTTGGTACTATTCTGTAACAAAAAAGTACAATCTTACAACTGCAGAGGTGCATCAACTTCTGAATGAAACTACAACAGTTCACTGTGAAAATGAAAGCTAACTGTGTAGCCTCTAACACTGGCCTATCATTCGCCATCCTCATCCCTCTGTCAAAATAATTTGCCCCCACTGTCATGTAACACACCGGGTAACTGCTTCGTGGGGTCTTTTGCGCTTATTTTTGTTGGCAGATGAGAATGATTTGCGTGCTTCACCCTGGTTTCACCGCGGGCTTCACAGATGATGTTCACGTCATAAGGTTCCCACTGGAAAATAATGGCGATTTACTTGTGTGACGTAAATTTTTCAACTTTCTGCTAAGATGTATGTGACTTTTTTGCAACAAAAATTATTATTATTAAATCATACTACCTCTGCATATTTTGCTTCCTGAAATCGGCGATTTATGTGGCGAAAGTGCGGCGTATTTGAAAAAATGCGACCCCCGCATAAATATGCGGCCCTTGGCTGATTATGCATTAAATCACGCAATCGCATAATCGTGTTTTTCTGGAGGGACTGCCTTATGTGTGGCTTGGAACCTGGCTAAGGCCAAAAAGCCGTTCACGGATGCCGAATTAATTAAAAACTGTGCAATTTACATGGTAGATGAAGTTTTAAATCACGATGACAAAACTAAGAAAATCGTTGTGGAGCTATTACAGAAGGTGCCATTATCCGACTCCACGGCAACAAGAAGAGTAGAGACATTGGCGGGTAATTGTCTGTCCAATCTTTTATCTGACATAAAGAAAGCAGAAGTCATGTCACTTGCAATAGACTCCTCTTGTGACAGAAATTGACGTTGAACAGCTGTCAGTATTCGTCAGATTTTTTGATGGGGACGTTTTCCGCGAAAAGCTGCTTTGTTTGCTGCCAATACAGGGGCACCCAACCGGACAAATCATTTTTAACAAACTGATGCAGTTCTTTGAAAAGAATGGATTGGATTTGAGCAAAGATATGTCGGTTGTCACTGATGGGGCTCCATCAATGGTTGGACATCACAGAGGTTTGATTAGCAGACTAACTGCTGTCAACCCAGCTGTCATAGCATTTCACTGCATAATTCATAAATCGGTATTGTGCACAAAACTGTCTGGAAAAATGAAAGATACAATGGATACAGTGATGAGGCTGGTCAACTTTATTCGCGCGAGTTCTGGTCTGCAACATCGCCTTTTCCGAGCCTTGCTGGAGGAAACGTCAGCAGAAAGGCACGATCTTTTGCTGCACAATGATATCCGATGGCTGAGCTGGAGAGAGTGTGTGAACTTCAAAATGAACTTCAAAGCCAAAAGGCAGAGAAATTTCTGAGGTTTTTTAAATGACAGCATAGAGATGGCATATGTGTGTATTTTGTGTGATATCATGTTTCTCCTAAATCAGCTTATTTGGAATTGCAAGGAAAGAACCACACTATTGCAGACATGTACGAAGCCATCGAAGCTTTTCATTTAAAGCTGACACTTTTTGAATGCGATCTTCAAGGGAGAAAACTACACTTTCCGCATTTGCAACAAAATTGGGTGACTTCATCACAAGACTGGCAAAGAAATTCAACAAACGATTTAAGAGCTTTAACCTGTCGAGTGAACTCCTTCAGCCGTTTTCAGTCCCAGCAGATGGCTGACCCCAGCTACGGCCCTGTTCACGCCTGTTTCACACATACTCCGTCTGTAGTGCGTATGCAGTCCAATGTGCTTTCACACAGGACGCGTTTGTAGTTCGCTACTCGGTAAGTAAACGATCGCTGCACTGCTGCAGACGCAACACAACTGGAATCCATTAACATGGGTGCATAAAAAAATATGCAACACATACGCACTGCAGACGGAGTATGTGTGAAATAGGCATAAAATTGTTTGCACCTTGTGCAATGTGGAATTAGTTTACATCTTTTTCAAGCACTTTGTGATGCATTTTGGAAACAGGAGATGAGCCCCTTTTCTAATGCACCACCTAGCTTGATAAACCCCTTCTCAAAGACTTACTGTTTGTCAATTTTATTTGGGTAACAAATGGGTAATCAACGATCTCAAATAGGGTGTGTTTGGCTGCAAGAAAAGTGCTTTAGTTTACCAGCTTTCATTCACTTTCCGGCTTCAGTTCAAGCAGTTAAAACAGCAATGACCAACATTACTGACTGTGTAATGTGTAGGACTTCAGTGAACAAACACACCAATAAACTGCACAATCTGAACCCCATAAATGATTAGCTAAAGGGGAACAAGGCTCAGATTGTATGGACCCAATTCCTGTCAGTCAGAAGAATTGCAAAAAAAAAAAACCTATGTCAGCGTTATAACGTGATTCCACAACAGAGGATGTTTGCTGTTATATATTCCCACTATCAGAAAAAACAAATCATGAGCTAATCATGTGAATCCTGAGTTGGTTTCCTGTCAGCCGTGTTTGCTATCTACTCCAAAGGAGTTAACATTTGATCACAAGATCCAAACCCATAGGATTAATCAATAATTAATGGACCTCGACAAAGGATCCATACAGCATGTCTCATGACTTGGTTGTGATTTTTTGTACAAACTGAACTTTCCAATAAATAATCTCAAAAGGACAGCCATTGAAAAATCTGAAAGTTTAACTATATTCACAAATAATATGTTTTATGTCTTATATATGTTTGATGTGATCAAGGTAATTGGTGCAACTTTAACCAATGTTTTATAACCCAGATAGTGCTATTAAATGTGTGTAAGATATGGAAAGTGTAACACTAATGAGCGGATGGTATTTCAGCCATCTGTTCCCTATTAATGAATCCTGACTCTCAAACACATTCTGCACTCAAAGACCAGAACTTGAGTAATACAAGGACCTTCGTTTTACAGTATCTTCCAACATGTCTCACCATTTGGGCGCCGCGATGTTGGCAACATCCTATGGTGGGGTGACATTTATTACACCTTCGAGACAGTCCAGAGATACTCGCGTGAGCCTTAAAGGAAAGACGAAACACCCACCTTTTCCCTCACAGCACGACGACACATTCCACAACGCAGACTGTCGTCGCTCCAGTTTTTATATCCTTCCATCTCCTCCGTGGGACTCGAGACCGGAGAGTGTCGCAAGTGTCGCTCATCTCCAATCACTCCACCGGCCTCGGCCCCGCCCCACTCATCACAGTTGTCTATTCCCTTTTCAAGGTGATCTGATTCCTTGTTGTCTTTCAAAAGGTTACTGTCTGTGATTTTGCCATACTGGGCAATCATTCTGTGATCCCGCCTATTCTTCTTTCACTTTCTCTCACTCACCTTTTATTCTCTCTCTCCTCTGTAATCCGTTACGTCTTGTTTTTGTTTTTACTGTTTGTATTGTTATATGCATATTTACTCTGTGTTAATCGTAGTTTGTTGTATTAGTTCAATTATTAAAATCCAATATATATTCATGATTGCTTCTGTCTAAAATGCTCACATCACGAAGTCAATGAAATGTTCCATCTTAGCTACAAAGCTTATTTGTTACTTTTCAGTAACCTAAATTTTATAAGGACAGGAGAATAGTTTCACGGCCAGAAAAATTTTTCCTGGATTTTCCTGTTGTATGACACGTTATAGAAGTTATTAAACAATTCAATTATTGCCTGCAAAGATATTGCCCCATGTGATAAGTTGAAGAGTCATGTTAAGGAATGCATGCTCCACCTTGCAACAAGTCGATTGGAAGATTGCATTGTGGGTTGGACCAAATCTGCTTGGATAAAACCCTAATGCCTGAACTAATTCAGCGTGCTTCCTTCTTCGACATGGCTTGAACTACCTACTCCAACATGCTGCTAGCATTCTTGTCATCCAGAACTCAAAACACTCAGTAGAAGCTTTGTGACAGCTGAGAATCTTGGAAGTCTTGCAAACAACGAAAACTCTCCGAAGAAATTTCGAAGCTTCTATGTAACCAGGCAACCAACCAATCAACAGGAGGGTTTTCCCAAAAGACGTCATCCAAACAACAGATCTGCAAACAATCTGAGGCAGGGGATTACCTGAGACGAGGCAACAAGCGAACTCCAACTCTTCTGAACCTCGCTTTTCAGTGCAAATGCAAGTAAAACAAACAAACTTCATTTCTTGCTGAAATATGTGCAAATTGATCTTAAGCAGTAAAGATAAGACACATCTCTGCTTCTGTGATTTTCTTGGTGCGATCTAACGAGTAACTTACTCCTGGGACTTCATGTAAATCCTCTTCAGTAACTGTGTGAGCATATGTGTGTGAGTATGTGTGTGTATGTGTGTGTGTGTGTATGTATGTATGTGTGTTTCAATTAGGTTTTAGATCCATGTAATAGAGTAGCTCAATAAATTATAGTTTCATTTATGAAGTATTGTCTTGTGTGGTGTATTCTAAGGTTAAACTTTACCCAGATTCTGTGCTACCTAGCTTGTGCCTTATAAATTATCATTCTGTTTGTATTCTCATTGTCCATGAAGTAATATAAATAGAATTGTAAGGATATACTGAATTTTACGTTCATAGACAATTGGACGAGCTTTTGGGGCAGACCTGACCTGTTGAAAAGAGATGGTCTTCATCCTTCCTGGGGTGGTGCCACTCTTCTCTCTAGAAATATGGCAAATAGACTTAGTGTTTATACTTGACTAACTGGGGCCCAGGTCAGGAAGCAGACAGACTGGCTAAACCGACCGTCTGCTAGCTGCCTCACGTCACAGGGGTCAGTTAATTCTCAGCACATAGAGACTCTTTCACCTAGATATCACACTATAGAGACTGTGTCGGTTCCCGGAACTAGAAAATATAAAAAACGTCCAAACCAAGTTAAGATTAACAATTTAATTGAGGTTCAACAAATAAAGAACAGATGCAATACGGATAAACAAATGATGAAGCTTGGCTTATTGAATATCAGATCCCTTTCTACGAAAACATTTTTGGTAAATAATATGATCACTGATCATAATCTAGATGTGCTCTGTTTGACAGAAACCTGGCTAAAACCTGATGATTACATTATTTTAAATGAGTCCACCCCCCAAGATTACGGTTATAACCATGAGCCGCGTCTAAAAGGCAAAGGAGGAAGTGTTTCTTCAATTTATAACAATGTTTTCAGTATTTTATAAGAGGGCAGGCTTCAAATATAACTCGTTTGAAGTAATGGTGCTTCATATAACATTATTCGAAATCATACTCTAGATTTAATACTGTCACATGGAATTGATGTTGATAGTGTTGAAATTATGCAGCCAAGTGATGATATCTCAGATCATTATTTAATTTTGTGCAAACTTCATATAGCCAAAATTGTAAATTCTACTTCTTGTTACAAGTATGGAAGAACCATCACTTCTACAACAAAAAACTTCTTTTTAAGTTATCTTCCTGATGTATCCAAATTTCTTAGCATATCCAAAACCTCAGAACAACTTGATGATGTAACAGAAACTATGGACTCTTTTCTAGCATTTTAAATACAGTTGCTCCTTAACGCTTAACGAAGGTTAAGGAAATAAGTATGACACCATGGTATAATGAGCATACTCGCACCCTAGAGAGAGCAGCCCAAAAAATGGAGCGCAGCTGGATAAAAACAAAACTAGAGGTATTTCGTATTGCTTGGTGAGAAAGTAATCTATCCTACAGAAAAGCATTAAAAACTGCTAGATCCGATTACTTTTCTTCTCTTTTAGAAAAAAACAAACATAACCAAGCATGGTTTAAATCCGTACTTATAGGACCGCCATCAGTTCGTAGCAGTGAATGAAGAGGTATCATATCAATCACAAGTGCAGTATGGAGTATCTCAAGGCTCAGTACTAGGGCCGCTACTCTTCACGCTTTCTATGTTACCCTTGGGAGATATCATCAGGAAACATGGTGTTAGCTTTCACTGTTATGCTGATGATACTCAGCTTTATATTTCTTCGCGGCCCGGTGAAACACACCAATTTGAAAAACAAATGGAATGCATAGGCGATATAAAAAACTGGATGACGAGTAATTTCTTACTGCTAAATTCTGTAAAAAACTGAGGTGTTAATAATAGGACCGAAAAACTCTGCTTGTAATAACCTAGAACACGGTCTAAGACTTGATGGCTGCTCTGTCAATTCTCCGTTAGTGAACCTAGGTGTGCTATTTGATCGCAATCTTTCCTTAGATAGCCACGTTTCTAGCATTTGTAAAACTACATTTTTCCATCTCAAAAATATATCTAAATTACGGCCTATGCTCTCAATGTCAAATACAGGAATGTTAATCCATGCATTTATGACCTCAAGGTTATTGTAATGCAAAACTACAGAAAAAACTACAGCTAGTCCAAAATGCAGCAGCAAGAGTTCTTACTAGAACCAGGAAGTATGACCATATTAGCCCGGTCCTGTCAACACTGCACTGGCTCCCTATCAAAGTTTGTATAGATTTTAAAATATTGCTTATTACTTATAAAGCCCTGAATGGTTTAGCACCTCAGTATTTGAATGAGCTCCTTCTACATTATAATCCCCTATGTCCGCTATATTCTCAAAACTCAGGCAATTTGATAATACCTAGAATATCAAAATCAACTGCGGGTGGCAGATCCTTTTCCTATTTGGCACCTAAACTCTGGAATAACCTACCTAACATTGTTCGGGAGGCAGACACACTCTTGCAGTTTAAATCTAGATTAAAGACCCATCTCTTTAACCTGGCTTACACATAACATACTAATATGCTTTTAATATCCAAATCCGTTAAAGGATTTTTAGGCTGCATTAATTAGGTAAACCGGAACCGGGAACACTTCCTATAACACCTGATGTACTTGCTACATCATTAGAAGAATGGCATCTAGGCTAATATTAGTCTGTTTCTCTCTCATTCCGAGGTCACCATAGCCACCAAATCCAGTCTGTATCCAGATCAGAGGGTCACTGCAGTAACCCGGATCCAGTACGTATCCAGATCAGATGATGGATCAGCACCTAGAAAGGACCTCTACATCCTTGAAAGACAGCGGAGACCAGGACAACTAGAGACCCAGATAAAGATCCCCTGTAAAGACCTTGTCTCAGAGGACCACCAGGACAAGACCACAGGAAACAGATGATTCTTCTGCAAAATCTGACTTTGCTGCAGCCTGGAATTGAACTACTGGTTTCATCTGGTCAGAGGAGAACTGGCCCCCGTACTGAGCCTGTTTTCCCCCAATGTTTTTTTCTCCATTCTGTCACCAATGGAGTTTCGGTTCCTTGCTGCTGTCGCCTCTGGCTTGCTTAGTTGGGGTCACTTCATCTACAGCGATATCATTGACTTGATTGCAAATAAATGCACAGACACTATTTAAACTGAACACAGATGACATCACTGAATTCAATGATGAACTGCCTTTAACTACCATTTTGCATTATTGAAACACTGTTTTCCTAATGAATGTTATTCAGTTGCTTTGACGCAATGTATTTTGTTTAAAGCGCTATATAAATGAAGGTGACTTGACTTGACTTGACTCTGCCCCATGCCACAATATGGCAAGTCCTAAAGCCCAACAGCAAATGGCGGCCTACCATCGACTATCGAAAGTTGAACCAACAAGTTCCTTTATCGCAATGGCCTATGACTCAGTTGGACCAAGAGATTCCTAAAATCAAAGGCTCAACAATCCTTTCCACATTGGACGTCGCCTCAGGATTATGTACAATCCCTGTCTACCCTGATAAACAACACAAACTTGTACTGACCTTGGGCAATCGATAGTACAACCTCACATGGTTCCATTTCGGCTATGCCAACTCACCAGCAAAATTCAACATTTTCCTGAACAAAGCATGCCCTGATGCCGGAGCCAGAGGCAACCTTGTTTACATGGATGATGTCCTTATGAAAAGCTCAGATGTGGCAGACGACCTATAAGAAATTGACCACGTCCTGAACCAGCTGACAACAGCAGAAGCGAAAACAGCCCTTCACAAAGTTATGTTGGCTTGCTAATTGGACGTAGTCCAGACGTACACAAGCAATCCAAAAAATAAAGACACCCACTAACATCTGAGCTACGAAACTTTATGTGAGTGTGCAATTACTCGCGACAGTTCATCGAGAACTACGCTGACATCGCACGACCACTAACTCTACTCCTGAATAGGGATGGGTATCGTTAAGGTTTTAATGGTATTACTACTCTTACCGATACTGCTTAACGGTCCGGTACTTTAACGGTATTCTTATCGGTACTTTGTGTTGTGTGTGTGTGGTTTTTTTTTTTAGAACAAGTTGAGAACAGAATTAACATTTCTTAATTTTTTTATGTAAAATTAATAATGGGCTTGTCTCGGACCAGAGGTGTTAGGAGGAGTTGGTTGGTTCATAGTAGCTGCAACTTAAAAAAAATATATTATATATATATATAATAAAAAGGTTGCAAAATGTGGCTATTTTGTAAACTAACTTGAGGTGCTGTGCATTTAAGTTAGCCAAATAAATGTTTACATTTACATACTGATTTTTCCTTATTTGGAATTTTAAAAACAAGTAGAAAATATGTTGGTTTCATTCTCATTTTTCCCAAAAGAAATCAACAGAATTTCTACGTAAGGTTAGCAAACCAGGGAGATTTTACATTTATTTTAAATGACGTGAACAACGTTGATTCAACATGATTTTAGCATACATACCTGACGTAGATTGGGCAAAAACCAGAGGCGAGCTAGCTAGGCAGTCGATACACATAATGCACTTTTGAAAGATGCTTTGACAGATTGCTTGTGTTTCCGCCCTTACATGCAAATATTGTATAACCACACTTTGGAACGTTTTGCTCTCTCCGCCATCGTCACTCTTTGTATTAAGCGGGAGTTTTCGTACTGTTATGCGTGTACCGCGTTCTTGTTTTGTGTGTGTGTGTAACTGACAGACAGCCTCCGCGGCGCGCATGCGAGTTCTTGCAGATCTCACAGACAAACGTCTTAATAATATCGCTAATTAGAAATGTTTGATAAGATAAAATGTGCACGATAACATTAAGCAAATATCTTCGCCATCGTCACTCTTTATTATTAAGCAGGAGTTTACGTACAGTTAATGCATGTGCGTGCGCTCGTTGTGGTGTGTGCGTGTGCGTGTGTGTGTGACTGACAGAAAGCCTCCGCGGCGTGCATGAGAGTTCACGCAAATCTCACGGACAAACGTCTTAATATGATCACACATTAGAAATGTTTGGCGAGATTAAATGTGCACGACAATATTATTAAGCAAAAATACATAGTACATTATTTTTTCTCCCCTCCAGTACCGAAAGCAGAACCGGTACTGTCAGATCTTACTGATACTACGGTCTTTCATAATTTAGCCCCGGGGCCAGTTTAATACCGGGTTTCGGTACCCATCCCTACTCCTGAAAAAACCCATTGTTTGGTTGGAAGCTCAGGAAACAGCTATGAGCAAGCTCAAAGAACGCCTATGCTAACTCTGGTTTATTTACAATATCCAGTATTAAAACATTTCTACAATCACCAGGAGGGTTTTCCCAAAAAAAGTCATCCAAACGACAGATTGTCAACCAATCCGAGGCCCAGGATTCCCTGAGACAAGGCAACAAGAGAACTCCAACTCTTCTGAATCCCACTTTTCAGCGCAAATGCAAATAAAACAAACTTCATTTCTTGCTGAAATATGTGCAAATTGATTTTAAGCAGTAAAGATAAGAAACATCTCTGCTTTTGTGTAGTGTTGCACGGTGCACCGATACTTCAAAAGTATCGCGATTCTCGGAAATTCAATACGTCACAATACCTAAATTTATTAGTATCGATACTTCAAAGAATGACTGCGTTCCAGATTTGTAAGAGACGTGTTTCATGTTGGTGTGTGCAACGCATGCTTCCAGTGCCTCCCTATGGACGTCTGTGTTTTCCTTTCACACAAGCAGCAAAAAAGAACTACAGTGAGATGTCTGCATTAGTGGCTTTACAAAACTGATTTGACTTTACTAAAATGTGTGCACAATCGCATTAAATAGTTTAAATAAGTTGTTTAGATGAACAAAGCACGAGCTTTTTCTTGTATAATTAACATTTGAATTTTTTGGTCAGACAGTTCATATACAATATTCACATTAATCGGGGATTAAACGTGGAGTTATGTTCTGTATGCTAAATATGAAAACGAAAAAAGCGTATCTGCACAGCACCTATAACTGCGCTTTGTATGCTGCTGATCATTCAAATCGTTCACGAATGAGAAGGTCTCTCGATCTCGTTCAGTGAAGGGTGGATTCGTTCACTTCATTCAACAAATAACATGCTCCGTCACATCTTGAGTAACTCTTTGACAGGATGCGCTGGTCGGGGTGGGTAAAGAAATGTTACTTTAATTGCGGGCTGGGGCGGGCCAAATCATTTCATAAAAGCAGGACCCGCGGGTTGGAAAAACACCCGACCCGCACATCACTAGGCTTCATGTGCGAGCACAAGTGATACTGTGGCCGCCGGTCCACGACTGGTAGAAAAAGATGATGCTCACTAAAGATGACGCTCATTAAAGCTCACTGGCTGAGTTTTCTCCTGAAACAAAAGGTTCCACAACTGACAGAATAAGTTACAATATCTGAGATATTGCTGCTAAATTTTATTAGCTTTTTTTTTTTTATTATTGAATGCCATTGCTTAAATTGATATTATTTATCTTTTGGCATTTAATCTTCTGAGTTCAGAAACATTGTTTAATATAATCGCTGTTCATATTTTTATTCAAAGTTCAGAATCAAGATAAATTTATTACTCTTATGTTTCTTATGATAACTGAGACGATGCTGCTAAAAATGTATTCTTTCTTTACCTTGAATGTCATTGATCTATTTTATTTTTTATATTTTTATATTTCATATTTTGTTCAAATGTTTAATATATCTGCTGTTCATATGTTCATTTATTAGTGTGTTATATGATTAGAATGTTGTCCCGGTTTTAAAATAAAGCACATCAATGATATTTGAGAGTGCAATTCTTGACTAGGTATCGGTATCAAAACAATAATTTTGGTATCGTGACAACACTACTTTTGTGATTTTCTTGGTGCGATCTAACGAACAACTTACTCCTGATTCAATTTGGAATGAGTTCAATTAAAGCAATTCAAATCTTTAGATTAAATTCTTCTTTAAAAAGAGCTAAAATTTCCTTACAAATGGTTTATTTCAAAAAATCTTTTTGCAAAACAGTGATGATGTATAATTCATAATCCAGCAGTGTTATTTTTCATCACACTTTCCTCATAATTCAAACCACTTAATTATGGTCATGACATGCATACTACAGTGATGTCAATGTGCATGTTGATGTGCAAAGGCTAGTTGATCCGTTATTCATTAACTGTATGGGCCAGCTGCTCCCCGGCCCTTGAGGAATGTGAATCGCGGATTAATTGCACAGCTTAACCAACATAGTTTTTAAGTCCTGTCAGTTTAACAGGGCAGAGAAAGAGCGTGTGCGCGCGAGAGAGAGAGAGAGCGCGCGCGAGAGAGTTTGTTTGTAAGAAAAAATAATAAGATTAGATTTCATATCGCAATATATTACGCATAAAAATAAAATATCGCAATGTCATTTTTTCCCAGTATCGTGCAGCCCTAAGATATAATCAAATGTAAATAGTTTTGGTGTTGTCTCTCAGTAAATTATTGTTTTTATTCTAACATTTATACAAGGACCTGACTGTGTAATCAGCATTTAAGAAACACCTACGTAGGTAGAATTATTTAAAATGCTTCCAGAAAAGCAGAATGCATTTCTGACTAGAATACCCCATTATGTTGGAACATAGTACTTACCTCATCAGGGAAGTCTTTAGGATGTGGTGAGGTAAAGCGTATCCTCATGTCTGGATCAATTTGGGACACTTTGTCCAAAAGGTCTGAGAAGAGGAGGCCTCCCTTTTTTGTGCGGTACACAGTCTTGAAGCCTCGGCTGAGCTGAGTACTGCCCTCAGAACAGATAAAGTGCTGTTCAGACAAGTCTCTATAGCTGTTCACATTCTGCCCCAGTAGGGTGACTTCCTTCACCCCCTACACATAAAACATACACACTTTACCTTACCTTCATAAATCATGGGCTATTATTTTAGGTTTATTACTTCCATTTTGCACAGTATTGAAAACTCAAACCCTTTTACCTGATCTGAAAGCATGCGGACCTCCTCCAAGATGGAAGACAGGGGTCTGCTCCTTTCTCTGCCACGAGTGAAAGGCACTATACAGTAACTACACATGTTATCACAGCCACGCATGATAGACCTGGAAAACAAACCCAATATGTCACATTTTTCATTGTTGTACGAGTTTAATTTAATTTATTCAAATGTATGAGATTGGGATGCAGAATAAACATATACAAGGAACTTTTCAAAACTCTTAGTACAACACTTTCAACTGATCACACTTGTAACACCACTTTTAAAACCTGATCTCTCATGATTTCATTGTAGTTGCTCATATTTTAATTCCACATAATCATTGTTGCAAGACACAAGATTAATGTGTTATGTATTGGGAACATTTGGTTTAATCAACAAAACACAATAGTAATATCTTCTTTCAATTTTGTAATTTTAACAATCTGTAAATCTAAGAGCAAACAATGCAAGATAAATGTTTAAAATCAGCTGAAATAATTACAGTAATACAGGCAATAACATGATTGAAAATAAACTTACTTTACCTTACTTGCACATCTCACATAAAACCCATAATGTTTGTAAAAGTATTTATCCAATGTGATATCAAAAAGTGATAAAGGTATGACATGGACATAAGTTTTTGTGCTAGATAAGAGTTTACTGTCAATGCAGTAAAATGTCCTCACTGTGCCATATCAGGGTTGTTCCGATAGACGATAGTATCGTTGATAGTCAGAGATATCGACATAAGCAGATGTCTCTGTCGATAGTCATGACGATATTAGGCTCATTATCCTATAAATGTATTAAATAGTAATAATAATAACTATTATTAATTTTATTTTTATTAGGCGGCCAGTTATAATTCGGCAATCAAACTGCCCAGCTTTTTCACTTCTGCACTGCATGTCACACACACACAGCGCGCATGCAAGCCCAGAAGGATTAGAGCCTGCAGTCGCTGAAGAAGTTGTAACGCTTTGACTCGATTAACTCGTTAAATCCATGAAAGGAAAGAGATAGAAAATGAGGAGTTGGTGTCCCACACATTTAATGGCTGGTACATGACAACGCACTCTTCTCATACATGAGAGATTATCTCTTTCTTGGCGTTACAAATAAAGTAATAATAACAAGGCGGCAGAGCAAACTTATAGGGGGGGTGAAATGCTCGTTTTACTCAATCTCCTGTTAATCTTGAGTACCTATAGAGTAGTACTGCATCCTTCATAACTCCAAAAAGTCTTTCGTTTTATTATATTCATAAGAGAAAGATAGTCTGTACCGATTTTTCCCGGAAAAACACGACCGGCTGGAGGCGTGACGTGTGGGCGGAGCTAAAGAGTCACGAGCGCAAGTAGGCTTTTGCGTTGAGAGTGTTTGGAAGCTGTGACATTACCATGAGGGAAAAACCATCATCCAAAACAAACCATGGCTAACAGTCAGATTCAGCGTTTATTTATGATCCAGAATCAGATCCAGAGGCTGAAACTGAACGAAAGCAGCAGCAGCAACGACTCGCTCCGTGCGGGGCTCGAACCCGGGTTTCCGGCATGGGAGGGGACGCACTAACAAGGAGGCAGAGATATTTGAAGCAGTTTTACTCACCGCCTGCGGTTCCAACACAGGATCGTGACCTTTTTTCCTTGGGATTGCATCATCCTTAAGAAATAAACGATACGCAAATCCGTCGTCAAACTGGGTCTTGTTTGTAAAACAAGCACCTTCGAAATGCAGGGAACAAACACTTGCACAACTCCGTTGATGCTCTGTAAAAATAAACTCCATCCACTGGTCCCTTAATGCTGTTTCTCTTTGGTAATCTGTGCAGGGTTGTCTTGCCCTGGCAACCAAAAACACACTCCTTTTGTGACATTTGGCGACGCTCTCGCTCTGATCAGTGAACTCTGTTGTGCTCTCAGTGCGCTGCTATACGGGAGCGCGCGCTCTTCCGGAAGAAGTGCCTCAGGACCCATATAAGGAAATTCCGCTCCATCTAACGTCACACAGAGCCATACTCGAAAAAAACTTTCCGAAACTTGTGACAAACCGGAAGGAAACAGAAATGGAACAAAAATACTCCTTCAAACGTACAACTTAATTTTTGAAACTTTGTCCATGTTTAGCATGGGAATCCAACTCTTTAACAGTGTAAAAAACTCAGTATGCATGAAATAGCATTTCACCCCCCCTTTAACTGTTGCCTATCTGTCAGAAAGCTGGTGATCCACTGACAGATAGAGCTAAGAACAGAGAGCTGGGTCAGTTTGGTCTGGAGGGTTGTTGGGATGATGGTAATGAAAGCCGAACTATTGGATTGTTTATACCGACTCTGATTCTCTGCTGCCTGCCCCCGACATCTGCTTGTTTCTGTTATCGATTCTGGTTATCCCTATATACCTGACGCCATTGCTGATCATTGCCCGTCTGACCATTCTCATTAAAAGTTCTGCACATGGATCCGAACCTCTCTGTCTCATCATTACAGAAGACTTTGCCCAACCAGGATCCAGCAGCTTTCTTGAACCCCAGACCAGGTATGGAGTCAGCTAACAGTTCATGCAACCCTGTAGAGGTGCTATGCTCCATTTTTCAAGATGGTAGACCAATTGAGCTCTTTGTGGAGGAATTCCTTCAGTATAGTCACCTTTTGCCTGGGGATGAGGATCTGGTAAAGGACTGTTTCTGGAGTGGTCTTGATACTAGGATAAACTTGAGTTTACCAGAAGAAGACCCTAGCTCGACCCTGGGCCAGTTTATTAACTTTGTGTTGGAGTTTTGTGGCTCTCCCTTTACAGTTGAGGAGGTTACTTCTCCAATGTGTCCAGCTCCTATCTGTTCGGTGGTCCCTGTACCAGCGCCGCTGCACAAGATGGCCGGCAGCCCAGCGCTGCTGCACAAGATGGCTGCCAGCCCAGTGCCGCTGCACAAGATGGCCGCCAATTCAGCGCCGCTGGACAAGATGGCAGCCTCAGTCGACTTTCCAGAGTCAAGTCAGGTCTCCTCTTACACCCAAGAGTCAAGCGAAACAACAGTTAAACTTCTTGATTCTAGTAAGGTCACCGTTGATCAGGTCCCTGTTGATTTTCTGGAGTCTAGTCAGGTCACCACTGATCATCCAGAGTCAGGTCAAGTTTCCACTAACCGTCCAGAACGAGATCAGGTCACCATTAACACCCAAGAGTCAAGTGAAACAACAGTTAAACTTCATGAGTCAAGTCAGGTCCCTGTTGATTTCCCAGAATCTAGTCAGGTCACCATTGATCATCCAGAGTCAGGTCAAGTCTCCACTGACCGTCCAGAACAAGGTCAGGTCACCACTAACACCCAAGAGTCAAGTAAAATAATAGTTAAAATTCATGAGTCAAGTAAGTTCCCTGTTGATTTCCCAGAATCTAGTCAGGTCACCATTGATCAGGTCCCTGTTGATTTCCCATAGTCTAGTCAGGTCAACGTTGATCAGGTCACCGTAGACCACCCAGAGTCAGGTCAATTCTTCGCTGACCATCCAGAGTCAGGGTTAGTTACCACTGACCCTCCAGAGTTAGGGCTAGTTCCTGTTGACCTTCCAGAGTCGAGTCAAATTCCAGTTGACTGTCCAGAGTCGAGTCAGGCTACTGTTGACTATCCAGAGTCGAGTCACATTCCAGTTGATTCCCCAGAATCAAGTCAGAGTCGAGTCAGGTGCCCATTGACTTTCCAGTGTTGAGTCAGGTTCCGGTTGACCCTCCAGAGTCAAGTCAGGTGCTCATGGATCCTCCAGAGTCAGGGCTAGTCACCGTTGACCTTCCAGAGTCAGGGCTAGTCACTGTCGACCTTCCAGAGTCAGGGTTAGTCACCGTCGACTTTCCACAGTCAGGATTAGTCACCATGGACTTTCCAGAGACAAGGCTAGTCACCGCTGACCTTTCAGAGTCAAGTCAAGTCACCGGTGATCGTCAAGGACAGAGTCAAGTCACCGGTGATTCTCAAGGACAGAGTCAAGTCACCTGTGATCCTCAAGGACAGAGTCAAGTCACCGGTGATCCTCAAGGACAGAGTCAAGTCACCGGTGATCTTCAAGGACAGAGTCAAGTCGGTGATCTTCAAGGACAGAGTCAAGTCACCGGTGATCTTCAAGGACAGAGTCAAGTCACCGGTGATCTTCAAGGACAGTCAAGTCTCAGTTGATCCTCAAGACCACAGTCAAGTCCACAAAAACCTTCATGAGCAAAGTCAAATCACAGTCAATCATCAGGAACCAAGTCAAGTCACAGTCAATCGTCAGGAACCAAGTCAAGTCACAGTCAATCTTCAGGAACCAAGTCAAGTCACAGTCACTCTTCAGGAACCAAGTCAAGTCACAGTCGATCTTCACGAATCCAGTCAAATCACAGTCAATCTTCAAGAATCCAGTCAAATCACCACGGATCTACCAGAGCCTCGTCACATCTCAGCCGCACTTCCAGAGTTCTCGTCCTATTCTGTCACGGCCATGGAGGCCAGCTATGAGCTCTCATTCGTTCCGGTCATGGCTAAGGAGGTTCTCCATGAACTCACTGCCTGCCCTGTCACGGCCATGGAGGCCAGCTACCATCTCATCACGGCCACGGAGGCCGCTATTAACCTGTTTATGTTCCCTGTTTCAGTCCCACCTGACCAGACTTGCTTTCCGGTGTCATCAACTCCACTGTGGTGGTCCTATGCTCCGCCCTGGTGGGCCTCTGTCATGTCTGCTCAACTATGGTGGTCGTCTGGTCCGCCCTGGTGGGCTCTTGTCTCATCAACTCCACTGTGGTGGTCCTCTGCTCTGCCCTGGTGGGCCTCTGTCATGTCTGCTCAACTATGGTGGTCGTCTGGTCCACCCTGGTGGGCTCCTGTCCTATCATCTCGGCTGTGGTGGTCTTCTGCTCCACCCTGGTGGGCTTCTGCCCCCTCTTCTCAGCTGTGGTGGTCGTCTGCTATGCCCTGGAGGGCTTTTGTTCCCTCTTCTCAGTTGTGGTGGTCGTCTGCTCCACCCTGGGGGGCTCCAGCTCCACCTGCTCTGCTCTGGTGGGCTCCCACGCCAAATGCTCTGCCTTGGTGGACCCCTGTTCCCGAGCTAGGCCCATGGCGGGCCCCTGTTCCCGAGTAAAGCCCATGGCGGGTTCCTGTTTCCCCTGTCAGGCCCAGGAAGGGTCCTTGTTTCCAATGTTAGGCCCAGGAGAGGCTCCTGATCTCCATGTTGGGCCCAGTTCTGCCTGCTCTGCCCCGGTCCTCGACCACTGCACTTCCTCATGGACCTGGCCCTCCATCCCTCCCCCTGTTCCGCCTCCACTCCACTGCCCTCCTAGATTGTTTTGGACGTCTGGAAGCCGCTCCTTTGGGGGGGGGGTGCTAGGTCACGATCATTACATGGAGTGCCCATGAACGTCTGTAGAGGGCACTCCAATCAGGACATTCCACATTAACCACCAGATGTCACTCGGACTCTAACACCTCTCATCTGTTGCACCACACACTACTACATTTCCCATGAGTCACTGCATCACAATCACCCTGCCACACCTGCACATCATTCCCTAGTCAATCTCCTTGCCACACCTGCACCTCATTTACACACACATATAAGCAGCATACTCACTCTCTGTGAAGTCTTGATTTGCTGTGTCTGTCATTTCTGAGCGTTTTCCTTTTGTTTGATCTCTCTGTACCTGACCTTTGGATTGTTTATACCGACTCTGATTCTCTGCTGCCTGCCCCCGACATCTGCTTGTTTCTGTTATCGATTCTGGTTATCCCTATATACCTGACGCTATTGCTGATCATTGCCTGTCTGACCATTCTCATTAAAAGTTCTGCACATGGATCCGAACCTCTCTGTCTCATCATTGCAGTATTATAGCTCCGCCCACCGCACGCATCCAGGAGCTCTGCTTTTTCCGGAGAAAATCGGAAAGCTGTATTTTTCTTTTATAAATATGATAAAATTAAAGACATTTTGGATATATGAAAGATGCAGTACTACTCTATAGGTACTCAAGATTAACATGAGATTAGGTGAAACTGTGTATGTTATGTACCCTTTAAACAGTGCTCCAAGAACCAGTGAGAAACTACTAAATTTGGTCTAGAATCAATAAATAGCACTGCGAATTAATAAACATCACTGCAAAATCCAGTGAAAAATGCTTGAATTTGGTGCAGAATTTAGTAATTTTGGCATGGTACATTCATGTTATTATGCATTATAAATATAATAATGTACATTGCAATAAATATACATATTACTGCTTTGGGTTTATGTTCACGGTGTGTGTGTTTTCACTGCTATGTGTGTGCACGAATTCCGAGTATGGGTCCCCATACTAATAGGTATGTCACATCACTTTCACTTTCATATTATATGAATAAGGAAATCTAATTGTAGTCATTTTTGTTGTTAAGCTTTTGCCTTTACATTTGCCTTTACTTTACCATGATCTATAAATGTATGATTCTATGGAATAAGAATGGTATTTTATTGAGATGTATAGTCATATAGACAGAATCCAGTTCATTTTAGTATTTTCCGTATAAAAAACATTTACACATTTTATACTTACTGTTTTTCACTGTTTCATGGTTAATGTAGCTATTTTAAATCAGCATCCCAACTTAAACTTTACATTACAATGAGACAATAAAGCAGTATCATTTAGCAACTTTGCTTCTTGTGAAATACAGTAGCAATATTGTGATGTTCTACAAAAGTTGGCATAAAACAGTGCATTACTCACACAAAAGCACTGTGTCCCTCTGGAGTCTGATGGACAGGCATGACATCAGCGTAAGTCTCTTCTAATGATAACAGCACATTACTGGCCCTCTGACCTCTGTAACCAAGAGATAGCAACCGAGGCAGATCTCTGTATGCATCTGGCCCTGCTATAACATCCACCAACTTCTCCTGCTCAAGTAATTTAGTCTTCAGTCTTTCTGCCATGCAACCTACAGAAGGACATAAGATATGTGCATCAAGACTTGACAAGAAGGATTACCAGTTGATGGAACTGTAACTTGCCTAATCAGGGCAGGAACTGCATTTCTGCCAACAACATCAAATAGAAAATAGGTTGCTAAATGACATTTTTTATTTTTTTCAGACAACATACTGGCATGGCAAAAACCTGCATTGTTCTTCTGTTCAGCCATGTGCGTGCACATTTACACTTTTTAAAATAAAGAGGAACCGTCATAATAGTTACCTAGGACACCTATTTTTAATGAAGGCTTGTGTTTTTGACACCTTTTCTTTAAGGCAGTGAGATGTTTGAGTCGGTTCCAAATAGTTTGCTCTGCCTTTTCTCTGTCGAAGGAGAAAAACAATTAAACCCTAAATCTGAATTATTTTTTTTTTTTATAAATACACTTATTTCATGGTTAAAAAGGAGTCTTTCTTACCTTATAGAGCAAGTGACAAGCAATACTACATCTGCCTATAGAAGAATATCAGACAAAGCATTCATGTAATGACACAACATTGACCATATTCTGCTATTCTGAAGGTATCTCAACCCTTACAAAAATTCACCATGGTAATCATAATTTCTACAGATGTTTCCATGATGACTTTTTATTGGATAAAGTTTGCAGTACCTCTGGCAGCTCATGTGTCCGTGAATATCCTGCTTTCTGAAGAATGGACCAAGCAATTTCAGTGTCACTGACATTCATCTGACAGCCGTATGTCTCAAAATACACTGAAATACATTACACTTGTCAACATCATGTGGCATAAATACTTAATTCCAAAAAAGAATAGAACATATGCTCATTTGATAACTTTTTAATTTACTATTTGGGTTAATGTGTTTGCTTTAATTATGTTTTAGTTTTTCCAAGGCATTACCTGCTGTAGTTATTCAAAGATTTGATTTCAAAAACAGTATCATCATAACTATTAAACTATATCTTGTAATTTTTACCTAACCTCAGAAAAATCTCAAAGTAAAAAGAGGTTTTAAAGTCTGATTTTGTGGAGGCTGTGCTAAAAAATTAAATTATTATAATCTTAATTCAAGTGATGAAGGTGTTGTTGTGTACTACTGTAATGTTACCCTGTCTGGTTTAAATTTGTGAAAATTATTAACAGTTGAAATCATTATAATTTTATCAAAATAATCAAAACTTGTGTAATCAGGTACATTACTTAAGTATTTAAATAGTTACACTAACTTACTTACTACAACATTTTAAATAGGGTAACTTGTAATCTGTAACCTAACACCTATTTCCAAAGAAACCTTCCAACACTGTTAAGAAGCTACACTTGAATAATAATAACAATAATAATTTATGTAACAAATTGTTCTTAGATATAGCTCAAAACGACGAATAAATGATTTTTATTATTATTGCTGTAGTCTAATAATAATTATTATTATTATTGCTGTAGTCTAATAATTATTTTGTTATTGCGTTTGTTACAAAGCAAAAAGAGTTTTGCATATCGTTTATCAGACACTAATACATTATCTGTCAATCTCTAGAAAAAGGTCCTGACCTTTCTGTGATCGTGCTGTTGTGCATTCAGGAATATGGTACTCATCAAATTCATCATTGCAAGCGTCATAGCTTTTGTCAGAACTCTTAATAAAGTCCTGAAAACTGGGACCACATGCCAGTTTATTCTTTAACTGCACCACTCTTGTCCCATCGGTAGAGGATGGTTTAGAGCAATAATATCGGTCACATGTGTCCCCTTGAAGGCGTCGAGACAAACATTTCCTAAAAGTAAATCTGCAGAATCTGAAACTGCTGCTTATGTTCATGTCTCACTGACCTAACTGAACAGCTAAAAACAAACACCATTACATTACACTAATCAATAAATGAACTACCCCAATTAACTATTCCAACAAATCTAATGAAATGAAGAAAAGACAACACTCCGTAAATGTAGCTCAAGCTACAAAGTACATGTGTAAACGATGTAAATATGGCGACGCCACTGAGATATATTTCAAAATAAAAGCCAGACTTCTTCTTCTTCTCTTGTTTTTTTTTTTTTTTTTTTTTTTTTTTTTTTTTGTCGAATTGGCAAACCATCGTTAAAGGTGCATGTCCGCCATCAATTTTTCTGGAGTGTGAAACGTAACGGTTCATCTATAAACTATTTAACTATAATCAATGAGGTGGAAGAGGGGGAGATTTTATATATATATATATATATATATATATATATATATATATATATATATATATATATATATATATATATATATATATATATATATATATATATATATATATATACATAAATAAATACAAATTTAAAGCTTCAAACTCTTTCCATCAATCTTGTCTTTTTTAGATACTTAAACAATTCTCCATATTTTCTTGACTGCATTACCCCCATAACCTAAAATTGTCTTTAGAGATATAATATTAATTCCCATCAGTTCAAGTTCTTGGAACATCTGATGTCTTTCCCTTTCATAGACTATACATTAGAAGAACATGCTCAACTGATTTTGGTAGTCCACGTTGCCTGTTTCATGTTTCCCTGTGAAACTGTTATTTAATGCTACATGTCCTATTCTCAATCTATATATGATAACCTCATTCCTTCTATTTCCATAACTCTCTCTTTACCAACACTGTCCTGGATCTTAAATAAATGCCTCCCTTTTCTTTCATTTTCCCAACTTTTTTTGCCATTTCTTTTCACCTTCAGTATATATCAATCTCTTTATTTCAGCTTTACTTATTGTAATTTGGAATTCAATTTGGAATTTTTCCAGGGTCTTCTTTGCAAACTGATCATCTCGTTCTCATTCCCCTCTACTCCAAAGAAAAGAAACCAATAACCTTAATTATATGTCCTGTCATGTTTCTGATTTTCCACTCTATAAACTTGTCAGTGACGCCACTGAATCTGTACAAACCACAACTGTGTTAGGCTGAACTTCTTCAACCCACTGCAGTGCAAGACACGTCTAATAATTCAGAAGATACATGATCAGAATCTCTTCTAGTAACTTTGATATTGAATTTAGTTATACATATACATATAACACACATACATATACACATACACTGAACAAAGTTATAAATGCAACACTTTTATTTTTGCCCACATTTTTCATGAGCTGAACTCAAAGTTCTAAGACTTTATCTATGTACACAAAAGGCCTAATTCTCCCAAATATTGTTCACAAATCTGTCTAAATCTGTCTAAATCTGTTTTGTCAGCACTTCACGTTTGCTGAGATAATCCATCCACCACAAAGGTGTGGCATATCAAGTTGCTGATTAGACAGCATGACTATTGCACAGTTGTGCCTTAGGCTGGCAACAATAAAAGACGACTCTAAAATGTGCAGTTTTATTACACAGCACAATGCCACAGATGTCACCATTTTTGAGGGAGCGTGCAATTGGCATGCTAACTGCAGGAACTTCCTATAGATCTGTTGACCGTGAATTGAATGTTAATTTCTCTACCATAAATTGGATTTATTAAAAACTTTGATTGGACATTGTCTCTCCTCGTGTGAACATTTGGGGCGGTGTTATGCAAATCTTCCCTCATCGTGATGTGGACACGTGGGGGTATGTTAGAATGAGCCGCTTTAAGTACACTGCAAAAAATGACTGTGATTTTAACAGTAAAAAACTGTGAAAATGTGTCACGCTGTCTAGTCTCTGTTTCCCTGGGTGTCCACTAGTGGGCTCACTTCCCCTTAGGCACTTCAACGTAGGCTCTAGATTTCCTCTAGTCTTGTCCTGTCATCACAGTAATTGCACTCCTGTTAATTGCACCAGGTGCAGGAACTTTATTGTCATTAGCTTCCCTATAAATTCCAGTCTTTTCCTGTCGTTTGGATGGAGTCCTTATCCTTCATGTTCCCAGTCTGCTTGTCCTCCGAGTCCTCTCGTTTCCCGAGTTCCCTTTCCTGTTCGTTTCCTTTTGTTTGTTTATTTTGGACTGTCTTTTTGGTTTTTTCTTGTGTTTCTGATTACGATTTGGATTACCTTTTATTAAAGACATCTGCATTGGATCTCTTGCTCTCCCTGT
The DNA here is from genome assembly GCF_003368295.1 of Carassius auratus. Classification (NCBI taxonomy): domain Eukaryota; kingdom Metazoa; phylum Chordata; class Actinopteri; order Cypriniformes; family Cyprinidae; genus Carassius; species Carassius auratus. The sequence goes on from NW_020523372.1 coordinate 268,393, forward strand.
GTCTCTCTGGGTACACGATCGTCACAAAATGCTACTGTAAACTGACATTCCCAGAATTCTCTGCGTTGCATTTCACATTTTGATTGAATTTGATGTTTTTTCTTTAAAATAACTATGTTTCTTATTTTTTTTCTTATCCGTTATGTTTATTAGGATTGTATGTTACATATAATGTTGTTAATGTTTTTTGCATATTTCAGTTTAATGAGTTTCACCATGATGGTGCTTAGTGCTTGTGTGAATGACACTGTGCATCTTTTATGTATTGTCATGTGTGTGCAGGGATGACCTCAAGCGCAGACAGAATGCACTACACACAAGGTTTATTGATGACAAAACGGCGAAAACAGAACCCACAGGGGGAAAACAATGACTAGGGAATAGACGAACACTTAACATGCCTTTGACTAAACTAGAAACAAACAGTATAATAAAAAGACTCTTCACCTTGGTAATCACACAACACTCCCCAGAAATACAATCCACAGGACTCTCAATGTTTTAAATGTGTAACAATGAACCGCGCCAGACAGCGAACACAAGGGGATAGAAATAGGGAAACTAATAATAACATAACAGGTGACAGAGGTAAAGCAATAGCGACAAACATAGGATAACAAGGGGACGGGGCAAGGGAATGAGACAACACAAGCACATGAACCGAAGACAAGGCCATGTGCTTGCACACAAAACACGGGCCTGTCATGATCCTGCCTCAAGACTAGAGAAAATCAAGGACACAAGGGCAGAATCATGACATGTATCTTATTATTTAAAAGCTGCTTGTGATGGGCTTTGTTTCATCACGTGACTTTCTCATCACCACCTGCTTTTGGTGGTTACCAGTGTATTACAAAGGTACAAAACCGATTTCAGTACTTCAATAAGTTGGTATATTAATATTATATCAGTTAAATTTAACAGATCTTCTTTATGCACCAAGAGCTTGTAACACTCCAGAGAGGAAGGACAAACTGAAATCAGATCATATGACCCCTTTAATAAAAATGTTTTATCCCTCTCTGATAATCCCGGGGTGCTATTAAACTTAAACTTGTGGCCACGAGAACCAGATGTCATTCCCTCAACATAGCATCTCAAGGCCAAGACATAATAATGTTGTTACCTCGACAAAATTATCTTGTGGCCACAACATAATATTATGTTCCCACAAGTTAATATGAATTCCCACAAATTAATATCTCGTGGCCATGGCATATTACACGTTCCCATGAGTTATTATGTCATGGCCACAACAAAACTAAGTGAACTGACTATTTCCACCTCCTGGGCACCATACTAGATAGCTATAAAATAAAAAAATAAAAAAATATTACTACTATTACAGTTACATGTCAAAGAAATAATTTCAGAGCCTGGAATCTTTTCAAATATCTTATTCATTGATTTTTTGGTTTTGGATAGCTGTGGGCTGTCTAAAAATAATGGTTAAAATGCTTTTTTTTTTCAAGCCACTTTATTTAATAAAGATTTTATGCAGTTCATGATGTTTTACATAGACTTTTGATTAAAAAAAATATATATATTTTTAAAATAATAATAATAATAATAATTTCTTTTTTTCTTATCTTTCTCTCTATCTTTTTTTTTTTTTTTTTAATAAATACAGTAGTATGGAATTCATTTCCCAACTGTTCATAAAAATGGATAAATAAAGCTCATTTTTAAATGTAATTATTCAACTGAATAATACTAAAAAAACAGTGTTTGTGAATACATCTAAATGCCACTTAAGATGCTTCAGCAATTTGACTGGCAACAGTCCTATAGGGTCTTATTAATCTAATTACATATTACTTATTAAACATTTTTAAGACTTTACATGAAAGGGAATACAGGCATTTAATAAAAGGTTAGAAAAGTTGCCCTTTTAAAGGTAAAAAAAAAAAATGCCCCTGGAAATCAAAGGGGGGAAATATTATGCATTACTGCTTAGTTTTTGAACTAGTTTTCAGTTTTTATCCTGTCATCACCGAATTCCCATTTAAATTAATCATTATTGGTGTTGTATTGACCACCCATTGGCCTATAAGGACAGAATCCAGTGGCATATGCAAAGATATTCTGTGTGTAGACCTATAGGTCTTTTACTTGCACTTCTGTAAAGTTAACTTAATTTATTAGAATTTCATTTCAATTTGTTTTAATTTCTGTGCTTAATCTAAATTCAATTTAAAATTATTTTACAATTTAGACTAAAATTATTATTCATTTAGTTCTGTTTTAATTTGTATATTAGAAAATTCTGGTATCCCCTTACAGTTCATTTATTTGTTCATTAGTTCATCAAAATTATTTAATTATACTAGAGTATCCCAGAGATGTGTATTATCTCCAATATTATTCTCTGTATTCTGTACATCAATAAACTGTAGTGTGATGATGTTCATTTCTCCATCATAAAGTATGCTGATGATATGGCGTTGTGGTTTTCTGTCAGGAGGAAATGAATAGCCCTTCATATTTTGATTATATCAGTAGCATTATTGGTTGGCTTGATAGTACTTTTTAAAATCTTAATTATTTTAATTAATTAATTATCTTAATCAGGCAAATAAGATTACTGTCTATAAACAACATTCACTTCAGGTCTTATTTTATTGTTTTTATGTAAAAAACAGCAATTGGAATATTTAAAGATCATACTCATCCCCTCCACTCTATTTTTGAAATGCTTCCATCAGGGCGTAGGCTTAAAATCACTCTGGCCAGAAGAAATGCTTGTCCCAATGACAGTTGGTAGTACAGTGTTTAATGGATTTAATGTGTGTATATATATATATATATATATATATATATATATATATATATATATATATATATATGGCGAGCCTGATATCAAGCACAACATGTTCCTGGTTCAAGATCCTTGGAACAACATTCCATTCCAATCAACCAATCAGAATTGAGATACAACTTTTCAGAGGTGCTTCTACACCCTTGTTAATCAGATAATTTCCCACTGATTTTAGGAATAAATCATGGGTAAGGTTAGGTTTAGGGGTACGGATTGAGTTAAGTTTATATTTTTGGACAGTAATGTTAATCCAGGATCATCAGAAGATGTTGATCCAGGAACATGTCTTGGCAAAGTCATGGCGATATATATATATATATATATATATATATATATATATATATATATATATATATATATATATATATATATATATATATATATATATAGAGAATATATTTAGAGAATATTTAGAGAAACTTCAAAAAAAAGTCATCTAACTCTGTCATAACTGTGTGATGTTTAAAAAACTTTTTCAGCTTTGGAAGACATGCTGATGCCATCTTTACCAATAGCTACCGAAAAGTTCTCAGTTAAATTTCTGCCAGAAAATTTCTTCAAACTGTTATGGGCAAAAGACTTGGGTATGTTATTTTGTTTAATTTTTTTTTTTTTTTTTTTTTTTTGTTTTATGTCAACAGACCAGAAACTCAAAACTATTTGAAACGCCAATCAGGCATAGGCATATATGGAGACAAATTCAAGCAAGATGTGGATATGGATGTCATTGAGAGGGAACAAAGTTACAGAGAACCACAAAGACTTAAGTTCTCAGTAGTTACACAATGATTAAACATTATATAAATAAATAAATAAATAAAACACTTTCTATTTGTATTTGTCACATTTGGAAAACTCAGTTTACCCTTCATACAGTTTTCTGTGCACAATGTATTTTTTCAGCCAGTGTTGAGAAGGTCTGCCACAGGAATCAGGAGTCCCTACCTAAAAATACACAAGCAAGTACATATGGTTGTATAGAGGTATAATCATTCCTTAAGCCACTCCTTAAAAACACTGATGACAAATCCTTGCTGAAAAACTCAAACACTAGAAAGACAATAGAACAGAGAAAGTGGAACCTCAAAGCAAAAAGATGAAATAATTGAATAATTTAGTTTAGGCAGCTGTACACACGTTATCACTGACACACAGGTTGGAAAACTTGTAATCACTGAAACAAAACTGAGCACAGCTATGATTTCCAGTGCATGAACACCATGACAAGAGTGTTTAAATACTTAGCAGCCAACCAATGAATGAACTGTAACTGAACACCAAAACTTTCTGTTTTTGATTTAAAGACTGTGGCTGCGTCCAAAGACACAAAAATCATGCTGCCTTCGGAGGATGCATTCCAATGTTAGGAAGGCATCAAGACACATCCGAATCTCATGTCAGATTCACTCGTCTCCTAAGAAAAAGTTGAGCTTGATAATATTTTCAGACATTCCACAAATTAGATTAATTTCTAGATTGTTTAAAAGACATAAAGACATTGTTTTTAGCCACTCAAATAACTCCACAAAAGATTTATTAGATTTGAGCCCTCTGGCACCGTATTTGAAGAAATTTGAGATTTAGGCTTCCTAACTGATAACTTAAATAAGTTACTTAATAGTAACTTAAAATTTGTTAAGCAAATTAACTCCGTGGTTCAGGGTGGTTTCTATAATTTGTGTTTATTGTCCAAAGTAAAACCGTTCTTAATAAACGTAGATTTTGAAAGAGTAATCCATACCTTTATTCTTTCTGTTCTGGTATCACTGTCACATCTTTGTCTCGACTACAATCAGTACAAAATGCTGCAATGAGGTTACAAAAAAAGGTAAAGAAATATGAATCAATTACCCCTGTGTTAATTTCTTTAAATTGGATCCTGGTCCATTTTAGAATTAAATATAAATTTTATTGTTCGTGTTCAAATCTTTAAATAACCAGGCCCCATCACATTTGGTAAACCTTTTAATCCTATATAATCCTCCTAGAACACTACGATCAGAGAATCAAAAATTACTTGTAGTGTCTAGAATAAAGCACCCATATAAAGAGATCAAGCCTTTGCTGTGATACGGCCGAAACTTTGGAATAAGTTGCCACTGCCGATCAGGACTGCCAATTTTTAAGAAACTGCTGAAAGTACACCTAATGTTGGTAGCATACAAAGATTAGTTGTGGTGTTTATATGTCGATGTGGAATTTTATGCTGTGTATGTTTGTTTCCATTCTTGTACTTTTTATGTAAAATACTTTGGTTCAACCTTTGTTGTGTTTTAAATGATGCTATATAAATAAACAAGAACAATGGCCTTGATATTTTAATATTTACCCAAAAAGTTAAGAGCAGCCAACAAGTGTCCAGCATACACACAAAGGCCTTCAAAATGGCTAATTTCTTTAACGTTTTGGTTACTACATAATCACCATATTCCATTTCACACTTGTTAAAATCTTATTTTCTACTTTTTTTAGAATAGTCAAGAATGACTAGGCGTGTTCTGTGTTACATTAGCCACCCAGCTCTATGAAAACCAGTTTCGGCCAATAAAAACCACAGAACAAGTAATTGTTTCAATTGTTTTATTAAAAAAAAAAAAAAAAAAAAAAAAAAAAACGGGACTGTGACTGGAAGAATGATTCCACATTTCTGTTCAGTTGATGACAAACAAAACCTCTTGCTCTGATGGTACGAGGAGAGAAGAAAAAAAAAAAAAAACACAACCCTCAATCAGGAACATACTTCACTATTCATTACAAAAATCAAATTAACATCCTTCCAAAAACAGGAGATCACAAACTTTCATATTCATTACCAAATACAATTCAATGTACAAGAAACAAATGTTTCTTATTTGTCACATTCAATTTGTATTTTTTAAAATTCCAGAACATCCCGGCCTGCACCCTTGTTTTTTTTTTAAACCACCACCAATACGTCTGTTCCCAAATTTCTTAAAGAAAAAACATGACTATGAAACATCCATGGTCTTCTCGATTTTGCCAGCATCATTTTCTGTCAAGTCTGAAAAAGAGAACAAAGTACTGATTAAAACCAAATTAGTATTTCCTGAAGGAAATAGCAGTGCTTGCAATGTGGCAAAAGCTTAGGTTTTAAAGTGCAGTTCTTCATAACCTGCAATGCAACATTTTTTTTTTTACATCAAATCACACTGCAGTTGGTTAAACAGATGCAGGAAAGGCCAATCAGAGAAGGCAAATATCCACAACATCATCTGCTGGTTTCCTTCTGAATGCTAAAAGTTAATGGAACACTTTCAAACCCTAAACAGAACGTCTGAGAAACAAATCCAGTGCTGCACTGAAAGCAAAGTTAGTATAAATTAATGACTAGAATTAAAAAAGAAAATAATTTAAAATGAAATACTGTATTAATCATGACCAATCCACTCCAGTATTCAAAATAATTTTAGGAAGGGGAATTTACCAAGAATAAGTTGCATGCATTGAGCATAGTTTATTAGCATGCATCATGTATCCAGTGCTTCAGAATGATGCAAAAACGCATGCAAATTAGGTACTGGGGCAAACAGCACCATTTGCACAGAGCAATTCCTCTTTAGCATGTCAGTTATGAGTACTAGGTTAAAAAGGGTGAGGAGACTACAACAATCTGCCCTCTAAAAAAAATAATGTAATTTTGACAGTAAAAATGCTACAGTAAACACCTATTAATTGCTTAATGGTAGGTTCCTTTATCATACACAGAAAAAAAAAACGTCACAGAATTAGTCTATTCTTGATCTTGTCATTTCATGTAATTTTGTAGTAAAATACTGTTAAATGGGCAATTTAAATACTGACAAACCACACACCGGCATTCCCAGAATTCCCTGTGACGCTTCACATTCGATTGGATTTCATTTAAATCATTCTTTATTGATGTTAGATATGCAAATTGGTTATTTTTGTCTGTATGATACCATGCACCTACTATATATTAGAATTTACCTCAGTTGTGGAAAGGCTTCTTGTGATTAACTTTTTTTTCTTCTTCACCACGTTACAAAACTGATTTTAGTAGCAGTGAAGGCTGCTGTATGTAGGATTTTTTTTATTATTATTATTTTTTAAATTGGCTGTTCCATAAGTATGTTTGTGTTTATATTGCTGGAAATATTAATTGTGCCAGGCAAATAGTGCTGCTATTTGTGAACCAAGTGAACCCCTGTGATGCCCCTTATTTTTATAGAAACACATTTGAACTGAAAATAATAGTTTAGTGAATGCTTGGAATTTAGAGTAGTTGTTCATCTAGTACTTTAATCAGACAACGCGACAACTGAGAAATTCATTTATCACATATTGCCTAAAGTGTAGTACAGCAGTCTGTCACCGCACACACAAATGAAGTGAAACAAGCCAAAAAAAAAAAAAAAAAAAAAAAAAAAAGGTTGATCACATCACTCGGATCAATAAAAAGCATGACATGAATAATATGGCTCGACAGTTACAAATGGCATTGTTTCAAAAGGAAGTTGTGAGCTTCACTCAACAAACACACCAACATAGCCATGCAGTAGATGTTGTCATGGAAATGTTGATGCCATATTATGGGATGCACCGGTGGCAACAGCAAGCCTTACTTCAGCCTGAGACTGGCCTTACTTTTTGCAAAACATTCAGCCACTTATCGCAGACTTCTATATTTTGCCAACCTACTACTTTGTTCTGCAGCAATCCTAAAGGAAGGGTAAAGAAAGAGAGGGAATGGAAAAACGCAGAAGGGTTAAAGAAAAACACTGAGACAAAGTTTGTTCACACCAAGAACGATAACTATAAAGTTACAGAGTTATAGAGTCCACACCAATGGACAATAACACTTATGCCATCTGCCCCTTTAAAAGCACACTTTAAAGTCACTGAATTTTATTGCTCATCAGCTGAAGAAAAAAAAAAAAAAAAAAAAAACCTGTTCTTAATGAAATTCCTATAACACTGTTCTTTTTAGTTATACCTATGGTGTGGACAGAATAAGAGTGATTATTAAATTTTTTTATAGTTATTATAGTGGTGTGAACTTCCCTTAATGCTCCATTCACCTTGGCCTGGCAGCTGTATGATTGGCTGCTAGTACGCGTTTCTACTACTAGATAATCCAATATTATTTATAGGCTATGTAGTTGGCTATATCTTTTGAAAATCTGCCAACTAATAACATGGTAGATGGATGAGCTCCAACTTTTTTCATCTGTCGCATCAACTGTCAATCATGCCAACAGACGTAACTTCGCTGTTGACTGCTTTTTGTACAAATGTGCCTTTGGTTTAAAAAAAAAAAAAAAAAAAAGGCATACCTCTGAACAAGTCGAAGTTAAAACCTTGCAAAGATATAGCAAATATTCGCCATCTATGCATAATTCTGAAGGCGATATAAAATTAAGCAAGATAATCACAGTGGCTTGCATGACCATGAAGGTTGGTCTTAAAGACTTCAAGTTTTATGATGATAACTGGTTCATTAGCATTTTTTTTTACTCAAATTTTTTTTACTACATGCTACTTTTATGTACACTTAACATTGCACCTTTTTCATCAGCAAAGTTTCTGTGTGAGTAAATGCTGTTTATATCGGAATACGTTAGGGTTAAGGTTATAGCTATTGTGCTCAAAAACAATGGCAAAATATTTTTGCATTTAGAGGTTACATGCATTCAAAATTTGGTCTCTCTCAACTGCCTCAACATACAAATAATTTTGATGACATCATTCTGCATTTCATCTTCTCAGATTGAGATTTTCCTGTACAATCAAATACTCTTTAGAATCTGAAGGTGCTACAAATGCATAGTGTAGTGAATAAAAGGGACAGCGCACTTAAGGTAAAGTGAATGATTTGGACTGTCTTAACATGCTTTCCATTCTGGTGCTTGAAAAGGACAACAGAGGCAGTATCAGTTTAAAACGGTTACTGTACCTTTTCACAGCTTTTTGTGCTAGCATGCGGTTCCCAGCTAGGAATGTGAGACTGCCTATGATAGCCAGATACTTCAGAGTCTGGAACATGTTCAAGTGAGTCCAGTACACGTACATTAGACCCAACATAGCTGCAAGAGAAGAGTTACAAAATAATAATCATTTCTCAGTTCTCTCTCAGAAGCATGTCACATTAAAGTTAAACTAGATGCAGGTATGTTTAAAGAGCAGCGAAAATTGAAAAAACAAGGCAAACATTATAAATTGTGCAATAACTTTGCTCAATTCCATACATGGATAAATTGAGATAAGCAGAAAGAGGAGTTAAGTTTAGAGGTGCACGATATATATCACTGATGATTAATGTGGTTATCTAATCAGCAGTCAATACCATCAGATGCGTGATTTCACACAGAGCTGTTGTTAACTGACAAGCTGCGCAAATCCAAGCCGATAATGAACGTGGATTTGCACAGATTGTCAGTTAACAACAGCTCCGTGTAGAAACAGCTGCTCTATGTGAAATCACACACCTGATGGTTATTACTGCTGATTAGATAACCCGCTTTACTGATGAGATGCGCATTAATCATCATCCAAAATATATATATGGTGCACCCCTAGTTAAGTTAAATATTCCATCAAACAAGTATTTAAAACATTTTCTATTAGATTGTACGTTGATTTGAAAGTTCAATGTGCAAATCTGGTTATGATAAACTTATAACTATTCAATGAATTAGTTATTTAATTAATTCATAGCCCATTTAATTTGGAGGACGTTCTTTTGGTACTGTGATGGATCTTGACTTCATTTTCAGTGTAAAATAAGAAAAAAAAAAACTGGTGCTGAGAACGGTGTAAATAAAACGCATTCTTACCTGCATGGCCTAGGTGGAAGAGAATAGTGCTGGGTGACAGTGTGAAGTTTGAGATATTGGCTCCAAGTTTAAACCACTGTACAGGCAAGAGGGAGAAACACAAGCATGGCAGAGTGAATGACAATGATAGATCAACAAGCAACAGAAATCACAACATTAGTTTACACGGTTTCATTTATTTCCATGTCAGTTTTTACATGCACCCATATTAATGGGTCAGAAGGCCATTACCAGTATGAGCAGGAGCAGAAGAGGAGAGAGGACCAATGCAGTAAATGCATTGGATACAACTGTGGGCGGCTTCTTCTCCGGCTCTCTGAAAAGATGCTGTAGAAACAATTTTATGAAACAAAAACATTATTAAAAAGAATACAGAAATAATGTAACAGATTTTTTTAGCATTTTTAGCCTTTCGATATACATCTTGATATAAGGAACCATCAATTCAACAGTAGAACAGTTCATAAGTTGTTAAAAATCGCAATACATAATGCAATAACTGCACTGTTCTGGTTTCACAAATTGTGTAATTACGAATCGTTATTAACAAAACATTTAAAAATGATCTGAAATATTTACGTGGATCCTATAATTTCTCTTAATTTGGCATATTCCCCATTTCTTTAAGTAGAATTTAAGATTACAAATTAAACCTGATGACCCACACTATCCACAAAGATATAGTATTGCTCCGAATATCATCTTATGTTTCAGTGGAAGGAGGAAAATCTGTCCTTTTATACAAAGTCCACAGAGTCAATGTCACAAACTTGCTTGACTTGTGAAAAACCACAGAATTGGAAATATTCAAAAATCATTTCATGCTTTGTTTCATTTATTTTTAATCCTAAAAGGTTGATTTGTTTAAACAAGATATCAAATCCCAGACTTACATATCAATTAATATTAAGTTTTATTTTTATTAATAATAATAATAATTATATTATTATCATAATCATGTTCTCAGCCCTGAAATTTGGCATTTTTCTCAGAATATCTTGTCATCCTTGAGTACCACTAGAGCTTACCTGGATTTCTGGTTTGGGTACATACAAAGTTTTAGCCTGAATTGTTCCAGGTGCCTCTTCATCTAAGAACTTCAGCACAACGTCAGCCTTTGAGAAAAAATAAGTCTAAATTAAGACTAAACTATGACAACTCAACATTTCCAAACATGCCAGAAAAAAACAACACCACCACAGAACTTGTAAAAGTCTATTGCTAGATCCCAGAGTTCTCAAATTAAAATAACTGCCTTACCACGTTCCACAAAATGGGGTTCTCCAGCGTAGCATCTCCCACCATCAGGTAAAGAGCATAGGTGCCAGAGATTGAGTCAAACTCTGTCTTCCTCTCAGCTGTGTCCAGCTCAAACTTATACAAATTCTTACTGTCAGGTTCAGCCACAAACACGACCTCCTGACCGGTCTTCTGGTTGTGTAGCCTCACAAAGGTCTGAAAGCAATGACTTTAATCAGTTCACTTAAATGTTTTTGAACAGTGCATTTAAATAGGGTTGCCAACTATGCTTGCTTGGAGTGAGATTTTGATGATATGGGTTTAATCACACATCCTGATCCAAGCTTTTGAAGGAGACATCGGATGCCCATTTTATACAACTTGGTACAACTTGGCTCTTCCATTTTTTTCTCTTCCAAGAGCAAATGGATTTTACTCCCTGTATGGTGCTTGTGTCTCCACACTGCTAAGACACATTTATATGCAAACACCATGTAGAAAGGGAATTTTTGCCTCCGATGTCCTCTTCGAAGATAAAAATCTCACAAAAAGGCTTCTCACACGAATTAAAACATTACTATACAATGAGGGCAGAATTTATTCACTTTCTGCATAAAAGTAAACCATTTTGGATGGGATAATCACCTGGTGAGGGGTGAGTTCCACTCCTGAGGTCTCATCAACTAACTGGAACGTCATGGCAAAGTTTTGATGGCTGTCTGCCATAAAAGATGCTTTGGCTTTAGTTGGATATTCCACTCTAAAAAACAGGGTTCAACGCATACACTGGCTTAATTATACAATAAAGAGAAAATTAATCAAATAGCGCTTGATAGAAGCTGGTGGTTCTAGATATTACCTGGTGGTTTTGGGGCCAATACTCTGGTCCTTGTCCACGACAGACAAATCCATGTTGTTGATAGCAACTCGGGTAGAGACCTTTACTTTGAGCTGAGAAAGTAAATCAAACAAGTTTCGATCTAAGGCTTTAAAATGACATCACAATAAGAAATCATTTCAATACATTAAAATGAACACTAGTAAGTTTGAATATGCTGCTGCTGCAAAAAGAAAAAACTACAGCAATTACAATAATTGTGCCTTTTTTGTAATTTGTTCAGTGAAAGAGGCCAATGACTCCAGAAAACCTCTGCAGCAACTGTGACATGCTTTTGACCTTATAATTGTACAATGAACAGTCAGAGCAATTATTATTTACATAGCTACAATGTAAATGAATGCAATCTAGACCAATTAAATGTGAATGTTGAGAGAATGAGGAAATGAATCAAGAGTTCATTGCAGCAATTAAGAGTTAAACGCTGAGGTCAAATCATTTTAGGTCATGACAAGGCACGACAGATACAAGAAGATTAACAGATACAAACTAAACTCTGATTTTCCTAGCACATTTCAAAGATTCAGTAAAGTACCTCAACATGGTTGGCAACAAATCTGCTGTCACCAGCAATGGCAACGGAGAACTGATAGTAGCCACTCGCTGGTTGACTGGACATGAAATTCAGCTCAAAAACCCCACTGTGAAACAAAAGGACAGTCTTTTAAACAAAGGAAACATTATTAAATGAAATCATTACTGTGTTTCAGGCATATTACGTTACTTATCCAGAGTTTGCACATTACATAGAGGGATAGTTTAAATTAGTGCTGTCAAATTATTAATCACAAAATAAACGTTTTTGCTTACATACTATATGTATTTGTATACACAAATACACACATATTTAGAAAATATTTACATGTATATACATTTATATTTTTAATTTTATAAGCTTATTTTTCTTAAACGTATACATGCATGTGTTTGTAGTTATATACACATAATATACTCATATTACATAAAAATATATATTTTTTTGGCATAGGATTAATCGTTCTGTATTATAGATAAATTCGAAGCCCAAACATACATAATTGGCATGCAAGAATAAATAATTCCTGGTCATGCATGCACATTTGAACTGTCATTAAACATATTTAATGTGCTTTATGTATGCGTGATGATTAATGTTTATATATGAATAAAAGCCTAAATTAAATATGTGCATCGTATAAAGTGATTGTGTGAATTCGATCAAACCACCTGACTCATTTACATTACTTTTACAATGTCTACGTACTTTTTGAAGCTTGAAAAACAATTGTGTATTTAATGGATGGTATTATATGGTATTAAGACTTTCTCTGCAGTTAAAAAATTTAAATGGCATTAATTATTATTTGAAAGTGGTCATCTGCAGTGCTCTCACATACTCTCTGAGGGTGAAGGGTGCCTGGCTTAGGATGGCAGATTTTGAGGACACAGCACTAGCGGACTCCACCAGCACACTTGCTGAACTGAGGGGCTGGCAAAGGACATCCGTCACCTGAAGCTGCAGTAACAAACACAGACATTACAGATTATTTCAGGTCTCTTAAAAAAATATAGAGTACACACTCAAAACTAAGGCCTACCCGGAGGAAGGGATGGCTGTGGGATACGGCAGAAGGGCCCTGGGCACTGACAATGACAGGTACATGGAAGCGATTGTTGGAAAGCGATGCAGCCGCACTAGCCACACTGAATGCCTCTGAGAGAGAGTCCCAGGACTTCTTACTGAAGATGGAGTTCACTAGCTGGATTACCTGATCCTGTGATGGACAAGTGGAGGAGCCGTTTACCTTCAGACTGTACTTCAAATACTTACAGAATCTATTTTGTTGTACATGGTTATCCATTTATTCTGAGGGGGCTAAACTATGAACCTCTTTCAGGGGGGGCTCCATGTCCACATGATCGGACAGGGAATACGCAGCAGAAACAAACAATGCTGTGGCCTCCAGCCCTTCTTCAAACTGAAGATACACTCCACCCAGATCATCTAAACGGGCAGCGAGATCCTACAATGAAGAAAAATATAAAAATCACATAAGAATACCAAAAAAATTAAAAAATAAAAAGCAGGTTTCTGGTACACTGAGCAAATGAGACAAACCAGAAAAGTTTGAAAGCAGCTTTGTATTCACTTGATTGTTAACAAGAATACTGCTAAGAGAATTGTTATAAAAGCACATTACTTTGATTTTTTTTTTAACTAGTATGAAACATGATCCTAGACATGTTGTGTGAGCTTTAACCATTAGTAACAATCAAAACATGAACTGTTAAATTCATTCATTACCCTAAAATGGCCTACACAACTTAAAATGTTATGTAAATAAAGGCATTTAAACACTGAAGTACTTGAAAACAATGATCATTCTGTATGTTGTAAATTTTTGTGCACCTCTATTTTAGCGTGTGAGCTTTTGTGCAAATGCAAGTAGTCATTTTAAGTTTTTGTTGTATATATCGGATTACTTCTATATAACACACATTTGGTTGAGTTAAATAATCAGCTGCGCTACCAAAATGCTTAATTTACTGGCGTTCATGCACTCTTCAGCCTCAGCACAGCTCAAACAGCAACATCATCCTCCTTCTAGGGCTGTAACTTTTTATTCAATATTCGAATATGCATTCGAACATGACATGAAATATCCTTAATCAAACTATAAATAAAATATACAGTTTTTAAAATGCCATGTGGAGCAAATTTTTTTTACAGTCTATTATTAGACCGTTTGTTTTTTATTTTATTCTTTGCCATCTTATCCAGTAGAGGGCACTCTAGAGGTATTGTACTAGGCCCATCACCAAATCACGCGAATAATAGCTAGTAGCCAGGCGGGCAAGTCTGTGCACTCTGAACGTGTGTTCTGCACCACGGGGAACATTGTAAATAAAAAGAGAGCCACACTTAATCCAGATCAAGTTGATAGACCGCAAACAATATTAAGAAATGAATTAGGCTAGGCTATATGCCTTACTCCTGCTGCTGTTTAAGTTGTCACATTATTGTTTGTGCCTGTTCTATATGTTGTGGGATATGCATAGTGGCACTCCATATAAATTGATAACTTGCTGTTTCAAACATTAAGTAAAAAAACGAATAATCCAGATATTCCTGTTTATGACTCACTGTCACAAATACATTTGTGATTGAATCTCCATTAGGCTACAGTAGATTTACGTAGATATTCAAATATATCCTAATACATTACATGATATTCGATGACAGCCCTAACTCTTTCAAGTTGTTCTTTTTTAAACATATTGATGATGATATTAATAATAATCTGGTTATTTTTCTCATTATATTTTCTTCAACACTGTTTAAATTTGAAATGATTTCTTGTTATTGTAATGAAAAAACTGCAGGGACGAATCAGTTGATAAGGCAGAAAATGCAGTTGTGCAATTAAGTGCAAGATGTTCAACAACAAGCTCTCACAGAATATGTATATTACATTTTAATTAGCACACTACTTTATTTTTTAATATTGATTTTTATTGTTTTTGCACTGTGTGGTTTCCGCGTGATCCTACAGGAAGAAAGCGCTCACAATGGGAATTCTGACTAGCATCCAACTCAATTTTTTGAAGACATGAGTTATAATATGTTTATGTTGAGTATTTGCTTTATTAATTTCTTATAGGATACATTTGGATGATGTAATGAACACCCTAGTAAATGTATTTCAGTTTTCAGTTGTTCATTCATTGTCCAAATGGTAACGCCCACCATTATTTGACTATGATTGGATTATTTCAAACTATCATGTTTCTTTTTCAAATTTATTGATGATGCATTACTAATAAAAACTAGCAGTGTAATTTCTCCCCATCATCAACAGTACATTTTATTAAAATGGTTTAATTGTTCTTTTTACCCCACTTGCACAGCCCTGCCCCCTCTAGGTAATTGATTACATTTTTAAATTAAAAAGAAAAAAAAATCCCTAAACTTATTTTATAATTTCTATAGTCTAGGCTTTAGGCTTAAAGTTGATTGTTCTGTGGCTGATAAGCCTGAGGTTACGCACTAATCGCTCACCTCAATCTCCTCCAGGATATCTCCAAGTTCAGCTTGCTGCGAGAGACGAGACGCAGTCTGCAGTGCCAAAATGATTCTGTCAGGAGAAGAGAGAATCAGAGTTAGGTCTCAAAATTAAACTAATAAAGAGAGACCACAAAGCAAGCCACAAGTTAAAACAAAACATTTTAACATCAGGACATGTACTTACGCCAAGACATTATCCTCTTTGGAGATGCGAGCTTTCAGGGCACTGACCACCTCCTGTGAGGCCAGAGGTAACCCAAGAGCGCTGAGAGCACTCACAGACTGATGGATCTGAGAGGCAGTGGAGTCCTCACTGACAGTGGCCAAAAGCAAGTCACGCGTGTCATTCGACACAGGAATCTGTCAGGATCACAATAGAAAATACAATTTGTGGATTTGAAAGTTAAAATTACTGTGTGTGCAATGTGACCTATTATTTGAAAGTGACTGACCATTTAGGCTGCCCAGCTAAACATCCACTTTGCCAAGGAGCCCAGTTTAAACTAGCCAAGTCCACCAAACCATGTTTAAACAGTTTTTTTAGGAGGTTAAGCAAAAGACAGGACTTTGAACTTAGTTCACACAAAAATGAAAGATCGGTTACCATTTAATAACCTTAATGTTTTTCCATACCCTTAAGGAATTCATTCAGTTTCAGAATACCAATGAAGATATTTTCAATATTTTATTATTTTTGTTCCATTGAAAGTCCAAAAACCAAAACTTCCATGTGGTGAAACTACAAAAAGACAACGTAAAACTAATCTATATAAAAATACTTAAACTGTTCTATTTTTATGGGTTTCATTTACAACAAACATTTTGAAGCATTAAAGTTTGGTTGCGTGAAAATATATTGATATTTGTATTTTGAATATGAAATGAATAAAATTTAATGGGTGAATGAAAATTAATGGGTTTGAAACAACTTGAAAGTGAGTGGCAGAATTTTCATTTTTGAGTAAAGTAAACCTAAAGGAATATCTAATTAATCGGAAAGAAAAAATTCTAGGCGTTTTAACAGGTTTAATAGGAAATAATAATACTACATAATTTATCATAACACTGATAGCTAAGAGTAACTGTTCTTTAAAGCATTTTCCCTTTTTTGACTGCCTATCCATCTATTAAATGAATAAACAAATGGATAAATACACGGTATATATAGTATTATCAGTCAACCCTGCATTGGCTCCCTGTTAAGCATTTTTAATTTTGCTTATTAATTATAAATCCCTGAGTAGTTTAGCTTTTCAGTTTCTTTCACGTTATAATGCTTCATGTTTCTTGCGGTCACAAAATTCATAAAAATTTTAATTAAATTTAAATTATGCATTTAGCAGACGCTTTTAGTGACTTAGAGTGCATTCAGGCTATACATTTTTACCTATTGTGTTTCCGGGGAATCGAACCCCAAACCTTGGTGACTTAACTCAGTATTAATGTTGTAGTAATTATGCATACGGAGGCTTTTTTTTTTTTTTTACTCTGCCAAAAAAAAAAATCTTTAACATGAGGTACGAATGCTTGTAAACAGAAAGGCATACAAAGAACCCTATATCAATTCAACTTTTAATGAACAATCGGTGCATCTCTATCAGACCTGACTGACATGCAACCAGTGATCAGTGCAAAAAGGAAAGTGAAGAAGTATTTTACCTCACATCCAGACAAAGCCTGGCTGGCTTCTGCTGCATAAAAGAGTGACTCCACGCTAGAGGGATCCAGGTTCGAGTTGATAAACCTGCATGTCTCCTGATGTAGACAGATAAGACCAAATTAGACACACTGGTAAAGACTAATAATATATATATATATATATATATATATATTTTTTTTTTAAGTTTTTTTTTTTTTTTCTTACATCTGCATCCGCAGCAAAGATTCCCAACTTGCCAAGTCCAACAACAGAGTAATAAGCAGACTTGAGGTCAGTGAAGGGTTGGCTCAATACAGCCTGAAGTCTGGCCACATCAGTGGTGGTCAGATGATGGGTTGGGGTCAGGGCCTGGGTCTCAAGAACCAGGGACAGGACCAACAGGCTAACTAAACCTTCAAATGGGTAAATGCACAAAGAATACAGTTTATATAATGACATGCATGTATCTCAAGATAACTGCACTTAAAGGAAGCATTTGACTCCTGGGAAAGCATTATATGCATTTTGAGGATGTGGTGAGAGCTGGTTTTAAACAAATTGGAAATACTGAAGATTGGAGGTTCTGAAGCTTTATTATTATTATTTTTTTTATGATTGTATAGAATCACAAACAGCAATTTCTATCCGATTACAAACAGACACAACAGAAGTGTGTGTGTGTGGGTGTGTAACCTAAACCTTATATCTAATAGGATTAGATATAAACACCAAAATGGACATGTTCTTTGCATGTTCTTTGCTAAAGCTATCAAATACAGAAGCTATAATATACTGCTAATATAATGACTCAGTGAAACTTGAAAATGCACCATGTTCACCTGACACTGGATAAATACTACGCACAATACTACTAAAACATCTAATATCATAATAACTAATATCAGAATACATGAAGGTAACGTCACTGATTGACTGACTGCAAGAACAACTGTTCGGACAAAATGTGACTAACTGCATTCACAAAATCTACCTAAACGTGTCAGTGACACGTCGCTGCTCACTCTTACACTGATTGAATGAACATAAATCTTTAACAAAAGCATAAAATCATGCAGAAATATAACTTACAGAGATGAGCCATTTTCGCCTAATGCACCGTCACCAAAAGCTCAGAGGACTTCCGGGTCATACGGATGAAATTTATTTCACCAATGTAGGGGGACGTTTATGTTAATTTGATCTAATAATAGATATTAAACATTAAAAATGAATACCCTGATTATATATATTATATGGAAAATGTAAATCATACATTTGATAAATCAAACATTCGTAAATATGTAAAATGTATGAAATATTCATTACATTGAGGGACAGATGACCCCTACGAACCTCATGTGGTGTGAGCCAAGTCATGTCAAAATGAATGAAACATGGGAGAAACGGTAACACGTGGACTTCCAAACAAAAAAATCATAATAGTGTACATTAAGATTTAAACCTCTCATAAATGATCACGTACAGATACACTCTGTTTGTATGAGAAATAAAAATGCTCTTGCGCGGTAAAACACGGAAGGTGTGTGTTGTGCTTTGTGTCTGTTTGTGATTGGCCGCTTCAAGTCCTCGTTTCTCATTTCAACCAATCACATACAGTAGAAACCCACATGAAAAGTGGCATTTGTAATAACCTTTACTGTCTATGGTAATTAGTCGCTGAGGATTTTTATCTAATCTTTTCATTTCGTTCACCAACGAGATTTGTTCACTGTACCTTTTCATAATTATGTTTCATAATTACGTTTTGAGTTGGCGACAAATACATTGTTTGTTTGTTTCACAGTCTATTTAAAACGCGACCTATATAGTATTAGCTATTTGGCCACAGCTGAAAAATACATGAATGAATTAGCATTATAGCATGATTTCAATTAATTAGCATTAAAATGTTTAATTACTATAGATTTATTTTTATTTATTTATTTTTTAAATCTAATACTGTATTACACAAAGATTAATTAAATAGATTACAAAAATTACAAAAGATTTCTATTTCAAATAAATGCTACTCTTCAAACCTTAAAGTAGACACTGTATCACAGGTTACACTTTCATTAAACATAGGTAATAATAAGAAACATTCCTTTCAGGAATCAGCATATTAGAAGGATTTCTGATGGATCAAGACTGGAATAGTGGAGCTTGGAAGGAAGGAAGGAAGAATGAAAGAAAGATAGACAGACAGACAGACAGATAGACAGTTAGATTCAACTTTATTGTCATTGATCAGGGTGCAAGTAGGCTACAGATCCAATGGAATTTAGTCTTGTTAGCAGAATTTAACAAGAAGTGCAAATAAAAAGGTTAATAAAAATATATAAAATGTGTGTATATGGGGTGTAACGGTACACAAACTTGATGGTAAATAAAGTACATTAAGCGGTAACCCTTGAAGCCTGTATTTATAATACATTATAAGGGTATTCTTAAGGCATTATAATGAATCCATAATGCATTATAAAAAAAAATGTATATGTTGTATCATCTCATGAATATTCATAAGAACAGTCTTAATATATTATAATATTTACTTATTTGTGGTTATAGCTTTTAAGAGTATGATTATTTATAACACAATGAACACGTTGCATCTACTTTTAAAATTAATTATACTGTATTTCTCATAGTTATAATTTGTTATAAGTCTCATATCTTACCATTATTCGTATGTTACTTTACTGCAGTCAAAGAGAGTAGTAGTAATAATAATAATAATAACATTTCTCTTAAATAGCCATAACATCAGATATCAGATCAGATGAATGTGTAATGGCACATTTGCTTTTAACTATTTTTATTGTAATATCAGGTTGATTATTTTGATGGTACCCTTTAGACAGCTGTTGACAAGTAACTATGCAACTACATATCAACTAGTGTTCATTAGAGTATTAGTATGTCTTCTACTATATATGCTAACACTTTATTTTGATGGTAAACCAACAGATAAACTGACTATAAGTGTCTTTGCAAGTATGTCAACTTATTCTACCATACTAGATTCTACCATTCTTGAGCTTTTTAATACGCTAATGAGAGTTAGTTGGCATGTAGTTGCTAACAGTTGATTGATTAAGAAGACCATCAAAATAAAATGTAACTGTATTAAACATTGCATTTTTTCAGCTGGAGTATTAAGCTCATATCTGTTAATTAACATTAGCTCTACAGGAAACACTCAAATAACACTCAACATTTGCTGTAGTAAGATACTCTGATCTGAAATAAACAATGTCAAGATACAATACAGTCCATTATACTGTAAATGAAGTAGATTTAACATAGTGTTTGTTGTGTGTTATAAATAATCATACTCTTAAACTTATAACCACAAATACGTAAGTATTATGATGTATTAAAATTGTTGTTATGATTATTCATGAATCGATATAACATATTATAGTTTTTTTTATAATGCATTATGCATTCATTATAACGCCTTAGGAATACCCTTATAATGTATTATAAATATGGGCTTCATAGAAAGTGTTACCCATTAAGCTTTATGACATATAGTGCAAGTGCTCAATGCAAATGAGTGTAAATACAACATAAGGTGCAAAGGAAGTAGCCTATAATCAGGTCCATTATACAGTGAGGTAAGTAAATAGCATGTTTATATGGCCAAAGACCATAACAGTCCAAATGGCATCAGGAGGTCAACATCGTTTGGTGACAGAACTTTACACTCATTCATAAATTCACTCTTTCTGGGTTGCGAAGCACCAACTTTTTGAAAATCAGCCGCATTTCTGTTGATGACCAGTGCTATTGCGTAACTTTTGTGCAGCACTGAATGTGAATCACTAAAGGTGATAAGAAACAAAAGCAAACTCAAACTGTACCCTTTCAGGGTTTTCGTGAGCCTGCCCCTGAAGCTGCTTCTGCTTCAGCTGCAAAAGATGACAGGAATTGCTTGCATGTTTTTACTGACAAGGCATGCAAATAACAAACTTTTCTGAGTACGCAGTGGCCCGATCGGAGCAGGGGAAGATGTCATTCCCTTGACCTGGTCGCAATCAAATATTATTACTTGGCAGCATAAAGGAAGAGTATGCATTGATTTGTAAATTATAATAAAGATTTCTTAATATGTGGCTCCCTCTAGTGGACTTCAATTGTCCTCCAGAGAGCCAATGCAAGTCTATGGGAAATTTTTGATTATTATTAAAATCTTTGATCATTTTTGATAATTATTGATATGAAAGTGTAACTGTAAGTCAGTTAGAAAAGATATAGCAACAAACTATATCAGGCCCAGGGTGTCTGGCAAGTTTGGTGCTTGCAGCAAAAAAATCTTGTGAAGAGATACGGTACTCCTGAAAATGTTTGGTCTCAGATCAATAACAAGTTTAAATAATATAACAGTATGTTGGCTTTCTCAAGTCATCGTAGATAATGACTTCAGTAATGTTAGTGTGGTTAATGAATGCAGAAGGGGAGAGATGACATAGATACTGTGTAAATGTCAGTGTTTACAGGAGTTCAACTGAATACAGTGTTCAAATCCCCTTGTTTCAGATGTTGTGAATGATGCGAACTACTGGCCAGCCTTGTCCTTCCGAAAGGAAAATATATTTACCAATATATTTCTTAAAATATATTGTGATATATTGTAATATATTATTTTCCCTTTTTATTTTGTAATATTTTATATTTTTGAATATATTTAATAATATATTGATGATACATATATTATATAATATATTGCAAAATATACAAATGATTGCCGCTTTCAATATATTCCAATATATTGGAAAAAAAAAAATATATATATATATATTTAAGAATATATGCCTAATATATTACATGATATTTTCCAATATACTGCAATATATTTTTGTTTCATAAGGGTGTGGACTGAAAGTCAGGCTAGGGAATTTAAAAGTGGGCACTCTTAAATGTGCATTGGAAATTGCCAGATGATAAAATATATCATCTGGCAATTTTATTTTGGCAATAATATAAGCATTTATTTGTTTTCCTTTCTAAGAATCAAAAACAACAAAAACAAAACAAGATATTTGATAAAAACAGACTTTAAAGTTATTTCCCTCAGTCTGAACTCAACCTACAAACACAGTGCTGCGACCAGGCCAGAGCTGCAGGTCCAAAAAACCAAGGCATTAAAAAAGCTGTATGAGGGCAGTTCTGCCCCAGGGTTGATGCAGACTTGAGGTGATGTCTATATTTGCAGTCCAGAAACACCACTTCTGGCTAAACCTGGCTAAGATGCGAGATGCAGACAAAGTTGGTTATTTTTTCCTATATTAGGGTGACCATATGAGATATTTTCCCAGGACGGTTCCTTGCCAGGATTTCTATATTGCCTAAAACATCCAAAGTAGTTTGACAAATAACATGCAGGTATGGTACATAATCGACCAGTCGTGGCGTGTGAGAAGGTGAGATCTACAGAGAATGATCAAAGCAATGCAAAAACACATACATGTTAGGTGTTTGTTCGTTCATTCAACTTGAAGCGTCGCTGTGCACCGATCATTGTATGACACCAAAGTACCAAGAGAGTGATTTGAATGCATAAGGAGCTGTCAGCTCTGCTCTCTATAGCTCTTATGAATGTCATACAATGATCGAACTGCACAGCACTGTCAAAATCTGGATATTTTAGGCGATATAAAAATCCTGACAAGGACGCATCCTGGGAAAATGGCTCATATGGTCACCCTATTCTTTATACATTGCTAAAAACAATAAAGGGAACACTAAATCATCACAGTATAATTAAATTATATATTAACACACACACACACGTATACATATTATGTGTGTGTGTTGATTAATTACATTTTTGAGGTTTATCATTTCTTGTAAACCGAAATTTTGACTAAAATTAATGAACATGACATGACGAATATTAAGTCTAACTTTTCGAAAAACAAAAACTAAAATGAAAAATAAAAAACCCAAACAACAACAAAAAACCATACAAATTAAAACTGGTGTGTCATCACTTTTGAAATTATGACACAATGGTAAATGAATGGCAAAACTAGTTAAGGAAATCTAATGTATTACACTTGTTTTTAATCTTTGTGCTGTTGACCGCAGCCTTCTGCATGAAGAAAATTCATGTAATTAATTAAATTACTTTAATATTGTACAAATGTCGAAACTAAGACATTTCTGATTGTAAAACAAAATGCATGTTAATTAGTTTTAATACTGAGGTTATATTTGTGCTGATCTGATCTGTCTGCTGATTGTTCATTCTTAAAGTTGAAAATTGATATTGATATTACTCAGTCCTGTTTGTTTATAAAAATGTACATAAAATCCCAGTTCTTAACTTTTGAATGTCAATTGTAGAATTTCTAGGTTCACATTTTTGCCTCATTTAAAGTCCTAAAATAGCAAGTCAACGCTGCTCTACTTTTGCCATGAATGTAACATAATATTGTTCTCAGAACAAATAAAAAGGCAAAAGTTTTGCTTTGGTTTATAGACCATTATTCCATCAATCTGTGAAATTAGCTTTCTAAGAACATACCAGGAGAGACATAAAACAATTTTGTTAATCTCGATAAACCAATAAAATACAAACTGGCAGAAATAATGAAAAGGTAATAAAATTTAATAATCTTTAAAAGCCAGATCTTTTGACAGAAAAACACAAGAGGAAATAGTTGGTTTATTACAATATATTTCAGTCTCGATAGACACAGAAATCGATCATTCCTTCCCCAACTTTTTACACTATAAAAGGCCTGTTTACTTGTGAAACAGTCTTTATGAAACAGAATGGCATTAGAATATGATTTATTAACTAGGAAATCCAAGTGACTGAATACAAAATAATGTCACATTGGGATTTGGGGCAGTACTTTCAGATGAACGCGTCCATAGTTGTCAGCAAAACATTTACATACATGTTTGTCATTTATAGACATTTACACATTGTATAATAAATGGAAGTACGACTTATGAGAGAAAACAACTGAACTTGACATCATTTACAACATCTACACTTAAAGATGCTCATGCCGTTTGCTGATAACTGGATATTAAACGCCGTCATCCTTCATGTCCTTGAACATGCGGTATTGCGCAAATGAATACTGTTAACTCTGATTTCTCGTACTGGTTCTTCAACAGGTGATAAGGCCATTGAAAAGCACAGAGTTCAAGAGTTTATGGGAAAGAGATTTAAAAACACATTTGTGGTGAAATTTCAGTGATTTTCTCCTTCTTGACAGTGCATGTTGTGAAGTTTCTGAACAGATGTATCCATGGGTTTATGAGGAAGAAGAAGGATTTTAAATATTGCCACCAGATTTTCAGTGTAAAGGGAAATGAAAGATAAATAAAAAATCCTGAGGTATTATACCCTAAGATTCATTTGGTAGAGTAACTGAAAAATAGTTAATTTTCACTATTATGTTAATATGAGGTTTGTTTTATTTCTTCATCAGCCACGGTCAGTGATGTAAAAAGTCCAGAAGGTCCGGGAAATGAGATGTTCTCAGTTCTACTGAAATTGCTTCTGGGAAATTGAGTTATTCCTCAAATTTTACTGCCAACATAAAGGGGAAATAAAAGTTGTTCTCGTTTGCTGCTTTGAGTCAGTCAGTCAGCTGTTCCATTGAATCACTCACTGAGGATGGGAATGCTGGCATGATCCAAACAAGCTAACAGTCCTTCATTACAGCATTCTGCAGAGAAATAATTAAAAAATACAATAAATACAAACTCAAATTGATTCACATTTACCACATAGTACAACACAAGGCCACAGCACAACATAAAAGTCATTCAAACTGTTATAGACTGAGCAAATGCTGTCCTCTAGTGGAAAAGTTTAAATAAACCAACTTACTGAAGATTTTCATAAAAATTGCAAAAATACATGGCTTCACACGATCAGATCTAAAATGCTGAAAACCTTTCTTCAATGTTGATTAATAAAAGCCTATACTGCAAATATTGCACTCATATAATGCATTTTCAGCTGAGTTCATGCAGCAAAAAAGTGCACTGCACTGAAACTCTACTTGCACCCACTTTGCAGTGGTGAATGTTGTAACCTTCAGATCACCACAATAAATATCCTGTTTTAGGGTTCTTGTGGCTCAGTGGTAGAGCATTGCATTAGCAACACAAAAAGTTGTGGGTTCCATTCCCAGGGAGCACACAAACTGGTAAAAAATAAAATAAAAAATGTATAGCCTGAATGCACTGCATCTGCTAAATGAATAAATGAAAATGTTATTGTGTGTGTGGTATGAAACGGGCCTTAAGAGTAGCCTAAATAAAGCAAAGATTAAACTTGGTAAGCAAATGGTTGGTGTGCGTGTTCAGTCTGCACACACTGTAAGAGAAACAGTGAACATGAAGTGTTAGAATACCTACATTTACATCTCTTGGTTTTGAATAAATTATATGGTTCATAAACATAAATGGCATAGTTCGAGTTTCCCAATTATATTAAATACCAATCTTTAAACTTGTCAATGCCAATACTTATTCATTCCTAAAGCAAACTTTAGGATTATATTTACTGTTTGTACTGCCACCTTGGGCATGCAAGTACAAAACGACATGTTTAGTGTGATACCAGGGAGTTGTCTCATCTGCTATCAGTTTCAGCTGCTATCATCGGCTCCAATCCCAATTGACAGCAAGTAAAATAATAACAAGTTTGAAAGGTATAGTGTAATACAAACCTTAAAAAAAAGGTAGATATGCCCAGAATAAAATTAGCAACAACAGAAATAAAAGTAACTAAATGAAAAGAGAACGTAATTACTTTAAACCAAGTAATTCAATATAATTCTAATATACAAAATACTTATAAATAATGTTTAACCAATGAGTAAACTTTTGTCATTACATTAATTCAGTTACAAACAGTGAGAAGAGACTTTAGATACAACAAGTTTTGACAAAGCTAATTACAAAAGTATATATAAAAAAAAAAGACAATTGATCCATTTTGGCTGTAAAAATCTGGTACGGGTCATCTGTGGTATTTTGGTAATATAATATCCAGGTTTATATGTTTTAATTTTAATTGATTTTTACATGTAGCACTTACTGAATATTACATATCACATTTTTCTTGAATATCATGCAGCCCCATTTTACAGTCTCAATTTCTAAATAATGGCAAATTACTTGGCCTGAGCAATATATCAGTCTATGAAAAGTAATGTAGTTGGAAGAAGCTTTGAATAAATAATGAATAAATCAATGTTGGATGATATAACTGTGAAATGATGACAGACCTGGCTCTGAGCTGCTGCTGGCTCTACAGGAGGATACAATTTGATTTCTTTTTTGCTTTCTTCTTTTCCACTGGTGTTTTCCTGTTAATTTGTCTGACCAAGTCATAGAAGATCTGCAATGTGTGAAATAAAAAAATAAAAAACATAATCTTAGTCCTCAATATAAACATAAAACTATGCAATATATTCTGAATAGTGGTTAAACGGATCATAGTTGATCTGTACGGACCAAGCCCTAGAATCGGTACGCATGTGATCAGCGGTTTAATTGAAAAATGAAACTATAATAGTTTTTAAGTCTATAATTTGTTCGTATTTATGCAAGAAAATGTTAAACAATTCGTTACTCGCGCACTGGTTTCTACATGCAAAGCCACACACACACGCGTTTCAGATGGCGCAAGAACACTGAACTGAATCCTCTTCTGAATCATTTGAACAGACACACACACATATAAAATTATGACAAAATCATTCAGGTAAACGCAGTCAGTTGTGTCTCAAGTGAATGAAAACAGACGAAAAAGAAATCGGATGTGATGTGTATCGTTATATCGGATCCGTGCATCAGCAGCCTATAAATACTGCTGCTGTCATTAATGATCATCAAACAACAAAACAGCTGTGATAAAAATCTATATTTAATTTATACAGTGAACACTATGCGGTATTATTTTCCATAATAAAATGTCTGCATTCTGTACTACAAACCATATTTTACTTGTAACATATTCTGTTGGTTTATCAATGCTCATAATTTGTGTATTTGTTCTTATTTTTACTGGCTGTTCTCTCGTCTCTTTATTCATGTTTAAACTTTCTTAATTAATCTAGTAGTATATGCTGTGGTATCAAAAAAGTACTTCGCTTTAAGTAATAAATGAAAGCAAATTAAATTCAAATATTTGTATTTTCTTGCTGATCCAAAAAATTATCTGATCCATGAGTCAAAAACCGTAATGTGATCCGAATCATGAGATTTGTGATCCGTTGAACCACTAGTTCTGAATGGAGGAAATGTCAAGAGAGTACAGGTGCATCTCAATAAATTAGAATTTGTTGGAAAAGTTGATTTCAGCAATTCAACTCAAATTGTTAAACTCCTGTATGAAATAAATTAAATGCACACAGACTGAAGTAGTTTAAGTCTTTGGTTCTTTTAATTGTGATGATTTTGGTGCACATTTAACAAAAACCCACCAATTCACTATCTCAACAAATTAGAATACTTCATAAGAGCAATAAAAGCATTTTTAGTGAATTGCTGGCCTTCTGGAAAGTATGTTTATTTACTGTACATGTACTCAATACTTGGTAGGGGCTTCTTTTGCTTTAATTACTGCCTCAATTCGGCGCGGCATGGAGGTGATCAGTTTGTGGCAATGCTGAGGTTTCTTTGACAGTGGTCCTCAGCTCATTT
This sequence comes from Carassius auratus, assembly GCF_003368295.1. Taxonomy (NCBI): domain Eukaryota; kingdom Metazoa; phylum Chordata; class Actinopteri; order Cypriniformes; family Cyprinidae; genus Carassius; species Carassius auratus. The sequence continues at coordinate 296,533 of NW_020523372.1, forward strand.
GCATTTTTGTCTCTTTCACGTTCCTCTTGACAATAGCCCAAAGATTCTCTATGGAGTTCAGGTCTATGGGGTTCAGAGTTTGCTGGCTAGTCAAGCACACCAACACCATGGTCATTTAACCAACTTTTGGTGCTTTTGCCAGTGTGGGCATGAGCCAATTCCTGCTGGAAATGAAATCAGCACCTTCAAAAAGCTGGTCAGCAGAAGGAAGCATGAAGTGCTCCAAAATGTTTTGGAAAACGGTTGTAGTGACTTTGGTTTTCAAAAAACACAATGGACCAACACCAGTAGATGACATTGCAGCCCAAATCATCACAGACTGTGAAAACTTAACACTGGACTTCAAGCAACTTGTAATCAGAAAAAAATTACAGTCCAGTTTTCTTCTCCTTAGCCCAGGCAAGACGCCTCTGACATTGTCTGTGGTTCAAGAGTGGTTTAACAAGAGGAATACGTCAAATGTAGCCAGATGTGTGGTGGCTCTTGATGCCTTTACCCCAGCCTCAGTCCATTCCTTATTAAGTTTACTCAAATTCTTAAATCAATTTAGCTTGACAATCCTCATAAGGCTGTGGTTCTCTCAGTTGGTTGTGCATCTTTTTCTTCCACACTTTTCCCTTCCACTCAATCTTCTGTTAACATGCTTGGATACAGCACTCTGTGAACAGCCAGCTTTTTTTGCCATTGAATGTTTGTGGCTTATCCTCCATCTGAAGGGTGTCAATGATTGTCTTATGGACAACTGTCAGATCAACAGTCTTCCCCATGATTGTGTAGCCTAGTGAACCAAACTGAGAGACCATTTTGAAGGCTAAGGAAATCTTTGCAGGTGTTTTGAGTTGATTAGCTGATTTCACCAATTTTTCGAGATGGTGGGTTTTTGTAAAATGTGAGCCAAAATCATCACAGTTAAAAGAACCAAAGACTAAAACTATTTCTGTCTGTGTGCATTGAATTTATTTAATACACAATTTGAATTGTATTACTGAAATAAATGAACTTTTCCACGACATTCTAATTTATTGAGGTGCACCAGTAAACATGTTACATGCTCACATCAAGGACGTTGATCTTCGATTTGGCAGAGGACTCTAGAAAGGCACAGTTGTTCCACTGCCGGGCCAGATTTTGTCCCTGTTCTTTCCCCACCACTCTCTCATCCTCCAGATCACATTTATTACCCACCAGGATCATTGGCACCTACAGTCGGAGAAGAGGAGAAAAAGAAAGTTACACAAAGGTAATTATGTGGATCTACAATTTCACCATGAAAACTAAATGGTTTTGAAAACATTTACAATTTATTAGACCAATGAAGATGAAAGATGCCAAAGGTTATTCTTATTTTTACACCTGAAGCTGTCACCAAACCACATGTCAGAAATGATTTAAATGTGCACAATCATCCAAGTAACAAATAACCCTCAGCAAGCATCTATAATGGTAATCTCTATGAAGAACATCAAATCTGAGCTTTCTGATTATATTTTCACAAAGTTGGTCAGCTGTTTTTCCTCTTTTACCAGAAAAAATTATTATTATAAGTAACCCATAAACTGAAATAAGACAGTACTAGACATGTGCCGGCATTCAGTAATGTTATATATCACGGTAATGAAAATGTACAATATTTTTATAGGGCACTTCTAAATACTGTGAATAATTATACATTACAAATTACTAGAATTTCGAATGCATTTCAAGAATACTATTCCCATAAACTGGTCAAAATGCACAACAAAAGTAAAAGTAGGGCCGGGACTCGATAAAATTGTTGGTAACACTTTAGAATAAGGTTCCATTAGTTAAATTTAGTTAACTACTTTCGTTAACATGAACTAAGCAAGAACAATCTTTCTACAGCATTTATAAATCTTAGTTCATGTTAATTTCAACATTTACTAATGCATTATTTAAATCAAAAGTTGTGCTTGTTAACATTAGTTAATGCACTGTGAATTACCATGAACTAACAATGAATAACTGTATTTTCATTAACTAACATTAACGAAGATGAATAAATACAGTAATAAATGTATTATTCATTGTTTGTTCATGTTAATTAATACATTAACTAACATTAACTAATGGAACCTTATTCTAAAGTGTTACCAAATTGTTTTTTTCCTAATTAATTAGAGCTTTTGTAATTAATTAATTGAAATTAATCGCACTTTTATCGCATATAAATATTTGACCTGAGAACAGTGAGAAGTAATTTTTTCTCACATGGATTTATAGTATACCATTGAATAATGACTGAATACATAAGCTTCAAGTCTAGCAGTAATAGCATACAATTTAGAAATAGTATATTTCAGAAATTCAGGTAGCTTTCAGAACCTTCTGTAAACTGTTTTTTAAGTAAAACACAATACTGCCAAGTACATTCAGAACATTGGAAACCCTGACTATTAGAAAACATCTCTCTGTTGCTTCAGAGGCCATAACATAACAGCTAAGTCCAAGGGCCCTATTTTAACGATCTGAAACGCAAGTGTCAAAGCGCAAAGCGCAAGTAAGTTTGTGGGCGGGTCTCGGCGCTGTTGCTATTTTCCCGGTGGGATAAATGGCTCTTGCGCCCGGCGCAAATCTAAAATGGGTTGGTCTGAAGTAGCTTCATTATTCATAGGTGTGGTTTGGGTGTAACGTGAAATAAACCAATCAGAGCGTCATCCAACATTCCCTTTAAAAGCAGGTGCGCAAGTTCCATTATAGATTGCTATTATTATGGCGTATTTACCAGGCGCACGCCAGGAGCGGTTCACAGCCGAGGAGACTGATGTTCTTGTAAGAGCAGTGAAAGACAGAGAAGTTGTGTTGTATGGGGATGGGAGAAACCCACCCAAAATAGCGTCGGTTAAACAGGCGTGGGAGGAAATAGCCACAATTGTTTCATCGATTTTTTTTCCTGGTTCTTGACGGACAAACCAATTTGTCAGATGTCCTTATATACATATATGACCTCAAACAGGTCTGATCCTTAATTACTACAATTAGCCTGAATAATTTGTAAGCTAGATTTATGCCTATTTTTTCACATCTTCGTGGCACACCACAATGATTTCCGTCATCTCATGTGTTAATATTTTTTTAGTGTAACAATTTATGATTTGCAAAAATAACTGTTGCATCTGTGTAGATTACATGAGCAAAGTGTATGCGCGTTGTGCACGCTCTACATTATGGTCAAGCATGCGCCCTTAAAATAGCATAATAAACAACGCGCCACTGACTTTAGACTAGGTTTTTTCTGGTCAGTGGCGCAATTGTTTAATGGAACAGCAAAATAGCACCACGGATTGTTTGCGCCGGAACACGCCTCCTTTTTTGCGCTGAACCACCCAGGGAGCGCAAGTTCATTCACTAGTTTAGCGACGTGCTTCTGTGGAGGGAAAAGCGCGCTTTGCGCAGGTGCAAAATAGGAATGACACATGCGTCGGTGTACAAAGTCAATTGCGCTGGGTGCAAGATAGGGCCCCAAATCTCAATAACCTTGCCCAAACAATAAAGAGTTCAACATAAAGTGCCAGTTGCACCAACAAAATAATACATAGTTCAACATAAAGTGTTTTCTGTAATTAATTAATCTTAATTAACACGTTATTTTTTGTGTAATTAATTGATCTCAATTAACGCGTTAAAGTCCCGGCCCTACTTAAAAGACGTGTGTGCACTCTGATGTAAACAAGCACTCATGAGAAGCACATGGGGGAACATGTGAGAGATGCGCTGAATTAAAGCACATTCATTCTCGGACTAAAATGTATTTAAATAGCTCATCACAGCACCAAATACCTAAATATTAAGATATATTTAATAACACGTTGTTAAAATCGAAAGTTGAAACTGTGTTATTTAATGAGCTAACATGAACTAAGACTAGTATTTTTTAACAAATATGATTCACTTCTGTAGCAAAAGTAGCTATTGCTCATTGTGAATGGTAATGCATTAACTAAGGTTAACTATTGAGGTCTTGTTGTAAAGTGATACCTATGGGTCTTTATAGTTATTTTGCACTTTAATCTGTGTAAAACTTGTAACTTTATATATTTTTTCTGTATTGCTTTATTTATTTAAATATTCAGTTATTTTTGTTATAAGAAAAAAGCTATTAAACTTGTTATACTGTATTATGGCCACTTTTTTTTAAACAAAATTTCAATAGCGTGATAATATCGTATACAATGACAAAAGCATCAGCAATTAATCAGAAAATGAAAATTGGACACTCGCATATCCCTAGACAGTACACATGGACAACAACAGTCTGCTGTAATGTGTATGTTTCTACAGTGTGTAAAATGGTGTGCGAGTTCAGTGATTTAAAGCCACGCTGTAGGACACTGTCAGTTTTCCCATTCCCTTCTGTGGCCTTAAACAGAGGAGAGCACACAGAGTGCTTCTCTCCTACTCTTCAAGCACCAGAAGCCTGCCATGTTTGGACTGGCCAGATGGAAAAGGTTTCAAATCTAAACAAACCAGGAAGAGGTAGTGGTCAGGGCAGATTATTTCAGCACAAGCCTCTGTAGAGAAACAGAACTAGAAATGCCATGTTTCAGCTTTAAACTAAATGGCACCAAAGCAGGCTGGGGACGAGGACAGAACTATCCGAGAGTGATAGCATAAAAGCAATACCAATCCAACCTACAGTCAAACTTAAAAGAATATGTCGCTCAAATGATTTACTCAAACTCACGTTGTCTCAAACTGCATAACTTGGATACGTTTACACAGCAGCCGAATACTGCTGTCAGTCTTGTATTTTACTGCCTAATACAGTTATGTTCACACACAGTTCAGTTATTTACAGCCACATTCTGTAACCAAACACTAGGGGTGTAACAGTACACGCATTTGAACCAATGATTTTTTGGTACGGTTTTTTCGGTTTGGTACGCATGTGTACCGAACAAATTGTTCCAATTTTTCAGGAAATTCAGACAATAAATGCCGCCCTGGCACTCTTTGATGTGGCATGACATTTCAGCGTATACTAAAGTCTCAGTCGAACGGCAGCGCAATCATCCATTCCTCTTTATTACTAGTTTTAACGCAAAATAAATATGAATTGACAGCCCTCACTAAGGGTTGTGGTGGAGAGGATATTTTCTGATTAGATTATACTTTATTACATTTACTTTACCTTTAAACATTACAATTCTGTGAATTATTACATTTCAGCATCAAATAAAATTTTTATATGTTTGCATACATTTTTTAATTTAAGTGTTGATTATTATAGTAAAAATTTTAGTTTGGGCTCTGTTGTTTATTGTAAACTTATAGTAAATTAAAAGGGCTCCATATAGTTTAGTGTAGAAGCTGAGGTAGAAAATAAAACATAAACATAAACATTATGTCAAAGCCGAGGTACATGCCGAACCATCATGTTTGTGTACCGTTACACAACTACCAAACACACACTCAGACCATTTCAGAACTCACAACTATATTTTTTAAGTCCTGTAGTGTGAACAGAACCTTACTTCTGTGGAAAACAAAATATATATTTAAAGATATTTTAACCACTTTTGTCCATACAATTAAAGTCAATGGAGTCCATGTAAAGTCAATGTTTTGGCAGAACTATAAGCAGTCTGAACTGAATATGACAAAACTGGAGCCACAAAATAAACAATAAAAACAAAGACGACAATTTTTATTGTGTTGTTCTGGCCATTTGCATCTAACAGCAAACATTCTGTTATTTATGATGAATTATAGGTGCTCCCTCAAAAGTAATTACAGAATCATTAACAATAATTATTACGCAAGATCAAAAGCCAGAATTCAGAGAATTCACTCACACACTATTAGTGAGAACAGCTGGCCTCAAACTTATACAACAACTGATGTGTGGCCCATTCATGCCTTCCAGCCTCAGTAGATCTGAACCTTTGCTGGGGATCTGGACTTAAAGTGCGTTACAACCCGCAGAAGAGAAAGAAAGAGAGAGACGCACACGGTATAAGGCCAATCAAAACACATTCCAGGGATGCTAACTGCTCATGTCTGTGATCCCCTGGGCCAGCGTTTCACACTACACACACACCCTCACACAGTGCTCTTTCCACATGTCCAAAAAAGGGCACTCCATGACTGACATAGAACAGAGGCAAGCCAGAAGAATTGGGTTGAGGGTGGGCTGCTGCAGAGATGGTGTATAGGCCCATGGGATAACAGACTCATCTGTTTTTATTTTATTTTATTTTACTGACATAGAAAGAGAGAAAGTGATAATGGTATTTTTAACTGTGTAAGCAACTACCAGGTGGTTTGTGAAAGAAAAAAAAACATGTTTTAGTAAGGCAGTCATTTGTTCAACTAAGTCTCTAAAGTGCTTCTCTTTGAATGCTGCATCCATACATCAACGGCCACTCAACATGAATGTTTTCTCATACTTACATCCTCTGTGTCCTTTACTCGTAGGATCTGCTCTCTTAAGTCCTGTAGGTCGTTGAATGTGGACTGTGCTGTGATTGAGTACACAAGAGCAAAGCCCTGACCGTTCTTCATGTACAGGTCCCTCATAGCTGTGAACTGCTCCTGAAAGAGAGAGAGGGAAAAAGTACACAATGAAAAATAAAGCACAAGTGTTTAAAAGTGTTGCTTTGTAAACTCTGACACTTCAAAAAAGTTAAAAAAGACCAAAAGCTTCTTGAAGCATCAAAGTTTTGGGTGATATGACTTTCAGTGAAGGAACAGAAACGTCTCAGATTTTGTAAAAAAAAAAAAAACATATTCTATCATATTCAATATGCTGTAATGTAATGACAAATAAGGTAGGTTTGTTTCATACCACGTTGTCACCACTCACCACTGACATGCAGGGCTGCAAGCTGTGCAAACATCGCCAACCTTTGCATTCGGGTCCAGTTGATTTTTACAACATTTTCATTGGGTCAGGTCAGACTTAGGTCAGGTCTAATTTGATTGGGCCTATCTTGGGTCAGGTTGTTATTTTTAATTTTTTTTTTTTTTTTTGCACATCAGGTTTGGATAAGAAGTGATTTGTATCTATCTATCTAAAATTGGGTACAGAGCTGTGAAACCTTTTTTTTCTCCGCTAATGTGGTTATACACTATGTTGCCAGCTCCTGCTGGCTGAAGTGTGGAAACAGGAAGGGCCAAAAGGACTTACTGTTCCTGCTGTGTCCAAGATCTCCAACATGCACTGCTGGCCATCCACTTCCACTTGCTGCATGAGGAGAAGAGAAGAAATTAAATAGAAATAAGCTTCCATTGTCCACTGGTGTATTGAACAAAATACAGGAAAGGCTACTGATCATAGAATTGCTACCTTCCTATAGGAGTCTTCTATTGTGGGGTCATATTTTTCCACAAATATTCCCTGGACAAACTGGACTGTCTGCAAGAGACACAGATATTAAATTAGAGACAGAGAATGTTTCATAGAAAACGGTCCATAAATCAATGTCAAAAGAGACCAAAAACAAAAGTTTATATGAAAAAGTTCTTTATTTTGCTGCATTCCAAATTCTGATGAACTTTGCAAATTTATGCCACATGAAGATGTCTGACTGATCTGTATGTTCTGGGGTCCATTCATCGTACATCAGAGATGATTTGACAGATGCCAGATCTTTTAATCCTGATAACTGATCACTGGCTAATTTTGTTCTTCAAACAAGTTAGCAGATATCTTTATTAAGTTGTCTGAGATTACTTTGACTGGATCGATTCAAGACAGCAACTGATGACTGTGATGAGTGGGGTGGGGCAGAGAGCCGCGGGAATGGAGCGAGGCCGGTGGAGTGATTGGAAATGAGCGACTCCTGTGACACAGGACCAGGCCTGGGTTTTATTTTGTGTTTTGTTTTAGTTTGTGTGCAACAGTCGTCTGCGAGGCGCTGGCGCACTGTTTTGGGTTTATTTTATTATTAAAGAGTTGCTTGATTGTCCGCCGGTTCCCGCCTCATTCTTCCCGAAGATTATGAAGTTTTATATTATTACAATGACATCATATAATTAAGATAAAAACAGCCTTGTGAGCAAAATCACTATCAGAGCTGGGTAGTAACGGATTACATGTAATCTGGATTAAATCAAGTCAAGTCACCTTTATTTATAAAGCGCTTTAAACAAAATACATTGCGTCAAAGCACTGAACAACATTCATTTGGAAAACAGTGTGTCAATAATGCAAAATGACAGTTAAAGGCAGTTCATCATTGAATTCAGTGATGTCATCTCTGTTCAGTTTAAATAGTGTCTATGCATTTATTTGCAATCAAGTCAACGATATCTCTGTAGATGAAGTGACCCCAACTAAGCAAGCCAGAGGCGACAGCGGCAAGGAACCGAAACTCCATCGGTGACAGAATGGAGAAAAAAACCTTGGGAGAAACCAGGCTCAGTTGGGAGGCCAGTTCTCCTCTGACCAGACGAAACCAGTAGTTCAATTCCAGGCTGCAGCAAAGTCAGATTGTGCAGAAGATTACGTAATCAGATTCCAAAACTCAAGTACTTGTAATTAGAGTAAACTACTTTTTAAAATACTCTTAATCAGACTAAAGTTACTTTTTTATTGATTGTGCACAACTAGTACTCCAAATAAAGTTTAATTATAATTTTTAAGTCTCAAGTGATATGTCAATAAATGTAAATAGATTGAACTATACTTAGTATGAAATAAATCTATTTTAAATGTGTAACTTTTTAATAGGAATAAAATCTATAATAAATAAAATGTGTAAGTTTTTTTATGATTTCAAATGTCTTCAAATTTTCAAATTTCACAAGTATTGTAATTAGAAATTCATTAATTTTGAAGCTGATTTGTGATACATGGTACATGATTAAAGTTTTCTAATCCATAAAATCCATGTTAAGACATAACAGTGTTTAAATTGATTGTGCACCATGAAACTATTTTGAGATTACGAAACATTTAATTACTTGAAACATAACTTTAATAAAAAATTTATCCTGGTTTAACAAGGAAGCAGACTTTCAGTATCACCTTCACTAAAAGATGCACTCTAACCCTGTTTACATGAAATAAGCCTGCTACCGAGCAGGTTTGAGCTAACGGACCTGTTGCTATTACAGCAACTCCGGGATAGGGCTGCAACAAACTATTATTTGGACAATCGATTAATCTAACGATTATTAGAATGATTAATCGACTAATGTTTGATTATTTCACTGATTAATCGGTAGACATTGACTGATTATTCAGCGTTTGCAATTAGTTAAAATGTTGAATTATGCATATTCTAACAAAAACATAACGGTAATCACTTCAGCTTTTGAAAAACATATTTTGTAAGTAAAATTATTCAATACATCTCCTTTTGTAAGTCATATGGATAAGACACAAAATAAAGGTAAGTGATAAGAGGTCTTATTTTTGGATAAATATTTTATTCACAAAATAATCCCTTAAAATACCTAACAGGGAGGGTTTTGATAATCAAAACAGTCCTGGAGCTAGATCTTTGCAAACCATCACTTCAATGAAATAATATTTTTTCCCCACTAATAAAAATATTTTATCACTTGCTAGTTACACACTGGAGAACTGCTTTATAACAGAAAATCAAGTTGTAATTCTAACTGAAATCGACACTGACTCTAGTTTTTAATGTTTAATACTGTAAAGCTGCTTGATTTAAGGCTATCTATTGCATAAAGTACTTTTTTTTAATTAACGTGACGTGACGACTTTACTGCAGAGCTCATGCAAACATCCAATCAGATGCGTTTTTAACTGCTGCATTCACACCGCTGTCAGTTTCTGCTGTTTATTTCATTATTGAGAGGGAAGCACGGCAGCATATATTTATATATTTATCCAAACACCACTCAGCAGCTTCAGGTTCCTTCAACTGCGTTTAATCTGAAGCGCTGTTTTCTCTTGAATTGCATCCAGGAGAGCCGAATTACAGTCTTGCGCTACAGCGCCACACTGGTCAAACTGCATTATTCCACGTATGAAGAATGTTACCCTGGCATGACCTCTTATTGGAATTAAAAGATAAAACTTTAAAGCTGCGGGTCTGCAGCATTTTGGATTTGTTATTTGTTTTATGTTGAATGTTGTCCTCTAGGGCTGGGACAACGCGTCGAGATGACGTTGACGCAAAATATGTGCATCAATTCGTCAACCTGTTTTTATTTCTCTAAAAAACGTTTGCAAAACTTTTACCTTATGTGTGCTGAATATACGCGATGGTCGGATCAACATTCTGTTCAACGTTATATACAATTTTTGGCGGCTGTCAAATAGTAGAATAGAATGACTGCTGCGCCTGACGGCGCGTACGAGAGAGAGCCCCGGCTGTGTGCGCGCACTCACAGTCTTCAAACAACGCAAGCACTTTTTGCTCTCTCTCTCCCTTGTGCATATTAATCAAAATCATTAAACAGGATAGAAAAAGGGCGAAACACCAAAGTTTCACACACGCTCGTGCACTCTCAGTCTTCAAACTACACGAGCGCTGTCTTGCTCTCTCTCTCTCTCTCTCTCTCTCTCACCCTCGTGCATATTAACCAAAATCGTTAGACACGATAGAAAAAGGGCAGAACACCAAAGTTTCACGTGGAGCATTCAGAGAATTTTTTTTCTCCATGACAGGCTGCTGGCTCCCACTGTGAATTTTTTTTTTTTTTTGGAAAATCACTCTTGTATTAGCTTAAAGCCCTCAAGTTTACATTGGTTACTATATTCTTTCAATTGCTCTAAACAAGTATTTTGGGTGAACTTTTTTATTGAATGCTAGACATCAAGTTGTGGTTATTTTCATCTGAAAGAAGAACTTTTTTTCAGTAAACTAGGCCCTAAGTGTTCAGTAAGCTTGTTTCAGTAAGCTATGTGTTTTCAAGGCTTCAAGGTTTTATTTAATGCTATCTCTATACAAGTACAAAGTAATGCATTCTTAGTCAGTCTTTTATTTTGTAATTTTAATTTGTAAATTTAAATTGTAATTGTTTTTCATTCAGATATGTAAATCAACATGTATAAATTGTTAGTAGTCAATTAATGGGGAGATAATCGAAATCGAATCAGGTTGAAAAAATTAATCGTTAGATTAATCGATGCATCGAAAAAATAATCGCTAGATTAATCGTTTAAAAAATAATTGTTTATCCCAGCCCTATTGTCATCACAATAGGGCTGGAGAATAAAACGGTAACGCTAAAAATTAGGGGTGTAACGGTTCACAAAATTCACGGTTCGGTTCGATACGATACACTGATGTCACAGTTCGGTTCGGTACGTTTTAGATACAGCAAAATGTAAAAACATCTCAACTTTTCAGAATGCCGCAAGCGCACCACGGGTCATGTGACAAGAACTAACCAGTCAGCTTCATCCTTTCCCGTAACAACGTTGAAAGCTCAGCCAAGATGAAGGAACAGCTGATCATAGTTGTATATGGATTGCAATTTTGAAATAAATTTAGTAGCAGAGCTACTGCAAGCGATTTTTAGAGCTGCAAATCCATTTATCCTTTGCTGAAATTTCCGCGTCTCATGGAGAGAGCACGTCATTGTTGCTTAGCAAAGACAGAGGCCTCATGAGCGCTTCTGCCCGAGCGCCTGGAAAGGAGGAGAAAGCGGCGCGACTAGCATTTTTTTTTTAGGCATGATATTTGAAAGGCCCTTAAGGCGCTCGCTCACTCAGCACGCGCTGAAGGCTTCAGCACGCGCTGAAGGCTTCAGCACGCGCTGAAGGCAAAATGTCTAATGCATTTAACAGACCAGAAATAGAAGATCCTCCAATAACCAACAGGTCTGGTGTTTGGGTGCACTTTGGATTCCCTGTAAGCTTTAATGGTGTACCGGTGTTTGTTGCGTGTATGTTTCTCCTTTTTTTTCGTCTTTTCCCAGATACTGACACAATAAGGTGATGTCGGCGTAAATGAGTTCACATGTTTCAAGTATTCCCGCTGGTGTTTTTTTTTTTTTTTTTTTTTTGTATTCCCGCTGGTGTACCCTGTCATGTAGCAGATGCGACATACCGTTGTTTTTTTATCCACCACTCTCTTGCCATCACCATTATAGCTTAAAGGGAATCCAAAGTGCACCCAAACACCAGACCTGTTGGTTATTGTATCGTATAAAATCGTATAGATTTTAAAATATTGCTTATTACTTATAAGGCCCTGAATGGTTTAGCACCTCAGTATTTGAATGAGCTCCTTTTACATTATACTCCTCTACGTCCGCTACGTTCTCAAAACTCAGGCAATTTGATAATACCTAGAATATCAAAATCAACTGCGGGCGGCAGATCCTTTTCCTATTTGGCGCCTAAACTCTGGAATAACCTACCTAACATTGTTCGGGAGGCAGACACACTCTTGCAGTTTAAATCTAGATTAAAGACCCATCTCTTTAACCTGGCATACACATAACATACTAATATGCTTTTAATATCCAAATCCGTTAAAGGATTTTTAGGCTGCATTAATTAGGTAAACCGGAACCGGAAACACTTCACATAACACCGTACTTTCTACATCATTAGAAGAATGGCATCTACGCTAATATTTGTCTGTTTCTCTCTTGTTCCGAGGTCACCGTGGCCACGAGATCCAGTCTGTATCCAGATCAGAGGGTCACTGCAGTCACCCGGATCCAGTACGTATCCAGACCAGATGGTGGATCAGCACCTAGATAGGACCTCTACTGCCCTGAAAGACAGCGGAGACCAGGACAACTAGAGCCCCAGATACAGATCCCCTGTAAAGACCTGTCTCAGAGGACCACCAGGACAAGACCACAGGAAACAGATGATTCTTCTGCACAATCTGACTTTGCTGCAGCCTGGAATTGAACTACTGGTTTTCGTCTGGTCAGAGGAGAACTGACCCCCCAACTGAGCCTGGTTTCTCCCAAGGTTTTTTTCTCCATTCTGTCACCGATGGAGTTTCGGTTCCTTGCCGCTGTCGCCTCTGGCTTGCTTAGTTGGGGTCACTTCATCTACAGCGATATCGTTTACTTGATTGCAAATAAAAACAGACACTATTTTAACTGAACAGAGATGACATAACTGAATTCAATGATGAACTGCCTTTAACTATCATTTTGCATTATTGAGACACTGTTTTCCAAATGAATGTTGTTCAGTGCTTTGACGCAATGTATTTTGTTTAAAGCACTATATAAATAAAGGTGATTAAAGATTAAAGATTATTGGTTCTATTTCTGGTCTGTTAAACGCATTGGCCATTTTGCAACGAGCCTTCAGCGCGTACTGAGTGAGCGAGCGCCTGACTGAGTAGCCTAACATAAACATATAACAACATATAATAGTTGGTGTTTTTTTCTTCTTCGGGAGTTTCAGGGGCGTTGCCTGTTACGTCGTTTGGGTTATTGGGTTATATTTTTTCAAATATAATTAATTAGTCCAACGAACCGAACGGTTCAATACGAATATGCGTATCGTTACACCCCTAATAACAATATATTTTTCCCTTGATCGAACGATAATACATGTTTGCTAAATGTTCAATATAATGTTTTTGTGCCAGAAGTGGAAAGAAATTGCATTAATGGAACCACAAATGGTAATCTGCACGAGCAGATTGCCATTATTAATAATACGTGCTGGTCTTCTTGATCATGTGACCAATGCTGTGAAATCCACTGAGAAGCACTTGAATTCAAAGACCATCACAAATATCTTGAAAATTTAGACAGTGCTAGTAAAACTTTGAACCTCGGCCCTGACTGGGCCAGTAGAAACTCCTTGTGTTGAGTCCTGTGATTTCATGCCTGCACTTTAAATACATTACTGCAGCTTCCAGTCTCAAGATTATTCGGAAATTATTTTAATATGCTGATTTGGTGCTCATAAAACATTATCATCAATGTAAAGAAACTCTGCCATTCAAACGTTTGGGCTAAAGTCACATAATAAAATTTATACTTTTACTCAGCAGGGACACATTACATTGATTAAAAGTGTCAGTAAAGGCATATCATATCATATCATAATAATAATAAAAATAAAAATAAATCTATTTCACATAAATGCTGTTTTTTTTAACTTCCAAATCAAAGAAACCCTAGAAAAAAAAACTGTTTCAAGCAGCGCAACTTTATTTAAATATCATAACTACCATTATTATTAATTGAGCAGCATTAATAAGTAATAATAACAGCAGCATGTTAGAATGATTTCTGAAGACCTATAGAACTAAATGAAATCGGAGAAAACAAAAGACATGGTCTACTGATCATCTACTGGTCATTACTGTGGATCACACCATTGATTGGTTGAGCAGTGGAGTCCAGCTGCTCTGAGGTTTGGTGAAGATGACATGGTATACTGTACTTACCAGGGCTGATTTGCCCACACCGCCAGAGCCCAACACCACAAGCTTGTATTCACGCATGGCAGGGTCGCTTCACTAAACTCCACAGTGCACTAAAAACAAGATAAGACAAGAGAATAATTAGGTCTCCACATATTGATACGTGTTACTTTGTGTGTGCGATGTAGAGAGCATCCTGGATCGTAGCCCAGGTGGGGGATATTGCAAGCATGACCTCTTAAACACAAAGCAGCTGTGGGTTCTGGATGGAAATGTGCAATCTAGAGCCAGGACTGAGGCCTGCTGGGCCTCTAGGCCTACATAAATTTAACCTATATCTGTTAGCCCACACTGATCTGGACACGACAAGTCTATGACAGGAAAGTGTATGGTGGAGGAATGAAATTGCCTTTATGCCATAAAAATCCAAGTCTGTTATATAACAGGACAGAATGTGCATTTATGCTACTGTGCAGGAAAAGTTGGCTAAACCATCTGAAAAGCTTTATGTACAATGCACGCCACATACACCACCGGACCTTGAACAACCACATTCTTTAAATCAACAACTTAATCTCTTCTCCAAATGCTGCTACAGCCATGTGGGACCTGTTCCTAATAAATAATACATTTAGGACAATCCCTTTGCGTGAAAATGTTTCACAGGGAATGATTCTGCTGTAATAAACACATGCCGCCAAACACAGGTCTTCTAAAGTTACACCTCTGTGGTGAGGGGCCAAATCCAAACAGTGGCCAGGCTGTGTGCACTCAAAGAACACTAATTTCATCCAGTGTTACTTGGAGAGGTTCATAGGTGCTGTTGCTCGAAAGCTTTTGTCCATTTCTGCTTTTGCAGGATTGCTCGGCATGCAGAGAGGAGAATTTTCTTCCTTTAATGGTAATGGCAGTGTAGAAAAGGCAATGAGATGCCAAACTGAGGCCACCGAAAGGGAAAATGACCAGAGGTATGTAGAACTAAAACTTAGATGTGATTAGGAGCATTTCAGAAGCAAATGACTTTCAGTTGCTCATGATGTCTGGAAAAAACACTTGCACGCAAACAAGATGGAGAGATATAGCATGTGACCACACCTTTTGGCTCCCGAAAAAACAGCTGCTACTCCAAACAATTCAAATTATGTTCGGAAACAAGCAAATTTGTGCATGTAAACCCTCAACAGCCAGTTAAACATTTTCATTCTCCTTTTCTTCTGTTTGTTTCCCTAGGACACAAATAGACACATTTTAACATTAATAAAATATTTACCTTACCCACTCAAGTATGTATCATTACCGAATTTACTCAGACTGTTCTTCCCAAGTAAGGATGGCCTGGACAGGCCAATTCCTCCACACAGCATGAACACAGCTAAACCTCCCTGATCATCACCAAAGGCAGACTGAACAATCTCTGGACCATAAAAGCTTAACAGCAGACAAGGAGGGTGGGTTTGTTGGATGAAAGCCACAATACTTCAGCAAGCTCAAATATTTGAGAAGACAGTTTGTTAACCTACATTAAACTATATTTCTGTGTGTAACAGAAGTACTAGAAGTCAACTGATTTTATAATTTAAGAGCCAAGACTATCATAACTATCATACCATTATGACCTCCAATGTCAAGCACAAGTTAAAAATATGAATTTACTAGTGCATGTTTGCTCATAATGTAACACCATTCCAGCTTACCTTGGTTATATTTATGATGAGAAAATGAACCAAAGAAATAAAAATAAAAAATATGTTCCAGACAGTGTTCCAGCCAAGAAAAAAAGAAGAACTCACTTTAAACAAGCTGCAGATTTTTTTTTTTTAATAATTTATGAATGTCTTATTTGCTATCATTAAACTGAATTCCATCATAAGGCTGTGCTGATACAATCACTCATATTTTTCTTCATATTACATAAATACTTACGTAATGATTTATATTTTTCTCTGAGATCAAGAATAAAATGCTTGAAGTTATAGCATTTACTGAGAGATCATGCTAACTATTCAAACAATTACCCTGGCAACACATATTGAGTGCAAAAAGTGTGTTATCGGGTGATAAATGAAAAGAAAAAGGTTGAACAAAAACTGATGCCACTTAACCACAATTTCTCAACTGAATGTTGCCGTTCACAGCCTTTTTAGTCACAGTTAAGGAAGACAAAACAGACAAACGTGTTATTTAACCGCATAGTGGGTTTCGGTTTGTCAGTTTAACTGGATTCATTTGTTGCTCTTAACAATCACATCATTTTACCAAGCTCTTAAGGTCCAAACAGCTTCAAGCCCCGAAACATCAACAGTCCAACTTACAAAATTTGTCATCCAACTAATCATCTTAAACCACATTTTCAGAAGTTTAGTTAACTGAATACCCTAATGGTGACGGAGGAACACATCTTTGGTGTGACACTACAAAGAAACTTAATCTAAAGTCTGGATTGAAAAAAGTTAACATCATCAGTGAATGTGACAACCGCATTTCTTAAGTAATGATAGTAAGCACTGTGCAAGGTGATCTATGAAACAGAAAGTTTTCAAACTAATACTGAAATCTGATCATCCTCTGTAAAGTCAAAAATGATCAAAGGAAATACAGAAAAGAAAACAACCTGGCTCAAGTTCTTGTCAAAATATCCAGCTCATCAGCAACACACAAAGACCACATCCCTTGTTTTTGGAGGGTAGATAAAACTGTACTATGAAGTCACAAATCTAATTAAAAGACATTCATAGAACAACTGCCACCTCTGGACAGTGCTGATTTGAATTGAAACTATGTAGACCTATGTCCTGTTGAAAAATGATGAGTCAGTATGCGAAACCGTTAAACTTGCATTTCCCCATTCTCTTCTCATAATTTAAAAGACAGCATCATATCTGGAAATGTGGTTGGACTTCCGTTTTGTTGTTAATGTTAATATCATATAATCTGCTTAAGAGAAACTGCATGCAGCTATTAAAAAAGTCCACTTGTGTAAAGTTATTAACATTATGTTAATAAATATAGTTCACATTTCTGTCATAAATGTTTATGCATCATCATTACTATAATACATCTGTGTTAAGACATAACATCAAATGTGTTTTGCTGTAGCAATGCTTCAGCTGGACTGACGTATTGCTCAATGTAATACCAGAAAAAATAATTAGTAAAAATAAATCAAGTAGAGAGAATAGAAATAGAATTGAGATTGCTAGTGTTAGAGGGTTTTTAACATAATATTCAGACACTTAAACTAAATAATAACTATCGCTGCACTAAAAATTACTTCAATTTCTACAACAGAAGGACAGTACGAAAAAAAGTATATGTTCACAGTTAACAAAGAAAACCTTGTAAAAGTAAACAAATGTAATTTTAGTCAAAAGAAACAACAGCAATCAGCTTAGGAAGACAAGAAAAGTCTTAGGCAAGGCCTGACGCAAAGCACACAACCTTTTGAACCTACGATCTGAGAAGATTGGTTTCAAGGGATGCATAAATAACTTTAACAACTGGTTAACAACTTAGAAGAATATCTTGCCCAGTCAACATAAGAAACCTGACTCATAGTTTACTTGCATCCATACAGGTCTAATCAACATGAAGTTATAATCTAAAGTATATAAAAAAAGAACAGAATAATGATTCACTCAATAGATAAGAATAAGGAAGCCTCACTCAGACATCATTCCACAGTAAAACCAGCAAAGAGAACTGAAAACTGCTTTGCTAAATATTGGTGTCAGAAAAAAAAATCCCAATGCCAATTCACGTCTGCTCAGCAAAACCAGTTGATCCATCCTAGTCATCTTTGGATCAACTCTGAAATAGAATCAAGGGTCACACTTTATTTTAGGGTCCAATTCTCACTATTAAATAACCATTAACTATGACTTTTGCCTCAATTAACTCCTAATTTGCTGCTTATTAATAGTTTATAAGGTAGTTGTTAAGTTTAGGGTATTGGGTAGGATTATTGGTGTCATGCATTTTATGTACTTTATAAGCACTAATAAACAGCTAATATGTTAATAATAGACATGCTAATAGGCA
Organism: Carassius auratus; assembly: GCF_003368295.1. NCBI lineage: Eukaryota > Metazoa > Chordata > Actinopteri > Cypriniformes > Cyprinidae > Carassius > Carassius auratus. The sequence continues at coordinate 314,865 of NW_020523372.1, forward strand.
ACTAGTTATTAGTGAGAACTGGACCCTATACTAAAGTGTTACCAAATCAAGTTATTAAACAATGTGGCAATAAAAATCATATCACACTTGATCGCTCATCTGAAACTGGCAACATTGTAATACAGGGGCCGGTTCTGAGTATGTAGACACTGAAATGAGGGAAAAACAGGGTTTTCCGTTTCAAAATAGGAGGTTTGTCAAACCCAGGAATGCAGGGTAAGTCATGCCCATTTCTGAAAGAGAGGTAACCTTGGTAACTTACACGATGAACCTAACCTGGGGTGCGTTTCCCATACAATGACGTAACTCGCTGATTACCAAACATTCATTGGTGTTGAAACTAACTAGCTAGTTAAGACCGTTTCCCGAACAGTCTGATGTTTGAATCACATTAGTTCAACAAATAAGGCCATTGTTAATGACGTCACATGCATGTGATGGAGGAATAACTTACTAGACATCTCTAAGATGCTGCTGTATTGAACATGGCACCTCAGTGTTTTCCACAGCCTAACATTCTATTTGTGGCTGAACGCCGCTTCCCTCTTATATAAATATGGAAATATATTTTCTGCCAGCAGGAGGCGCTATTAGATAAGGAGAGACAGAGGTTTCTCCGGTAACGGCTGTATACAAAGCAGCGCCGAACTTACTAACACTGATTTATCAGGCATAACTTGCAAAATAGAATGAGAATGAAAATGTTCTGCAACCAGTCGTTTTTTCTTCTGAAATACAATGATATAAAAACACCCGTGGCAGTTTTTGATTTTGAAACTTGCAGTGATCATGTTTATTCAACGAAGGTCAAAGCATTTGAGGTGGTCAGTTTTTATACAAATCAATATATGGGAAACCCTGCACCTGATGACTAATTTACAATTTTTTTAACCCATGATTTTGCTTTATTTAATATTTGATTCATCACCTGTTTCCTCTTACATCATACTCCGGGGTTCCCTTAGGTATTTGTGCACATGGGCACGCTCCAAAAATTGTGCTTTTAGAGTACAAAAATTTATAGATTAAAATGCAGTGGAAGTAATTTATTATAGTAGGAACGGTGAAGGGACAGCAGCATGTAATTGTCTGAATATAAATATCAGACGCTTTTACAGGATAAAGAAATGACAGTAATAGGACACTGACTGTGATCAAAGTGCATGCGACGCATTTTATTAGTCTTTATTATCTTTATTGTTTTAATTTTTGATCTAGAGATTTAAAATATATTCACTATATAGCCTACAGTGACTAACAAATTTATTAAAACAAATGTATGTAAGGTTTTTAACCAATTTTGTAGGGTTTGTGCCACTGCTGCTCTAAACTTACAGTATTGGTAATTACCTAATTCTTTTAGCTTTCTGTATTAGTTAGACATCCAATATGTGTGAGCTTTTTAGTAACAATAGTAAGCCATTTTAATGCTATAATATAAGTATTGCTGTGAAAGGCAGAAACAAACTGTCAAGTGCTTTATAGTGTTTTTTTATTCAGATTTCCAATTAGTCAAAAAGTACATAAACAATGCCAGCAAGCATGTGAGCTGTTATCAAAGACAAAGTAGGCCATTTTTATTATTATGTGAATAAATACTATTTAGTTGTTTCAGTTTATTTGTCCAAAATTACAATAACATTTTTAGAATATTTTTTTATACAGATTTCTAAAATATTTGTGTTGTAATGTCTTAAGACAGGTGGTCTAATAAATTGCTAAGCACTATATGTTTTCATAAGATTCAGTTGGCATGTTTGTTTTAAGGACATTGGGCAGAATGTGGAATAGTGTGTTTTTGACAGTAAAATTAAAATAAATAAAATATGGGTTTTAATCGGGTTAATCAAAAAGATAATCTGCCAACTAATCGATTATCAAAATAATCGTTAGTTGCAGCCCTAAACATAAAACCATGTCTACATTTGTGATCGGAGAAACAACAAGCACTACTCTACACTGCTCAAAACTTGTGTTTGAATCATCAGTGGCAAATTCTTTAAATATGTAAATGTACTTACAGACTGTGAGTCAGAAGCACCAGACTGTCCTTGCAAAGTCAGAACTGCCCCACTTTATAGAACCACACACATTGTAGGCTACTCTCACAGGAAACAGTCATCCTCCTCCTTAAAATGCGCTGCACACATCTGAATATTTGAGTTGAACTAATCTTGAATTGTGACAAAGACATGTGGGGGCGTGTTAGAATGAACTGTTTTATGTAGGGATGGTTGACTCTTAACTTTTATAAAGAATATCTCTTTAGATTTGAGACTTTAGTCTTGCAATTTTACAGATCTTCTTTATGAGCCAAGAGCTTGTAACACTGCAAAGGGAAAGGGAAAACTGAAATCGTATCATATGAACACTTTAAGAATTAAAGTTACGTACAGAGGTGAAGTACAGGAACGTCTTATTGTTGGGTGTATCGTAATTTAGGAACTCCACTGATCATGGCCCTTCATAGTTTTGGTGCACGCGCTAGACTCGGAGTCAACGTACGTTACTCAGGAGTTGAATGAACTAACGCTAACACAATTCAGCCATTCTGAAACCGAGAACCCAGTTAAATTTTGTCAGTTTTCATATTTTAAACTCAGAGTTGGTTGAACCTACTTATTGAAACGTGCACCAGGACTCACAGCTACTAAACCTTGTAAGAGAGAGCGGTTTGGATTGATAATGTGCATAAACTACATAATAAAGCATTGACTGAACTGTTTAATTTAGATCAATGACGGCAATAATGTTAGTTTCAACTACACACTTTCGATTTAGACTAAGTTAGTAATGTACACATGTATTTCAAAGTGAGACAGAAGTTATTTATAATACGTTTATAAAATGTGTTATAACGACAGCAAGCGTTTATTTTGGTCGGTTTCTGATGTGGTAAAATGTAGTCCAAGAGATTTGTGCTAACATGCTAAGACTGCTGGAGCCGGGGGAAAAACTCCTCAGTATCACTTTATATTTAAGGAGCAAAACATTATTGGCACAGTTATGGGCTACAAGTGAATAAAACGACCTGCATCACACAACACATCTCGTTTAATATTTCTTCGTAATTTTTGTGCAGTGAATTAACGGTACTTGTCCTCGTTTAGCCGCCTACCTTCACACACCTGCCGGAAAAACCCGAAAAACTTCAGCGTGTTCAGCTGCAGTTAACCTCAATCCCTTTTTTCCTCAGCAGACTGGGTCATTCCACGAAACAGCACCAGCAGCTGACACGAAACGAGCTTTAACACGGCTCTGCTGTCCCCAATGCGACCTCACGAGCCGCTCACGTAACACGCCTGTCACTCACCAACTGCGCTCCAGCGCGAGCTCAGCTAGTGCAGCGATTTAGCGCAGAGTCTGGTGACAGCTTCCGGTGTCGGGCTGAATTATGGGCCGCCACCCGACAAAACAAAGGTCGCAATGAGACGATTTACTTGTGTAATAAGGTTAAACTCTGATCAAACCCTAATCTTAACCCTAACCTCAATCTTAATCTAAACATACACCAGAAATATACAGCCTTGGCTTCTGAATTCAATGCACTAGACCCCCCCCCCCATTTAAATACATATTTATTACATATTTAATTACATATGAATTATCATTACATATTTAATTACATGTACATTAAATGTATTTTTACACACACACACACACAAACACACCCGTGTTTGATGTTCCCAGTAATAGGGTTATGGTCATAGTGGCAACCCATGGGGACATACTGGAAGTAGAACAGACATCTTGATTAAAACACTACAAATGTTTTACAGGATTCAGATGATGGGAAAAACTATTATGGTAAACAACTCATGTGGGGGAAAAGGAAACAATATAGGAGATGGGGGTGCAAAGACAAATATATACAAAATATATGAACATCAAAGTTAAATATATAGGTAGACTGAAACAAATGGTATAAATAAACAACAAATAAAGAGAAAAAACAATTGAAGGAGGATCGAACAGGGTGTTTTATGACATTCAAAGAAATGCCGGTTTAGGCATAAAAGAGAAGAAACCATAAACTCAAAATTTAGATTCGAACATACATCTCTTACACTGTGCAGAATAGGGAAACATGACATAGGGTAATAGACAAAGAACAGTTGAACTTGTGATGATCTGTCCCAAATATGATAATGAACAGAAGAATCTGATTTCTAAACTTTAGAAAAATAAAATGAATTGTGAATAAACAAACACTTTGAAAAGGAATTAAAATTGTTTTATTATTATTATTATTATTATTATTATTATTATTACAATATTTGAAAGCACCTGAGTTATAAGAGAATATAATTTTGCTTACGATAAACACACACACTTAAGTATTTTATAGTCTTTGGTTGAACACACCCTGTCACTGTAAACTGGGCTGTCAATCATCTTGTCACAGTTAACATCTTCAATATTTAGTTTAATTTAACTTCCCACCGTACTGGAGAGAAAAGAAGGAGCACGTTGATCTGCCAGCCGGGGGTCTTTATCTGGAGAACTTTTCTCATATTTTCTGCATAATGATGCCTTTAAAAATTAATGCCCCAAACAGATGTTTATAAAACTTATGCAGATTAAATATAGGTTATCAGAGATAACATTATGTATATTATATATATATAGGTAAAAAAAATTATATTACCAAAGTTTCTTTAAGGGTATTCTTTGTTATTACCACAGTCTATGATAATCAAATGGTATGGTGCCCAGGAGATGCCTTCTTGACTGGTTCACTTAGTTTTATCGTGGTCACAACATAAAAACTCCCATGGACATGATAACATGTCATGGCCTCCAGATATTAATTAGTGGGAATTTCATATTAACTCGTGGGATTGTCATATTATGTCGTGACCTCAAGATCATTTTGTCAAGGTAACTACATCCTTATGTCGTGGCCTCTAGATGCTAGAATACTGACTATCGCACGTAATAAAGTCCAGTAGCCAAGTCATATGGATATAATATAATAATTTAATCATGACATATTTTCTATAATAAATAATATAATAATTTCTTAATTCAGAACAAAATATTAATGAATAAATCTCTGGGTTGCTATGGTCACGCAGGTTTGTTTACGCATTCAAACTCATGGACACAAGAAAAATATGTCGTTCCCTCAATATAGCATCTCGAGGCCATTACATAAGGAAGACGTCCTCACATATTAAAATCTCTTGGCCACAACATATTATCACATTCCCTACAAGTTATTATGTCGTGGCCACAACAAAACGAAGTGAACAGACCATATCATCTCCCGGACACTGTACTATTTCTAATCTCACATATTATTATAGGATGGATAGTATGAACATTTGGGACACAGTCAGAGATGCTCCTCTAATCAATAGAAACCTGATGAAAAATTCCATATGCCATAAAACAGCTAATGCAATATAATGTCTCTTTTAAATATGTTTAGCATGTTAACACACTGAAATTATGGTTCACCTTGTTATTTCACTAAAGGTTTTTGAATCACTGAATGACATTAAAGTTTGTCAGTCTGTCTAAATATTACATATATTTATTTTTATTTTTATTAGTTTATTTATTTAGCCGATTTCTAGTCTATTTATATGGTGGCCGAGAGAGATCAACGTGCTGCAGCTTCAGAAAACATATGCAAATAGAAAAAGCACCAGCAAATCAAGAAAACATCTTCATGTTGCTCACAAGATTATTTGCAGCGCGTTGAGCCGTTTATTTTTTTATTTTTATTTATTTATTTAGCTGCAAATTGCATAGACGGCAAATTGTCATCATCTAAAAAAGTTCAGTTAATAATTAGCATATATATAGATATAGATATATTTGGTTTGTGAATCTAGCTGCATCTGCAAATTATTAAGTGTTAGTTAACTGTTAGTGTTTTTTCAATATTAAATACTGTACTCCCTCATTTAATTATCAGAAATCTATAAATCTTATAATTTAATAAACGTCTTGATGTTGGTGATTTACTTGATTTCGACTGAAAACATTTTCCTTTTATATAATAGTTTTAATAAAATAATTTTTTTATGAATGGGACTTTTACTGTAAAATTTCACCATAACTCTGAGCTTTGATGGGACATTCACGTTGCGTAGCAGTTTGCAAAACAATCGCAGTAAGATGGCGCTGTCTAGCGGGGCGGATAGAGGATCCCACAGCATGGATAAGAGCATCACACTACCCCCGGATGAAATTTTCCGCAATTTAGAGAACGCCAAGAGGTTCGCTATAGATATAGGTATTATAACATGCAAACTCGTACCCTTGTTTTTTTCTCAAACGTAGTAGAGTCACTTGTGGAGTTTGGACGTGTCAGAGTTTGTTGGGCAGGGCTGCGTTCAAACCTGTTAGCGCGTGCTGCTAATCTGACAGTTTGTTCAATACATTTGAGGAATAACAACACTACACGACATAATTTATGAAGACTTCGAGGCAGTAAACATCCACTGAATAATCTTCTTAGAGAAATATAGCGAAGCGGAACGAGGACAAGTTTTTTGTAGTACTGGGCTGCAAGTGCAAACATGTTTTAATAAACCTAAACAATCTGATGTAATATAACATAATAGTATTCGTATGAGAGAATGTTAAATGTGTATGAACATTGAACAAAGAAACCATTTAACTCATCTTATCTGACAGGTGGCTCTTTGACAAAACTGGCATATTACTCCACTGTCCAGCATAAAGTTGCCAAAGTCAGGTCGTTTGATCATTCAGCGAAGGTAAGCGTGCAGGTAAGACTTTTTCTCTTAAATGATTACACATAACATAAGGGGCCTTTTTTGAGTGTCCAAAAAGCTAATGAGAAAGTCATGTACTTTACAAAAAGTAAAAAAAAAATATTATATATATATATATATATATATATATATATATATATATATATATATATATATATATATATACACACACACACATATATATATATATATATATATATATATATATATATATATATATATATATATATATATATACACATATACATATACATATATGACACCTATTACTCTTGTTTACATTTTCAACTTCCTTTAGTGCATAATGTTGCTTTTTTCCGTGAAAAGATCTGCAAAGTTACAAAGCACAAAGTCCATCCAAAAGAGTTTCTGGGCCTGTCCCAATACCTACACTTGCAGTCTTGGCCACTTGAGAATGAATTCACAAAAAAAATGCCAATGAAGTGCCATTAAAGGAATACTCCACCCCAAAAGGAAATTTGTGTAATTAATCACTTACAGCCATGTCGTTTCAAACCGGTAAAAGCTTTTTTCGTTTTCAGAGCACAATTTAAGATATTTTGGATGAAAACCTGGAAGCTTAAGACTGTACCATAGACTGCCAAGTAAAATACACTGTCAAGGGCTATGGGTATGAAAAGCATCATCAGAATAGTCCATCTGCCATCAGTAGTTTGTTGTAAGCATGTTCCATTGATTAATTAAAAGTCCTACATGCGCTTGCAGTCTTCACATCCACTTGAACACCTGAGTTAAATACAGGAAATACGTCATGTAAGTATGTATTTCTCAGTGGAATATCTCTCAATAAAAAGTTAAAGAGCATAGTGGTCATTTACTGTTATAGACGACATTAATGGCATATGATCCCAGTCTATCAAGGTGTTGCTGGATGTATTGCAGTCCCTTTTTGACTGCACAGCATTCTCATGGTCATGATAATGGTATTTTTTTAATTTTAAAGCAGCGCCATAGAGGAACTGTTTTGGGTAGGGCTGCACGTTAAATCCTATATTGTCATGTGCAGTGTAGTAAAGCCGTTTATCGTGCAGCCCTAGTTTTGGGTTTAACAAAGAACGGTGATGAGTTCATAAAAAAATAGTTTGTGTAAAGAACATATAATAAAACGGTTTCATGGATGTTGCTTTATATTAAAGGTGCAATAGGTGATTGTCTTCAGAATAGTTTTTTGTTATGCTGGTTGAAAGTTTCTTCACATCTCTATAGCAATCATTAAAGGGATACTCCACCCCAAAATGAAAATTTTGTCATTAATCACTTACCCCCATGTCGTTCCAAACCCATAAAAGCTTCGTTTATCTTTGGAACACAATTTAATTAATGACAAAATGTAAATTTTGTGGGGGGAGTGTCCCTTTAAGTTAAGTGGCCTAAATGTATTTATCTGTTTTCATATATTCTGTTGAAGGCGTAGGACCAAGAAATGTACATCCGATCAAATTACTCGGTCCGAGCGTTTTTAAATGGCTTTCCTACATGCCTGTCAACATATGTAACTGCATACCTCTGCGCACCCTGTTCGCTCAGACAGGATACATCATCAGCGCATTCACGCACGCTGTGCAGACAGAGCGAGAAATTAAGACAAACATCAACAAGCTGGTCTTCCTTCCAGGTATAGATTCAAGATTCAAGATTTTTATTCGTCACATACAAAATTATATATAGCATATATAACTAGCAGTGAAATGTGAGTCAGGTCCGCTCCATGGACAGTGCAATTATTAAAGAAAACAACACAGATTAAAATATACATAAATAAAGCTATGTAAGAATGAAATAAAAGTAAACAATAAAAATATAAGAATAAAATATAAAAAATGTATATTGTAGAATTAAATATAGAACGCAAAATAATGTGCATGAGTGTAAACTGTAGTCTTAAATATTAAGATGTACAGGGATGTACAATGTGCATATATGCATTTTACTGTAGTTTTAAATATTAAGATACCCAGGAATATAGTAGTACTTTTAAAGCTTTCTCGCTGGTGAATGACGCATGATGGGCTGGAATTGGGGACCGCTGATGTAAACCTATAGTAGTAATGTTATGTCTGGTATTCTGGTCGGTGAGCATGCGTTCAGGGGGCGTGGCTTTCAGTGCTATCAGACTAATGTTAACATTTTCCAAGATCTCCTATTGCACCTTTAAGATTCTTTGCATTAACACGAGTTAACATTTCGATTATTAAATTATTTAAATTATTTAATTGTAGATTTTTTCATGTTACTTCTTTCTAGGAAACAGAAGGCGACCCTCTTTATGAGATATCTGTACAGGAAGAGATCACTGCCCGTCTTCACTTTATCAAGTTTGAGAATGCTTACATTGAAACCTGCCTGGATTTCATTAAAGACCATCTGGTCAACACAGAAACCAAAGTCATAAAAGCAACTGGTGGAGGGGCACACAAGTTCAAGGACCTGATAGAAAAGAAGTTAAAGCTAAAGTAAGTGAAATTTTATAGCTTACTGAGAATGATATAGAAATTTTTTGAGTTCAAGGATTTGTTTTCTCTTAGAGTGGACAAAGAGGATGAAATGACTTGTCTGATCAAGGGATGCAACTTTGTTCTGAAGAATATCCCCCATGAAGCTTTTGTGTATGCCAAACATGCTGATTCTGAATTTCGGTTCCAAAATACACATCCGGACATATTCCCCTACCTGCTTATAAATATTGGCTCTGGAGTCTCAATAGTAAAGGTATATCTGTACTTCACTGGATCTAGATGCCTCTATTGCATTATACTCACAAAACAAAACAAAAACCCTGAGTTTGCAGACTTTCTAAAGGGAGCACCCATGTCCTGTTTTTGAAGGTTGAAGCAGAGGACAAATTTGAGCGTATTGGTGGTAGTTCTATAGGTGGTGGCACTTTTTGGGGTCTTGGAGCTTTACTTACAAAAACTAAGGTGCGTCATTATGTGAAGTATTATAAGGAATTTCTAAATTTTAGTTTTTTTTTTCTTAATTTCACTTAATTAGTTGTTTTTTTTTATCATCCCTTCTCATTTTCTGTCTTAGAGGTTTGATGAGCTTTTGCAGTTAGCATCCAAAGGACAACACACAAATGTGGATATGCTTGTTAAAGACATCTATGGAGGTGCTTACGGGTCCCTGGGTTTAACTGGAGACCTCATTGCAAGTAGCTTTGGGAAATCAGCCACCACAGACAAAGGTAAAGCAGAAGAATAAACTAAAGTGGTTTGATTGTAACATGAGGCAGTTTATCGTATGGCCTGTTTTCTCACCCAGGAAGAGTCATTTGACCCTTCACCTAGTTTGCAGTGTTATTAATGTGAAATGAAGCCAAAGGTCTTTGGTTTCACACAGGCGTACATGAGGAAAGTGTAACAGAGTTGCAGATGCTACTTTTTAAGGTCTAAAGTAACATCTGCACTGTTTTGCTCTATGAATTCAAAGAATAGTTAACATGGCAGATCTCACTTACTTGGGCATTTTGTTGTATATTGCTCAGAGTTCTCCAAAGAAGACATGGCAAAGAGCCTACTGCACATGATAAGCAATGACATTGGACAGCTTGCCTGCCTCTATGCCAAACTGCACAACCTTACCAGGGTCTATTTTGGAGGATTTTTCATCCGGGGACATCCCGTTACCATGCACACCATCACCTATAGCATCAATTTCTTCACAAAGGTGCCCAACTTTTTTTTTCTTGATTGTAATTTGTAGAATACTGTATCAATAATGATTATGTGTGTGTTTGATACAATGATTAATATTTTCAAATTGCCAAATATTTATAATTTATCTTTGCCCCAGGCTAATTCTCTTTCTTCATGTATAATACAGTAATAACTTACGTTCTCAGGATATAAATATTGTTACATATTGCTGTGTTTTGTGAGCATTTTGGATAAAGAATTGTGTTTATTTGTAGGGGGAGGTCCAGGCTTTATTTCTAAGACATGAAGGATATCTTGGTGCTATTGGGGCCTTTTTGAAGGGGGCAGAAGAAGACAGTAAGCTATTGCTGTATACTAAATCAAACGGTTATTATTTGCTGCAGTGAGTTTAACCTACTTGTTTCTTTGTGTTAGATCCTAACCAGTACAGCTGGGGAGAGAACTATGCTGGCAGCTCTGGTCTCATGAGTGTATCTCCAGAGCTGAATCCTGTGCAGCGGGCTCGTAGTGGAACGGTAATTTGCACAAAAGATGAGGCCTTGAGTAAATTTGTTGTTGCAGTGTTTTTTTTCTTTTTTTGAAAGACTAGATTGTAGTTGGGGTTCAATTTTAAATGCATTATTATATTTATGGATTTGGCCAATTGAGATGCATGCTACTTATTTTTCATGAGCTATTTTATGTTCTCTGTAATGTTCTTATTTCATCTCTATTCTTTTTCTTTTCTTTTCCTCTTCTCCATTCGTCCATTCATCCATCCATCTTCTCTATCTGTACCCTAATATTTTCCCTTCAGTTTCCAGTAAGTACATTTGCATCCAGGTTTTCTTGTGGTTTTCTTTGCATGGTCTTTCCACCCCCCTCCCCCCAAGAGTAATCTCTTTTAGTCTTTTAGCAGTTTCAAAAGTTTTTTTTTTTTTTTTTTTCATTATGAATGTGATGTTGCAATGGATATAATGATGCACATTACTCATGAGTGTAAATGGTGCAAATTATCTAGTTGTAGATGAGAACTCACTGTCTGGTATTTTTGACAGTTACTGCTCTGGAAATTTGTCTTAAAGCTATCATTTTGATTGCACTATAAGGACCCCTTTACACAGAATGCGTTGTTGTGTTCCACTGTGCTGCTTTTTGCTTGTTTTCCAATGCAAACATGCACTAAACAGACATCTTTATCTGTTGCACTGCTGTCATTGTTTTTTCAGTGTCTCACAGATGAGTGCCACATAAAGACTGTGTGTAAAGTTAAAAGAAGTTTAGCTCTTAAAGATGTGTCTCAAGACAATGCCGCCTTGTCCATTTAGCAGCCCTGTAGTTCTGCAGTTGGATACTTTTGCATCAGTGTTAATGGCCCTGTTGGGCTATAGCCTTAAATAGGGATGCACGATATATCGGCCACCATATCGTTATTGGCCTATAAATGTAAACATTTTTGTTATCATTATCGAACCGATAAGAATTTGGCCGATATCTTAGAGCTGATAAATAATGCATTATTTCCTGCAGAGACACTTCAGATGCACACTGTTCACCATGATGGTTTTTAATTACTTGAAATATCATTGGATTGCAAACACGTGCAGGGCAAGTCTGTCATATTATAATGAGATTATTAGCTACTGTAAAATAATGTAACTAAATCTTTGTTCGCCCACGTTGTTAAGAGAAGAGCGCATCCACAACAGATCCACATGACTAGCACAGTTAAGTTGGCTTGTGCATTTACACTCTTTTGTGCAATTGTGCGTTGTATTGTTTTTATTTTATGCATATACATCAGATTTTTCTCAAATAGAATGTGTATAGAAAATAGAAAAAATAAAGTGCTTCAGTTTGCTGGTGATCATCTTTAGCTCAGCGCTCGCAGCTCAAACAGCATCTTACAACAATAATAACTATATTTATATATATATATATATATATATATATATATATATATATATATATATATATATATATATATATATATATATATATAAATATAAACAAATATAATGAGAACACTGTTCTAATAAAACATTATGATTTCTTTCGGTTTGATTTCCGTGTTTCAGTTCAAGTTTGCGTGTGCATTTGTTATATAAGATCGCAGCACTTCAGTTTACTGGTGTTCATTCAGCTCTTCAGCTTCAGCACACACAGCTTGAACAGCAATGCACAACATTAATAACTATAATTGGGAATGCCATAAACATAATATTATAATGAGAATATTACCGTAATAAAAAAATGAATGATTTGGGTTTATTTGCCGTGTTTCAGTGCGTTGTTAAAGGAAGAGCCAAGAGCGTGTTCACAACACATCTGACTATTCGGGTTGTAGCTCGGGTGCATTGCAATATTGGAAATAGTATTTTTCTGTTTTAAACTGTGAAGGGGAGCCAGTGGATATCATACAAGCAACGTGCAAACTTTGTGCGAGTCAAACTTATGCCGGTGAATGTCTTTCAGTTTTTGTTCAAGTAAAAACAAAAAATTATTAAATTAATTTAATAATAAAACTAACCTAATAATAATAGCCAGAAAATAATGGGCCTACATTACTTGGAAGTGCCACATACTCTTAATAATGATAATATTTAATGATTTTGACAATATCTCTGGCTATAGTCCTTACATGATCGTCTTATTGTCAACCCCCCCACGATCCGTTATGACAATGTCCATGGCCCAAATTCTAAAATATAATTTTTTTACACGTAAGTAATATTGTCCAGTAACTTGTTTCGATTATTTAAGCATTACTTTATTAATTTGTAAGGCTACTTTGTTTTATTTATGTTGAAGTGTTTAATGCCTTTTAATGGTGAGACTTTTTTGGTAATCAGGCTCTCAAAAACTATGTAAAAATGTGGATTTAGATGTATCAGCCAACATATTGGTTACCAGCGTTCATATTTAAGGAATTATCGGTTATCATTATCGGACAAAATTTTCATATCTGTGCATCCCTAGCCTCAAATCATGGTTAGTTTGGGTGTTAAATAGAGTGCTGCAGAGATTATGTGTTTTCGTAGGCCAAAACCCAGAAAGAGCATGTTATGACGTCTGGGTCCATGGTCCCGAAGTCACCAGGAGTTTTTGGAATGGATTTTTGGTTAAATACCTGAAATAATATTAGAGATGCACCGGTTGACCAGTTAAATCGGAACCGGCCGGTTTTTGGTCTTTTTTTTTGGCAGAATTTTCCGGAAGTGCGCCCGCGTGCACATACTACCAGCTCACAAATAAGAGCCTTTCCTGCACGCACTGAAGCTGCGCGAGCGTACTGTACCTGTCCGTGCCCTGCACAAGCAGAGACAGTGAAGGGATGTTCAGCTCAACTTCTCGTGTGTTGGATGAGAAACGAAACGGACTAAACTGTGACAAAACTAATATGTTTTTTTTTTTTTTTTGTAAGTAGAAATTGCGTACACGTTTGAAAAGCCAGAAGTAAACATCAGTTCTGTATAGGATGATTGTTTTTATTTTCCCTTAAAAGTCTATCGATTTAATTTGATTTTAAAATCACCTGCTGAAGCACACTGAAAAAAAGTGTTTCATCCAATTAAAAAATTTTAGGGTAATGATTTACATCTATATTTTTTAACTTGAGACAATAGTTATTTATTTTTTATTGGCTCAATTAAAAACATATAGATGTGAATCATTAGAATCAGATGTGATTTTTTACATTTTGGAATAATGTATTTATATAGCATACTTTTATTTAGTCTTTTAGTCCTTTTTTTTTAATTTAAAACCAAATTTAAAAACAAAAATTCTGAATGTTGATTTAGAAACATCTTCATACATCTGAATGTGTGTTGATTGTGGTGTTTGGATTGTAGAACTATGCAGTTATTGCATTTAATTTCACATGGTTACAGTTAAACTTTTAATTTAAGGCCAGTTCTCTGTAGTTTCAACCCAATTCAAAAACAAAAGCTTAATGCTGATGTCTGTACCATCTATGTTTGTATTGAATGTAGGCTACTTACTGTGCAGTTACTGATGTTAATTTCAGATGGTTACGGTTATTGTTTTCAATAGCCAAAAGCCAGTTTGGCCTATTAAATACCAAATAAACATCTTGTTTGCACACTTTCCTTCTTTCTTGGCTTGTTGCTTAAAGATAAAAAAAACACTAAAATTGGTATCGGAATTGGTCAGTTTGCTTGTAAAAAAATCGGTATCGGAATCGGCCAAAAATTATGATCGTGCATCCCTAAATAATATTAGTGGTAAATACAAGCTCAGGATATTTTTTGTTTGTTGTGCGTGGATGAATTAGATTGTTTGCAATATTAAATGTCAGTTCAACTGATAACTGATAACGGAAAACTCATCCAAAAAATGTATCAGTCTCTGTTTTAATTTTTTTTCTGTTATGGTCCACACTGCCAAAACTTCTTATTTCCACAACATTAACTGAACATAGACAGAACTTTTTATTATCCTGACAGAACTATTTAATTATATAACACTGTATTAATTTCACCAAACAGCTGGGCTAGGTTTATCAACAATAATCCCATCAAGTTTAGTCAGAAATCTTTTGGTATTCTTTGATGATCATCTGACCTTTTAAAGACCACATTGCAGAGACCGTACAGTCATGCAGGTTTGCATTGCACAATGTCAGGAAGTTCAGGCCCTTTTCAACGGAATGTTTCTAAACAACTTTCTGGCAACATGTCTCAACATGTACAATCAAACCGTTATAGATGATTCAGAATGCAGCAGCATGACTGGTCTTAAAGGGTTAGTTCACCCAAAAATGTAAATTAGAGTTTTACTTACCCATGAAGCATCCTAGGTGTACATGACTTTCTTCTTTCAGTTGAATCCAGTCAGAGTTGTATTAAAAATTCTCCTGGCTATTCCAAGCTTTATCATTGCAGTCAGTGGGTGTTGCAGCTGAACAGTCCACAAGTCGTCAAATAAAGTACGCGCATTCATAATAAAATGTGCTGCAGATGGCGCCGGGGCATGAATAAAGGCCCACTAAAGCAAATGCATGTGTTTTTGTAAGAAAAATATCTATATTTCAAATGTAATAAACATATTTTCCCTTCACTTCCAACAAGGAATCCAAGGTAATGATAACTTCTGGGTTGGCCTACAAAAATGTAACACTTCAGCATTAATTTCTATAGGAAAGAATGAATATTTATATCCTGAGTGAAGCTTTAAGTTAGGTGTGTATGCTGGTTTTATTTTTTTTTACCTTTTCTTTGGACATTCCAATGTCTGCTGGGGAATTATAGCCTTTCCTGTGTCAGTGATTGTACAAATTGCCATTGAATGCATTGTGAGTACGTACTTCTCTTTTTTCATTGTCTCCAGTTTGACATGTTGGAGATGGACCGTCTGGAAAGGCAGCTAGTCAACCTCCCCTTGCTGCAGGATCCGACCTCTTATATTCCAGACACTGTGGACCTGACTGAGGATGTATTGGCTCGGGAGTACTGGCTCTACTGCTTTGAGGAGGCATTGGATGGGGTAAGTCCTCCAGGCTTTGTATATTTGTCTTTCATTTTGCGACTTTGATTATTAACTTGCTATGCTAAACTTTTAGAAAATAAATATGTAATCTCACAACTCCGCATAAAGGGCGGTCAACTTTGTGGCTAAAGAAGCGTTGACACTGTACTTTTCGTCCATTGACGTAATTGCAAATGCATCAGACCGGAAATGCAAAAACTATGCGAAAAGTTTTGTTTTTTGCTGCATTCCAAAGTGCATGCTTGGTGAAATCTCACCTGCGAATTCACATCAGATGAAACCATGTGACCAACAGCAGATCGATACGTCATAGCATAACTTTGTAGCTGGATTAAAACAACATAAATTAAAAACTGCAGCACTGTAAGAAATAGTATGTTTTTACATTTTAGATCTATTATTTTGTGTGTTGTTGAATTAAAGTTGTTAAAAAAACGCTGCAGAGGATAATGTCATATAACGACTGAAGCAGCATTCAAGGAAATTTTGCTTGCTCAAAGTCTAATGTTATCATGGCTTTATTCTTAGCAACAACCACCCAATGTGAGTTGAATTTCTGTTAAAACGTAGAAACAAGACAGAAATAACTTTCTGGTCAGGTATATTTTGATATGTAGGTGTTTTGGTGTCAATAACCTGGTAAATTTGTAAAAGTAGTTATTACTTTAAAGGGACACTAAGTAGGAATTACTCCCATCTAGTGGTGAAATTGTATTTTGCATTCAAACTAATTTTGCTCTCCAGCGCCTCGCTTTTTCAAATGCGCGTTGCATCTACGGTAGGCGATATGTACCAAAAAGCTTTGACAGGATGTCTTCTAATAACACTTCGTGGAGTTTTCCTTCAGGTGAACAGGTGTGTTATTTCAAACAAACTGCAACATGACAACTAACAAACGAATGTTACAGTATGAATTACTGACTGTGGAAAACATGAAATATTGTAATTAGTAGTTATGTCTAATTTATTCGTTATATTTTCTTAATTATATGCATTGTTAGATATAAAAAAATATTATAATATAGATTGTAACACTGACTTACCTGTCGAGAAGAAAACTGGCCACTTCAGCGTCTCTTTTGAAATCTTTATCCAGCATTAGCTCTTTCCACCTAGAAAAAGCTTCCCCGACATTAACTCTTGTTTTCTGTAATCTACGGTCACGTTTCCTTTTACATTCTATTTTTGACTGTTTTGGCGACGATGTTTTCTTCTCCTGTGGCGCGGCATATGTATGGTCCATAATAAGAATGCAATCCAGACTTTTAAACTTGCCGGTGCAGTTTCAAGCGCCTCTCACTGCTCTGCACCTGCGTTTCTGGCTCTGACCGAAAACGCGCTGTGGAAACGCGTTGGCTTAGTACTTTTTGTCCCTCTCTGCTATTATAGTTTTGCAAGATGGCGGAACTACATGGAAGCCTCCATCGACCTACCCGTCCCATGTATATAAAGATAATAAATTCTTCATTTACGGGGATTAGTTTAAACATTGGCATAGGTAATTGTACACCATTGAGGGCATATTTATGAATAAAAATATTGATTTTAGATAATAAAATACCTAAAAAGTTACTTATTGTCCCTTTAAAGCTGCAGTCCGATTTATAAAAATTTATATTTTGCAAAATCAAAATTTGAGCAAGTACATAACCAGCCAGTGTTCAAAACTGTTGCCTTACTTTAGCCCGACTCACAGTGGTGTGCTTATAATAATGTTTTGTAATTTGTGTGGTACTGGTAGTAGCTTGCGGAAATTCGTGCAGATTTACGATTTAAATAGATTTTTCTCCCCCCTACTTAAAATCAATATTCACATGACAAAGAAACTGTTCAAAACAAGTTTTAATATAATTCTTTATCATTTACCAGTCAAATTTATAACTGAGACAAGATGATAAAAAAAAAATCAGTATTACGTTAATGCTGGAAAGAGCTTAAGGCTTTATATATATATATATATATATATATATATATATATATACACCAGCCCATCATACATCTAACCATCCAAGTGCACACTCTGCGTTAAGAGCTGTTAAGATTAAAAGTGGCAGTCTATAGTCTATATTTCCATCTTGTAATGCCACTGGTTTAGGTTATTTATTTATTATAATTATTTTAAATTTATCTATCGATGTCTACACTGGACGCGAGAATTGTTGTGCCGCACCCATGCCATGAGTATTAAGGGTGGAAGAGAGCACTGTTCATTAACTGTTCATTCAGTAAGCAATCGTTCTGTGTAGTTAGAAGTTAAGGTTAGAAGTGTCAGGTTTGCAGTACATTAGATCCATTCTGGTATTGTTAAATGTCAATGCTTCTATTCTAAGATTTTTCCACAACAAAACTTAGAGAAATAAAAAAATCATGAATGTTCATGAACTCGTTTTGTTTTTCAACAGGTGGTGAAGCGAGCCATAGCTAGCCAGAAAGACCAACCAAAAGCTGTGGAAAGAGCAGAGAAGTTTCGCCAGAAATATCGTCATAAACTCCAGACTCTTCGGCACCAGCCTTTGTAAGATCTACCATGAACCTTCAGTCTTAAGGATTCATTCTTCAGCTTGGACTGATATATCTGTTGCTTAATATTCATCAGGATCTTAGTAGATATTAGGATGTTTTATGAGTTAGTCAGTCTTGTAGTGTGTGTGCTTGAGTGTTGCTGTATGAGGGTTTCTCTCTTCTAATGGAGCTTGCTTCTCCTCTTACCTCTAGTGCTTATGGATCCCTCACCGTCAGAAGTCTTTTAGACACAAGAGAACACTGTTTAAACGAGTTCAACTTTCCTGACCCCTACTCTAAGGTTTACAATGAACCTTGAATCATCCTTCATCATCAGTTCATCAGTTCCCCATAGTCTGATATTAAAAACTTAAAAAAAAATATATATATATATATTTTATTTTTTTAATTAGATTGTTTTAGATTCTATCTATATGCATCTATGTGTCTCCATCTGAATCTCTGTTTGTCTGCAGATTAAGCAGAAGGAGAATGACATGGCCCTGAAATACTATCTGAAAGTAGTGAAGTCTGTAGAGGAGCTGAGCTGGGAACAGAGACAGTTCACTTTGGTCAAAGGCCTCCTGGCTGGCAACGTTTTTGACTGGGGAGCCAAAGCCGTGTCAGAGTGAGTGTATGCTATACTTTTATAATAATTTTTTGTTTTCCACACACATTGGGTTTATTCTCACCTTTAATTGTTCTTTTAGCGTGCTTGAATCAGATCCAGAGTTTGGGTTTGAACAAGCAAAACTGCAATTACAAGGTATGAAAACTTATTTTAAACTATTAAAAATAATATAATACAAATAATAATTAGTGCTGTCAAATGATTAATCGCGATTCATTGCATCCAAAATAAAAGTTTTTACAGATTACATTCATGTATTTATTATGTATATATAAATACATACACATACAGTATTTATTTCATAATTATTTACATATATTTACATAATAAATATATTTAAAATATAAACGTAACTTACTTCTTAAACATATAAATGCATGTGTGTGCATTTTTATTTACACATAATAAATACACACAGTACACATATATTATGTAAACAATTTTTTATTTGGATGCGATCAATGGTTTGACAGAACTATAATATATTATTTGTTCTATCTATATTTCTATCTATATCTAATCTGTATACATTTCTTATTACCAGAGAGGCCATGGCTTGTGGATGCCTACAACCAGTGGATTGAGAGACTGAAGGTCAGATCTTAATTCGACTGTCTTTAACAGGCCTCTCAAGTGCTATATTGAACTTCATAGTAAGCTGCATTCATGCATTCTGTCCTAACCAGGTGTGATATAATATCTCTTAAATTTTAACCCTAAAAAAGGCCAAGACCATAAAGAGACATTAGAAAATGAATTTTTGCATCTTATTAGGACACAAGTTCATGATTGAAAAAAATAAAATAAAAAAGTAACATTTATTTTTTTATTAACATTTTTGAATACGTCGTCCCTTTGAGGGCATAAATTGATTGAAAACAGAATGCTTGTTTGGCATCGCACGCTGGACACTACCACATTATAGCAACATTTTATTCTCATAACTTACAGTAAACATTTGTTGTAATATTGTGTAAAACAATTACAGTGTCTATTTATAAATATAGTTTATGTACATTTATAAATATAGCTACTGTATCATATTTAGTATGCAAATTTCAAGGGCTTATAAATTATTAACATGATCAAAACTTTGATGATAAAGCTGCACACAATATTAAACAAAAACACGTGCAAACTATATATATTTTGTGCATATATTTTGATGATAACAATAATAATACCTAAATAATGTGTTAAAATAAAAATGATACTGCTGACAGACTTTTTCAGTTTTGCTGTATGAGAAAGGGAGAGTGTAAAAACAGGATTAATTTTATTTATCTATTTTTAAAATGTACTTTTAATTATTGTAGATATAGAGGAATTATGGAGGAATTAAAAACAAAACATCAGATATCTGCATTAATTTATGCCAAAACTAAAAGTTCCAAAAATCCACTTCACTAAAAGGTAATCAGTAAAACCAATGTCATTATGTTTCTACTTAACCTTCAATATTTGAACGATGGTAAGGGCAAATTTTTGTGGACAAATGTTTTGTCCTAGATCTTTTAGGTGTACATAAGTGTATTATATTAGTCATTATTAGTAAATATACCAGTTGTATGGGTTGAATATTTTTTTCTTATGACTCTGTTATGTTTTTATAGATATTGATAATGTGCTGCTTTGCAGTATATTTATTTACTTATGTTAACAAAACAATTTGCTTGTTGAAAACTGGGTAGGACACAGTGACAGACAATGTGGAGTAACTTTTTATACTTACATGTTGCATCAATGTCTACCCCGGCCTGTTTTTAAACATTACAGAAAACATATATTTTGCATCTGTTTTAGGACATTGTGCATACCAAGAATTTAACATTTTTGTCTGAAAGCATGTTAAACAATCTACAAAGTTTCCTGGTCCTGATTGTGTGTACCTACTGGTTTTCTTTTACAGGGTCCTCCTCATAAATGTGCATTATTTTTCGTAGATAATAGTGGAATAGACATTATTCTTGGGGTTTTCCCTTTCATTAGAGAACTTCTCATCAGAGGCACAGAGGTAAGTCAACAACAATTCACAATTATTAAAAAACCTCATTATTAAATCTTTTATTGTGTGTTCTCACATTTTTAGTTACATATGCGATTATGCTGGCTTTTAGGTTGTTCTTGCCAGTAACTCAGGCCCTGCCCTCAATGACGTCACTAACAGTGAGCTGCAGATCCTAACGGAGAGAATAGCTGCCATGGACCCTGTCATTCAGTGAGTGCTCATCCTCTTTACCAGGGTTGAAATTAAATTGTGTAGTCTCTAGGGGTTAGGAATCGAAAATCAATTCCAATTACAGAATTGGATTCTTCAGGTCAGGAATCTGACCATTGTTGTAAAATTAAACTTTCAGTTCCACCTATCAATTCATGTGTGCACATCTTTTTTTTCTAAGTGGTGGAAAATTATTTTTCTTTGAATAATTAGTTCAAGAGATTAATTCAAAAACTGATTTATACAGTAATCATTAAATCATTTTATTCATAAATTGATACATTTTTCAATTTTTTCTTCAGAATTGTGAGAGAACTACAACCTTCATAAAAAAAAAAGTCTCTCAATTTATCCAGAAGCGTGCCGTTCTATTTTGCACACAAACAGATCTCAATTTAATCTGATTTCGGTTCATGGTATTCAGCAGCAATTAAATGTTTTGCGAAAAGAGACACATAATAAATATTTGATATCTAAATGTTTGACTTTTTTTCTTTCCTTTTTTTTTTTTTTACCACATTGGAATCAAAATCAATAAGCAGAATAGTATTTGGAATCGATAAAATTCAAACAATACCCAACCTCTAGTCTTGCATAGCCAGACCTTGAGACTGAAGGTCTGGAATTCATGGCAGCTTTCATTAGCTGCATTTCCACTATCGGGCCAGTGCGAGCCAGGGCTTCAAACGGGCCGGGCGGGTCTAATAGCCTCGGGCCAGTAGCACCAAAGCCAGAATAGAGCAGGCTTTCCACTGTCGAGCCTGAAGCTCTGCTGCTCTTCACTAAAACCTGCCCTTTACACGCCTCTCAGGTAGAGGCGCACGATATGTATCGTCTGATAATTAATGTGCATCTCGTCAGTAAAGCCGGTTATCTAATCAGTGGTAAATTCCATCAGGTGCGTGATTACGCTTAGAACAGCTATTACTACACGGAGCATTTGTTAACTGACAAGCTGCGCAAATCCATGTTCATCATAAGCGTTCATTCTTATTCTCACCTATGTAGAATTTAAATATGAGTATAGATGATGTCACATGAAAACAGCAGCCTTTGTGCACATGTATGGAATGATATTCTGGACCATTTTCAAAAGGCATCGCAAATTGTATTTTCACTTGTATTTCAATTGTGTTTTCCATACATGGACACAAAATTGTGACCATACTGTAATCCAAATGCAATTGCAAATCTTGATGAAGCTGCAAATCATTTAATATTAGTCAACTTTAATGATACGTTTTACGATGTAAATGTATCCAGCTGTATCCAGTGATGCAAACTACTCAATTTCTTTTTCTCCATTATGGTCATTTTGAGAGGGAGAGGGAGAAGGAAAAGGAGAGAGAGAGATATGTGTAAATGGTCTGCGTCTGTCTCTCTCTTTACAAACAATGAAGTAGGGCTGTGTATTGCCAAGAATCTGGAGATACGATACATGTCACGATACAGGGTTGCAATACGATATATTGCGGTACACTGTGATACTGCAAGCAAGAGGATGTATTGGGGTATTTCTTATTTTAGGAATAGTATAAATTGTAAGTAAAGCTGTCATTAAGAACACCACCATATGCAAACCTTAGCAATAAATAAATAAAAATTGTTTAACCACAACAGAGTGGGATCTGCATTTACAATAACAAGTCCCTGTAACATTCAACATTATTGAACAACTTTTTGTGCAGTAAGGGGGAAAAATTTATATTGCTTGCAGGATCCTTTTAGCCTGGTAATACCAGACTCTGCTACTTCACTTTGCTTCGTAGACAGAGTCTGGAATGGCATAATAGAGAAGTGTTTTCTCTCTCGCTAGGGGGCGCTTGTCTGAAGTTTAAAATCATTGGTTACCCGTAAGCCAATCAGATACGTTTAGTTATGACGTATGTTATTCGCCTGTACAGCCACATCGAAGCACAGACATCATGCATCGAACTCAAATCTATGATTGAACTTCCACTGTAAACCTGTTGTAAACACATGATGATGCGAGCGAAATACCGAAGTGAACATGGCTGTAAATGACTTTTGCAGTTTGAAAAAGAGTTGAATGTTCTCCATAACAGAGCGAATTGCATCCCGTGTCTCGTTTCCCATTTCCGCGGTCGTTTCGGTTTTCGATTTCTCTAACCTACAATGTAAAACTCGGCGCTTAGCATCTAGGTCACGGCTCTCAGCCCGCCCTCTGTTCGTTGATTGGCCCGGCTGTTTCCAGACCGGTGGCAAACAGAAAGCTCTGACGCTGTTTCAGACTGAGTACAGAAGCGAAATGAAATTGAGCGGAAGTAGGAAGTCTGACGTAGTCCGGCTAGGATCCTTTAGTTAAATGTATAATACATATAAAATATACTTTATAAAAAGAACAAATATAGTTTTAGACCCAGCTTTAATGGTTCACAGTTTAAGTTTACAATTGTGACATACTATGTCATAAGAACCTTTCCACTTTCACAAGTTTTTCAGTTTATATTTATGTTCTGCGTGGAATCGCCGAAACCGCGACGCGAGCGCCACACCAAAACGCTCCCAAAATGAAAGAAAGTTGCAACCGTGGGGCATCCCTCCCATCTATGGCTGCGCCCCGCGGGAGCCTCTACACACGGGTTGTGAAGAGTGGTGGAACCAAAGCTGAACCAGCGCCACAGTTCCGCATAGGATGTTAGCACAAAAGCCCAAATGACGGCACACTTCAGCTTTGTACAATGACACATTAACTGGACCAAATCTTTCTACTTCCATTACTAGCAGCGAACTACATTAAAGCTAACATTAGTGGCGTGCTAGTATTTCCTGTCACTCAGGATTTGTTCAGAGATGAAGACTGCCATCTAGTGGTCCAGAAATAAACTCTAAACAAAACAACTGGCATGAATCTTTTTATTTATTTTAAATATTGATATTATGTTTTTGAGAATCGATACAGTATCGCCAAACAAAATATCGCGATACTCACGTGTATCGATATTTTCTTAGAACCCTACAATGAAGCTAAGTTTAGTTAGAAAATGAAATCACATAATTAAAAATTGTGTATGAAGTGTATAAATACAGAATGCATAAAAAAGCCTGAAAAATAAAAAATGGCACATCATTTCAAAAAGGTTGCCGACTCCTGCAATAGAATGCTGTGTATCAAATATGATACAGTAGGCTTTAAAGGGATAAACCTTTTAAAGAGGTTTCTTTGAAAAATAAATGTTGTGAACCAATACACAATTCTGTGTTCTCTTTTTCAGCACTGCACTCAAAGAGGACAGACTTGCTTTGGTGCAGAATGGTTCTAGTTCTCCTTGTTTAGACCTGAGGTATAATGTTTTTCATCCTTATTTGTATTTTCATTTATTGGAGTGAAACAGAGAGCCAATGTAATGCGAGTTCCCTCTGCTTTAAACCATGGTCTCCCTTTGTTTTTCATTCTTCAGTCGCTTGGACAAAGTCCTGGCCACAGTCGTTAGGGAGCGTGGCACAGATCTGGTGATCATTGAAGGAATGGGTCGGGCCATCCACACCAACTACTACGCCATGCTCAGCTGCGAAAGCCTTAAACTAGCCGTCATAAAGAACTCCTGGCTGGCCGAGCGTCTTGGAGGCAAGATCTTCAGTGTAGTCTTCAAATACGAGGTCCCTTCCAACATCAGGGAAATCAAGAGCTAAAATGGCTAGTGCTGAAAGAAAATAGCATTAGCAAGGGTCCTTAGTGCTTTTTCCTGAGATTGACATAATGATTGTATTTGGGGTTTTCTTTTGCTATTGCTTCATTTTCTTTTTTTGTTTTTAATCAATAAGGGGCAGTCGTGTGTGCCTGCTCTGAAATTGAATGTGCACGTCTGATGTAGCCTCTCTCACAACAATTGGATGACAACTGTAGGGCCTTTTGGTTTTGATGAGCTTGAATTTTATTGTTCTCAGGCCAGATTTGGTTGCTGATGGAGACTCTGTTGCATTCAGGATGGATTGCAATGACAAATATAACATGTATGAACCGTTTTCAAATTGAATTAGTCCTAGTAATGAGGTCTTATACTTTTCCCGTGCTGGATTTAACAGTATATTTAAATGTATAAATGTCTGTTTATTAAATGTTTTTTTTTCCTTTGAAACATTGAAAACATAGATTTTTTTTCTCATTTAGTCTTTTTAAAAGAGCATATTTTGTGTATCTCCATTTTTTGATAAAAGATTAATTTTTGCTTTCAAATTAAGCTGGTTTGTTTCTAATTTCATTCACTGCGTTTGTTACTGCCATACTGAATCATATCTCATCCAGCTGGCATTGTCTTTTAATGACTAGCACCTCTGTTCCCATGACAACATTTCTTAGTGACAATGATTTTGTGTTCTTTAAACACATTATCAATGGCGACCCAACAGAAGTGAATAACAGCTTCTTGAACAAAGTAGAATAGTTATCCTTTGAGTAAGAGTTTATGGGTTATAGTTTTAGTTCTTTGTTTTTTTTTTGTATGGCCACTGTTCAGATGTCACAAAAGAGGTGTAACTTCTGGGACATACTCTAATATAAAGAGACAAAAGGCAGTTTTTTTAATGGGTTATGCAGCCTTTAACACTAGATGTCAGTATTGTATTATAATTAGTCCAAAACAGTTACTTTTCTTGCTAAAGGCAGATTTTATTGTGATATATATATATATATATATATATATATATATATATATATATATATATATATATATATATATATATATATATATATATATATAATCACTTTCTGCCATCTGTGGAAATCTTTGTAATCTAAAACCCATTTCAGTGTTCTACAGCACAGCATTGCCTCACTATCACAGCTCTTTCTGATTGAGAAGCGTGACAATTTGTGAGTGTTTCCGTGAATAAGAAAAAATCTCAAATGTTTGAGACAATGTATAAAACAGTGATTAGTTTTGGAGAACTGAACTTTAAGGCACAGTATTTCAGGGCTCTCTTATAGAGTAAGAAGCACGTTAATTGCTTTTTTTTTTTTCTCATTCTGATTGATTGGTTGATTCTCTCCATGTATCTTGTGTGTTTGTATTGCGTGCATGTGTTTGTGTGGTCCAAAAAAAAAAAAAAATGTTCATACAGATTGACAGGATATGTATTTTCAGTATTTTAAACAGTGTATAAAACATCATTCTGACTTAAGGTTTTAGACATGGTTTAGAATATTTACCTGCAGGAGTCATTCATTTGGGCGGTAGATTTGAAATATGCTTATCACAGAGAAACCAAGGATCTCTCTCAGACTAAAGCTGATTGTACAGTCCTCATTTATTATTTGGCCAAACGTACTTTACTAATGCATTAACTCTGTGAAATTTTGTAAAATCAGTTGTACATATAACGTAAACTTGTACATAGAATGTACTGTTTATTTGCATATCTTGATGCATTCTCGAGATTTTAGGGGAAAAACATATGCTCACTTGACAATCATATATAATTATATGTCAAATATATTTTACAATGTCTTCACTCAGCTCGTATGTCTTTTATTTCTTCATTTGTATTACTTTTACAAAATGACCAAGGACTTGGCAGAGCATTGGTTAAACATCTATGCTATCTTGCAATAAATCTGATTTATATGTTACTAGCAAAACATAACATAAGAAGTAA
Organism: Carassius auratus; assembly: GCF_003368295.1. NCBI lineage: Eukaryota > Metazoa > Chordata > Actinopteri > Cypriniformes > Cyprinidae > Carassius > Carassius auratus. Next base: position 341,751 of record NW_020523372.1, read on the forward strand.
ATATAAGGGTAAAATTCAGTTTAAGGTGTCCTTTTTAAAGTGTTATTATACATTTAAGTACGGAGTAATATTAATTAACTACTTGTGCTTACTATGGTTAAGGTTAGTATTAGAGCTTGGCTTAGGGTTACTTCCATGTAAATTAATTATGGATATTTAAAAGAAATTGTAATAGTAAGTACATGTAACGTTTAAGAACGACACCTTAAAATAAAATGTTGCCAAAAAGTTGTGATGGCCTGCCAGAAGAGACTGTTTTTTCATCTTCTGTTCATATGGTGTAATTACATCTACCAACTGGGGCTTGATGAACCAAGCTAACCAGCAAATATTAACCTCTTGACCTGAACAGTCTCGTGGATCACATGACCAGACACATTATATTTATTTTAGCTGAATAAGGAAATTTCTACAATGTACAAGTGTCATAAACAGACGATTTTTTTTGGACTGGAAGTACAGCATTTTGACTGATGCAGTAGCAGTCTTTTAGAAAGGTTTTGTTGAGTACTGTTCTTAGTAGCCTACTTCACAGGGTATTTCCACATATACTGATATAGGTTTACACTGTTATAACATGCATATGATGTAGTACAATTTTCTAGATGGAACCTCTACCTTGTGGTACACTGACTTCTGCAAGTTATTAATTGTTAAACATAAATTAATGATATAACAGTTGTTTTAAAAAGGAAATTGAGAAAACAATTAATGCCACAATGCAAGCAACATACATTAGTAGGCCTAAATGTAGCCTATTAACTTTTACTGAATTAATTTGTTTAGATTGTGTTAAAGTTTGTGATTAAACAAAAAAGTTCCCTGTTGCTGGTCCCCTTTTCATTTTACTTCTGAGCAGATGTGTGGGAATGAATCATGTTTTTTTAATGTTCTCTCCCGCGGGATAATAAGATTGTTCGCTGATTTTTTCGCTCATCGTCACTGAGATCAGATTTAACAGCGGCGCGCATCCGGGGAGCGCGCTCGACTTCAGAGCCAGAGACAGTTCATCTGTGATCCACTTCACTCGGCTTGTTCTCACCGGAATAACACACGGTGAGTGCTGCTCTTATACTCTTTCTCATGCATTAAAGATAATTTTATATAGTGTTTTTTGCGCAAATATATTGACGGAAACATGTTACGAATGATTTTCTGTATAATTCGCTCGGCAAAAAGATAACTTGTGCCTCTTCTTCCTTTTCTGTCCTTATTACATTTTGAGAGTGTTTCATTTGTATTATTTTATATTATTATTTTCAAATGTAATCAAATTATGAATGTTTATTACAAACTGTTACCGTTCATTTAAAACTTAACAGTTACGCATTTTCACGTTTGTCTATGCAGGATACACACTCCGTAAGCAATCGCTGTCTCTTCTTATTATACTCAAATTATTTATAAGCAATTTCGCAATTTTTTCGTAAAATGTTCATGTTATTTTAAGAGGGCAGTAGAAAATGAATGATGCGTCTGTGCGCGCGCAAGTGCACAAGCTTGATCATATCTTGATGTTCATAATTGTGTGTCTTGAATTGAGTGGGCAGCTGAGTTTGAAAGCATGCAATTATACATGAATTTCAATTATACTCCAAATAAGTCTCTTTCTCTCTCTTTGTGCACACACAACGAACTATACGATTTTTGTAAATAAAAAGGATGTCAAATTAAATGGTAAAAACCGGTTAAGTTGCGTTATCAAATACAATGTGTATTAAATATGTTTACATTCAAACACTGTTACAAATATGAATTTGATCATTTATTTATTTGTCCTTTATTTGGCCACAGTTGCTGGAATGGTTCGTTTTTAGAAACTTTAAGTCATCGTGGTGTTCTAAGGTGTTATTATCAGTCCATTTTATGTTAACAAATATATTTTAAAATATAAAATAGATAGATATAATCGATATAATATAATTTAAAGACATGTACAGTTAGGTATCACAACATATTCAATAACAAAAATGCCATTCAGTAATAGGCCACCATCAACCACAGTGTTCTACAGTAAATGTAACAAAATGATTTTTACAGTCCTCCAAAAAATGTGATTCTGTGACTTTAGAAGATTGTTTTAGATGCATTTTTTCTAGCCCTAATAAATGCTTGAATCTTATGCGGGCTGTATTGTCATCCTAACACAGCTGCACAGCATTAGTGTAAATCTAAAGTGGTGCTAGGCATTTTTAAATGTGTGTTCTAATTACAGAACCACACTCCTAAAGAATTATGTTTTTAGAGACGATACTTTATATTGATCATAACTTACAGTGGTATCAAGACATTGACTGCACAATGCTGAATGAAAGTCAAAGAAGTCTGAATGACCTTCTGCTGATTCTTGCTAGAGGGCGATTGTTAAGAGAGAGCAGACGCTCCAAATGTAGACCATACCTAAAACACTTTGAATCGTTTCGGCTATTAAGAGACCCCAAAGCAGATCAATAAAGACCTTTGTGTGATTTGTTCTCCAGCCTCCATCTCCTGCTGGCTAACTGGGAATCAGTCTTTGTGGGACACTGGGGACAGCTGGTCTATTGCTTAACAAATGAGACACTGTCTTTTCTCTCCCGCTTGTATGGAAACTGCTTTGACTCAACAGAGATGTTTCCGTGTGGACTAGTTTTACGGGTGATGTCACATGGCCTGGTTCTCCATGTTCCCTTCTTTTTGTTGTCTTCACACCTCACAACATGTCTTTACAGAATGCACGCCCGCTCAGTATTATGTGCTTGTGCATCTGACTGTTTTTGGGACAGGATGAAGGAGGTTCCCTGCTGTGAGGATGAGCAGCATTCTGCCAGGATGCTCAGCTAGAAGATAAGGAGACACATTGCAGGGAGCCAGTTGTGATACTGCAAAACAAAAGCGATATTTGATGGAGCACCACATGTGTTGTAAGCAGTCACACTGGAGACAGGATCTCTTTCTATCTTTCCCTCAGCTCTCTTGGCACCAGATGGATCCTCCTTATGGCAGTTTTAACACTTGGCCTGTTGTCACACGTTTTGTGTCCTTGACACTTTTAGAACTGCCAAAACGAACAATGTGAGGTGTGAAATTGCTGAAGCTGTTTGTCAAGAGATGGGCGCTCTCATTTGTGTAGATGGGTTTATTTCCATATTTTAAAGCATTCTTTTGTTTGTTTGTTTGTTTCCTTTTAGGAGGCCGTCAGTGAAATCTTAATGTTTAATCCAGCCTTATCTCAGATTCTCAGAGCAAGATTGTAACGATGCAATTTGCAAAGCTAAGCACTTGTTTATTCCCTCTGATTGATCTTAGTCACATATAATGTGCTTGTACAGACTGACAGACCAGCAGTGCAATATCTGACTTTTCACTGTTTTACAGTGAAATCATTGGTGCCTGTTATTCTCTCTTTCCACATTTAGTCCGAAGATTATGGTTGATTCTATGCTAAAGTTTTGGTACACTATCTGTCCCTGTGCCTCAGCATTGATACTAAATCGGTATCTCAATACAAACAACAGTAGGTCAGCGGTTAAATGTGCATGATAATTGACACAATTACTAATCTAATGATTTAAATGCTGTCATATTATGGAAGCATATGGGTAGCCATATTCAATTTGGGATGTAATATGCAAAATGACAATGCAATATGTAAAATGGCAAGGCATTTCTGTATTTACATTTACATTTTCCAATACATTTGTGCAACGTTTGGTGCAAAATGAAAATTAAAATTTAATTACATAATTTTCATTTGCCATTTCTTAAATGTAATATTGCTACCCATATGCTTCCATATCATATAGGCAGATAAAGTTAATATTTAAATAATGGTTAAGAATGAACAACTAATGACCTTAAAAGCCAATAAAACCTATTCAATAATGCAGTAATAAAACAAACATCAATTTATAATCAAATTATCAAGTCAAATCTCAGCATATTTTCCAACTATATTCTAGAACTTAAAATAAATTGCAATTAAAGCGAAAACAAAAAAATTTGATTAACAATTAGCTGAAATATTCCCAAATTAGACAGAAAGCCAAACTCCAGCATTTGCTTTCATGTCCTTTCACTTTGCATGAACTGCTGAACTGTGCTAAACATGAAAAGTGCCTAAGCAGCACCGTTTGTAAGTTGCACTGCCTTTTGTACGCATTAGACAGCAAGGTAACTCTCTAGGTTTTGTAGCAGAATATCTTTGATGCTTCTCAATAGTGCCACCCTTTCTTGATGATTATCTTCACGGTCTGGCAGATTTGGTTTTTGAGAAATTTTGTGGGTGTGAATTGGCCCTGGGCAGCATCCCCTCATCATTTTTGGAGTGGAGCTAATCACTTCTACACACCAAACATGACCCATTCCTAAATATCATTATCATCTAACTACGGTAGACCTACATATGATTTCAGGAATAGAAAGTTATTAGATTAGCTGATATTGACTGAGAAAACGTTCTCTGTGTCCCGTATGTGGTCTGTACTCACCTCATTCAGCATCAGGAAACTCAGACAAAGATATAACCTTCTTAGATCTTCCAGTTGAGATGATATGTATTGTATAGAGAAAAATCCTTCAAGCTTTCATCCTGCTGAAAAGCTTTTTTTTTTTCTTCTTCTTTTGCTTTCTGGAGGTAGCAGGGGTGCAACAGATGGCTTATGAAGCCCCAGATCTCAGCAGGAGGAGATGTTGAAGACCTCACAGTGGAATCTCTCCCTCCTCTTGAGATGTCAGTGAGTTCATTAGTGAGCTCCACATTCCTTTCAAACTTTTGCACAATACATGTATCACCCAAGTCTCTTGTGGAGGCTTTTATCAGTTATTCACACAGTAGTAGGATCTGAAGTTTGTTTGTCGCTATGTTGTGCTCACACATATATACCCTCTGTGGTAACTCCACCACCTCGCTGTTTTCTTTCTGGGAATTTTATACTTTTTTTTTGTCATTCTTTTTCTGGGTCTGGATCTCGTCGTCTTTTGCTGAACTTCCAGCCCCATGCTGGGCTCCATGTTGTGACTCTTTGCTGAATATCTTATATCATCTAAACTTGCCTGCTGTTGTTCCACAAACAGCAGAAGTACTACCACATGAATCCACGGAGACCTCTGGCTATACTTCTGTGTGTTGTATCTCATATGTTGTGTGTCTGACACTGAAGCATGTGTTTGTGATTTGTTTTTGTGATACTACAGAGGATCTGTTGGTAATTGGAATGTGCTTCCAGGATGTGTAATTAATTAGCCTATTTTTGTTTGATGGACTGGAAATTGCAAAGAATTTAAATGTAAAAAATATATTTAAGACATACTTTAGCTTAGAGATTTTTAACAAAAACATTTTTGTCAGCTGAACACTTTTGAAGTGAAATATTTACTTGATCTAAGCCTATACACTGGAGTTTTCATGTTAAAGCTGCAGTCAGTAACTTTTGACGCTCTAGCGGATAATAAACAGAACTGCTTGCATCTCGCGGAAGAACATTGTAGCCGGATCTACTTCTCTCTGTTTATGTCTATGAAGAATCACAAAGGTACTGGGTTACTCCGCCGCGGTATCCCCGAAGCAATCTAAAATAGTCCGAATATAAACACTTATTATAGGTGCACCCTAGTGATTCAGGACAAGCCAAAAACACGGTTTGGAAAATGGATTCATGGTGTACTCGCTTATTATATACATTTTTCTACATTTTGAACACAAACAAAGTTACGGACCTCAGCTCTGATTGGTTGTTTCTTAACGGGAGCTGTCCGTAACTGCAAATGGCAATAGGACCACTGGGAGGAGCCAGAAAAGCTTGATTTTTTTTACAGATTATCTGTCTCATATTCTACTGTCAGGACATAATGACAGGTTTAACAAATATGTAAAAAATATATTTTTACAAAAGTTACCTACTGCAGCTTTAATATTTTAATAAGTTAATTACATATTCATGTTCAATATTTTTTAATGTCAGTCACATGACATGCTCATAAAGAGTCAATTATTTCAAGTGTTTTATTTAAAAAAATTTGTTTAACTTTTAATGTTATGATTTAAAGAATTGTTAGGCAAGGCAAGTTTATTTATATAACACATTTCATACACAATGGTAATTCAAAGTGCTTTATTTAAAAGTTAAATCGTAACAATAAAACAAGGAATTTAAAAATGTTTAAAATGATTTAAAAATATTTTTTTATTAAATTTAAAATGGTTAAAAATAGGAAATTATTATATATAAAATACAGTGCAGTCAGTGCTCATTTAATAAATGCACAGCTAAACAGATGAGTTTTGAGTCTATATTTAAATGTGGCTAATATTTTAGAAGATCTGATCTCTTCTGGAAGCTGGTTCCAACTGCAGGCAGCATAATAGCTAAAAGCAGACATCCCTGCTTTTGTGTGAACCCTTGGTATTTCTAACTCGATCCTAATGCTAAGATTTTCTGGTTCTTGACAGAATCCTGGCAGCACGCAGCAGCATTATGTATGAGCTGTAGCTGTCAAATACAGTAGTTTTCTTGGGAAGGCTGATGAGGAGACCATTACAATAGTCCACCCTGCTGGTGATAAAGGCATGAACAAGTTTCTCCAAGTCTTGACTGCAAACAAGACAGTATGCTGATTTATCTACTGCTTTTTTTCTTTATTTGACATGAATACAGAATCTAAGGTCTGGCTCCAGAATCAGACCAAGATTCTTGACTTGATTTTAGTTGTTTGATACCTAGAGTCACAGTATTTATTCACATTGAGAAAGTCATCTTTGTTTCCAAATGCAATGCCTTCAGTTTTATCCTTGTTTTAGTGAAGTTTTGGAACATCCAACTTTTAATTGCATTAATGCATTGGCAGAGGGAGTCAATGAGGCTGTAGTAATTTGGCGATAAGGCTAGGTAAATCTGGGTATCCTCAGCATAGCTGTGACAGGCAATTTTGTTCTTTCTCATTATTTGACTTAGTGGGAGCATATAAAGACTAAACAAGACTGGTGCAAGAATTGAGCCTTGTGAGTCTCCGCATGTTATGGACATCCATAGACTTATTCTCTCTTATACTCACATAATAACCTATCCCTTCAAAATATGACCTGAACCATTTGAGTACTATCCCAGAAAGCCTGACCTAGTTTTCCAGTCTCTCTAGAAGTATGTTATGATCGACAGTGTCAATTAAGCCCCTTTCACACTGCACGTCGGACCCGCAATATTTCCGGAACATTGCCGGGTCGCCTTCTGTGTGAAAGCAACCACGTCCCGGAATTGATTACCGAATTGAACCCGGGTCGGGGACATAGTAACATTGCGGGGTTCGACCCGGAACGAGCGCTGTGTGAACAAAAGCCAGATCTAATTCTGTGTCGAAGTGATGACGCGCGTTATTGCACGACTCTTTTACCGGCTGTTCTGAAAGAAGATCAACATTCGCGACGAAAACATATGTGCAAACTGTAATGAAGCAGAGATCAGTTAGTTACTCACTTTCTGCGCTGACGCAGAGATCGTTTGCTTGCTTCAGTGAAAGTATAACGTGCCTAGCGTTGTCGACTCGTTCATTACACGTCACGCGCTGATGTCACGTGTCGTTACGGGATCTTCAAGGGTTGTGTGTGAAAGCACGCACATTTACCGGGTCATCACTGGCAGTGTGAAAGTGCCAAATCTAGCGACCAGGGACCAATTGCAGGAACACTTTACCCCTGTATTTGCCGGAATGGCAGTGTGAAAGGGGCTATACAGGACTAAGACCTAGTAGTTCCAGCACTGATATTTTGCCAGAATCAGAATTAAAGTGAATATCATTTATTATGTCTCAATGCTGTGAGGTTATGAGAGGTTAGAGATTATTATGTGAGTCTGTGGCTAAGTGGTAGAAAAGGTTTTGGGTTCAATTCCCAGGGGACACGCATACTGGTAAAAACAAAAAGGTATAGTCTGAATGCACTGTAAGTCACTTTGGATAAATGCGTCTGCTAAATGCATAAATGTAAAAGTAATGCAGTTGGAAAAAATTGTCCAGGTATCCATTTGAGTTTAAGTAGTAGTTCAGTTGATTTAAAAATTACCTTTTCAATAATCCTGCCTACAAAAGGAAGATATGATATTGGGAGAAACCAGGCTCAGTCTCAGAACTGGCCAGATGAAACCAGTAGTTCAATTCCAGGCTGCAGCAAAATCACTTTATGCAGAGGACTCATCTGCTTCCTGTGGGCTTGTCCTGGTGGCCTTTACTGGTGATCTGTCTTTAGGGTGCATCTAGTTGTCCTGGTCTCCGCTGACATTAAGGGCTGTCGAGGTAATCTCTAGGTGCTGATCCACCATCTGGCCTTGATATGTACTGGATCCGGGTGACTTCAGTGACCCTCTGATCTGGACACAGACTGGATCTGGTGGCTACGGTGACCTCGGAATAAGAGAGAAACAGACTAATGTTAGTGTAGATTCTTCTAACGATGTAGCAAGTACATCGGGTGTTATTGGAAGTGTTCCCACTTCCGGTTGTCTTAATTCATGCAGCCTAAAAATCCTTTAACAGATTTGAATATTGTGAAAAACTGTGTTTAATTTTGTTCAGCTTCGGCCAAGAATTTTCATTTCGGTTCATCCCTATTAGTGCCTTATGTGTAAGCCAGGTTAAAGAGATGGGTCTTTAATCTAGTTTTAAACTGACAGAGTGTGTATGCTTACCGAACAGTGTTAGGTAGTTTATTCCAGAGTTTAATTGCTAAATAGGAAAAGGATCTAGCAAACAGAGGAAATACATAATAAAAGTAGTCAAGTGATCAAGTGCAAAGACCGCATGTGTGGGTATGTGGACAAGACATCTATTTTTAAATCTGCACTAGGCTTTTTCCCGCATGGCATGTGTGCATTAGAGACAAACGTGGCAGGCTTCATTGCACAGAATATGCACTGTGAGACACGTACACAGTGCTTGAAAGTGCTTCCAATTGCGGTTATTTTAGGGTGTATTCACACCTTTCTTGTTTGGTTAGATTGAAGGGACTTTTTTCCCCCTTTGGTGTGTACCTTTTTGGCAGGTGTGAATACAGCAATCGCACTCTGGTGCGCAACAAAAAACTGAACCTAAACCCAGCTAAAGAGGTGGTATCGGTTCAGTTAGTCTTTTACTTTATATATGTTTGAATTTCTGCCATTTGGAATGCAGTATGTATTAGATGAACGAAAATCACATACTGACAGACTTTTACATGCGCTTTTTGTTTTTTTGTCCTGACTCCCGAAGCTCGCATATGCTGTTAAATGCACTTGCATCTACTGGTGGTAGTTGACAAGAACCCCCATCCCCCCCCCCCATGATTGTAAAGCACTTTGGGTGTACAACAATACACAATAAAGTGCTATATAAATGGATCATTCATTCATTCATTCATTCATTCATTCTTGCATCTACTGTACTTTCCTTATAGGAAATTGATGTAAACACAGTCAGTTATGTTTTCAGAACAGGACAAAACATCTGATATGTGTAAATAGATCTGTGCATTAGTGTGTAAGCAGTCTAAACTTTCGATACTTGATCCATCCCAAATACTGAAACTGCTTTTTGTTTATCAATTGTAATTGTCTTTTCCCCACTTTATTACTTTATATTTCATTTTGAAGGTATATTTACTTTTAATTCTTAACAATAATTAATTAATATATTAATTAACATAATTATTTAAAAAATATAATTTAATAAAAATGCACAAAATAAATTTGATATAATAGTGATGCATTGTGATATCAAATTGAATCGAATCATTTACATGATAAACACAATCCAATTGAATTATGAAACCAGTGCCGATTCACTCCCCTAGTGTCATCAGCATACCATTGAAAGCTGACACTGTGTTTCTTGATGATATCTCCCAGGGGTAACACGTAACTTGTGAAAAGAAATGGCCCTAGTACTGAGCCTTGAGGTACTCCTTAATACACTTGTGATCATTATGATACCTTTTCGTTAACTGCTATGAATTGATGGTGGTCAGATAAGTATGATTTGAACCATGCTAATGCACTTCCACTAATGCCTACAAAATTTTCTAGTCTATGCAAAAGAATGTCGTGGTCAATAGTGTCAAATGCAGTGCTAAGATCCAGTAGCACTATTAGAGAGATACAACCACGATCAGATGATAAGAGCAGGTCATTTGTAACTCTAAAGCCCCGTTCACACCAAGAACGATAATTATAAAGATAACGATATTAGCATCCACACCAGTGAACTATATCGTCTGTTTATTCTAAGCGCACATGCGTCTGCCACTTTAAATTCTCAAGCTCGTTATAGCAGGATGGATTCTGATTGGATGTCAGTGTTTGTATTGTTCATCAGCTGGAAAAAATTAGTTATGAAAATTATTCCAACTATACCGTTTCTCTATGCCTTTATCATTATAGTTGTAGTGTGGATTCTGCTGTTCTTTAATATTGAGAACGATTTTTAGAACTTTATATTTATCTTTATCATGCTTGGTGTGAACGAGCCTTAAGGAGAGCAGTCGGTGTATGGGTATTTTTCCCGGGTATGATGTGGTCTAAATCCTGACTGGATATCCTTACAGATACAATTTTTCTCTAAGAAGGAATATAATTGTGAGGATACGGCCTTTTCTAGTATCTTGGACTGAAAAGGGAAATTTGATATTGGCTTGTAATTAAATAGTTATTTGGCCTTTAGTTGTGTTTTTTCAATGAGAGGCTTAATAACAGCCAGTTTTAAGGTTTTGGGGAATATCCTATTGACAATGACAAATTAATAATAGTCAGAAGAGGATCTATGACTTCTGGAAGGACCTACTGTATTTTAGGAGCTTAGATGGTATAGGGTCTAACAAACATGTTGGTTTAGATGGTTTAAAAATTATATACAATTCTTCCTCTTCTATGAGTGGAATTGTTCCTCAGGGTATCTATAATGTATGTCTGATGCGATACTGTAGCTGATGGATGCTTGGTTAGAATTTTTTTTTTAATCTCTAATAGTATCAATCTTAGAAGTAAAGTAGTTCATAAAGTAATTACTGCTATGCTGTTGGGAAATGTCCACACCTGTTGATGCTTTATTTATTATTAATTTAGCCACTGTATTGAATAAATACATGGGGTTATGTTTGTGTTTTTCTAAAAGAGATGAAAAATAATCAGTTCTAGCAGTTTTTAATGCTTTTCTGTAGGATATCGTACTTGCCCGCCAAGCAATCTAAATACCTCTTTTCCTCCAGCTGTGCTCCATTTTCTGGGCAACTCTCTTTAGGATGCGAGTGTGCTCATTATACCGCAGTGTTGGACTCTTTTTCTTAATCTTCTTTAAGCGGAAAGGAGCAACCTTATCTAAAATGCTAGAAAAAAAAGAGAGTACATAATGAGGAATTGAGATAAATCCGGAAGATTACCTACATAGCAGTCTTTTGTGGTAGAAGTGATGGTTCTACCATACTTGCAACAAGGATTAAAACGTTAAGTTTTAGCTATATGGAGTTTGCACAAGACTAGATAATGATCTGAGATATCATCACTTGGCTGCATAATTTAAACACCATCAACATCAATTCCTTGTTGTGGTATTAAATCTAGAGTATGATTTTAACAGTGAGTAGGTCCTGACACGTGTTGTCTAACCCCTATAAGTGTTCAAAATGTCTATGAATGCTTATCCCAATGTAGTTTTTTCATTGCTGTACTCTTCTTTCCAAAATATTGCTGTCAGTTGTTTTGAAAACAGACATAGTAACATCTTTTTGAAATTGCGGGTCAAATATGTCTGACCTCTGCATAACTTGAGGATGTGCTAATCACCTATTTCTGATATTAGCTTTTCATCAATTCACACATCAATATTATTATTATTAAGCATATTATTATTGCTCATACTTATTAAAATTATTAAGCATATTATTATTGCTCATACTTATTAAAATGCAAATTATATACATTTTAATAAAACTAGGTTGTGTTTTCCCTCCATGTCCCATGTTAATTGTTTCATTCCTAGCACCTGTGTTGTCCCAGTCATCCTGTCTTATAAGCCTTGTCCTTTCAGTTCAGTTTTGTCGGGTCAACCAGTTCTATACGCATCTTCCTCCTGTTCACATTGGAACCCTGTTGGATTTACTTCTGTGTTGGATTAATAAAGACTCTGTCGATTATTCTCGGTTCCATGTTCCTTCCGGCAGTGTAGCGTGACAGAAGACCCGACCTAAAATGGTGTAAATTGTGTGTTTCCCCTCCATTTGTTTTCTGGTTTTCCTCACCCCTTTTTCTTTCCATTATGTTTATGGATCCCCTCCTTCATTCTGAATCCTGAATACCTCCTCCTCCTGCTGGAGCAGGGGGAGAATTTGCTCAGGACACACACCAGACTATTTTGCCGTCTTCATGGAGTGGACACTGGTGAGAAATGGGTCTCCATTCCCCATCTGTTCCCAGGGACTGATCGCCAGTGTCACTCCCAACCCAGAGCCCAGCCCACCATCTCCCCACAGTACAGAGCATAAGCCCAAGCCCATCGATGACAGAAAGCCAGAGCCCAACCCATCAGACCAGGTGCGATAGCCGGCTACAGTGCATACCCGCAAGGGAGAGAGCTGCAGACGATATGAGTGCCTTGTGGCCTAGGGTGAGCTGAATATGGAGCGCCAAAAGGGCCAGAATGAGGAGGTGGATCTTATAGACTGGGAATCGGAACTGGAAATTTAAATGCCCCGTCTCCTCTCTGTGTCGTCTCCTCTGGTCCCGTCCAGCCCTTCTTCGTCCTTGGTTTCCTCGTCCAGCCCTGAGGGGTTTTCTGATCCTCCAGTGCCTGCTCCTAGAATGTGTCCTCCTGTGCCTGTTCCTAGAATCTGTCCTCCAGTGGCCGCTCCTCCAAAATGACCATCCTCCCACCCACTCCTGCCTCCTCCACCCTCTGCTCGCCCTCAGCCCACCATCTATGCAGTGCGAGCCCCATGGGACTGCTATACTCCAGCGTCACTGTGGTCGGAGTCTCCCTCACCTCTGCCTCCAGCCTCTGAGGCCTGGACTCTGCCTCGGCCCCTAGTCCCAACGGCTCTACCTCGTCTCCTAGCTCCCTTGTCTCCACCGTCAACCATAGATCCATCAGCTCCGCCTGGGAACCGCCTCCTTCTAATAGGTTGTGTTTTCCCTCCATGTGTTCCATGTCCCATGTTAATTGTTTAATTCCTAGCACCTGTGTTGTCCTAATCATCCTGTCTTCATAAGTCTTCTCCTTTCAGTTCAGTTTTGTCGGGTCAACCAGTTACGTGTCTTCCTTCTGTTCTCCCTGTTGGATTTACTCCTGTGTTGGATTAATAAAGACTCTTTTGATTATTCTTGGCTCCGTGTTCCTTCCGGCAGCCTAGTGACAGTAGCATGGCACCGTAGAACACCTTAGGATAGTTACACATTTGTAAACAGTGTAATACTCACATTTTTTGGGTAAAACATCATTCTCCTGAAAAGGTGAAAATGGTGTGTGGTCTTTGGGGGAGAGGTCCTACCAAGCCCAGCAGGGTGCATGGCGTCAACATCATTCAGCTCCTTCAAAGCTCCACCTGTTAGTCACATGACCGTAGACAGTTTTTGTATGGGATCTGCATAAACTCAAATCACTCAGAGCCTTCATTTATAAATACTTTTCAGGAATCTTAGAAGCTTCCAGACATTTTGGTTTGTTGGTTTTTTTACGCATTTTTTATTTTATTTAATTTTTTGGTATCTTTACTGGTGTTTTTTGTGTGGTGGATGAGAGACTAATGAACACACTTGTCATACTAACAAAGTCTACAGGGGAGTGCTCATACTGAATAGAAACCAGCAAGTGTGTGGAACCAAAGCTCAGGGGTTGCTCTAAACTCTCTCCGGTTGTGCAAAGCACACAGTGCGTACAACTGACTGATAAAGCCCAAAGCAGTCAGTGTGTATTCCCAAATGAAGTGCCTGCAATCTTGATACAAATTTTCTCTGGCAGGAGTTTTGCTACCCAGCCTCATATACAATTTCCTTCACTTAGTCTTTGTGGATGGGTTTTTAAATAGCCCACAATAAAGTCCCCTTGCTGGCAACACTACAAAATTATCTCTGCAGGTTGTGAGGTGCATTTATGTGTCTGTGGCCGATAAGCCTTTTTCAACTATCGATCCACACAAGCTCAATACCCCATCCTCATTGATTTATCATACGCCGCTGTCTTCACAGAGCGGAACGGCTGCCTGAGCGTGTTGCCAGGTTGATGAACTATCCCTGCCCACATTAAAGGAAGTCTCAGAGAGACCTAAATACGCTAATGCTGACACCAACACAATGTAAACAGACACCCCTATAAGCCCATAAAGCATGGGCAATAACTCAATACAAGCACTAATTGATACTAATGCTAATGGTAGCAATAACACAATGCTAAAACCTGTATGTACAATGCCATATCTTTGGATGAGCGTAGGAAACAAAGATTGGTGGTAAGCCTTGTTTTGTCTGCATGCGAGACATTTTTGAATCTGATTGCGAAGTGAAAGCTGGATAATATAAACCATGGCATATCAAACGTTCCTCATTACTGCCCAGTTGTACAAAACCATTCTCATTAAATTCTGCTTTATTTCATTGAGCTTGATTCATTACCTAAAAAAATGACGGCACTGAGATACCAATTATAAGGCAATAATGGTGAGAGATGGAGCTGTAATTTAAGTTTTGCCATCTTAATGAGCTCTCCAGCTGCAAATGCAATGAAGAGTAATGTTCTCCTCTGATAATTTTACTTGCATCTTAAAGGTGGCAATAAGAATGTTGGATGTACTTTATGGAATCATTACGACCATTTATTCATCCAGCCAAAATGTATTATAGGCATACTAATTCATTTCCAATTGAGTAAATTTTGCATATAAAGAAATTGTACTTTTGTGAAATTTGATTAACATAATGCACACTCACATATCCAGTCCAGTCATATCTAGAATGTTGAGATTAAGCAATCTAATGATTGAGGTACTACACTTTTAATACAAATAATAATAATCATTTTACTTTTTGAGTGGAAAAGTAAAATGTTGCTGTAATTTAATAAGCAGTGACACAAAATGCTTGGTCTATAAAACAGCCACATAGCCTCAATCCGACATTATCAGAGGAGATCAGAAAACAGCCATGCGCCAGAATGAAACATAATGTTAAAAATGTAAAAGATTTCAAAAGTAATTATATTCATTATTTTCTTTTAAGTTATTTTCTGTGCCTTCTGAATAAGAGCTTCAGGTACATCTCTAGTAGATATCGTCTCAATTTTATATCTGATGCATGACCTGGCCCTAAACAGTCTTACTACCTACAATGAATCTTTTAGCACATTTTGGAATAAAATGGCAGTTGGGCAGTTTTATATTTCTTGCTATTTTTCTCACTTGTTGATATCATACACATGTATAAATTTTATCAGTTCATGCATTCCCTGGGAATCAAACCCATGACACTGGCATTTTGTGCACATTGATCTACTCTTTGAGCATGGTTATCACTAGTAGAAATGTGGTTTGGTCACACAAGCCTAAAACCACATAAACTGGCTAAATTATTATTTTCTGTTTCTTTGCAGTTCCTCATCTACAATATACAAAATTCATATAAATGCAACCCACAAGTAATTACTGTGGACATTCTTGTAAATAAAATGACTAGTAGCCATGAAGAATAGCCTTGCTCCATCATTATAAACATGACAAATGAAATCTAAAGATATCTTATATGTAAAGTTAGCATTTTTGTATCAGTTACAATGATCTTAAATAAAATTTAAAAAAAAACAGTCTTAAATACAGGGAAGGTACCATTTGAGGTAATGTGAGCAGGTTTCAGGAACAAAAGACAGAGTAAAGGGGCCAGATTTACTGAGGGGAGCATCTGAGGATGAGAGCAGACCTTGGATGATCAAAGTAAGACCCATGTCACTGATTTGCATGGTGAGAACCTCCTCATAAGCTTAACTTTGATATACCACCTGAGGAAAGATTCTTCTTTTGGATCCTCTAATTCTTGGCCTATGGGAATCCAATCCTGATATTTAGTCTGACAAGTTTTCTCAACACATTTAGGTTGCCTTTGAGCTCTTGTTTATTTCATGTCAAAGCAAAGCAAACCAAAGCAAATTCATTATTTAAATATAAAAGTATATTTCTGGATGTAACGTGATGCTCTGGTTTGTAATGTGCTGGTTTAAAATGAAAAAAAAAAAAAAATCTGATTGAAAGTCCCTGAAAGTTTGTCAGAATCTTTTAGTTTTTATTAATTTAAGCTAATAAACATGATTAACAGGACATATTGGCTATAACATCCAAACTTTTGGATGTTATAGCCAATAGACTGGATTTTTGGATATAGTGTGATGTAAAATAAATCTGCCAGTGTGTCAATGATTGTCAGCATATTAATTTATTCAATTATATATTAAAATGTAATTCATACGTACGTAAAAAAAAAAAAAAAAAGTTTTATGTGATGAGCATGTTTTTTATTTTTCAAATAATAATAGTAATGCATTTTTTTTGGTGGGGTGGTGGGCATTCATAATATTTGAAATATTAATGAAATTTAAGCATTCATAATGTTCCCAAATGAGTGTTCGGAAAGAAAACATTAAACCAACCAAACAAAAAGGAAATTATATCATAGGAACCCAGCAGACCCTCATGGCTGTTTACCAAGCTCTATAAGTCTCTTATAGTATCAAATAATTTACAGCCATACTAACCTTACTTTCTGTTGTAAAATGCGGTCACACTTTATTTTAGGGACCAATTCTTATAGTCACACTTTATTTTCAGGTCCATTTCTCGCTATTAACAAATGATTAACTATGATTTTTGTCTCAATTAACTTAACTAATTTTCTACTTATTAAGGTAGTTAAATTTAGCTATTTGGTAGGGTTAGGAATGTAGATTATGTTCATGCAGAATATGTGCTTTGTAAATTCTAATAAACAACTGATATGTTAATAATAAAAAAATCATTCTAATAAGCAAATGGTTAAATGCATAGTTCACCCAAAAATTTAATTTGATGTTTATCTGTTTACGTCCAGGGCATCCAGAATGCAGGTGACTGTTTCTTCAGTAGATTTTTAGCTCAAACCGTTGCAGTCTATCAGTCATATAATATAATGGGAATCATGGATAAAACATACAAAAACAAAACATAAACAAATTAAACCCTGTGGCTCGTGACGATCAATGTATGTGTAAATGAACAAAACGATCAGTCTGTGCAAGAACCTGAATAGTATTTATACTGTTTTTAACCTCTGATTCATACAATGTCCGAATAATTAGAACTGTTCTGAGCGCATCCTCCTGTGCACGTTCTCAGCAGCAGGTGTGTAAGGAAGCTTCTTCTTTTTCTTGCTTTATGGCAGATGGAACATTAACACCCCTAACTGAGATTGTAGATAGTGTCAATGGTCCACTTGAGAGATAGGTGGCGGTAATGCACTTATAAAGTCGATCTGCCATAAAGCAAGAAGAAGAAGAATCTGCCTCGTGAGCTTGCGGCTGAGAACGCACACAGGAGGACCTGGTCAGGAGAGTTCTAACAGTTCGGACATTGCATGAATCAGAGGTAAAAACAGTATAAAAATACTGTTCAGTTTCTTGCACAGACCGATTTTTTTTGTTTCTTTACACAACAGTGTATCGGAACGCGAACCATAAGGTTTTATTTGGTTTTGTGTATGATTTTTTATTATTTTATGTTTTATTTTATGTTTAGCCATGATTTCCATCCACATACGTTACAAGACTGATAGACTGCAACAGTTTGAACTAAAAATCTTGGTTTGTGTTCTACTGAAGAAACAAAGTCACCTACATCTTGGATGCCCTGGTGGTAAGCAGATTAACATACAATTTGAATTTTGGGGTGAACTATCCGTTTAATAGTGATAAGTGGTGCCTATGATAAAGTGTTGCCAATCTCACTATTATTCAATACTACTGTAGTTGCTCAGCATGCATATTAATAGCATATTGGGTGCTAAGTAGTATTTATATACCTAAACTTAACAACTACCTAATTATTTCTTAATAAGCAGGAGTTTATTGAGGCAAAAGTCATAGTAAATAGTTAGTTAATAGTGAGAATTGGAATTGTTGAAAATGTTTATGAATTAATTACAATATTTGTGAAGAAATAGTTTTAATAAGCATTTCTCAAAATAATAATAAAGGTGTGTATGCTTACATGTATTCAAAGTGCAAAAGTGTTAAAGTCTGACCTGATCTTGCCCTAAACAACAGGTTGGACTCTGTTTGAAGATGGCGGCTCCCAGTTTTTGTCATCTCTTGGCTGTGCTCCTCATCACGCTGCCCCACACCTCGTACAGCTCTGAGATCTCATCTGAAAATGCCAAAAAGTGTCTGATCCGGTCTTCCCCCTTGCTTGACTCCAAGCAAGACCAAGATATGGGACTTCTGGACAGCAGCCAACAACAGAGACACTTGCCACGTAAAGACAGGGATAGTGTTGGGGTTCAATCGCAAAGGCCACTGGATCGACCGGAGGATGATGGGACAAGTCTGGAGGGTCTGAGCCCTGTAAGGCTGGAGATGGGGCCTGGGGACCGTATGAGGACGGAGGTTCATGAGGAGGTCAGGGGTCCTGCTCATATGCAGCTGGGAAATTATCCGCCAGAGGGAGACTTAAATCGTAAAGGCAGGAAACATGGTCACAGGCATCAGGCTGATCACAGAAAGCAGGGAGGCAAAAAAGACAAAGGTCGAGTTAAAGGTAATTGAGATTTGCTTTTCTATTTTTCATATGCAAAAAAGACAAAGGAATAACACTGATGCCAATGGCAATAGTTGCTTTTTAAGGTTTCAGTCTTCACAACAACCTACTAAGACCTCTTTTGGTTATCACAAATATTTTGCGAATAACTAAAAAAAAAAAAAAAATTGCTTTTACAAAAGTCTGTTTCAAAAGCTAAACCTTTGGCGAAAAACTGCAGGTAGTAGTTGACAAGGGGTTTATAAACACTTCACGTTAGTAATCTCATAAAATACTAAAATGTCAGTTTTTAGTTTTTTAGTTTTTGTTTTTAAAGTAAATAAACACATGCCATGCTTCAATCTGAACAACGCACTGCATCAGACTAAATTGCAGCCTGTCATTTAATAATCACAGTAAGCCATATTGAAATTTTTATTTTGTTAAAAATACTTGTGCCAACCTATTTTTCTTTCTTTTTCCATGCATTGAAAGCTTATTGTAACCAGTGACTGTCAAGTTAGTCAATGCTTGTGTACAACATTTAAAGTCAATTGAAGCTGTATGAGAGAAAGGCTAAAAAGTTGTTATCCACAAGAATGACACACACAACATGCAATTACATATGTAAGTGGTGATATAGCACCTAAAACTAATTTCATGATGCTTTCATGACTATTTAAAGAGCGGATATTCTTCTAAATGTCTCATTTGTGTCCCACAGAAGACAGACACTCTAGTTTGGAATAACATGAGAAAGTAATAGATGACAGGATTGTTATTTTTGGTGTGAAGTTTATTCACTCTTATTTGTAGAGTTATCTAAACTTTCTCTGCTCACTGGTAGGTAATCTAAAATATATTCAGCCAAGCACACATCCAGCTTCAAACCACATTCAAAGAACAAGGACTATGTACAGATTGTACAACAATACACTGCTTGGCTCAGCACAGTCTAATTTGCTGATTTTGCGCTCAGTTATCAATAATGGTTCCTACTGTATAACAAACCAACATACTAAATGTTTGAATGGTATTGTATCACAGCTTTTGCTAAAATATTAAGCAACACAACTGATTTCAATGTTCGATAATAATCAGAACTGTTTCTTGAGTGGTAAATCAGCACATTAGAATGATTTCTGAAGGGGCATGTGACACTGAAGATTTGAGTAAAGATGTTGAAAATTCAGCTTTACTGCAGGTATCAAAGTTTGAATAATATTTCACAGTTTTACTGTTTTGATCAAATAAATGCAGCCTTAATTGGCAAGCATAAGAGACTTAATCATAATATTCTAAACTTTTGATCAGTAGTGCATACAGTGCACTGTATAGAATTAAATATATTCCACAATAAAGCCTGAGATGTTCAATAGGCCTATAGCAGGGTTAATCAAATCTTGCCCTGGAGGGCCAATGCGGGGCAGAGTTTGGCTCCAACCCTGATCAAAGTCACCTGCCTGTGATTTTGTAATGATCCCAAAAACATTGATTAGCATGCTCAGGTGTGTTTGACCAGGATTAGAGCTAAACTCTGCAGGAAAGTGGATCTCGTGGTCCAGATTTGAGGATCCCTGATACAAAGCTCTTACTATCAAACTTTTCATTTGCATGACTTCTCATTCAGTTAAATACATTTGTATATTATTTAATGTAACTCATCTTAATGGTTAATCAGTGAATCATTTGGTGCATCTAGATCAGGCAGGTGACTTTGATCAGGGTTGGAGTCAAACTCTGCACGGCATTGGCCCTCCAGGGTAAGATTTGAATAGCCCTGGCCTATGGAGTAGAGTAACATTGGGTTTGTTTCTGTGTATATAAGTAGACATATAAGATGTTTGCCAGGTCTAAATTACAAATGCAAATTTTAATAAAGCTCGACCATAGTTTCTCTCTCTTTTTCTTCTAGGGGATCTCTATGACCCTGAACCAGAATTAGGCACCTTTTTGAAGGATATGAATGCATTTGAGGATGGTTTTTACACCTCCCCGCCCAGTCACGACAATGCCCCACTCACTGAAGCTCCCTCCCATCTCTTCCCCATTTTGGTAACCACTGCAATCAACGAGCATCCCCCAACGCTGTCCCCAGCCTCCACCAAACCCCAGGTACCCTGGCAAGCAGAAGCATCCTTGAGTATG
Organism: Carassius auratus; assembly: GCF_003368295.1. NCBI lineage: Eukaryota > Metazoa > Chordata > Actinopteri > Cypriniformes > Cyprinidae > Carassius > Carassius auratus. Next base: position 362,635 of record NW_020523372.1, read on the forward strand.
AAGGTCTGTTGTGTTATTCAGAGTGTCTAGTCTTTTAAGATGCTGTTATTCCTCTCATTTACACATAGGGCTCTTTACAAATGCAGTGGACCCACTTTATATTAAGTGGCCTTAACTACTATGTACTTACATTTTAATTAATAATATAGTACAATGTACTTATTGTGTACATACATGTTTTTACATTGTACTTATATAAAAAAAAAAACTACATGTAATTACTTCTGTATTTAATTTCTGTAATTACATTTATAATTACACTGTTGACCCATACTTTACACCTTAACCCACCCTTAAACTTACCCATACCTCCAACCCTCTCCCTAACCTTACCCCTATCCCACCTCAATAGCAGCAAAAGTGTTTTTCAAAACAATATGAACACAATAAGTACATTGTACTTATTTTTTATGTAAGTACATAGTAGTTAAGTCCCCCTAATATAAAGTGGGACCAATGCAGTTTTGCCTGGATTATTATTATTTATTTTGTGTGTGTGTGTGTTAAACATTTCCCCAGCATCCTGATTTTATTGTTATAAATACTTAGTCTATGGCATTACTCTTGGGATGTTTTGCTGCTTTCAGTCTACATTAAACTGCCTTGAGTCTTTTTCCACTCTGTCATTTTGTTGTTAGATCCCAAAATTAAAATCTTAATTTGAATGGCACACTGTGGCAGATATAGATATTAAAATGCTGTTTGGAGCCAGTAGTGGAGGTACTTGTCATCCTTGTGATGTGCAGTGCTTCATCACACAGATTTATTTACCTGTGCTTCTGTGCCATACTTATTACTGAGTGCCGCAGGGGGCTGGATCACACACAAGTAAAATTACCCAGCTCGCTTTGCACCAGGGAGGAGGTGGAGGAGGGGAGCTGTCACCAGAGCGAGTAAGGGGTGAGATGTCGCTCGCCTATCCTCCTGCTCCTCTTTTTCACAGCCATCTGTTCTGCTTCATTCTCCTCCCTGGTTATCTTTTTACCACTCCTCGTATATATTCGGATTCTCTTGAGAGGCATCACTAGGCCTGGATACTGATATTAATAAAAATGACATTACAAGGCAACAAAAAAAAATAAATAGTGTTTTTGCTAAAATAATTCAGAAAGTAAGCTGCCAGAATGAGATTATTATTATTTTAGCATAACACAATGGGAATGGTCTTTTTTATTTAAAGTAAATAAATAAATTGATTTTTTGGGGAAATAGAGAAAAAGATAATAGAACAGTACGTATATACAGTTTTGTAAGGTAATCAAGTTGAACTGTTTTCAAATAATAGTTTTATTTTAAAATATTCACCCATGCAATCTTTTTTTGTGTTCATAATATCTTGAAAATTGCTTCTTGTCTTGTCACATTCAGTTGAATTACATTAATCAAAAATGACATAAATTAATTCACACTTGCAAAATTTGACTGAAAAGTGGAGCAGTTTGCATTGCCATTGGTTGTGGGCAGTGGCCATATCTAATGTCTGTGATGGTTACGGACCTGTATGGTACATATTTACATCTCAGTGCACCCACTCATTGTGAAATAACAGAGGTGGGATAGATACTATTGTTTATTTTAGATTTGCTCACAATGAGAGGAAAACACCTTTAAGCCTGTCAAACCTTGTGGGGATTCTGGCTGTGTGTTAACATGTTGAAACAGTCAAATGACATGTAATTATTCATTATTATTATTATTATAAATATTTTTTTTCATCTTTTGGCAACTGTGGTGCAACATTTGTGAGACATCTTGAAAATTTAACAAGAAATGATGTTGCTCAGATACAAGCAGCAGAATAGACATGCTTGAAGAAACACATTTTACTACATCTTGGTGCACAGACAGGACAAGTCTATCAAAGCTGCATGTTTAACAGGAATCAGCTGCATTGACAGGAATCATGGCAGTGCGTCCACACGCAGCGGCTTCTCTCTGTCCTGACAGAACGGTGCTTTCATGTTTTTTGTCTTGTGAGCCGCAGTGTTTTTGTATGTCGTCATTGCGTCTACCTGTCTGTAAGCGTGCATACAGTAGTGAGTTACTGCTCGATGTCGACAGAACCGCATTTTTACAGCTAAACTCGTGTGTGCACGTGGAACAGCTGCGGGATCTCAATCTGCCACGGAGGCCTACACCATCACCGACCCCCACTACTGCATCTCACCCACAGTGGAGGGGCCACAAGCGGTGTGAGAGGAAGCAGAAGAGGGGTAAGCGTGGAGGTATCCGGACTAGGCTAACGGCTAACACACCCAAGCCATCTATCCCCACCATCGTACTGACTAACGTACGCTCGTTTTACAATAAACTGGACTACATTCAATTACTACGTTCAACTCAGAGGACTGTGAGAGACTGTTGTGTATTTGTGTTTACGGAAACATGGCTCAGAGATAACGTTCCAGACGGTGCTATTCAGCTCAACTAGCTGACGTGCTATCGAGTGGACAGAGCTCTCGTCGCAAGATTAAAAACCTGCGGCCATGGGCTTTGTGTTTACATCAATGACGCATGGTGCCACGTTGCTGTTGTGATCTGCAAACACTGCTCACCCCTGGTGGAGTTTATGAATATTAAGTGCTGGCCGTTCTATCTGCTGAGGGAATATACAGCCATACTGGTAATTTCGGTTTACATTCCCCCGAACATCATCAACAGCAACAGAAACGATGCACCAAACCGGGCCAATCAGAAGCCGTGTATGACAGGGGAGGTCTACAAACTTCTGAAGACACGGAACTTTGCCTTCAGAGCTGGAGATGACGTGGGCCTGAGAACAGCCAGGGCCAACCTATCCCGCGGCATCAGAGAGGCTAAGAGACATCACTCCATAAGGATAGCCCATCAATTCAGTGACAGCAGAGACACCACATCAAGTCTGCTCTACCCACCTCCGTGGACCCCCTCTAGTTTGCATATTAGGCCAACCGGTCAACCGATGATGCTATCGCCAGTGCCATCCACTCAGCAGTCACACATCTGGACAAAAAGGACTCATACGTCAGAATGCTGTTCATAGACTTTAGTTCAGCATTCAACACAATCATCCCTCAACAGCTCACTTACAAACTGGTCCAGCTGGGGCTCAACACCTCGCTGAGCAACTGGCTGTTGGACTTTCTGACTGGAAGACTTCTGGCAGTAAGGGTCGGCAGCAACACATCCACCACCATCACACTGAACACTGGGACCCCCCAAGGATGTGTGCTGAGACCCCTCCTCTTTACTTTGTTGACCAACAACTGCACACCATCACACAAAGTGAGGTGAGCCGCCTGGCCGGGTGGTGCAGTGACAACAATCTCTCTCTGAATGTAGAGAAGATGAAGGAGATTGTTGTTGACTTCAGGAGAGCACTCACTCAACATGTTCCTCTGACCATCAACGGTGCGACTGTGGAGAGAGTAAGCAGCACCAAGTTCCTGGGTGTGCACATTACAGAGGACCTCTTCTGGACTGAAAACACTGCAGAACTGGCCAAGAAATCACAGCAGCGTCTTTACTTCCTCCGCAAACTGAGAAGACCCAGAGCCCCACCCCCCATCATGTTCACCTTCTACAGTGGCACCATCGGGAGCATCCTGTCGAGCTGCATCACTGTGTGGTATGGCGCCCACAACGCGTCCTGCCGAAAGACTCTGCAACGCATAGTGAGAGCAGCTGAGAAGATCATTGGTGTCTCTCTCCCCTCCCTCCAGGACATTTATGGAACCTGTCTCACTTGTAAATTCCTCTCCATAGCAGGTGATTCCACACACCTGTCACACAGCTTCTTCAGTCTGGTGCCATCAGGGAGGAGACTGCAGAGTCTCTAGGCCAGGACCAGCAGACTGAAGGACAGCTTCATCCACCAGGCTGTCAGGAAGCTGAACTTGCTCCTGAACTTGCCCCCCGTACCTCTTCTGCCTCTGGCACCACTGAACTATGAACACCCCTGGTCCTTCCACCCTCCCCCCCACTAATATACGATAACATGCACCAGTCACTTTTTGCAGCATTGGTCTGCTCACTACCTCATTTACCATGGAACTGATATCATTCTACTACCTCATCAGTCAGTTAAACAAAATAACTGCTCTTGAGCCCTGACTTGACTTGACTTAAGAAGCTCAGTCACACAACCACTGATGTACATTGTGCAAGAGCTTTTCAAGTCAAGTCACCTTTATTTATATAGTGCTTTTAACAATACAGATTGTGACAAAGCAACTGAACAGCATTAAAAAGGAAAATAGTGTGTCAAAATGCAAAAAGGCAGTTCCTCATTGAATTCGGTGATGTCATCAACCAGTTCAGTTCAGTTCAGTTGGACAGTGTTATTCTTGCTTCCTGTTTGCCATGCTGCTGGTTTGTGATCGTAGCTACATGTAGCTTTGTTTTTCTGTAGAATCTCTATCTTACTATCACTCTCTGTTGTTTAAAGTGATAAAATATAATGTAATTTCCACAATATTTCTGATATTATCTATCAATCTAATCTGATTAATTTGATTGTTCGCTTTTAATCTGAATCCACAAGTGTAGCGTACCTGCAGCACGTTAACATTTAAATTCATGCCTATTGCTGTTTTCTTTTCTCCTCTCCTCTCCTCTCCTCTCCTCTCCTCTCTCTCTCGCTACATTTCTTTTCTCTCTCGCTCCAATTTTTTCACAAGTTCATCAAACAACATGGTAATAATCTTTCATCAATCACAGTGAGTAATGGCTTCTACTGCTATTTTTATTTGCACCGCTTGCCACATGTATAGTTTATCTCTCTGTCAGCGACGAGGGTTTCACATGTGATAAATGCAGGGAAAAAGTTAGGCCGATAGAGAAGATTTCAGAATTAGAGACACTCATCCAAACTTTAATTGAGGACCATAAGAATGTGAGGGCTTTAGATACAACTTTGGATGCGACTAGCTCAGGGAGTCCTGTACTTTCTCGGTTCTGGTAACAGCGCCTTTGCAGCAGGGCAACTGGGTTGCTCTTCTGTTCTCCCCACTTATCTTCTGTTCAGTGCTCTTCTGTTCTCCCCACTCAGCAAGAAACCTGATGAAAGTGCTCTAGTTATTGGCGATTCTATTGTACAGAACGTGAAAATAGAAACCAGCCACTATAGTCCAATGTTTACCAGGAGCCAAAGTGCCTGACATCTTGGTAAATTTAAAAGTGCTGAATGTTAAACGTAAATACAGTAAGAATGTTATTCATGCCGGTGCTAATGATGTTCAACTTCGCCACATGGAGATCACTAAAAATAACATTAAAGAGGTATGTGAACTTGCAAGCATGATGTCAGACACTGTAATATGCTCTGGTCCCCTCCCTGCTTACCATGGTAATGAGATATATAGCAGATTGTCATCACTCAATGGCTGGATGTCTAAAAGGTGTCCGCTGAATAACATAGGTTTCATAGACAATTGGACGAGCTTTTGGGGCAGACCTGACCTGTTGAAAAGAGATGGTCTTCATCCCTCCTGGGGTGGTGCCGCTCTTCAATCAATCAATCACCTTTATTTATATAGTGTTTAAAACAAAATACATTGCATCAAAGCACTGAACAACATTCATTTGGAAAACAGTGTCTCAATAATGAAAATGATAGTTAAAGGCAGTTCATCATTGAATTCAGTTATGTCATCTCTATTCAGTTGAAATAGTGTCTGTTTTTATTTGCAATCAAGTCAATGATATCGCTGTAGATGAAGTGACCCCAACTAAGCAAGCCAGAGGTGACAGCGGCAAGGAACCGAAACTCCATCGGTGACAGAATGGAGAAAAAAATCTTGGGAGAAACCAGGCTCAGTTGGGGGGCCAGTTCTCCTCTGACCAGACGAAACCAGTAGTTCAATTCCAGACTGCAGCAAAGTCAGATTGTGCAGAAGAATCATCTGTTTCCTGTGGTCTTGTCCTGGTGCTCCTCTGAGACAAGGTCTTTACAGGGGGTCTGTATCTGGGGCTCTAGTTGTCCTGGTCTCCGCTGTCTTTCAGGGCAGTAGAGGTCCTTTCTAGGTGCTGATCCACCATCTGGTCTGGATACGTACTGGATCCGTGTGACTGCAGTGACCCTCTGATCTGGATAGGGACTGGATCTGGTGGCCACGGTGACCTCGGAACAAGAGAGAAACAGACAAATATTAGCGTAGATGCCATTCTTCTAATGATGTAGAAAGTACGGTGTTATGTGAAGTGTTTCCGGTTCACCTAATTAATGCAGCCTAAAAATCCTTTAACGGATTTGGATATTAAAAGCATATTAGTATGTTATGTGTATGCCAGGTTAAAGAGATGGGTCTTTAATCTAGATTTAAACTGCAAGAGTGTGTCTGCCTCCCGAACAATGTTAGGTAGGTTATTCCAGAGTTTAGGCGCCAAATAGGAAAAGGATCTGCCGCCCGCAGTTGATTTTGATATTCTAGGTATTATCAAATTGCCTGAGTTTTGAGAACGTAGCGGACGTAGAGGAGTATAATGTAAAAGGAGCTCATTCAAATACTGAGGTGCTAAACCATTCAGGGCTTTATAAGTAATAAGCAATATTTTAAAATCTATACGATGTTTGTTAGGGAGCCAGTGCAGTGTGGACAGGACCGGGCTAATATGGTCATACTTCCTGGTTCTAGTAAGAACTCTTGCTGCTGCATTTTGGACTAGCTGTAGTTTGTTTACCAAGCATGCAGAACAACCACCCAATAAAGCATTACAATAGTCTAACCTTGAAGTCATAAATGCATGGATTAACATTTCTGCATTTGACATTGAGAGCATAGGCCGTAATTTAGATATATTTTTGAGATGGAAAAATGCAGTTTTACAAATGCTAGAAACGTGGGGAAAGATTGCGATCAAGTAGCACACCTAGGTTCCTAACTGATGACAAAGAATTGACAGAGCAACCATCAAGTCTTAGACAGTGTTCTAGGTTATTACAAGCAGAGTTTTTAGGCCCTATGATTAACACCTCTGTTTTTTCTGAATTTAGCAGTAAGAAATTACTTGTCATCCAATTTTTTATATCAACTATGCATTCCATTAGTTTTTCAAATTGGTGTGTTTCACCGGGCTGCGAGGAAATATAGAGCTGCGTATCATCAGCATAACAGTGAAAGCTAACACCATGTTTCCTGATGATATCTCCCAAGGGTAACATATAAAGCGTGAAGAGTAGCGGCCCTAGTACTGAGCCTTGAGGTACTCCATACTGCACTTGTGATCGATATGATACATCTTCATTCACTGCTACGAACTGATGGCGGTCATATAAGTACGATTTAAACCATGCTAATGCACTTCCACTGATGCCAACAAAGTGTTCAAGTCTATGCAAAAGAATGTTGTGGTCAATTGTGTCAAACGCAGCACTAAGATCCAATAAAACTAATAGAGAGATACACCCACGATCAGATGATAAGAGCAGATCATTTGTAACTCTAAGGAGAGCAGTTTCAGTAATATGATATGGTCTAAATCCTGACTGGAAATCCTCACATATGCCATTTTTCTCTAAGAAGGAATATAATTGTGAGGATACCACCTTTTCTAGTATCTTGGACAGAAAAGGGAGATTCGAGATTGGTCTATAATTAACAAGTTCTCTGGGGTCAAGTTGTGGCTTTTTTATGAGAGGCTTAATAACAGCCAGTTTGAAGGTTTTGGGGACATATCCTAATGACAATGAGGAATTAATAATAGTCAGAAGAGGACCTATGACTTCTGGAAGCACCTCTTTTAAGAGCTTAGATGGTATAGGGTCTAACATACATGTTGTTGGTTTAGATGATTTAACAAGTTTATACAATTCTTCCTCTCCTATAGTAGAGAATGAGTGGAACTGTTCCTCAGGGGGTCTATAGTGCACTGTCTGATGTGATACTGTAGCTGACGGCTGAATGGTTGCAATTTTATCTCTAATAGTATCGATTTAAGTAAAGTAGTTCATAAAGTCATTACTGTTGTGGTGTTGGGAAATGTCAACACTTGTTGAGGCTTTATTTTTCATTAATTTAGCCACTGTATTGAATAAATACCTGGGGTTATGTTTGTTTTCTTCTAAAAGAGAAGAAAAGTAATCAGATCTAGCAGTTTTTAATGCTTTTCTATAGGATATGCTACTTTCCCACCAAGCAATACGAAATACCTCTAGTTTTGTCTTCCTCCAGCTGCGCTCCATTTTTCGGGCTGCTCTCTTTAGGGTGCGAGTATGCTCATTATACCATGGTGTCATACTGGTTTCCTTAACCTTCCTTAAGCGTAAAGGAGCAACTGTATTTAAAGTGCTAGAAAAAAGAGAGTCCATAGTTTCTGTTACATCATCAAGTTGTTCTGAGGTTTTGGATATGCTAAGGAATTCGGATACATCAGGAAGATAACTTAAAAAGCAGTCTTTTGTGGTAGAAGTGATGGTTCTTCGATACTTGTAACAAGAAGTAGAATTTACAATTTTGGCTATATGAAGTTTACACAGAACTAAATAATGATCTGAGATATCATCACTTGGCTGAATAATTTCAACACTATCAACATCAATCCCATGTGACAGTATTAAATCTAGAGTATGATTTCGACAATGAGGAGGTCCTGAAACATGTTGTCTAACACCAATAGAGTTCAGAATGTCTATAAATGCTGATCCCAATGCATCTTTTTCATTATCGACATGGATATTAAAATCACCAACTATTAAGACTTTATCTGCAGCCAGAACTAACTCAGATGTAAAATCACCTTTAATAAACTCTTTAATAAAGTCTGTATGGTGCCCTGGTGGCCTGTACACAGTAGCCAGTACAAACATAACAGGGGATTTATCATTAACATTGGTTTCTCTGGATAATGTTATATGAAGCACCATTACTTCAAACGAGTTATACTTGAAGCCTGCCCTCTGAGAAATCCTGAAAACGTTGTTATAAATTGAAGCAACTCCTCCCCCTTTGCCTTTTAGATGCGGCTCGTGTTTATAACAATAATCTTGGGGGGTGGACTCATTTAAAATAATGTAATCATCAGGTTTTAGCCAAGTTTCTGTCAAACAGAGCACATCTATATTATGATCAGTTATCATATTATTTACAAAAAGTGTTTTCGTAGAAATGGATCTGATATTCAATAAGCCAAGCTTTATCATTTGTTTATCCATATTGCATTTGTTTTTTATTTGTTGAACCTCAATTAAATTGTTAACCTTAACTTGGTTTGGACGTTTTTTGTATTTTCTAGTTCGGGGAACAGACACAGTCTCTATAGTGTGATATCTAGGTGAAAGAGTCTCTATGTGCTGAGAATTAACTGACCTCTGTGACGGGTCAGTTAATATTTCGCTCTTCTCTCTCGAAATATGGCACATGGTCTTAGAGTGTGTACTTGACTAACTGGGGCCCAGGTCAGGAAGCAGACAGACTGGCTAAACCGACCGTCTGCTAGCTGCCTCATATCAAAGAAGTCAGTTAATTCTCAACACATAGAGACTCTTTCAACTAGGTATAACACTACAGAGACGTTCCCCGATCTAGAAAATACAAAAAAACGTCCAAACCAATTTAAGAGCAACAATTTAATTGAGGTTCAACAAATAAAACACAGATGAAATACGGATAAACAAATGATAAAGCTTGGCTTATTAAATATTAGGTGCCTTTCTACGAATGCACTTTGAGATATTTTGTATTGCTTGCCGGGAAAGTACCCTATCCTACAGAAAAGCAATAAAAACGGCTAGATCTGATTACTGTTCGTCTCTTTTAGAAGAAAACAAACATTACTCCAGGTTTTTACTCAATACAGTGGCTAAAGAAAAATTAAGCATCAACAAGTGTTCACAGCAGTACTGACTTTATGAACTACTTCTAAGATTGATACTATTAGAGATAAAATTGTAACCATGCAGCCATCAGCTATAGTATTGCATCAGACAGTGCACTATAGACCCCCTGAGGAACAGTTCCACTCTTTCCCTACTATAGGAGAGGAAGAATTTTATAAACTTGTTAAATCATCTAAACCAACAACATGTATGTTAGACCCTGTTCCATCTAAGCTCCTAAAAGAGGTGCTTCCAGAAGTCATAGGTCCTCTTCTGACTATTATTAATTCCTCATTTTCATTAGGATATGTCCCCAAAACCTTCAAACTGGCTGTTATTACAGTTTTTTTCAGTCGCTAACAAGCATTTGTCCAAGCAGTTGTCACATTTTCAAAACTCTAAACACAATTTGCACAGCATCTGTCTATTGTGGCCATACCATTCACACATTTCATGTCGTTTTCACACAATATGGAGTCATTGAACACATTTCCACAATGCTTACATTTTCTGAACAGACAAGCTATACCTCCCAACAAAATTATGGATCGTTTTTGTAGTATTTACAAATGTTAACGCACAACATCCCACAATAGCAAAAACAATGTTCCAAACCTTAGATACAGTACAAAAACCTCTGCTTCTGCGATGATATCAGGCCAAAAACAATATATCTTAGCTGATTTATGTTGTGTAAATTGGGCCAACCACAGCTGATTCCAATCTGGCTTAGACTCAATGGCAGGGGTTATTTTTTTTCAATTACATTGACACTTATACAATAAAAGGAGGACTTTATGAAGAGTGATATTTTTGGAAACAGAAACAGAAAAAGACAAACACTGTAATGTATGGACGAGGAAGAGTAAGAGCAAGGGGCCCAGGGAGAAGAGCAGGCCCAGTGAGAGGAGCAGGAGCAGTGAGAGAAGCAGGAACAGTGAGAGATGCAGTGAGAGGAGCAGTGAGAGATTGTTTTTATTTTACCCCCCCCCCCCTCCCCCCTTTTTTATCTGGGCTTTTGCTGTTGTTGTTTTTTTTGTTCAGAATGCTCTTATGTGTTTCATGGATATTTTGTTCACTGTAAGCAATACTGTCAAACCTTTTCTGTTTTATCATACCGTGTTTCTACTGTACTTCCTGCAGTAAACAGTAAAGGAAAAAAATAGCTTTTTACTGGAATGCTTTTGAATGTGAACATTACTATACATTTGTACATACAGTTCAAAACTGTAAAAGGAGGACTTTGAAGAGTGATATTTTTGGAAACAGAAACAGAAAAAGACAAACACTGTAATGTATGGACGAGGAAGAGTAAGAGCAAGGGGCCCAGGGAGAAGAGCAGGAGCAGTGAGAGATGCAGTGAGAGGAGGAGGAGCAGTGAGAGATGCAGCGAGAGGAGCAGGAGCAGTGAGAGATGCAGTGAGAGGAGGAGGAGCAGTGAGAGATGCAGTGAGAGGAGCAGGAGCAGTGAGAGATGCAGCGAGAGGAGCAGGAGCAGTGAGAGGAGCAGTGAGAGGAGCAGGAGCAGTGAGAGATGCAGTGAAAGATGCAGTGAGAGGAGCAGGAGCAATGAGAGGAGCAGGAGCAGTGAGAGGAGCAGGAGCAGTGAGAGATGCAGTGAGAGGAGCAGGAGCAGTGAGAGATGCAGTGAGAGGAGGAGGAGCAGTGAGAGATGCAGTGAGAGGAGCAGGAGCAGTGAGAGATGCAGTGAGAGGAGAAGGAGCAGTGATAGGAGCAGGAGCAGTGAGAGATGCAGTGAGAGATGCAGTGAGAGGAGCAGGAGCAATGAGAGGAGCAGGAGCAGTGAGAGATGCAGTGAGAGGAGCAGGAGCAGTGAGAGGAGCAGTGAGAGGAGCAGGAGCAGTGAGAGATGCAGTGAGAGATGCAGTGAGAGGAGCAGGAGCAATGAGAGGAGCAGGAGCAGTGAGAGATGCAGTGAGAGGAGCAGGAGCAGTGAGAGGAGCAGTGAGAGGAGCAATGAGAGGAGCAGGAGCAGTGAGAGGAGCAGGAGCAGTGAGAGGAGCAGGAGCAGTGAGAGAGAGGAGCAGTGAGAGATGCAGTGAGAGAAGCAGTGAGAGGAGCAGGAGCAGTGAGAGATGCAGTGGGAGGAGCAGGAGCAGTGAGAGATGCAGTGAGAGGAGCAGGAGCAGTGAGAGGAGCAGGAGCAGTGAGAGGAGCAGGAGCAGTGAGAGGAGCAGTGAGAGGAGCAGGAGCAGTGAGAGATGCAGTGAGAGATGCAGTGAGAGGAGCAGGAGCAGTGAGAGGAGCAGTGAGAGGAGCAATGAGAGGAGCAGGAGCAGTGAGAGGAGCAGGAGCAGTGAGAGGAGCAGGAGCAGTGAGAGAGAGGAGCAGTGAGAGGAGCAGTGAGAGATGCAGTGAGAGGAGCAGGAGCAGTGAGAGAGAGGAGCAGTGAGAGATGCAGTGAGAGGAGCAGGAGCAGTGAGAGGAGCAATGAGAGGAGCAGGAGCAGTGAGAGTAGCAGTGAGAGGAGCAGGAGCAGTGAGAGTAGCAGTGAGAGGAGCAGTGAGAGGAGCAATGAGAGGAGCAGGAGCAGTGAGAGTAGCAGTGAGAGGAGCAGTGAGAGGAGCAGGAGCAGTGAGAGGAGCAGTGAGAGATTGTTTTTATTTTACCCCCCCCCCCCCTTTTTTTATTCTGGGCTTTTTACTGTTGTTGTTTTTTTGTTCAGAATGCTCTTATGTGTTTCATGGATATTTTGTTCACTGTAAGCAATACTGTCAAACCTTTTCTGTTCTATCATACCGTGTTTCTACTGTACCTCCTGTTGAATCATGCAACAGTAAAGGAAAAAATAGGTTTTTACTGGAATGCTTATGAATGTGAACATTACTGTACATTTGGACATAGAGTTCCTAACAAAGAAATTTAGTGTAAAACAGTGAATTGCATGTTTTGCATGCAAATACCTGTAAAACTGTGACTGAAAAGTCTATGCAGTTTTTGTAATGTCAACAGTAGCCAGTATTTTGAAACCTGGTGTACTTTGATTGACTGCATGTACCTTTTGAGGTGAAAACAAGTGTTATTCTTTGACAGAATAATTTAATTTTGAGTCAGATTTCCAGTGTTTTGGTAAAGATGGTGTGTGCAGAGAAAGATGCGTTCTATTTTGAAATGAAGATTTAGTATATATTTAACAAAATGTGTTTTTGAGAAGAAAATTATCCATTTGGCCAATTGTGTTTTGTATCTATCCAAGATACTAGAAAAGGTGGTATCCTCACAATTATATTCCTTCTTAGAGAAAAATGGTATCTCTGAGGATTTTCAGTCAGGATTTAGACCGTATCATAGTAATGAGACTGCTCTCCTTAGAGTTACAAATGACCTGCTCTTATCATCTGATCGTGGGTGTATCTCTCTATTAGTGCTATTGGATCTTAGCACTGCGTTCGACACTATTGACCACAACATTCTTTTGCACAGACTAGAAAACTTTGTTGGCATTAATGGAGCATGGTTTAAATCATACTTATATGACCGCCATCAATTTGAAGCAGTGAATGAAGAGGTATCATATCGATCACAAGTGCAGTATGGAGTACCTCAAGAAACATACCAATTTGAAAAACTAACAGAAAGCATAGTCGATATAAAAAACTGGATGACGAGTAAATGACGAGGTGTTAATTATAGGACCTAAACACTGCATGTAATTACCTAAAACACTGTCTAAGACTTTATGGCTGCTCTGTCAAGTCTTCGTCATCAGTTAGAAACCTAGGTGTGCTATTTGAAAGTAATCTTTCTTTAGATAGCCAAGTTTCTACCATATGTAAAACTGCATTTTTCCATCTCAACAATATTTCTAAATTATGACCTATACAAAATGCATTAATAGTGTGCAAAATAATTATTTCCTTTTTTTCTTTCTGTCCCTGATCCCATCTTCATATGTCAATTTTGTTGAAGTCAAGAGTCACAGAAAATGATGTGGAAGAAAAAGAAAACATGCTAAGGAATTCCAAAACAGCACTATAATGCCAAATGGTATACAAGCATGTGTTAGTGGTATGACTACATACAGCATGTTATTGGAGAACTGAGATTGTAACACACAAACCCCAGCTGCTACTCAAATGCTGTGGTTTCAATGACTTAAAGTACTGTGGACAGATCTAATTAGCCTTCGATCACTAACAGATAAAGAAATACAAAGACAGATCTTCAGTTTGCACTCCTCCAGTAGAGGACCATTCCTCTAGTAGATCAGTTGTAGTCTTTAGAGACAGTCGATAATACCTATCCATCTATCTCTACTACTCCATCTAGTTTAATTATTAAAGGATATATTGTGATCATGTAATAAAATGTCAAGAGGGAAACTGAGAGAATGTGGTGTCTTGATGGCATGTCATAATTGACCCAGTTCTCAAACATTATGCAAAAGAAATTTTGAATAGCACGCAGTGATTTTTTTTCTTGTATTACTGAGGGAATGAGCAGCAGAAGTCAGTTATTACTCTGGTTAGATTCTCTCTGTCCTTCGCCTCTTCAGTCATTCAACTCCCATAAGAGCACCGTCCTCAGTGCTGTTCACTTGCACTGCGTCAGTGACGCTGCTGCTCCAGCCGCTGGCAAAGACACAGACTCTACAGGAGCTCACACACATCAGCATGTGATGCCAGAAGCTTTATAGTGTAGACTTCAGTGCATATACATCTAGGAGCCACATTTACTTATAGCTTGCAAACCCACTTTTGGTGGTAAAAAAAAAAAAAAAAAAAAAAAAACTAGTGAAAAATTTGCAATGAAAAATATTTTGTGTGGCTGATTTTAGGAAAATAGATGTAAGGAGAGTATTTAAATTAATTATATATTGTGTTAATAAAAATTTGTGGTAGTCAGTTTACTGTTTTTTGGATCCCTGTTGTTCATTTTGGAAATAATTTCACTGCGTCTGTGTTCTTTAATTTGTGCAATGTCAGTAGATCACTTGCAGAACAGTCCACTCCCATCAGTGCTCATATGGGATTGCAGTCTCACACTACGTTGTCTTGTTTAGTAAATCTAGCTCTTATAGAACACAAAAGCATAGATTTTGAATATTCATACAGCTCTTTTTAAGGTTTCAATGAATATGGAAAATCCAGGGGAATTTCAGGAAATTGGGATTTGCAGTAATGGATATTATTATGTGAGGACTAAGGTCTACTTTTATTACTTTAACGTTGATTTTGTAGTCTTTCTTTCTCGCTTGCTTTCTTTCATTCTTTTTTGATTTGTCACATTTATTTGTTTAGTGCTTTTCACAGTACATAAAATTTCAAAGCGGCTTTACGGTTTTAGTGTTACAGTGTCTTTTGGGATCTAATAAATATGGGGAACATTTTCTTAAATTCCTTGCATCTGCTTTAATCTTTCTAACCCTTGTATTATACTAAAAGTTTCTAAAATTATGTAAAAATTGACCCTAGGTGGATTTAACACAATTCACAAAAATTTGAATTCTAAATAATAATAATAATAATAATAATAAAAAAAAGGTTTAGTTAGACAAAATGATCATCTGAAGATCTTCACATGTAAGGCTGGACTCCGATTGGAGTTGGTGCAACATCAGGATGGACATCTTAAGACAGACACCAGACAGCAAAATGATAAGCATAACTGCTGTGCGTGTTTTTTTAGACATAGATGATATTTTAGTTTCATTTTACATAACTGGAATTCTGTGTTATGGTACAGTATGTTTTATGAACATGCTTGACTAAATAGATGTCTTTAATCTACATTGAAACTGAGAGAGTGTGTCTGAGTGCTGACCTTTATCAAGAAGGCTGTTCCAGTGTTTAGAAGCCAAATGTGAAAAAGCTCCTATAGTGGACTTTGATATGCTAGATCTTTGTGATCTTAAAGAGCATGATGGATTGATTGTAATGAGTTTAATACAAAGTAGCTTGTCTACTTAGGGCTTCATCAGTAGAAATATTTTAATACTAAAGTAGATCTTGAGATTTAGCCAGTCTAGAGATGATACAATTGTTGTGATAAGAGAATATTTTCTTGACCTGGCAAGAACACTAGGAGCTGCATTTTGAATCATCAGTAGCTTGTTTACGGATGCAGGACAGGTACTTTGCAGTGCACTATAATGGTCATTAATGCATGGAGTACAGCTTTTCTGCTTTAGAAACAGATAATGTTCCGTAACTTAGCTTTGTTTCAAAGGTGGAAGAATGCTGGTAACATGATTTCCAAAAAAACAATTTGCTTTCTAATATAAAACCTAGATCTTTAATTATAAAGCATGGAGTAGTATTTTGGTCTAATGACTAATAAAATGTCTGGCCATCAAGCCTTTCATGTCTTTCATACACTTTTATTTAAAAATTATTTTAAAAATGGACATCAAGAACCCTTTAAATTGGAATAATGGTGTGAGGCCAGGCAGTACATTAATATCACCATGATATCAACATTGAGCCTATTTACGGTTTTAAATGTCCCCAGTCTCATTGTGCAATGTTTATCAGTGTATAATTTCAATAACAGAATATAAAAAAAATCTTATCAAACTATAATAATTTTCTCTACCTTTAAAGCTTCCAAAGCTGTGCAGAAGGTGAAAAACAATAGTTGTATTAAACATTTGTATTTTTAAGATTTTCTAGCTATTTTAATGTTGGTAGTACAGCTGTCCTGTAATATAGATCGATGCAAAGTTGTAATATCACAGGTTTTGAGTTAGCACCTTGCTTAAAAGTGACATCAAGTGGATCACCCAGAATAAACCTTTCTAAAACCATGTTTTAAATCTGTCTCATTCAGAAGTCGGCTCGAGGGAAGGCTCAAGGGGAGGTGATGCCGACTCTGGACATGGCCCTCTTTGATTGGACAGATTATGAGGATATGAAGCCTGAAGACAGCTGGTCATCCAACAAAAGAAAAGGTATGAAAGGCCATTCTCAAGTCTAATCAATAACAGTGATTTTACAATCTCTCAGATTTGTCTCCTGCAGCAGGGTTTTTGTTACTGTTGTTGTTGTTTTTTTAATCGATTTTTCCCCCCAGATATTCAAGACCAAAATCTTTAGGGTGTTTAGACCAAGATATATTGAAATATCTGGATAAATCTTTGATTATAAGATCGGATGTAGTTCTCCCAGATCTTGAACCTTATAAGTGTAAATAATTAGCAAACTCAGCTGATTTCTGAATAAAGGATTTCATAGGAGGCCTGTGTCTGTCTATTTCCCCAATAAAGATAAACGTCGTGGCAAAAACAACAGTAATGGGAACGCAACGCTTGATGCTGATGTCATTGACCCATGTGACCATCATCTCGACTGCCTCCCTGGTCAGTATTGCTTTTATATTACAATTATCAAAGGAATAGTTCACCTTAACATTACAAATCTGTCATTACTTACTTTTCATCATGCTGTACCAAACCTGCATGATTTTCTTTTTTCAATGGAACACAGAAGGATCATTAAAAAAAAAAAAAAAAAAAAGTCTTCTAGGCACATTCATGAGCGAATGAGATTAACCCTTTGAGTCTGATCTTTTCAATCAGAATAGTTCATTCACACATCTGATTGGGGTTCAGTAACATAACACATATGATGCGTCGTTGAATAAATTACCCAGCTACTCACACCGTGATAACATCGTCTGAACCACATTGCTTTAGTCAGGAGCATGTCTGGGTAATGAAAGAAAAAAAACAAAAGTTTTTCAACCACAACATATACATTATGATGATGTTTGCAAAAGTTTGTTGGAACAATGGTTTCAGGAATTGATGAACTAAAACACTATAATATAGGCCTTCTATAGAAAAGAGTAGTCTTTCTTTTTTTTTTTTTTTTCTAAAATACACAAAGTCATATTGGGTTAAAATAATGAGGATGAGTAAATTATGACAGTTTACTTTTTATTAACTTTTTAATATCTTTTAGTTTATTTAATATGATATGCATTAGCAAGAAATAATTGCTTGCTGGTGTTTACATTTGTGGTTTATCTTATTGTGCTATGACCAGGTTCCTGTTGTGATCTGAGAGAACATGAGTGCAAACCTCACAATCGCGGCCTAAACAACAAGTGTTATGATGACTGCATGTGTGAGGAGGGTGGGTATGAATTTTTTTTGGTTTCCTTAGAAGGTATTCTAGAGCGATACAAACAAACTGTATAAAGGAATCTCATAAAACCTGTCTGGGAACATTTCTGGGTCATACGATATTTCACTAATAAATAAATAATGAAAAAGAAATAAAAAACAGAATTTTGCTTAAATATATATATATTTTTAAATTAATATTATTATTTTAGAAATGTTTACTTTTAGAACTATTATTATTTTATTTTTTTATTACACCAGGGCCCTAACCTAGGAAACATGTAATAAAATAAATAAATTGTATAAATGAATACATGTAAATGTAAAATTCTTTAGGTCTGCGTTGCTATGCCAAGTTCCACCGCAAGAGGAGAGTGACCCGAAGACGGGGCCGCTGTGTGGAGCCAGAATCAGCCAACAACAACCAAGGAGCCTTCATCACCATCTGACATATAGAGAGAAACCCTATGACTGATGATGGACTGAGCTCTGAAGAATGTGGGTCAACATTAAACACAGTATAAATGAACATACACTGTTCATCTTTCTGTCAGGGTTGTGCACCATTCAGAAATACATTTAGAATGGCTTTCAAAGTCTTGAATTTGAATTAAGGTAGCAATCGGTACACATAATTGTAATTTGAAACAAAATGTGGAATTGTATTTTTCAGTTTGAATTAACCATCAATGTTTTCACAAACAATATATGGGATATTTCTAGAAACACTAGATGATATTAAAAATACAATTTTGAAATGCCACCTATTAAAATCAAATTACTTTTTTGGACCATGGAATTAATCAAAGCCAACTAATGGACCACTGAATTTTCTAATGTACTTTAATTATTAGTACACTTGTTTGGATAACCTCAATATATTATGAAATTGATAGATTCACATTTGGACAGTATTTATTTTTTATAAAATTATTTTTTGTTGTGATGCAGGGTGGCATAATTAAAATCTGAAAAAAAAACCCTGCAAAAACACCTCCCCCCTAAAATTTTGCGAAACTTCGACTGAAATGAACACCAGAAGTGGTAAAATGGTAGTTATTTTCAAAATGATGGCTGTGGGGACAGATTTTCTATTAACAAACAAATATTTTTGTTTGGTTCCTTGAACAATATTATAGCATAACCTCAAAAATGCTTTTACCATAGCACATGATTTGTAAATAAATACATTTTGACACTGGCCTCACAAAATCAGCTCATATGTATGGCTTTTCTAACGTAGTAAACTTGCTCCGTATCTCACCCGGTACAACACTGCACTTTGCGCTGCAGAACACTCAGCTCTGAGTTCCATGAAACACAAGATAAAACACAACCTTGGTTGGAAGTTAAACAATGTAATTATTTTATAGAAAAATTATTTGTGCATATTAGTGATTCAATTAATGATGCAGTTGTTTATGCTGTGTCATAAAACGTGCATTTCAAGGTAGAAGTAATATCCAGTCAATTTGTCTTTCTGTTATACAAATGCAAATTCAACATTCTGACTGTGGCCAATTGAATTTTGCAGTTCATATTTATGAATCTCAAGGAAGCCGATTCTGGAAGTATGTCTGAATGGAAGGTTTTTTCTACTGATAATTGTTATACTACTGTCAATAACTACTGCTAACTCCTGTATTGATGGATATTGATTTGTTTGGTTTATTTGTAATATATGCTTTATTTATTCAAGTACCAAACAGCTTATTTTGATGAGAGATGTTATCATGGACAGGGAATGTGCTCTTCTTTAACAACTGCAGACAGAAAGATGGATGCTTGAATGAGTGATTGTTACCTGTTTGGGTTAGAGGGATAGAGATGGACAAAGGAGATCGAGGGGAGAGATGGATGACTCGTCAGTTTAAATCACTGAGCTTCTTTATGGTCTGACAAACCTCTCTTTCCCGTCACTTGTTTGAACTGTTTATTAGACTTTTTATGTTAGTGGGGCTGTAGATAGATTTAGGCTTATTAAAGTTGTTTTTTGCTGTGACCCTGTTTTCAACTTGAAATTTCTCAAGCACCATAAATTGTCATTTATTTTTAACTGAAACACCAGAAATAAACTTAACTAAGGTTACTAGAATCCTAACAGCTTTTCCTCCTCCATCACAGATTGTAAATATTTAGGTCACAAAAAAAAATTAGTTTCCCTAACTTTCAAAGCAATTAGTAGACAACAAATATATTTGGGGTAGTACACTTCATGCTACAATGCACTGCTACTGTAGGACCATGTTCTAAATGCATGGGATACACTGATGGCTTTCTACTCACTTATATTTGCAGTATACATACAGTGCTTAGTACTGTATCCCACAATGCAACAATTATTAAACCGAATATAAAATAGGTTATTTTTTAGGTTAATCTTTTTCTTGACTATAATTGGCTTTTTTATATAAAAGCATACTACAATCAGAGAGCTTTATAATGCATGGATGTGTCCTCTAAACTGTTTAATAGTCTGTGGCATCGTCTCTGTCCGGGGACTGTAAGAGGTGACCTTGCTTTCTCTGTCTTTGTGTCCTTCTGCCTTCCTTGCTGTTTATTTATCTTCTCATTCTCATTGTGTATTCTGAGACACTATTCCTTTCAGAGTATCGCTGTTTCTTGTTTTTCAACTTCAATATATAACCCGATATCAATATTTGCGAGGTAAAGCCCAAATCAATTTTTGGCACATTAGTGCTATTTAATGGACTATGTTAGTGCCACAAAAGGCCTTTGAATTCCAGGGGGCTTTTAAAGCCACATACTGCATTGCTCTTGACTGAAAAAGGAAACCTAACACAGGGGTCCTAGATGCATACTGTTTGATTATTGAAGCCTCCGGGCAGTCATGTACACAGCTGAGATAACCACTAGAAACACTTCAACTTTTAAATGAAGGTCCCTCAGAGAGCAGTGTGAGCTGAACAACAGGGCCCCCAAGTGACTTCACCTGCACAATGCAAGCTGCATGTGCAGAACTGCATGTGGGTCAATAATAATGTGTCTTCAATAAAGAAAAAAATCTGGCTTTGAAATGTATATTTGTATTGAAATTGAAAATTGTTTTCATGTTGACTTAAAATATTAAACGTTGTTCAACCACGAGGTTAAACGTATTTTTAAATATTTTCCTTCTCAATTTAGCAATAAAACATTTTCTTGCATCTTTCTGTATATATACATAACATACATTCATACATACAGTACATACATACATTCAGGTTTGGAAGTATCCTACGCCAAGCACCTTAATTTTCAGGGGCTCAGTAGTATTTGGTCAGTTGATTAAGAAGAGGTTAATTGACCATGTGCTGTCCATCCCTCATTACATCAGGACAAATTAAGCAGATAAAAGATCTGGAGTTGATATGAGATATCAAATTGCCATTTGGAAGCTGTTTGACTGGTACTATATGAAGTCCAAGAAGATCTCGAAGAAAGTGAAGGAGGTCATTGTTAAGATGAAAAACAACATGAATCTATAAGAGAGATATCAAAAAACCAACAGTTAGCTACATTCTTCAGTAGTGAGATGGACATCATCAAAAGGCCTGGAAGACCACAGAAGACGACTAAAGTGGATTAATCACACAATCTTTTCCCTGGTGAAGAAAAATCCCTTATAACATCAACAGAAATACAAAATATTCTAGAGGAGGCAGGTACATCATTGTCAAAATTACCTTTATGAGACGCCTTCATCAATGGAAATACAGAGAGTTTGCATCAAGGTGTAAACCGCTGGTAACATTCAAGAACGGGATATGTACATGCAAACAAAAATAGGTTTGATTAACCATACCTCAAAATATTACGTAAAGATCAAGATCCATTCCAGACATATTGGATCATATTTGCTTTATTCAACATCAAAAAGATCAGGCCCTTTCTTTTGGAACATGCTTCACAACTCCTTGTTCAAGCTCTTGCTCTGTCCAGGCTGGACTATTGTGATGCTCTCTCGGTAGTTCTTCCAGCCAGTTCTATCAAACCATTACAATTTATTCAGAACGTGGCAACAAGATTACATTTTAATGAACTGAAAAGAATGCATGTCACATCTCTGTATTTAGACTGTATCACAGTACTGAGACTGCTCTATGTAGAGTAACAAATGACCTGCTCTTATCATCTGATCGTGGTTGTAACTTTCTATTAGTGCTATTGGATCTTAGCACTGCGTTCGACACTATTGACCACAACATTCTTTTGCATGGACTAGAAAACTTTTTTGGTATTAATGGAAGTGACGGCCTGAGACTTGAACCCACAACCTTAGGAGTCAAACTCTCTAACCACCAGACCACGACTTCCCCTACTAGGGCCGTTACTCTTCACGCTTTACATGTTACCCTTTGGAGATATCATCAGGAAACACAGTGTAAGCTTTCACTGTTATGCTGATGATATTCAGCTCTATATTTCTTTGCAGCCCGGAGAAACATACCAATTTGAAACATTTATGGAATGCATAGTCGATATAAAAACCTGGATGACTAGTAATTTCTTTCTGCTAAATTCAGAAAAACTGAGGTTTTAATTATAGGACCTAAAAACTCTGCATGTAATAACCTAGAACACTGTCTAAGATTGGATGGCTGCTCTGTCAATTCTTCAGTTAGGAACCAGTGTACTATTGGTAACAATCTTTCATTAGAAAGCCAAGTTTCTAAGCATTTTTCCATCTCAGAAATATATCTAAATTACGGCCTATGCTCTCAGTTTCAAATGCAGAAATGTTAATCCATGCATTTATGACCTCAAGGTTAGATTATTGTAATGCTTTATTGGGTGGTTGTTCTGCACGCTTAGTAAACAAATTCCAGCTGGTTCTAAATGCAGCAGCTACAGTTCTTACTAGAACCAGGAAGTATGACCATTTTCTGAAATATTGCCTATTCGAGAGAAAGAGAGAGAGAGAGAGAGAGAGAGTTGCGTGTATGTGTTTTTATCTTTTTAGAGTGAGTTTAGTTTAAAACAGTGATTGTATCCTCTCGTCGCTGGAAAATATAATGTAGCGAGTCAGTATTTAAACTGTATTTAATAAAAGTCATGGGGCAGTGTTGACTAGTTTATTTTCTCCTTGATGTGTGAGCTGCATGGGTTCTGATATGTGTGTGTGTCAGTAAGCAGCTCATTAATACAGAACTCAGGCTCTAATGCACACCAGCACACCAGTATATGTGTGTATTGTACAGTAAGAGCTAGATGACGAATGATGATGTGTGACGGCATAGTAGTGGTGTCCTAATCCTTAGGGGAATATTGTTTTCCCTACCCCTTGACACTCTGTTTCTCTGAAAGGGGTAGGCGGAGGGGTAGGGGTAGGGGAAGGGGAAGGGGTATAATATAGAAATGGGATTGGGCCTTAGAGTTTATACTTTACTAACTGGGGCCCAGGTCAGAAAGCAGACAGACTGGCTAAACCAACCATCTGCTAGCTGCCTCACGTCACAGAGGTCAGTTAATTCTCAGCACATAGAGACTCTTTCACCTAGATATCACACTATAGAGATTGTGTCTGTTCCCCGAACTAAAAAATACAAAAAAACGTCCAAACCAAATTAAGAGTAACAATTTAATTGAGGTTCAAAAAAAAAAAAAAAAAACAAACAAACAAAAAAACGGTTGCAATACGGATAAACAAATGATAAAGCTTGGCTTATTGAGGGAAACAGGTGAGGTCAATTTAGCTCACAGGGAATCATTTAAGATTTTAAAGGGAATTTGAACAGAATCACTGTTTCTTGGCTGATCACTGAGACGCCCTGCGATTCACTGATTGAGCCGTTTAACATCAAATCTGCGCTGGATACTAATATCCAAACTATAGTGAAAACACTATTAATTACCACAGTAACAAGATCGGCAGTTTAAGAGATTAACTTGTAAGCACAAAACACAAGATACTTCTCTTTTCAATATTAATAAGGCTTTTTTAGATAAATATAAGACATATAAACTAATGTAACACAGAAGCACACGCACTCACACATTCATACAAGTTGCAGGAAGATCGAAAGTTAGGGAAGAATGAGTTTAAGTGAACGAAAATGTGGAATCCCAAGTTTACAGCAATAAGTGAAATTGCATAGACATGAAAAGCCATCAATCACTTAATTAACCCTCGCATTGAGTTCCTCGAGGTTAAAATTACATTAGATACACCAGTACAAATGTCTGGATGAGTTACTTCCTTCTCCTGTGTTAAAGGGGATTCCCTTTGTTGGATTGAAAGGGGTTTCCCGATGTTGCTGATTAGCTGGAAGTTCAGTAGTCACTGAAGTGACATCTTGGGAAGGCCCGTGGTTGGCCATTGGCTGACGATGCAGAGTTGTGTGGGCTGGTTGAAGTTGAACGGGCACTCGAGGTCAGACTTAGAGACACAGCGATACAAAACTTAACTCAGAACACAAAACTCTCAAACGGAAAAGAAAAGAAACTAAAGTAAAAGAACAGAAGTAAAGTTTGACGAGACTAGGTGTTTCATTTCATCATGCCTAAGTAGCAGTAGGCGTGCAGGCCGAAGCACACTGGAACCGCGCTCAAAGAACACTAACAGTTGTAAGGGAAACAGGTCAATTTAGCTCAAAGGGAATCATTTAAGATTTTAAAGGGAATTTGAACAGAATCACTGTTTCACGGCTGTTCACGGAGACGCGCCTGCGGTTCAGTGAACGAGCCGTTTAACATCAAATCTGCGCTGGATACTAATATCCAAACTATAGTGAAAACACTATCAATTAGCACAGTAACTAGATCGGCAGTTTAAGACATTAACTTGTAAGCACAAAACACAAGATACTTCTCTTTTCAATATGAATAAGGCTTTATTAGATAAATCTAAGACATATAAACTAATCTAACACATAAACGCACGCACTCACACATTCACACAAGTTGCAGGAAGATCGAAAGTTAGGAAAAGATGAGTTTAAGAGAATGGAAATATGGAATTCCGAGTTTACAGCAATACGTTAAATTGCATAGACATGAACAACCATCAATCCCGTAATTAGCCCTTGCATTGAGTTCCTCAATGTGACTAAAATTATATTACATACACCAGCACAACAAATATCTGGGGATACGTTGCCTTCGTTTCCTGTGAAAGGGACTCCCGTTGAAAGGGGTATCCCGGTGTCGCTGATTGGCTGGAAGTTCAGTAGTGAAGTGACGTCTTGGGAAGCCCGTGGTTGTTGGGCGTTGGCTGAAAGTGAAGAGTCGTGTGCGCTGGTCGAAGTTGAACGGGCATCCGAGGTCAGGCGTCGGAGACTCGACGTTACCAAACTTAACTCAGAACACGAAACTCTCAAACGGAAAAGAAAAGAAATAAAGTTTGACGAGACTAGGTTGTGTTCCTTCTCATCGTGGCATAGTAGCAGCAGGCAGGCACGCTGGAACCGCGCTCAAAGAACTATGATGACTAACCGCATGGCTAGATGCTACAAGCTAAAGCTAGGTAGCAAAGCTACAAGCTAAAAGCTAAGAGCAGGCATGACCGATAGCACGAGCAAGGCTGGAACTAAAAGCCGACATGGCTAATAGCAGCAGCTAGGGACTAAAAGCAGACTAAAAGCAAGGCATGACTGATAGCACAAGCAATGCTAGAACTAAAAGCCGACATGGCTAATAGCAGCAGCTAGGGACTAAAAGCAGACTAAAAGCAAAATTTCATGGTGTCCAAAGTATTTAAACTTCCTTGTGGGCCATCCCTCAAATGTTGCCTTGACCAATCAGATATGGTCTTGGCTCAGGGGATCATAAATCATTTGTTTATCTTACCAAGCATGTGGTTCCTGCCTCGCAGGATCTAATATTGGACATGATTCCTATAACACAATTATGATATATTTTACAAATAAATGATTGTCAGAACAATATCAAGCAAGAAAATTCGATTATATCAATACTAGACATGACTATGTATCCTATAGTTATCAAAAGACATACACAATTAGTGATTATACATGATAGTCAAATGTGTGGGTTACACATAAATGAATATGGAGTTAAGCAATGGAATGATTCGTTTATAAGTCTTTTTGAGTTCATTCTGGTTCATATATAATGTACAAAGAGCAGTTTCTTTGCCATTCTCTGGCAAAGGGACTTTTCTGTGGAGACAAAGGTTTAAAGCCCTTCCCCCTTAGGAATTTCAGTCTGGTTCTGCTGGCTGGGGGGGAAGTCAATGCAAGTATTTAACTTGATCTCCTGGGTTTACATGTGATGTCCAGCGTTGCATTTCAATCACGAACAATAAATTTGACAATCTCTTCTTCGAATTAAAATAGTCAATAATTGTTCTATTGGTGTTAATGTTGAAAGCTGTTGTGTGAACAAGTTGGTTGGTTGGTTATCTTGCTTGGTTCTTGGGGCACTAGAACTGATTTATGACTTCCTGAGGAGTTTGGCTCTCGTTTCAATGCACACAGCTCTGATAGACTCTTTGATTTGTCTGGTTCGACTCATTCCTGCTACAGTGATGACTAAAAGCATGACTAAAAGCAAAGCTACAAGCTAAAAGGTGGCATGACTGATAGCAAAAGCTAAATGCAAGCTAAAAGATAAACGCAAAATTTTATGGTGTCCTAAGTATTTAAACTGGCCTTTTGGCCAGACCTCAAACGTTGTCTTGACCAATTAGATATTGTCTTTGCTCGGGGTATCATAAGTCATATGTTATCTTATCAAGCACGTGGTCCCAATTTTCCAACTCTTGCAGGGTATCATTTTGGAAATGATTCCTATGACAAGAATATGATACATTTGACAAATAACTGATGGTCAGGAATGTCTCAAGCAAGCAGATTGAAACAGAAACATACTAAACATGAATATGAATCCTTAAGCTATCCCATAGTTATTAAAAGACATACACAATAAGTGATTATAAACATGATAGTGAAATGTGTGGGTTACATATAAATGAATATCAGTCCTTCACATAACCCCATATTCATTTATAAGTCATTTTGAGATCATTTTGGTCCATCTAAATCTAGAAAAAACATCTTTCTGTGCCATTCTCTGACAAAAGATGTTCTGTGGGGACCAGAGGTTAAGAGGTCCCCTTAGGAATTTCAGTCTGGTTCTGCTAGGTGGGGGGAAGTCAATCCAAGGATCTTGTTTATTACTCTCATGGGTTTACATGTGCTGGCCGGCATTGCATCTTGATTACTTGGCCCCAATTTGACAATCTCTTTTCCGAATTGAAATTGTCAATAATTGTTCTAGAGGTATTAATGTTGAAAGCTGTCTGTGAAAGAGTTGGTTGGTTGGTTATCTTGTTTCTGACTCTGGCACTAGGAATGATTTACGACCTCCTGTTGCCTTTCTGAGGAATTCGGCTCATGTTTCAACCTCTTGATCGACTCTTCAATTTGACTGGTTTCTGGTCTGATACCCTACATTGAATATCAGATCCCTTTCTACGAAAACACTTTTTGTAAATAATATGATCACCGATCATAAAATAAATGTGCTCTGTTTGACAGAAACCTTGCTAAATCCTGATTATTACATTATTTTAAATGAGTCCACCCCCCAAGATTACTGTTATAAACATGAGCCATGTCCAAAAGGCAAAGGGGGAGGTGTTGCTTCAATTTATAAAAATTTGTTTAGGATTTCTCAGAAGGCACACTTCAAGTATAACTCGTTTGAAATAATGGTGCTTCATATAACATTATCCAGAGAAACAAATGTTAATGATAAATCCCCTATAATGTTTGTACTGGCTACTGTATTGAGGCCACCAGAATTGTATAAACTTGTTTAATCATCTAAACCAACAACATGTATGTTAGACCCTCTTCCATCTAAGCTCCTAAAAGAGGTGCTTCCAGAAGTCATAGATCCTCTTCTGGCTACTATTAATTGCTCATTGCCGTTAGGATATGTCCCCAAAACCTTCAAACTGGCTGTTATTAAGCTTCTCATTAAAAAAACACAACTTGACTCCAAAGAACTAGTTAATTATAGACTGACCTCGAATCTCCCTTTTCTGTCCAAGATACTAGAAAAGGTAGTATCCTCACAATTATATTCCTAATTAGAGAAAAATGGTATCTGTGAGGACTTCCAGTCAGGATTTAGACCGTATCATAGTACTTAGACTGCTCTCCTTAGAGTTACAAATGACCTGCTCTTATCATCTAATCGTGGTTGTATCTCTATATTAGTGCTATTGGATCTTAGTGCTGCCTTTGACACTATTGACCAGTCCCTCCAGAAAAACTTGAATTTCTCGAAAAACTCGAAAGAAAATCCTTGATTTTGCGGCACATTTTCTTAAAAATGCGATGGAGGGATATTTTAGCAATTTTATGCTATGAAATTGCGTGAACTTGCCAAAACTGCGGTTTGATGAAAAAGAGAAAAAAAGGTGATTCCCCCAACACCTTTTCTCAATAGGCTACTAAATTAATGTAAAGAGTAATTTCTTATTACTTCCTATGATAAGCGAGCATACTAAATCACAGCATATTTAAGTTGCAATCTCTTACTGCAACGTAAATTATTTTACATACTACTAATATAATTACAACTGTAAGTTTTTGGTACTGTTCTGTAACAAAAAAGTGCAATCTTACAACTGTAAAGTTGCATCAACTTCTGAATGAAACTACAACAGTGTTAGTAGCCTAGTGAGAAGGGGGTGTTGGGGGAATCACCTTTTTTTTCTCTATTTTATCAAACCGCAGTTTTCGCAAGTTTTTGCAATATAATTTGGCTCCACTGTCATGCAACAAATCGGGAAACTGCTTCGCGCGTTCTTTTGCGCTTATTTTTGTTGGCAAATAAGAATGATTTGCGCGCTTCAAGTTTCACCCTGGTTTCACCGCAGGGTTTGCAGATGATGTTCATGTCACGTAATTACGTCACTTCCTAAGGTTCCCATGGCAATAGGGGCAAAACGGTGCTTTATTTGTGTGAAGTGCATTAGCATGGTTTAAATCATACTTATATGACTGCCAGTGTTGTGCCTGAACGTGTTCATTGAACGATAGTTCATGAACTCGTTCATATTTTGGGCGAACGTGAACTGAACGTGCTGTATTACAGTTTTTTTCAGTCACTAACAAGCATTTGTCCAAGCAGTTGTCACTTTTTCAAAACTCTAAACACAATTTGCACAGCATCGGTCTATTGTGGCCATACCATTCACACATTTCATGTCGTTTTCACACAATATGGAGTCATTGAACACATTTCCACAATGCTTACATTTTCTGAACAGACAAGCTATACCTCTTAACAAAATTATGGATCGTTTTTGTAGTATTTACAAATGTTAACACACAACATCCCACAATAGCAAAAACAATGTTCCAAACCTTAGATACAGTATAAAAACCTCTGCTTCTGCAATGATATCAGTTCAAAAACAATATATCTTAGCTGATTTATGTTGTGTAAATTGGGCCAACCACAACTGATTCCAATTTGGCTTAGACTCAATGGCAGGGGTTATTTTTTTCTATTACATTGACACTTATACAACAAAGGGAGGACTTTGGAAGAGTGATGTTTTTGGAAACAGAAACAGAAAAAGACAAACACTGTAATGTATGGACAAGGAAGAGTAAGAGCAAGGGGCCCAGTGAGAGGAGCAGGAGCAGTGAGAGATGCAGTGAGAGATGCAGGGGCAGTGAGAGATGCAGTGAGAGGAGCAGGAGCAGCGAGAGAAGCAGTGAGAGGAGCAGGAGCAGTGAGAGGAGCAGTGAGAGGAGCAGTGAGAGGAGCAGTGAGAGATGCAGGAGCAGTGAGAGATGCAGTGAGAGATGCAGGGGCAGTGAGAGATGCAGTGAGAGGAGCAGGAGCAGTGAGAGGAGCAGTGAGAGGAGCAGTGAGAGATGCAGTGAGAGATGCAGGAGCAGTGAGAGATGCAGTGAGAGGAGCAGGAGCAGTGAGAGATGCAGTGAGAGATGCAGTGAGAGGAGCAGGAGCAGTGAGAGGAGCAGTGAGAGGAGCAGTGAGAGGAGCAGTGAGAGGAGCAGGAGCAGTGAGAGGAGCAGGATCAGTGAGAGGAGCAGTGAGAGGAGCAGGAGCAGTGAGAGGAGCAGTGAGAGGAGCAGGAGCAGTGAGAGATGCAGTGAGAGGAGCAGGAGCAGTGAGAGGAGCAGTGAGAGATGCAGTGAGAGATGCAGGAGCAGTGAGAGGAGCAGGAGCAGTGAGAGATGCAGTGAGAGATGCAGTGAGCAATGGGGAAATGCTGTCCCCTCAATGCTAATGTAAACCCTGGTTGGATAAGGATTCAAAATTGGATATGAAGATGAAATCTGACGCATAGCTTCATTGTTAAAACTGATAAACTAATTGCTGTCTGTGATTCTATATGGGCTGTGGCAATAATTGTGAAAAATAATAGCTCGCAGCAACATATGGAAAAAACAAACTATGAACTAGTTCATTTTTGGAACTTTGGGAACTTAGTTCAAAATTTTGTAGTTTGAACTATGAACTGAACTAGTTCATTTTAAAATTTGTGAATTGAACTTTGAACTAGTTCATGTAGAAAGTGAACTTTCTCAACACTGATGACCGCCATCAATTCGTAGCAGTGAATGAAGATGTATCATATCGATCACAAGTGCAGTATGGAGTACCTCAAGGGTCAGTACTAGGGCCGCTACTCTTCATGCTTTACATGTTACCCTTGAGAGATATCATCAGGAAACATGGTGTTAGCTTTCACTGTTATGCTGATGATACTCAGTTACACACCAATTTGAAAAACTAATGGAATGCATAGTCGATATAAAAAACTGGATGACGAGTAATTTCTTACTTCTAAATTCTGAAAAAACAGAGGTGTTTATTATACGACCTAAAAACCTAGCACACTGTCTAAGACTTGATGGGTGCTCTGTCAATTCTTCGTCATCAGTTAGGAACCTAGGTGTGCTATTTGATCGCAATCTTTCCTTAGAAAGCCACGTTTCTAGCATTTGTAAAACTGCATTTTTCCATCTCATAAAAAATATATCTACATTACAGCCAATGCTCTCAATGTCAAGTGCAGAAATGTTAAGAGACCAGGACAACTAGAGCCCCAGATACAGATCCCCAGTAGAGACCTTGTCTCAGACAACCACCAGGACAAGACCACAGGAAACAGATGATTTTTCTGCACAATCTGACTTTGCTGCAGCCTGGAATTAAACTGCTGGTTTTGTCTGGTCAGAGGAGAACTGGCCCCCCAACTGAGCCTGGTTTCTCCCAAGGTTTTTTTTCTCCATTATGTCACCAATGGAGTTTTGGTTCCGTGCCGCTGTCGCCTCTGGCTTGCTTAGATGGGGTCACTTCTTCTACAGCAATATCGTTGACTTGATTGCAAATAAATGCACAGACACTATTTAAACTGAACAGAGATGTCATCACTGAATTCAATGATGAACTGCCTTTAACTGTCATTTTGCATTATTGACACACTGTTTTCCTAATGAATGTTGTTCAGTTGCTTTGACGCAATATATTTTGTTTAAAGCGCTATATAAATAAAAGTGACTTGACTTGACTTAGTTGGGGACACTTCATTTCCAGCTATATCGATGGCTTGATTGAAAATGATTGCAAAGATACTATTTAAACTGAACTGAGCTGGATCATCACTTCACTGACTCCTGGTGGAATGACCTGCCCAACTCAACCTGAGCGGCTGAGTCCTTAGCCATGAATGAATGTCTTTTTTTTATTGTTATTATAAACGCGCACACTGATATTAGGAATAAGAATCCTCTTCAAGAATCTCTTCCATCTTTATTTGACCCTTTAACTCTAGCACTCTCTAATCTAATTTAATTCTTAAAAAAAAACTTTTCCCTTTTAAATGTAAATGTAATCTAAGTATTGAAGTGAGCTTCAAACCCATAAGTTTTAAAGGAATAATTTCTGTAAAAATCTTATTCCACCATTTCAAAGATGGTTATTGATACAGGTAAAATATTTTTTTTTCTACTGGCAAAAGCTATCATATCCAATTTAAATAGGATAAAGGTAAAAATGTTTTGTTTAAATAATGAATTACATTGTTGAGGAGTTGCACTATTAAAAGCTTTTCATAAAAGGGTCCACTGTACGGTTTAATATGTATGATTATACATGTTTTATGTTTACTGCAGGCTGGTCACACCACATAAGTTTAATTTGATGTAAAAATAATTATCCACTGCATACAGAACTGTTTAAAATGAGTTGCTACAAAGATAAAATCAAAGAAACATACTTGGCTTGAGACCACAGAAATTATACATTCACATACACCCCGATTGGACACCCACTTCACAACACTGTCACCCCAGGAGCTGCAATAAAACAGTCAATAATGCATGGGACAAGAGTAAGCGAAAGAGAAAGAGATGTTTCCGTATGCACTGCTGTTAAAATGTAGATGTTAATCTTATTCAACATAAGAAATCTGTGATTTAAGTAACCCACAGGATTTTTTACTGTATTGCATAGTAGCAGTACAATTTGTAACACATCCTGAAGATTCTTCCCTTTTTCTTCATGGTTTTCAAGACATTGCT
Organism: Carassius auratus; assembly: GCF_003368295.1. NCBI lineage: Eukaryota > Metazoa > Chordata > Actinopteri > Cypriniformes > Cyprinidae > Carassius > Carassius auratus. The sequence continues at coordinate 395,051 of NW_020523372.1, forward strand.
AAATCTGTGAAAATTTTATAGTACATTTCTCATCAATAAGCCACGTTTTGAGGTATTCTTCATGACCATAACACCAACATGTTGGAATTAGTGGCATGCAAATGCTCAAATTAACTCAAATTAGGAGTTTTTTCATAAGAATGAACAAGGGTTAAGGTGCAGTCACACCACACTTTACGTTCTTCTATTTCAACATTAATTATTCATATATATTTGAATATATTTGAAATATATTTGAAAGGAAATGCAAGTTCATGTGTATTTTGGTTCATTCTGAAGTATATGTTTGTTGAAATCTGTCCTGCAAATTTGCATCAGTTGAAGAACTCTGGCCAACAGAAGATCAATATATCAATGTGACCTCCAGGCAAAAAAAAAAAAAAAAAAAAAAAACATTCTTGCAGCATTGCTGTAAAATATAGTAGATTGCATAATTTTACATTTTAAATGTGTTACAAACCATCCAGTGTCCATATAAATTTTATACGCTGTTACTGGCATAATAGTGAATCTGGCTTTAGCAAACAAACACACACAAACTACATCTTATGTGCATCATAACTGTAACTTGTGAAGAAAAAACCTAATGTATATCAGAAGTAAAACAGAAGATAAAAGGTTAGAGTTAGGGTTTCTACCAGACACTCAAACAAAAAAGGAACCTAATTTCCCATATGACGTGTGAAAATTTTCCAAAGTAGATTTTGGTTCCTCTAAGCTATTTGAGCAAATCTGAGCTGTTCATCATACTTAGGTGACATATTCTTCCATGAACTGTCCCTGGTGTTATAAAAATCATGGACAACACTGGCTAACTGGACCAGCAGCATGATCTATCAAATTCAGCTTTGTTGTATTTAGTAATTTCATCTCAATAAGTTTGTGTGTGTGTGTGTAGGAGCATTTAACAAATCATTTATGAGCACAGGCTATATTTTATGTAGTATTAATGAATGTGCCAAGTAGTATGTGCAATTTATTTTGGTTGTTTCAGCTATGACAAGTCTTTAAAAGCCTGCGTATTAAAATAACATGAACCACAAATCAATGGGAGCTGAAGAATAACCTGTCTAAACTCTGCATTGATATTTTATCTAGTGCCAAACAACATGCACAATGACAGAAGACATAAAGAAAAAGTAAACAATTAAAAAAAACAAAAAAACATGAATGGTTGGGAACAATGTTACCCTTTACTTATTGAAACATTTCCTTGAAACATTTTAGTTACACTTCCACATTTGACAAAAACACCATATATCCCCATTAACATTCAGAAAACATTATTGTAAATATGCACTGTAGAAATTAAAACAATTATTTTTATAGTTATATACATGCATAGACACACAGGTTGTCCAATTCTGCTCTCATATGTTCAGATGGAGTAATGAGTAGAGAGAGGTGTAGTCACGTGACTCTGGTCAGTCTGGGGTCACATGATTTATGTTTGCTGTCACCTCAGAGAGTTGGGCAAACTTCTGCTGTACAAAGTTACGATAAAAGTGTTTCAGGCTTCATTTGTGAAATATTGAAAGCTACGGAGGGACACTAGATCGTAAAGGGGCAGTGATACTATGGGAATACTAACCATAAGTCTCAAGGTAATGTGTTGTTACAATATGTGTGTTGTATATTGAGATAAGAACTCATTTATTGCTAAATGATCTATCAAAAAAAACAAAAAAAAAACAACTTAAAGATCAAAAGAAAAAATGACTTTTTTTTATATATATATATTTTTAGATTCTGAATGGATATAATATGCTTTAAATACATTTATTTTCTTTATTTTGGACAGAATTTTTCTTTTGTATGTGTTCAATTACCTTATTTTTTATAAACGCAATGCCTTTATTAAAGGTTATTTGTACAGGTGCATCTCAATAATTTAGAATGTTGTGGAAAAGTTAATTTATTTTAGTAATTCAACTCAAATTGTGAAACTAGTGTATTAAACCAACCAACCAAGAGAACCTGCAGCCTTATGAGGAGTGTCAAGCAAGATTGATTTAGGAATTTGAGTGAACTTCACAAGGAATGGACTGATGCTTGGGTCAAGGCATCAAGAGCCACCACACACAGACGTGTCAAGGGATTTGCTGAACCACAGACAACTTCAGAGGCGTCTTACCTGGGATAAGGAGAAGAAGAACTGGATACTTGCCCAGTGGTCCACAGTCCTCTTTTCAGATGATAGCAAGTTTTGTATTTCATTTGGAAACCAAGGTCCTAGAGTCTGGAGGAAGGATGGAGAAGTTGCTTGAAGTTCAGTGTTAAGTTTCAACAATCCGTGATGATTTGGGGTGCAATGTCATCTGCTGGTGTTGGTCCATTGTGTTTTTTGAAAACTAAAACCACTGCACCCGTTTACCAAGAATTCTTGGAGCACTTCATGCTTCCTTCTCCTGATAAGCTTTTTGAAGATGCTGATTTCATTTTCCAGCAGGAATTGGCTCATGCCCACACAGCCAAAAGCACCAAAAGTTGGTTAAATGACCATAGTGTTGGTGTGCTTGACTGGCCAGCAAACTCACCAGACCAGAACCCCATAAAGAATCTGCGGTATTGTCAAGAGGAAGATAAGACACATCTGGCTGAAGGCCACTGTCAAAGAAACCTGGGCTTTCAGACCACCTCAGCAGTGCCACAAACTGATCACCTCCAGCAATTAAAAGAACCAAAGGCTTAAACTACTTCAGTCTTTGTTTACTGAATTTGTTTAATACACGAGTTTCACAATTGAGTTGAATTACTGAAATAAATGAACTTTTCGACAACATTCTAATTTATTAAGATGCACCTGTATTTGTTCTGGACAGTGATTTTTAGAGATGCCCTAGATCACATGTAGGTCCAAAAACGCCCATGACTGAATGCTTTACTGGGTTTGAACCAAGGCCTATGTCTAGACAACAGATTTGTACATTTACTCATGAGTTGCACTGTGTGTGTTTTCTTTGCAGAACATTGTGTTGGTCCACTGGTTACTGACAATCTGGTGAGAGTGTGATGCCTTTCACTTTCTATTTTCCATTTTCCCACACTAGCCTGAGGAATTTCTCTTTCAGTGCAGTGCATTTTCTGTAGTAGCAACTGGAGATCACAAATATGCTTTTCATTTAGGCGGTACAGTACTTCTAGCTTGATTGCTCCAACAGTAGAAAAATGTTTTACTATAACATTTATGTATGGATCAGAGGACAAATAAGTGCTCATTTGCTATATTTAAAAAATGCATTACTATTTTATTTATTTATTTTAGCAAACTGAGTTATATTGACAACCCTATTTAAAACAGTAGTTTGAATGCATGTTTGTATGCAGGGCATGTTTTATCAGCTGGCTTCCTACTTCTTATGTGTTGGCGAACGTGAGTGTTCTTGCAGTGGGAGTGTGGGCCATTGCACAGAAAGATTCCATAGACGCTATATTAATGGTAGGTGTGATTTATTTTTTATCCAAGAAGAATATGATTTTAAGGTTATAATGACTTAAAGACAATTTAATTATTAACGTTGACAGATGAGAAATCCATAGCTTGAGTCTTTTTTTCTGTAAGGTGCAGCTGTCGGTAAAAAGCACCCTCTTAGAAAAAGTGTCTGATTGATCTATAAAGCAAGAAATTACAGTTTGTTTGGTTTTTATGTGCCAGTTAGGGGTGAGTTTATCTGAAATATATTATGTGAGATGTGTGTAATGTGTAATGTATCAAATTTGGTTATATTTGTAAGATAGTTTGAATTCATTTGAATTCCTGATTCCCTCCTTCAATCAGCCAATCAGATTAGAGTTTACAAGATGGCCCATGAGCATGCTGGGATTATGTTTTGACCACCTAATGTGTTTGTGCATAGTATATTTGTCATACTAATATTTGACTCTGCTCTCCTTCATTCAGTTCTTGATCGGGCTGGCAGTGACCATCCTGACCGACATTGTACATTTTGCGCTGTACTACGCTGCGGGTGAATTCCAGTATAAAAGCGTGGCACCGGACTTGTTTCGCTTTAGTGGGGGCCTGGCCATCACTAGCCTGATGCTCAAACCTGTTTCCTGCTTATATGCCTACCACGTGTACCGCGTGCGGGGTGGCGAAAACAACTTCAGCTTCAGTAAGTGGGTGACCAAAGGGCCGGGGGAGAAAGAATAATGGGTGACTGATTAATTTTGGTCCAGGGTGCTTTCTGATACATGTGAAAGTCCTTCTGTGAGGTTAAAATGGCAGCATTGTTTGCTTAAAGCAGTACTGAGCCCATTTTTGGCACTATAATTCCTAGGTCACTGAATGTGAATTGTGTATTTCACTCAAAATGGCAAGCAAAATAAGTTAAAAAGGCAAGTAATTGAGTTTTAGGGCTGGTCACAAGGCAGATGAGTGACAGAGCAGCTCACAGGAAAGAAAAGAGACAGACAGCTTGACTGATCACTGCAGTCTGAAAAACAGGGATCAGGTCAGTTTCGACTGATTCCTCACTGCTACATCTTTATTATCTGTGACCTTAGTATCTTAGCTGTTTTGTTGAGGTCTTAATCCATTTATGTTATCCATCATGTCAGAATTATTTCTCTAGGTCTATTATTAAACCTGTAAAGTATGACACATGAAATGAGTCAGAAAAAACAAAAACAGAAAACTTTCATATGTCACACAAAAATCAGTACCATACAGTATGATAGAAAAATATGGACACAATTAATCAGTTGCTGATATTTATATGATCAAAATGTAAGATGAAATCTTTCTATCTGAGAGATGAGATAACACATTAACTTGCCCAGCCCTTGAATGAAAATGCAAATTCATTCTTTGCCAGCAGGAGATGTTTTAAAGCATAGACATAAAGCGCGAGAAATAGAGGTTTCCCCAGTAACAGCTGTAAACAAAGCAGAGCTGGTACGCTCACACGCTGCTTTATAACATGCAAGTCTTCCTTCAGAAATAGTGATATAAAAACACCTGTGCCTCACTTTGATATTTAAACATATAAATGTAAGGAATTATTATTATTAAACGTGCAGAACGTTACTCATGTTTATTCAACGAAGCCTTTTTGAAAATCGATCAGTTTTAAAATTGTGGCGAGTCTCCAAAAATAAATAAATGTATGGGAAACACATCCCACAGCACAACCACCTGAGCCCAACTTCAGTCTACTCATCACCTTGACTTTAACTGCGTTTGTAGAAGGCACCGCAGCCAGACCGATATACACAACACAGACCGGAAGTTAACTTAGGTCCAGGCACGTGCGCCCGATAAAACCGTATGTTTATTTATATATGTATAAGGGCCGGGTAAGTTATATATATATATATATATATATATATATATATATATATATATATATATATATATATATATATATAAAATATCCTGTGATATTCTGAAGGTCATTGATTCACTTCACACTAACATAACCAAAAAATGTAAACTCAAATCAGTATTTCCTCTCCATTTATTCAGCTGGTAAGTATCCATACTGTACAATAATCAGAACAGTGTACAGTCGATTGTGATTACAGCAGAAACACTTGATTTCAGGAATCAAAATCTACTGGGGTTTAAACTGACTGACTGTTAATTTGATTCTTAACAGTTTTCTCATTTTAGATTCAGACCTGTTTTGTGTTTGTCATTCAACGATCGTCATAGTGTTTGTTCCTGTCCTTCATGCTCTTTCTAAAACAGGGATTTTCCCTCTCTGAGCTGCTGGTTTTTTTAGCACTTCATATTATTGCATTTATATATTTATAATAATACTACAATACAATACAAAATTTACTTGTAAAGCATATTTAACCGAAGTTGACCAAAGTTCTGTACAGAATAGAATAAAAATTCAGAAATAATATGAATAAAACAAGACTATCATATTTAAAACAATAACAAAACAACACTAAAACCAATGAACACACAGAGACAGAAAGATTGACATTGCTCTGCACACAAAAATATTCAGGAGCACAGATGTCATCAAGTCACATTTATGTAGGCTATATAACGCTTTATACATTTGATTGTATCAAAGCAGCTTTACAGTGTCAACAGGAAAATAGTTTTAATAATATAAGTGGACAATGCACAGAAACCTGTTGTTAATGCTGCCCCACAACTTAATAAAATAGCTTAGATGATTGTTATATTCTTCAGCAACGAGGAGGAAAAATCGTAAAAACTTCACTGTCTGAAAAAAGGACCATGGTAAAAGCGGGATAATGCACGGTTAGCTGTGCATTAAAATTATTTTAATTTTCTTGCCTATGGTCTGAGATGTTAGGCTCCCTGCATCCTCTCAACTCAACATAGGACAAGTGGTGTGGAAAACAGGTAGATAAAATATTTAGTATTTTGAAGTTTTTTTTAAGTATATTTTTACAGCGAAAAAAGTATGTAAATAAATATATTATGGGATAAAATAAACAAATAAACAGAGTGCACCTTTTGATTGAGAAACTAGGTTAAAACTTATTTATGTTGCCCATTATATTATTTGTTAAAGGCACAATAAGTATCTATTCGACGCTAGAGGGCGCGTATTCAAAACAAACAAAGAAACAAAGGCGTGGTTTGATGACGCTGTGACTGAATTTGGATTCAAGGGGTTGTCGTCTTCATCCCCACAGCCAATGTAATCCGATGGGACTCTGGCAGAGGATGAGCTAATGATTTATTAATGTATTATAATGAAGCAGGGTGAGGCTGAAAGCCGTCGAAGTGAAACGATGGTGCTATGGACACTGTCACTAGTTGAAATTGCTTATTTCTCTGCATCTAAACGTTCTTCGAAACATTTGGGATTAAGTACACAAGTCAGCAAAATATATAACACTGTTCTAGTGTTTTTTGCATATTTTAATTAAAAAAATCTTATATATTGTGCCTTTAATGTAAGATATTATAAAGTGTTAAAGGGGAAATCTATTATTTATTGGGTTGGTTGTTGAAACCTTCCAAGAACATTATCAAGAACCACGTGTAACAAGAGGCTTTGTTTCCTAGCTGTATATGGTATTTTCTGCCTGAATGGTCACAGAAGTGCTAATTTACTACAGTGTCTTAGCGGTCAATATTTGCTTGGGTTTTTATTGTGCAATAAAAGGGAATTGTGTTATTTTAAATTATTTATTGACATTGGTGTTTTTATAAATGGAAGCAATAACAAATTGATTTTTTTCTTGATGTTTTGTTTTTACAAAGCACTTTCTCATGCATGAGATATTGGGGCTATAATGTAATTGAGAACATTAACTCTATGCCCGAGTTGCTCACAATGGAGTGAAACTCTCATCATTGGTCTTCTGTGCGATGGTATTTCTACAGTTAATCAATCGTAAGGGAATCATCAGGCTGAATGAAGAAGTTTAGGCTAGCATATTGCTCCAGCGCTACCTGAGTAAATGGCATACGTTGCAGATGTACAGGAGTTATATGGTGATTTAAAAAAAAAAAATCTGTATTTTATTGTTTAGCAATAAGTGTTTAATTCACATTACCTCATGCACGTATATTTAAGCTGATATCATGGAAAAACATATGAAATTAATCATACTAAAAAGTAATATTTCTTAGAAAAAAAACAAAAACAAAGATACAAATATCCACAATTGACCCCACCCCTAGGCATAACAGTCAATAGAACACACAAAAATGAAGAAGTGAGATTGTATTTATACCAATTAGCCACCAATTAGCAAAATTGTAAAACATTATGCTGCTGTTCCATTTGTGCAGTTGTGGAACGTCTTTTTTTATTTTATTAGTGTAGCGTAAGTGTAGTGTAGTGTTAGTGTAGTGTCAGTGTAGTTATGAAGTATTTTACAGTCTGAATATATTTTAACGATGCAAACTGAAATTACTTTGGAGTATGCAAATGTTCAGTGTTTTTTATCTTTTATTTTCAGGGTTTCCAAGGATAACTCGAAACAGAGATGAATACCAAACCTTTGACCACCAGGACCAGCCTGGCAGCTCTGCCAACAACCAAGCAGAGGCTGGCAAACCTGGGCCAAGTCCCTGCTAAACAAAGACCAAACCCAATATATAACCAACCATCTTTCTTTGCTGTCAATAATGCATAAGGAATTTTTGTCTGGGTTAAGTTTTTTATTTTTATTTTCTTTAAATATATATATATATGTATGTATGTATGTATGTATGTATGTATGTTTTGTATTTCATAAAAACACAGTACAAGCTTCAAAAACACAAACGAGAGGTTTTGAGCAAACAATTTAAACAGCTTAAGGGTTGTGAAGTTTAGTCTAAGAAAGGTCTCCTGAAGCCGTATTTTGGGGTGTTTGGCAGCTCTTCTGCTGTGTGTCCATCTTTTACTGTTGGTCAGTTATTACTTATAGTAATATATCCGAGATGCTTATACTCAGCATACTGTAGTTTTCTACATTTATTTACTTAATTTAATTTTTGTTTGCAGTGAGAATCCAAAATCTGTTAATTTTGTAAATATTTCAAGGATTCAAAAGATTGTTGTTAAACCATATGTCACGCAATCTGTTCTTTATATAGTAAAATTCATTAGATTGGTCATTCACTGGATTATTTATTTGTGAAGTTTGTTAATGCTTAATTTGGGCACTAGAGAATTGGGATTTCCTAATTTTGAGACCTATAAATCAAAAGTGATATAGGATTTGATGTAGGAATGTATTTAGATACAAACAATGCTGATATCAGTCTACCAGTATCAACAGATTTGTTACAGAATTAATTCATTTGATATGTTGTTTTTCTCCTCAAATGTGCTTTAGAATAAAGATTTTACAGTTATGTACGTTTGCAGTATTGTGTTTACATGAATAGACTGCATGAACTACATGGTCATAGTTAACGTGCAAAATGTGAAAATACTTTGCACATCAAGATCACGTTAAAACTTGAAATGTGAGAGTGTTAGCAGAAAATAAATGCTGAGTAATACAGAGTAGTTTAAAACATTTAATGCTGTGTTCTGTATGAGTCGGATTGCTTAAGTCACACTGTAGCTTGAGTTGTTATGAAATCAAGTAGTTTTCTGTCCCTTTTACATAAGGTCAGTGATATTGTAGTCTCTTGTGTGTCAGTTTGGCTTCATCTGTTAGCTGTTGAGTCAAACATCTTGAAGCAACACATTAAAGTTGCACCAGACTCACCAAATAAACCAGAACTCGTGTCTGTAACTTTGGAATGATTGACAGTTTTTGCCCGTAGCTTGAACACATTTTGCAAAACTTCGCTCATTGTGCCAAAACTCTACACACAAGTAAACATGACACAACACTGGGAAATATACCATACACATCTGTGTCAAATTGAAACTCTAATATCAAATCCTAAACTTTGCTATCAAAAACTAACATTCCTTCGTCTAAATGTAACTCTGATGACAAAATTACACATACTTGCATCTTATGCATACACTTTCAGATCAGGGGGAACACACTAGTCTACTTTATATAAAACACTGCAGTCTTTGATTTTCACTGTTTATTCAGAAGGAATATTTTCAGGAGGCACATTTTCAAACAAAAAAAGCAATAGGGCCTGCTCAATATTGTACATTGTAGCACTGTACATTGCAGTAACATGAATTCAGATAAAGCAAAAAAAAATTATATATATATATATATATATATATATATATATATATATATATATAAACACTATACTGTAAATACAGAAAATCATTGCAATTGTGCATTCGTGGGCTCATGGATCCCGCCGTCTGTTGGCCTCATCGACATCGCAAGCAATGTCTTCTCCCGCTAAGCTCCGGGGGAAAATATCCCCTTGCATGTCGAAACCATCCATGGATTGCTGTCACCTGTCTGTCGTCACAGGTCTGTTCCACTGCCTGCAGAAGAGAAATGCGGCGTGTGGGTGGACTCTCTGCCCAGCTTCCCTCACAGTCAGGCCATGTTGATGACATGGTCCACCAAAGTTGCTCTTATATCATCAGAAATAGGGGTCCGTGCATGGCCTCTTCGACCTCCTCCTTCTCCTCTTCCTGTTCCTTCCTCCTCATCTTCCTCTTCCTCCTCTTGCTCTTCCTCCACCTCCTCTTCCTGTTCCTCCTCCTCATCTTCCTCTTCCTCCTCCTCCTCTTGCTCTTCCTCCACCTCCTCTTCCTTATGTCTTATGTATGAAATAGAGTGTAGTATGCAGGACCAAGTGTGTTGCATAAAGAAGTAAATGTGTTGCAGAATTGCAACTAGAGTGCAAAGCAGCGCTTTTGTTTAAGGTATGGGTACATGTGTTTGAGGTATGGTAACAAACGCTTCAAGTAGTGTTACTTTAGTCTAAACATGGGTCTATAGTGTTCAAGCAACGGGCAAAAACTGTAACATCAACACCAACATTTGTGAGACTTTATAACAGCTGTTTCAGTCTGCAGCATCTACATTCTTCTGTTCATTTCCACCGCGGTAAGAAGCACTGATGTGTAGCTCAAATGATATCTGTTCAGATTAGTTCCCACTGACTGCTGGTTTCATATTCCCTTTAGTGATATTACATGTTGTCATAGGAATGCCACCGTGCTCATTTAAATTAGCTTTTGGTTTTGGGTCATGTTCCAATTTTCATTGGCAAGAAAGGTCCTTTATGTGGGTTTCATCATATTGTTTAAAAAATGGGGGTGGTGAAAGTTATTTAAATATTTTAGTATTCAGTATTTTAGATCTCTTTGATCTGTAATTAGAGATCAAATTATCAGTACTATCGTTTCTTAGTTTGTCATCTTATTGTAGCCATACAGTTAGAAACAAGAAATAACAGACTTTTATATGTATATCAGTATAATATTTAATATTGACCTGGGGTGCGTTTCCCTTAAAATCATCATCCTCTTGTTGTCCCGAACCTGTTAGACCTTCTTCGTTCATCTTTGGAAAACAAATTGAGATTTGATTTGATTTAAGATAACAGGAAGCGTTATTTCAGGCTTTCAATGAAACTGTACCCAACAGATTCGGCTGAAGCAAAGCTCGTGATAACAGTTTGAGTTCTTTGCAGCACAACTACTACTATCCTGTAGGCACACAATACCTTCTGTTTCTTTTACTGTTGTTCTCTACAATAGCCTGTTTTTGATTTCATTGCACTTTACTTTATAGTCACAAGATGTCATTGCCTCAGCGCTGCTTTATTATTATTATTTTTTTCATATTTTTATTTGCCAAAAAAAGTATTTTAATGCCAACAAAGTTACAAAGGGAGTGACACAATGACCCATACTCAGAATTCATGCTCTTCATTTAACCCACCTAAAGTGAACACACACACACACACACTTGGGACTAAGACTCAAACCCACAACCTTAGGGTTAGGAGTCAAACTGCTAGGCCACAACTTCCCCCTGTTGAGATGATTTACAGATCGAAACTGCAGCATCTGTCACAAAAAGCTGAATATGTTTAGTGTGCATGGAAACAATTTACATCTAAGTTTACAGTCTAAATTTTACACGACAGAGAGAAAACCAAGAAATTCCCTATTGTGAAATTTTTGAATTCTACTTAGAGTAAGTTCCCCCTTCTACAGGTTAAAGTTCATAGTTCAAACTACTTTTTAAATGTTAAAACTGATTTAAAAAACGGTTTACAGTAAAGGTTTACAGTAATTTACAACAGTACTTTAGTTATGTCTTTCCAAGGGGTTGTTTCATGCATATTTAAATGCATTTTTGTGTATAGCCCAACTTCAGTATTCCAAAATTACAACATAACAAGGCAACAGTCTTTTTAACCTGAAATTTCACAAACACTCACCATAAACCTGCCTCTTCCACCCATGCCTTTACTCAAATATTTGGAGAAAAAGAAAAAAAAGAAAAAAGAAAACTTATAATGTATTTGCTTGATTTATTTGTCATGCCTTGACACACCAAGCCTCTTTGTGTCCAATCTGGTTATAATATTCATATGAAATGCTAAGCAAAAAATATAATACAGTGAAGTCAAAGCTTGTATTTCTACAACACTTTTTTTTTATCATAAAAGATCTAAATTTTTCAATTTCAATTCATGAAACGTCAACATGGCTGTCCTGCGTTTGAAGTCTGTCCCTTAAAGATGGAATTTTCTTCTGCTGGAGTCCATCTCGTGACGCTAAAACATTTAAAGGAGCAGTTAATGATGTATGACTGACACATAAATTACTGACAAATAACGGCACAATTCAAACAACCAATGAGGTTGATCACGAATGAGATTTTAGATTTAGAACGCACCTTGTGAACCCACTCATATTCCCCAAACTTTGAGTCAAAGGTTCCTTTCTGTAAAGAGCGAAGTTTAAGAGTGAAGCGAGGTCCTAGTTCCTGTATGCCCACTTTCTTCTCATTCTTGAAGATGTACCTGTATGATTTAAATGCATTTATTCAGTCATGTAGAAATAGAAGTTCCTAATCTGTATATCATTTTTAATCAGTTAAAATGTAACAATGCGTTTATAAGGGCCCTAATAGCAGTGTCAGACTTTTGAACTCTACTTAATATTCTGACCATTTGACTATTTTTACTACAATACATTCATACATCAGTTTTTAGAATCTACAGTGATACATACATGTAAGCTTTCACAATTACATAGCCCTTACAAATGAGAGAATATTTACCTGTGAAACCTGAAAAAAATGAAGTCTCTCTGATTGTGAAATGTGGCAACCTGACGGCCCACAAACTGTGGATCATGAGGAAACAGAGCAGCAAACATGCGGCCGATGGAGTGACCGAGTCTAGTAGTGAAGTTATTAAGGATGACTTCTGGGACGTGTTCCGTCGGGTCCTTACCTCTTCTCTAGTGAGGAAAAACAGGAGTAAGCATTAAGCATTTCTGAGTTCCATCGTCCCAAGTATGTAGTTTTTTAATGGGTTTTGGTAAAATGCCTGAAACAAGTTCTGTGATTAACACAAGTTCACAATATTTTCACTTTTTTATTCTACGATATGAAATGCATCAGCAATGCCCTCGTGATTTTCAGCACATCTTGAAAAAGGCAATTGCTAAAAAGTGGCTAAGTACTAGGTCTGGGACAATAAATCCATGCTTGAAGAATCTAGTAATTATTCCACAGATTTCACGAGTTGCATTCAGTTCGAAAAAGTCCAAATGAATTACAAGGATGTTCACAGTGGGCTGTTTACGTTATTTCATTGTGTCTTAAACGCCAAGGTGCAAGTACATTTAACCACTTACATGACAAACACACAAAGGGTCCTTCTTCACAAGCATTTGAGTGTGCAGTTAAAAACCAGCCTAGTGCACCATCTGCTGTTAAAAACTAAGCTCAGAATCCACTGCATGTGCATTGATTTGTTGTCCCAGCACTACTTAAGTATTAGAAGCTCTTAGGGACTTTAAATATCATCATGCTTAGCAGAAAAACACATCTACTCACTAGTCTGCTTTACAGCCCTAATGTATTTATATTTGCGTTTTCAAAAACTATTCCATTCAAACTTTACAACTTTTGTCTGAAGCTTAGCAGCAGTGATGTTAAAGGGTTAGTTCGCCCAATTTGCAAAATTATGTCATTAATAACTCACCCTCATGTTACTACAAACCCGTAAGACCTCCGTTTATTTTTGGAACACAGTTTAAGATATTTTAGATTTAGTCCGAGATAAGTCATTTGTGGATTAATGCGTATTGGAGACGTGAACCGTTTTAAACGATTCAGTTCGATTTGGTGAACTGTTTCAAAAAGATCTGGTTACATCGAATGATTCGTTCGCGAACCGGATATGACAAACTGCTTTGTTTTGAACGGTCTTACAAAAGACACGGAAGAGAAGACAATGCTGAATAAAGTCGTAGTTTTTGCTTTTTTTTGACCAAAATGTATTTTCGATGCTTCAAAAAATTCTAAGTGACCCTCTGATGTCACATGGATTACTTTGATGATGTTTTTCTTACCTTTCTGGACATGGACAGTATACCGTACACACAGCTTCAATGGAGGGACTGAGAGCTCTCGGACTAAATCTAAAATATCTTAAACTGTGTTCCAAAAACAAACGGAGGTCTTACTGGTTTGCAACGACATGAGGGTAAGTTATTAATTACATAATTTTCATTTTTGGGTGAACTATCCCTTTAAAGTGAAGTGGCCAGGGTTCTTTATATATCCTAACTTTCGACTGCATTTAGGCTTCATTTTCATCATAAACAACAAAGCTTATGTTTTGCTATTATCCAAAAATCCTATTGATTATTTTTTACAAGAGAAGCAGGGTGAGGCTCACTTCTGGTATGAACTACAGAAATATGTCTTCCTTGCCGAACTCCATTGATATAATTAGTCCAAATGATTATGTGATTAAGTATTGCACAACATGAATCATCAAAATTCACTGCATGACTAATTTTATATATATATATATATATATATATTAAAAAAAAAACACACACACATAATATTTCACTTACCTTCATTTCCTTGCGAAGGCGAACATTACTAACTTTGAAGTGTGCAGTTGGGCCATCAGGAAGGTGACAGAGAACCAAACCATCTGTGATACTTTAAGTGAGGGAAAATCCTTCATGTAGCATCCAGTGACTGCTTCTCGTGACCTCATTAAGAAGACGATTCAACAAAATCTCTCAGATCTAAAAACATGGTTATATACTGACGTCTGAGCAAAGGATACTTGGCACTTTTCTGTCCTCATTGATCACCATCAGATAAGTGAAACCTCTAGATACACACTGTGGAATGACTCTCTTCAAAGCCAGACCTCTTCTGTAGTACACATGAGCGTGTGGGATCACAGTCGCCAGCTGCTCACAAAACCTCACGGTCCTCTGAAAACAGACACACGTCATGAACCCATAAAAACAAAACCTGAAGTATATATCTATTCTATGCATAACACGAGTGAATTAGAAAACAGAACAGTAAACTGAACCCACTCCTCTGGGTCTGTCTGATGTGGTGATGAGAACTTTAGGATTCGTCAGCCGATTGAAGTAAGCAGAGAACTCGTCGGTTCCTTCATCGAAAGCCACCTGGATTTCCAACAAACTATTTCCAGGTTAGGTTCAAAATTGTACACGAGGTCTACTGAAGCAGACGGCATAAAGCTGACAAATCACACATCACCTCCTCATCCTCTGGGTTGACTGTAGTTTCATCGTATATTCTCTGGTTTTCTATTGTCTTGGGAACTTCTTTCGGTGGAGCCTGAAAAAGAGAAAATATATAGAAATAAAAATAAAAATAACCAAATTAAAAGAGACAGACATCTTTCCGATAACGTTTTGCAACAAACTCTTCCATTTGCAACAATGACTACGTTTACATGCAGCCAATAACCCGTTCAAAACCGGAATATTAGCAATAACCCGGTCGCACAAGGCCATGTAAACACCGGCAAAAACCCGGATATGCTCATATCTCCGTTTTTAAACCCGGGATATTATACCTGGGGTACCCCTTTTCTAACCCGAAAATTTGGTCTTGTAAACGCGTTTCGGCATATCCCCATCAAAATGTGTGTTCTGCGCATGTTCTATTCGCAAGGAATCTTGGTCTTTTGAGTCTTTGGATACAGGAAGAAGAATCGGAAATTACGCATATTGCGTATTACGTCCAGACGCTAACCGTGCGTCGCTGTTTACATCGGGATATTGGCGACTGATTACACATTCCATGTATACAGGAGTAACTCTCTCTGCTCACGCATGTAAACGGGTTATCCCGAATGTTTCAGAAACCCAAATAGTTACCTTAACCCGACCATAACCCAAATTTTAACAGCTTGTAAACGTAGTCAGTAATGCTAATTTGATGCTACTGAGGTGGGCAATCAAAATGATACACGGGTAGAAATGTGAGTATTGTTTATATCAAAGTAATGCAGTTTTTTGTGCAAAAGAGATCGTTATTTTAACTTCCGAGTTGTGAACGAGTCCATGGTGTGAACTGAATGTGACAAGACAAAACAAACATGCATAGCAAGAATAACCCAGTCCATTTAATAGATCCTTCAAAACTCACATTACGCTTCAAACAGTCTGATGAATACTGAACAAAACCTTTAGGGTGCTTATTTAATAAACGTTTGACTTGGTCAATGAACTGCAGTGTTTGTTTGTTTAAGTCTTTTCTGTAATAGGCTTGGGCGATACAACGGTACCGATATTTATCGACTGTAAACCTTCTACGATAACGATATAAACATTTGCATTTGAATGCAAAAATAGTACAATCAAATGTTAGAGGTGTGTGTCAGGGAGCGTTGTCAGTGGAGCACGAGATGCGGTGATGATAAGTGACATTGTAGTTTAATGTTTTGTTAGTCTAGCCCACAAAACAGGCAGTTACTGCATTATTCAAAATAGTAGAGAAATACAGTAGCTCTCTGCGTAGATCATCTAGATTAGGTTAAAACCATCCACATTCAAAAAACAATATCGGTCGATCATTACTAACCCTGAAGAGAAGACAATGCTGAATAAAGTCATATTTTTTGTTCTTTTTGGACCAAAATGTATTTTCGACGTTTCAACAAATTCTAACCGACTCTCTGATGTCACATGGACTACTTTGATGATGTTTTTCTTACCTTTCAGGACATGGACAGTATACCGTACACACAGTTTCAATGGAGGGACTGAGAGCTCTCGGTCTAAATCTAAAATATCTTAAACTCTGTTTTCTGAAGATAAAAGGAGGTCTTACAGGTTTGGAACAACATGAGGGTGAGCCATTAATGACATAATTTTCATTTTTGGGTGAACCTTTTAAGATCCAGTTAAAGAAATGGCTCATTTATATCAGAGCTGTCAACATTAGCTTACAACAAGACCAATTCTCGCTAGTGTGTGTGTATGTGTTCATGTATTTGTCTGATGTTTGTCTGATTGTTGGGCCTGCTGTGTTTCTAATGTACATCATAGTAATATATGAATATATGTATGTTTAAATATGTATAAATATATATACATAGTGAATATCAAGGTTTAGGAGAGCCAGTCTGATTATAGATGGTATGAAACCAAACATACCTTATCTCCAAGAACTTTTCTCTCTTTCTTCTTTTTCTTTTTCAGTTCCAACTTTTGCTGAAAAACATAATCGACATCTTTAACAATTTGGAAAATGTATGTCGCAGAGTTGCACCTTCAGTGATTAAAGGCTGTGTCTCAGATTTTAGCGAGCTACAGGACATTCATAAAAGAGTTGTTTAAAATAATTGTTTTTAAGTGATCTAATTCCGTTTTTTGGCACCAAATGCGCATTTGGTCATCAGTGACAGGACCTTTCTGTCTTGTGATGCCCATTTTGCTGTCTATCCTGACAGCTCGCTAGGTTTGAGACACAACCAAATTATCCGTTCGTATGTGTTGCAATACGTGTGTATATGATAGTGAGATGTCACCTTTCTTTTCTCCTCCTTGAGTTTAAGGAACATTGAATGTCTGCGCTGCTTGTTTTTGATCTCAGACACGCTGAATGTGGGAGGAAAACAAGCTCCCGACACGGGTTTCATTTCTGTTTCTTCACCCTCCGCCTGATCCATCTCTTGCACCGGAGCTTCGTCGGGTTTTACCTTTCGCTTTACTTTCTTCGTTTTCCCCTTTTTCTTAGAAAAACTTTTTGAAGTTGTTGCCTCGTTAGATTCCATTTTCTGTTGCTTCTGTTCTGTCTGCTTCACGTGTGTGTTATACATTACTTCCGGTCGAACTGGAGGTTCTTGCTGCCACGTGAGTTGCTGTTATGTTTAGCGCCCTCTAACGGAGAGGCAGCCGACTGATCAAAGTACGACTTTTGTAATAACAACAACATTTCTAAGGTAACTCTTACACATTTATTTTGTAACTGTAAATACTCTGAAGAATTTTTGATGCAGGTATCTATGTTAGTTTTTGATTGGATAAAATAATTAAAATAGATGAATCTATGATCCTTTTTTAAACTGTAATACTGGATCAGATGTAGTTGATAACACTTTAAAGATGAGAATTCTTCTTGGGAAGTTCAATGTACATAAAGCAAAAATAATGTCTATTACTCCCTCTTTAAAGTTTTTCTGTAAAGAACTTAAAATATTTAATGACTCATTGATTTCAATCACTAGGAACAAGAAATTTATAAAAACGTCTCTCATATAAAAACAATTAATCATTATTTTTTTATTTAATTTAATGTTTTACCTTCCATGATGTATATTTGTTATATATGTATCCCCCATTTTGTTTGTGATCTGTTTGATATTAAGTATCTTTGTATGCTTGTTTTTGAAAGAGAAAAAAAAAAGTAAAAAACAAAAAAACAAAACAAAAAACAAACAACAAATATTGTTACAGGTACAGGTTATAACAGGTATTCAATTAATTCATTCTTTTTAATTCACCTTCTTAATTCATTTTTTTTTATTTCACTAGTTTTACAAGTAACTACAAAGACATGGCACACAACAGATTGAATTAAATGTGAATTTGCGTACAGAATAAATGTGTTTATTAAACAAACATCACTCCAGTGATCTTTGTTTTATATACAACTTCAAAAATATTTCTTTCAATTATCAAAAAAAAAAAACTGTTTTATTTTGTGTTTCACAGAACATATTAACATAAACAGGTTTGGAATGACATGTCATAAAGGTTTGATACAAAATAAAACAACTTTAAAACTTGGTTAAAAAACAAACTGTTTTTCTTTTGTTGATTAGGTTTTCAAAAGTGGTTAATGCATGCACAAAAGTCAATGTACTGAAGGTATTTTTTTCAGCAGTGTTTATACCCAGCCATGGCTTGACGGAAAGCTTTATAAATGACTGAGCTTTGAGAACATATCAGCCCACCAGCTCTGCCAGCCTGGCCACTGTCTCTGTTCAAGTCCCCCAGACATGCCCACTGGTCTTTGAATGCATAAGACACGCACCACTTTGAATGATCCTCATAGCTTCTGAACATCTGCGGTCCTGGAAGACGAACTCTGTCAATGTTCATCACGTGCCGGGGAAGTGAGCAGTTGGAGGGGAGCCGATGTGCCTGGTGCAGCCATGACTCCACCAGCAGATCTGTCCCCAATGCTTGAGCCACCCAACCAGTGTAAATATCTGTAGAGGAGTATAAGTTATACTTATTAACCTATTACTCTGTTTCATGTTAAATTAATAGTTTACCTAAAACTGTTTAACCAAACATCCTCTGATCACATAGTCACTTTTAATTTTTGTGGGACACAAAAACCACAAAATCTTGAAGCCTGTCTATTCTCCTTTGCAATTACAATGAATAAGGACTGACAAATTGTTTGCGGTTTACCAAGCCTCCTGAAGTAGATACAGCTTTGAGAGAAAAAAACAAAAAACAAAACAACAACACCAAACATAAAATGGTAAAAACCTTTTTTTATTTTTTCTCTGAAAGCAACTAGTGTTTGTTTGAGGAAAAAAAACTCGCAGTCCTCATTTATTGCTTTTGCATAGAAAAATAATCTCATGATTTCTAATTTTGTGTTTCACAGAAGGAATATCAAATGCAATTAATCATTTGGGGAATGATGGGGATTGAATTACGATGGAACAATGACAAAATCACATTATATTTCACTACTGTAGCTTTTAGCCTACTGTGTCATGATGGGAATAGTAAGAAATAATAAAATAACAAACTATTTAACACTGTAATAATATATTGTCTAGTGTTGTGTCTTGAAAAATATTCATATTATATAATGGTCATACGGTGGTATGTGAAAAAAACATGTAGGGACTGTACTTCTTGCACACTTGGATGGTTACATAACCATGGCATAATGCAATATCAATAAACTGCTGTAGGACCATCCGTCTGAATATATAGAAGAGTTTTTGCACTTGAGAGTTCTCACCATCCACATAGTTGTGTGATTTGGCAAAACTGAAAAAAGTTTGTCCTCGGACGGACTTCAGCTTCTGCAGACTTCTTCTGTTTTTAATGGCAGGTGTCTTACCATCACAAATCTGTGCCATGACTGCAAAGTCCGGGCGAAATGCCATAGGGACAGAGCAGTTATACATGCGTGGATTAAGATATGCTAACTGCCATGCTGTTAAAAGAGAGGAATACTTATTTCAGACTGTGAGCAATAAATCAGAAATATCCTATATACCGGTAATAAAAATTGCATGTGCTTACATATTTGAGGGAACTGTGCGTAGTTGTATGTAATACAGAGCAGAGTCTGTCCGTAGTATTTTCCTGTAGATGGGTAACTGTAATTTCTCTCTGGAAACGGAGGGAAATGAGGAACACTGTGTGTGAGCCAAAATCCCTGAGAGTGGTCAAACATCAGTACGCCTGCAAAAAATCATAGTGATGACAATCCACTTAAACCATACAGTTGGATACAATATTTACAAGTTTCGAATCTTGTTTACGTAATGTATCAGCTAGGTTTGAGGGTATGAGAAGAGCAAGAATAGGCCAATTCAAATACTGAAATAATGCCCACTTGCTTCACAAGAGAGAGAGAGAGAGATTTGTCCTTAACTATGCCATTTTTTCACAAACATGACTTATTAGGCATCGCCTTTGTGCTATAACTTTAAATACTAAAAGTGAAAAGGCAATATTAAGTGAACAAAATCAAATTAAAATCTAATATTGTTGTTGAAATCTGTAAATCTGTGTATTGTTGCAGAGCACATGATCGTGAGGAGCAAGGAGACACAGGAGATTTAGTCAACATGGAATTTTAATTCAAAGGCGTAGAAAACACAGGAACTCACAGAAGACGTTTAAGACATTTAACAGCGGATGGGAAACATGGGGCAGAACTCAATATCAATACACAGACACTGGTAGAACACAGCTGGGATCAAAATAACTACACGGGGAACACCTGGAACTGATATAACTAAGGACAGGAACAGGAAAACCAAATATGGTCGCAAGACAAAGTCTGACATGTATACGTTGTATATACATTGTCACACATAAATGTACCTTTTGTATGTCCATAGTTGCTTGGGTACTTCAGTTCTGGTGGAGCGTCATTGTAAACCATATAGACTGAGCCGTTAGACTGAAAAATGAAAGTACAGTCATCTGCAGTATAACATTTGTACAAATAAATGAATACAAAATGGAAAGATTTGAACTTTTGTAACAGTCCTAAATATTGTGGTAACTGCATACAGTAATATAAATAAGTAATATATTAGTATTCAAAGAGCATCTTACTGTATATCTGGAGTAAAGCTGTGTCAGTGTTCTTCCTAAAGCTCCTTTACTGCTGTTGACTGTATGTTTGCTCATCTGGAAATCCACGACTGATGGATCCAGATACATGTAATCCACTCCACTTCCCTTAACTTCCATCTTGTAAATGGGAAGTTTGTAAATAATGAACCTTTTAAAACAATATATGAGAGTTGCAATACTACGAAACCTTGAATATTTTGATACACATACCAGTTTATAGTAGATACAGTAAGATTGATTTCAACAACAACTGTCAAACATGTTTTCATAAACTAATCCTAAACCTGACAGCAAAGGTTTCATCTTACCAGTCAACAGGCTGACCATCCTCATTTAAACAGGATATCACTGCCTCTGAAAAACTGATAAAAAACAACAGCGTATACACACAGACTCGAAACAACCTTAACATCTCAGTCTGATTCAAAGTGAATAAACCATCTGTATTTCCTGCTTAAATGAAAACAGAGAGACGCTTTCTCGCGTATTCCAAGCTGTGAAGTCAAAATAGCTGCTCTCATGTCAAAAAGAGGAAGTTTGTCTTATGACCGAGATCCTGCAGCTGTAATAGTGACAGTGAAGCAGCCTGAATATAGCAGGGACTGGGGAAATGAAAATCTGCTTCTTTAAAAAACTAGATTTTTTCCCCCTCAAACCAGTAAAAAAGTCAGTAAATTAAGTAATATAAGTGTGTTGTTACAACCTATCCCCACCACCAGATTTAATTTATTATTTATGAATAAACCCTGTAAAGTCTAACATGTGAAATAAGAGTCTTAAAATGCATATAGAGTATGTAATTTTTTTTTTAAATGGAACTTTTTAAAACAAACTTTTACAGAGTCTAACATATTTATTCTATATTAAATACAATATAAAAACTACTATGAAATCTATATGTTTTGCTTGGCTCTTCAGTTCTGGACTGAAAAGTGAAAGTAATCTTAAATATAGAGCCAACACTCGAGGAGGAAATGTGATTTATTGGTGCAGTTGCCATATCGTGAAAGAAGAAATTCTGATAATGTATATCAACATCTTACAGTACAGCAGTCTGCTTTCATAAAATGCTTATACATATTATTTGTCACTCTATATATCCCAATAATATGCCTAAGATGATATATAATGATTAGTTTTATGGTCAACATAGTTTTTGTGGTGAGCAAAACATATTATGCAGTACAATTAAATGATAATTTATAGATAAACGAATTTCTCAAAAAAACATACTCGGGTTACCTGAGCTACGGGAACGAATGCGTTTTGCTTAAGACACTATGGGGAAAACTCCTTTTTCTTCCATGACTGATGCCTTTTTAATAACACAGTTATAACAACAACTGTGTAATAGCGGAGATGCATGAGCCTATGACAACGAAGACCACCAGAATGGGTCGGGCCATCTGGCAATATAATCAGAGTAACAGAGTACATCCCTGTCGATACTTCACTCGTACTGCGTCTTGCTTAAGATGCTATGGGAAACCTGTCTGCCTGTATGGGGCGAAACACTAGGAAGCGCCAACAGAGTTATTACCTTTACTCTGAATGGAGTAGAAAGCACTTTAGGTTTGTAACATTGGCTTGTCTTCATGATGGCCTTGGAGTCACCGGGCTCAAATGTGAGGCAGGTGGGGCTCACAGAGAGCGCCTGAAGATCTCCTATACGCTTTACCAATAATAAATGCCAGTAGCAGAGTGGTTTTCAGGGAACAAAGGTCAACAGACTATAGTGGCTCAAAGGGAGGGTTTTTTACTGTCCCATGTAGGTGTTGGGGCGAGGTGGGTTGAGGCTCCTATACACCTTTAAAAACCGAGAACGGCCCTGTGTGTGACTGTATGTAGCGAATTTTTTGTGTGTTTGTCCCCTTTCAATGAAAATGAGCTTTTGTCTCCCTTTTCAGAAGAGTGCGGAGCTTCAAGAGCTCATGCTCGTGGTTTAACTGGTTGTGACCATGTTACTGACCACATATTGCTTCCAAATGCAATTTTTAACTACCACATTCCTATTTACGATGATTCTGGTAGCAAATGAAGGCATCATTAGTGAAAACAGGCAGAGACAATAGCCCTGTTTCCACTGTCGGGCCTGTGCGAGTCAGAGCTTTAAATGGGCCAGACGGGGCTATTAGAATAACAGCCCCGAGTATAATGTCATAGTAGTGAGATGTCTGAAACTACTAGTTTGGAGAGACTGTTTATGATTTATTGGGATTAGAAAACAATGAGTAGGTGTATTTTTACCATTGTAGGCTGGTTGTTTTCACACACTGTGGCCACACAACTGTGTTCAAACACCTTATAAAAGTGATTTTTGCATTCTATGGCACCTTTGAAGAAACACAGTCACTCTACCAAGTTAAGAAGAGTCACCCAACCCACACAACTGGCACACAAAGGGACAGCTTACAAATACAGAAAAAATCCACCAAAATAACTAATACAAAACAAAAGACAATGATAATAATAGCGACTATGATAAATTATTATTGCTACTACAACATAAAAAAACTAAAACGAGAAGGAAACACATCAAACTCACAATGACAAACCAACACATACACAATAAATTATAACAAAAACAGTACAAAAAACAAAAACAACTGAGCGCAAAGTAACCAAACTCACATAGAGCACCACTCACAACAATTAAAACACAATAAAGGCATTTCAAGGCACTTTTGTTCAGAGCTCATGGATGCAGCCTATATATTTCGCTAACTGCCCAATGATAGCACAACCAATGAACAACTAGCCAAAGAATTGTAAGCAGGAAGAGCTTCACTAGCCCGGCAACATTTGTATTTATATTTTAAATTCACGTCACAATATGTTGTTGTGCATTTATTTCAGGTTTATAATTCATCAAGAAACAACACAGGCACTACATTTCCTGTTTATCTGTTTAAACATTCAACAAACCAAATTTTGAATTTACAAACATATTTATTATTTTTTGTGTAACCACACAAGTAAAATAAAAAATAGAAAACTGTTGAAATGAAAACATCATTCTTGTCTCGGATAAATATATTAATAAATTTACTTCAAAAATGTGTATGTGTTCATCTTTATAACTTCTTTGTTTGAATTCATTTATAAAAGCAATATAAAATAATAATGGTCACATTTGTTAAAATTTCAGTTCGTTTCAGTTGAAAGGTGTTTACAGTAGTTTTTTTTTTTGAGTAAAAACAACACAATTAACATCAAAGAACAATTAACTTCATCCCCTTACTATAAGGATTTAAGTTTAGAAAAAAAAAACCTGAATCATATAATCATGCATGTAAAATATCTGGGATTTCATCAAGAAAATTAATTACATTTAATGATCCTTTTTTTTTTAGCTATTAACACAAAAGGTAGGAAGTCAAACAGCACTGTAATGAGGACCAGGAAGTAGATTTTTTAGCAGTCTGAAAAAGCACCATTTATTGCAGTCTACACTCACTTTTGTTTCATCTTCTAAAACACCGTTTCACAAACCGCTGTAGACTTACAGTGCTGTGCTGGCTTTCAAAAACAACAATTCACCAACTGATCAGGAATCACATTGTTAGTTACAGAATGAAATAAATAAACTGAATTTATAGCAGCACAAAGCACTGTCATTCTGACAGGATTCCTGCAAACAAAGCCCTAATGCGTTGAGCATTAATAGCTGTAAACCACAGCAAATACATCATTTTCAGACACTTGATCATTTGTGCTGTTATCTCAATACACTTTTTATCTATTAAAAACCAGAAAAACAAAAAGGAAAAATAAACACCAACAAACTAATAAAAATCACACGGCAACCTCCCGCTCATTTCTATTCAAAAGTACTTCATGCGTTACACAAAAACATCTTCAAGAATAGTGTTCCATTTATCATTTCATGTTATTAAACTGAGCATTTAATCTTAAAAGCTGTAATGATTTATGTACAAGCACACAAAGTGAAGGTAAAATCTGAACGAACATGTTAAAACGTAGGTAAACTAAAAACAGTAGATAGACCTGTACAGCAGAATGAGACCTTAAAGCAATAAATTCCCCATGTTTCTTTATTAAGATGGATAAAACGTATTAGTTCTGCCTGCAGTTACCCTGCTGTGATTGTCTTCCATGCATCCATGTGACTGCAGCAGCTACGAGACGTTACTTTTTAAGTGCTGGGTTTGGAGAGGCTTGACGTGATACTCATAGATCTTCAGTGCAGGACCCAGTTTTATTGACAGTCCGGTCAGAACGTCATTTCGAGTCATTAATAAAAGGGATTTGCCATCGATTTCCTGTCGGGGAAAGTGGAACAAAAATGATACAGGAGATAAATAATACAACTATATTATCTATTGATAACATGATGGTCTTTTAAAATTATAAAGCGCCGCTCCATTGATCTAAGAAACTGCAGAATTACGGTCAATTCCCATTTATTTATTTTTTTATATACAGCTGACTTTGAATGAGAGATCAACATGAAAAAGGCATTGTTGAAATGTAAATGTAAATACAAACCATGTTATTACTGTACATTATTTTTGTTGAGAACTGGGGGTCAGGCCTTTCGAGAAACGTTTGGGAGAAATGCAAGGATAAAATGTCACTGCATTTATAATGGTTGGAAAAGTAAAGGCTTTTTTTGTTCAGTCGAGAATGTTTTGTAAAGTTTCTATTGCTTTTTCTGTTATCAACATTTATTGATTTAGACGTTTTCTCCAAAGTGACTCTTAATTCAATTATTAAATACGCAAAAAAAAAAAAAAGAAAAGAAAGAAAGAAAAAGTGTGTACACACAGTATATTCACAGTATTATATCATATGAATCTGGTTAGTGTGTAGAAATATTTAAAAATATATATTTCTATTAAAAAATAAAAATAAGTAAGGAATTTAGGAATATAACAAAATATCCTACCTGATCCTTGAAAGCGTTGGCTTGCTCCTCAAACCCTGTGGCTTTAAAATAATTGACCACATCTGCTACGGCCCAGTGGGCTGGATCAGAGACCTGCCCATTCTCCACAGAACTGTTGGGGAGAGAAAACGTTTTCACTGAGGCATTCGCATAATTCCACCCCAAAAATTACATTTTGTCATTATTTTCTCACTCTCAAACACATAGGACTATCTCCGGAAAGTAATTGAAGATATTTTTAATGAAATCTGAGAGATTTCTTCTCCCTCCATTAGAACTCTGAAACTTCAAAACGTCCATAAAGACATCATAAAATGAATCCATATAAATCAAGCAGTTTGAATCGACATGAAGAGGAGTTATTTTTACTTTAGGGTGAACCAACTAAAATAGGTGTCCAGAGAAATCACACTGTCTCTGTAACAGCACACTAGAATATATGAGTTTTTTTTAGTCAAGACACTGTTCTATGCATTTTACAAATTCGTATATGCTGATATTGGGTTGGTTGAAATGTTTTCAGTGGGCAGTGTTTTGGAGAGAGGATGTGTGCCTAAATTTCTCTTCCGTTAAAAACAGTTGCCATACAAATGATTCTTTTCAGTCTGGCTGCCATGACTCTTCTTGTCAAAATAACTGAGAGGCTGAAGAGTGTAAAGCATATTTATTCAAATGTGAGGTTTGTTCGTTTTTTTTCTTCTGGAATTTTTTCATACAAACAATCCAAAACTGGTCCATTAATTGGGAACAAGAAATTATTATTTTTTTAATTTCTACAATGGAAGTAACAGCAACTTGGCTAAATAAATGGGTTGTGAAGGTAAGTTCTGCTTTTCTGAGTCAGAGCCAGGGATGAAATTATATTTCTGGCCTTGTGATGAAAAGGCCCTGCTAGTTTTGACCAAGTACAGTCAAAATCACTTCCTGCGTAAGATGAAAGAGTAAAAAGTACAGCAACAACATACAATTAAGATGTCAAGACATTAATAAATGTTTCTCACTCAAACTCAATTGTTAAAACACTTGGACTCCAATATTATCCAATATTACTCTGTACACATACCTTTTGGCGTCCACTGATCCATTTTCCTTGGTTTCCATGACTGCTGGATGAATAATAATAATAATAAAAAGGTTTAACACATGCAAATATAGTCTATCATCACTGGTGTAGTTTTTAAGAAATACTACAGTATGACATTATTACTCAATTTCAATAAACTGTGTCATGTTTAAGCATATAATAAATAACTTCTTTAGGTGGATAACGGAGGCTCTGTTTTTATATGAACAATAAGAATCGCATTAATCTGATTTATTGCTCACCTGTATGTCAGAGAGGTGAGACTAATCTTTTCCATTAGATGTGAGTTGTTTCCTCGTGTCCTGCTCATTCCCTCCTCATCAGTCTCCTGCTGTGTAGAGCTGCCCCATCTTCAAGAAATCCACACACGTTTAGAAATAAACTTAGAAAATTGATTCTGCAATCAAAAAGATGATAAACCAAAAAGTTTAGGACCACAAAACAGACAAGAGATAAAAGTTAAACATGTAAGGTTATCTGTCAAATAAACAAAACAAAAACATTTTATTAACAACTAAAATATATTAATACTACCGTCATTATTATAAAATGACTATCATCGCAATTTTGAAATAAAAACATACTGCATTTCCAAAACAGCTTGTGCAAATATAATGAGCCAAATATCATTTATGAGACGTTATATAAGCATTTTCCTTCATATTTGAGGTTTGACAGGTTCGGTGTCTATGAAGAGAAACACGATGAACAAAATGACAGCCATAATTTTTAAAGCAAAAAATAGATTTTTTCATTGTAAATAAAGTATTTAATAATTTATTGTAAATAAAGTGTATACTTGTAAATACAATAATTGTAAAATGCCGTATCAAATATAGTTATAGCAGGACTAAATGTTATCTGTCGCTGAATCTGTATTCTGTCTGGTTAAACAGAAGTATTGGATCATCAAAATATCCATTTAATATATTACAAGTGTTTTCATGATAAATTTCGACAGTGTGGTGATTAATAAAGCAGATGATAAACTCATTAGCTAGCTAGCTTCCATTAACTCAACATTTATGACATTTGCCGTCTTTCTGAGCAAACAAAACAACAATTAACAATTATTTGGATGAAAAGCTTTTTTCTTACCAATTTAACAGATGTTTTATGTAGATTGTTTGAATGTTACTGATTCTCGATCATTGAAACAATATTACGCTTTTTTCCCCCCAGCACATTCCGACTAATGCAGGCGCGGGGCTTTATGGGTAATGTAGTTTCGAATGATGGGAAATGTAGTTGTTCACACATCTCTTCAATAATGAATATGCAATTATACGCAGTTATCAGTTACGTTAAGAAAAAAGTAAAAAGGTAAATCAGCATCTTGACAAGGTATAAACATGCATTACTTAGGACGGACAGTAATTCACTTGTTTCTGTGAACTTCTGAAGGTAGTGACCTAGCCTTCTGATGTGTAATATAATTTTTCTTTCAATTTCCATTTCCATTTTCCATATATAATGAGCAAATTCATAATTAACCATATTTTAAAACCAACACAATTATCTTAAAAAAGAAAAAAAAAATGTAACAAAAATGTTTGTATTTATCTTTTGTTTTGTTTGTCTTTACAAAACTATGAAATCTTGAATCATACTTCCCTAATTAAGCCTGGTGATTTTAAAGATGATTTTAAGACACACTATTTAACAAAAATTGACTGAAAAAAAAAAGATGATTATTATATTTAAAAAAATATATTTTCTTTCTGCCATTATAAATTACTGAAATGATATTATTATGGCACATGATGAATTAATACTTTTGATACATAGCTTTTGTTTTGCAACATAATGCAACTGAACTATGAGATCTGCACAGAGATAAGGTGAATAGGACAAAGCGATTCCCTGTAATGTATTATGGAATATAACCAATTGGCATCCAGAGATGGATTTACTTGTTTTCTTTTCTTTTCTTTTTTTTTTTTTTTTTTGCAACTTTATTTATGATTTTCAACAAAACATTGACATAAGTTCAGCATTTCTTACAAAAGTTGTGTTCACTCCACCCCCCACCCCCATCCAGGTGGCATCCCCACAAAAAAGAAAACAAGTATACACAACAAAAAATTAAAATAAAAATAAAAAATAAATAAATAAATACAAATTCCAAACAGTCAGAATGCGGGCATTGAGGAGACTAGGGACGGCAGTCAGAGAGAAGTGCAAGAAACTAAATTACCAACAAATAAAAAGACAATGAGTCAAGCAAAAGGCAGATTCTTGATATGAGTTATGAACGGTGACCAGGTTCTGTCATATTTACCCTCCAAGCCGTGCACTGTATACCTAATCTTTTCCAGAGCTAATCCCAACATCACCTCTCTAATCCAATGGACATAAGAAGGAGGGTTTTTCGCCTTCCAGTTGCAATTTTATGGAGGTGGGAGAGCTTTAGCTCATCACGTGCTTCACCGAAGATAGCTATCAAGGGGTCAGGCCGCAGTGTTTCGCCAGATATAACTGACAGTGATTGAAAAATTGATGACCAAAAATCATACAAAGATGGACATGACCTAAAAAATGTGCCCCAAAGAAACAGGGGAATAGTGACATCTAGAACAGTTTGGTTCAACATTAGGGTATAATTTAGACAGTCTTTCATTTGAGTAATGCAATCTGTGGACAACCTTAAATTGAATCAAGCCATGTCTAATACAGAGAGAAGATGTGTGTATGCGCTGTATGGTATTTTTCCAGATGTCTTCCGGTATCATTTCTCCGAACTCTCCTTCCCACGCTACCCTGATTTTTGTCCCATGTATGAGGGCAGCTATCAAGAATTAATGTATAGATCTTTGATATTGCTCTTTTAGTAGGTTGACTCACATTAAAAACTAAATACAGTAGGTCTTTAGAGGGTGGAGATGGGTACCCTGAGAAAAATTCCGAGCCTGAAGGTATCTAAAGTGGTGAGACTTAGGTAAATTATTGTTTTCACATAAAGATTTAAATGAAACAAAGCCATCCTCAGTGAAGAGATCTCGAAAGAAAACCAAGCCACTTCTGTGCCAAGCTGCAAATGCATGATCTATTTGAGATGGTACAAAAAGATGATTAAACATTATTGGAGAGAAACTACATGTATTTATCAAATTAAAATGTTTCCTGAATTGAATCCAGATCTTAATCGAATTCTGAACCACCAAATTTGAGTTCAGCTCAGTTAATTTAATATTTAGTGGGAGAGGGGCAGTTAAGATTGAAATCGGAGAGACTGGGAGTGTAGCTTTCAGTTCCATATCAGTCCAGACTGGACCCTCCTTATCTGTGAACATGGTTATCCAGTATGTCAACTTAACAATATTGGCTGCCCAATAATAAAACAAGAAATTAGGTAAACCCAAACCCCCATCAGACTTAGCTCTCTCCAGGTTTGCTTTCTTCATATGTGCAGGTTTTTTGTTCCATATGAACAAAGAGATACAGCGGTCCAACTGAGCAAAATAGGATTTGGGGAGAAAAATGGGAATCATTTGAAATAAATAAAGAAACCTGGGCAGTACAGTCATATTCACTGCATTTATCCGTCCTGCCAGGGAGAGTGGAGTTTTTGACCACCTATCCAGATCAGTTTTGGAACGATCCAAAATAAACCTGTAGTTATACTGGAAAATAGCCTTAATTGAGTCAGCTATTTCTATTCCCAAATAAGTAAATTTTTCATTTTCAATTTTCAAAGGCAAATTTTCATAAGTGATCTGTTTTGCCAGATTATTTTATGAAAACAATAAAGATTTTGACAAATTAACTTTATACCCCGATATGTTACTAAACTTTTGTAGCCAATAGAGAAGATGGGGCATACTCTCAATTGGATCTGAAATCTGTAAAAGGCATCAGCATAGAGCAAAGTTTTATGTTTTATTTCACCCCTGGATATACTCTTTATCCTCTCATCAAATCTGATAGCAATTGCCAGTGGTTCGATCGCAATGTCAAACAGGAAGGGCGACAGGCAGCAACCCTGTCTTGTTCCCCTGTAGAGCGGAAAGTATTCCGAGATCAGACCATTTGTCCTGACTGCCGCCATAGGTGTTGAATATAGAACTTTGATCCACCTACAGAAAGTAGGCCCCATGCCGAATTTTTCTAAAACTGCGAAAAGATAGGTCCATTCGATTCTGTCAAACGCCTTTTCAGCGTCAAGGCTCAGAATAACTTCTGGATGTATCATTGAATGGGGGGAAAATATCACATTAAATAGTCTTCTCACATTAGAAAATGATTGCCGTCCGGCAATGAAGCCTGTTTGGTCCTCATCGATAATGGTGGAAATAATAGGGTCTAACCTTTGTGCAAGAGTTTTGGTTAAAATCTTATAGTCACAGCACAGAAAGCTTATTGGTCTGTATGAACTACACTGTACAGGATCCTTATCTTTTTTAGTAAGACTGAAATCGTGGCCTGGGTAAGCGTCTGCGGCAAATTTCCAGCAGCCAAAGCTTCATCATAGACTGATTTCAGGATGGGTATGAGTTTAGAAGAGAATTCCTTGTAAAACTCCACGGGGAAACCATCCGGACCTGACTCCTTTCCTGTCTGAGACAACTTGATGGCACTCGCTAATTCCTCAAGCAACAATGGCTGTTCTAAAGATGACTGAGCATCTGGAGAAAGCTTGGGGAGATCCAGCGAATCAAGAAATGAGTAGATCTCAAACGAGTCACTACCCACCTCTGATTGATATAGGGTAGAATAAAATTGTTTAAACTGATCATTAATGACTCGGGGATTGCGGGATATCGAGTCAGCACCTATTTCAATTCCTGAAATCATTTGTTCAGCCGACTGCTGTTTGAGCTGTAGTGCAAGGAGCCTCCCCGCCTTATCGCCATGCTCATAATATACCTGTCTGGATTTAAAAATATTTTTTTCGGCTTTCCACGTCATAAGCGTGTTAAATTCTGTTTGCAGCAGTAATTTCTCCTTGAAAAGATCTGACGTAGGTAAAAGAGCATAGCGCTTGTCAATATCTGCAATTTTGTCAGCCAGTCCTTTAAGTTGTTTAGAACGCTCCTTATCTCTATGTGCCACATAAGAAATAACTTGGCCCCTAATATAGGCTTCCATAGACTCCCACAATACTCCCCTTGACACATCCTGAGTGTCATTAATTTCCAAAAAGAAGTCGATCTGATTGTTGAGAAAAATTTTGAAGTGTTTACATAAAAGTAATTGGGGATCTAACCGCCATGTTCGTTGGGGCGCTACTTTGTCTGGTAAAAACTGGTATTTGGTGCTGGTAATTAAGGGTAATAACTGGTTATCGATAATAAATTAATCAATCCTGGAGTAGCTATGATGAACAGGGGAGAAGAAAGAAAATTGCTTCGTACCTGGATTTTTTATACGCCAAGGGTCTGATAAACCATAAGAACGAAGGAGAGAATTAATAGCCACTGCAGCTGACGAGAGAGTATTGTTCGACCTTACGCTTGACCTGTCCAACTGAGGATGGAGGACACAATTAAAATCTCCACCTAGAATTAGTTTGTAGGAGTTAAGGTCTGGGAGAGTCGAAAAAAAATTAAGAAAGAATTGTGCATTGTCCCAGTTAGGTCCATAGATATTAGCCAATATTAATGGTGTGTTAAATAGCTGGCCCACTACAACAATATATCTGCCATTAGCATCTGCTATTACTTCAGAGTGGATTTATTGTTTTCTATATGCACTGCATAATATGAAAACAAACAACAACAACAACAACAACAAAACGTACAAGCATCTTTTACAAGTATACTCACAACAGTACTCTGACAAACAGGTGTGACAAAAGGCATTGCACAATAAACCATTGTAAATCATTTTCTTTTATTCAGTGTCAAAATAAATTGTCCCAAAATTGGACATCATAAGCTCTACAGCAGATATACCATTTCTCTTAAAAATAAAAGTATTCACATGGTCCATATAAGAAGACAGATGGCTGTAGAAGGTACACAAATCAAAGGCATCTTTTCATTACAATTTCAGTGCAATCCAAGACTGAATTGTGTGGAATATCAGGATCATATAGAATTAATCTGCATTACCACCGTTTAAGGAGATATTTTACTTGATTTTTTAAAACTTGCTTTATCTTTTGATATTTCTAAACAACCAAAAGTTTTCTTTGGCACACATATTCCACATATGGTGCATACACAATTAAACATAATGTGGAATTGAGTTTTTCTCATTTATTAATACTAAACATATATACTACTTTTCCTTTGTTTCAAAATGTTCAATGTAGGAAAAATAGGCTTCATTGTATATTCATTGTATAAATTAATTAACATATAATGATTCAAACGGAAGATTATGTGATCTTTTTCTTTAATGCAGTAGACTACACTTCACTGGTAAAGGAATAAAGCACTGTGGAAGGAATTGTGATGTTCTTGGATTCAACTTTGAAGAAGCATATAATGAGACAAAATAAATGTAAAATGTAAAATTCTATTAAAGCCTTTACAGAAATTCTAAAACTCCAAGAATTCTTTTGTACATTTCTCTGTGACAGATACCCGGATGTCTTCCTCATCGTACTCGTCAAAGTTACTCGTGTCTCCAGGTCCTCTGCACTTTGGTATGATGGGGGCATCAATCTGTAAAATCAAAAATCCACTAGCTTACAAAAGAGCAGTTACCAAGAACCAGTTATTAAACTGAAACCTTAATGTTAAAAACAAAAGGCCACACCTTCTTCTCGTAGATTGCAATCCAGTCTGTTGTAGCGAACCATCTGTGGTTTTTGATGTCGTTGACTGCATTTTTTAAATTGCCAAACCTTTTTGTGAGGTCCACCTGCAGCAGATTGCGCAGAAGATCCTTCAGGTCCGAACTAAAGTGTGAAGGAAATCGTACCTGTGGAAATAAAATATTCACATCTGTTGGAAATGTATGGAACATTCGGGGATTTGATAGTTTCATTGACATTTTGTTTATTATTTTTCTTTTTCCCTGACTGTCGGTCATTTTTTACTTTTGTTAGCAGAGGTTTTAAAGAGGTCGTACAGTATGCATTTATCAAACCTTAAATTAGGATTGAATATTCAATAAAATGCAGAAAAATTATAGCCATGCACTGAAGAAAGTGGATTTACATTATTTATATATGTGCACCAGTTGCACTCCAATTAAGTATTTTGTTCACGTGACTGCAAAAACAATGAATTAAATTATTTTAAAATGACCAAATAATGTACTCTCATAACGATTTTATGTGTGAAAACTGTTTTGTTACATCACTGAATTATACGATTTTACTATCTAACAACTAACTAACTAACTGTTAACAAACAATAGCACATATTAGCATAATAAATGATAATTTTGCTTCTTAGAAAATCATATTTTATACCTTTCCACCCTTTGCCTAAGTAAAATCTCCACTCATCATCACAATGGTAACACAGTGTAAATGAAATGGTTCTAAGTCCCAACATAATTAAACATGATCAAGTCTCCCCCTTTTCTCATCTTGCTGAAAACACACACACACACACACACACACACACACACACACACACACACCAAAAAATGACCAAAAATATTTTCTATCCCCTAACCCAATCCTAACCCTAACCCTACCCTATATATAGTTTTAACATTCTCATACATAGTAAAATATATATATATACATAATATCACTTCCTCAGAAAAGTATTTAATTTCCTGTTGTGCTCTCACATCAAAACCAGCAACATATTCTGTTTTGAACTGTTTCAGCAGATCTGTGGATATGTGGAGGTGATTTCTTTTCACTGGACAAAACATATGGATAGAGGACTCATATTTTAACCAGAAAGCAGCAGTTTGAAGTTTAAGAGGTCTTAATGATTGATTTGTTTATCACAAACATCCAGCTTTCTGCTTGACAAGTTATGAATTGATAGATTGGAGTCGTGTGAGGATCTCAGCCGTTTGGACTCTCATTCTGATGGCACCCATTCACTTCAGAGGATCAACTGGTGAGCAAGTGATGCAAAGCTAATTGTACCAAATCTGTTCCAAAGAAGAAATAAGCTACATCTTTGGTGGCCTGAGGGTGAATACATATTCGTCAAGTTTTGATTTCAGGGTAAATTTGTCTCAAAACACATGATGGCATTAAAAAATTATTTCTTTTTTTTACTTATTCTGATACAGCAACCTAATTTTATTGTACTGATGGAGCCAAATAACTTGTGTAAGAATCGAAATACATTTACATTTAGCTGATGTCTTATCCAAAGCGACTTACAATTGCTATATACACTATATGTCAGAAGTCACACGCACGTGTTTTATCCACTGCGCCAACACCACCCCATAAGGACAGAATACAGATATACAGTAGGGCCAACACCAAGATGGAATTTTACTGGCAATTACAGTACAGTAATAAATAAAATAAATCATAGTAAAAATGACAGAGATTTTTCTGACCTTGCCAGATACAATTTTCTCATAGATCTGAATAGGTTGATCAGCAAAGAAAGGTGGATATCCAGCAGCCATTTCGTAGATCAGAACGCCCAATGCCCACCAGTCAACAGCTTTGTTGTAGCCCTAACAAAGAAAGAGAGAAAACATGAAGGATTTGTTTCACTTCTAGATGAGTAAGAACTGCTGCCGTGTTTTCTTACCTTACTGAGAATGATCTCTGGTGCCAGGTATTCTGGTGTACCACACAACGTCCAGGTTCTGCCTTTGACTCGCTTGGCAAAGCCAAAGTCTGTTACCTAAATCACATTCACATTTAAGAGATATAATTAAAATAGCAATTACACAACCCAAGTGCAGGCAATATTTAAGTGACTTGCACACCTGTATGTATCCCTGATGATCGATGAGCAAGTTTTCAGGTTTAAGGTCTCTGTAGATGAGGTCTAGAGCATGAAGATACTCGAATGTAAGAACTATCTGAGCAGCATAGAACCGTGCGTTCTGCTCGCTATGAGGAAAAATGATGGTTATTTCATTTATAAGAGGAAAAGACAGGCAAAGGCTGATGTTTATTAGCTGTTTACCTGAATCTTCCAATGCGTCTCAGATGTGAGAACATCTCACCGCCTTGGATATACTCCATCACCATGTATAAATTTGAATGATCCTGTTAAGGTTATTTAAATTAAATCCTCATAATGCTGTGTAATACAATTAGTTTCTGTTTTTATGCAATAATGTTGATTTCTTTTCAGTAGCTTTAGCTACATCTTAGAATCCATATAAGTTGCATGTGTACCTTAAAAGCGAACTCCAGCTTCACAAGGAACGGAAAGGACACTGCTTGTAATATTTTCTTCTCGTTTAATGTGTGTTCTATCTGTTTAAGCTTCACCACCTGAAAAATCACCAAAAGCAGGAAGAAATACTGAATAAAAAAGAAACGAAAACTAAAATTCTACACATTTCAAATACTAAAAATATATTGTTTTTAACATACTAAAAGCATTTCTTATGTAGAACAGTGTAAATAAGTAAGGTACAACGGGGCTAGATGCTTCTTTTATTAATCTAATTTAACTTTAAAATTCTAATTTGTGAAAAAGGCTAAAGAATGAATGAGTGATATAGTGTGTACAGTGTTTATTGGCAATTACTGAAAAAAGAAAAATATTGGAATTAATAGGAAATCTTTTGTTTTAAAAGATATGTGATAATTTTAGGGATTCTCATGACATACTTTGCATTATTTTGATATATAAAAAAACAACATTTACCCTTTTGTACCCTATTTCTAAAAACACCATCAGGCAATATTTGTGGTTTTAAAACTATTGCAAAGTAATATTTGTGGTTTTGATGAAACTGTTTTAGATTTCAGTTCATGAAGAAGTGGGATCCAGACACAGTGACTTTAGAAGAACCCACAGTTATCGATTCATATGTGACTCATTCCGCCAGCATACAGTAGCTAACATTTTAATGCATGATCCTCTCAAAATAATATATTTTGGTTTGATATTTGGTTACATGACACTCTAGCAGTCTTGACTGTGTGACAGTGAAAACATGATGAGGCTGCTCGCTGCGGTTTGATCTTGTCAGCAGAGGAAGTTATAGTTTCCTCCCTGCTCTGTAGATATATTTGCCATTTCACATTATGTTCTGACACATGAAACAAGACTCAACTGTGTCAATTAACCTGCTTCTGAATTCCCTATAATTCCAAAATAATAATCAGTTTCAGTGTTGAAAATGTAAGAAATAGTTAGCTGTAAATTTGATTTGATATAATTAAAGTCAATTTTATAACCCAATTTAGTTTAGAGCATACAAAACATAAAAATGCATTTAGTTGAATTATATCATTCTTTATAGGGAACATCGGGATTCAGCTATTTAGAAATTTCATCTAAATAGAAGTATGCAAACAGAAACCATGCTCATTACCATTCGCAAATCAGTTTTTACATTTTTCAGCAAAAATGTTTTCTGTAAACCAGATTATATAAAAATCTAAACAAATTACATTTATTTTACAATGTTTTGTATGAACAGAATTTAAGGTGTTAAATCCAAATAAGTGAAACTTTACATTTGCCAAAATTATTAGAACACTAGTTAATACAACTATACATTTCCAAACATTCATTTTACCATTGATTGTATAAATCCAGTGAGATTTTTGTTTGATAACAGCCATTGCTCCACACAGAGATCTGCTCCTCATCCAGTCTGTCTGGAATGACGTGAAGAAACAGAACAAACTGAGGCAGAAATCAATCCAGAAAAACTGTGGAGACGTCTCCAAGATGCTTCAAGAGATCTACCTGCAAAGCTACCTGAAAAACTATGTGCAAGTGCATCTCGAGCAAAAGCTCCTGCTGAAATGTTGATTTCATTTAGTTCATAGAAGTTATTTGATAAAGAAAATATATTTACACAATTATTTTTGACAGCATCTTAATTTTATAGCATTTTTACACAAGTGCCTTAAACGTTTAACAGTACTGTAGCTTTGGTTTCTTGATGCGTCTTGATGACGTTGCCACAGTTCTTCTGGATTTAGTTTGTTTCATTCTAGACAGACTGATGATGATCAGATCAGATCTCTGTGTGGAGCACTACCTGCTATCAGACAAACATCTCACTGGATTTTTACAAATAATGTATATTTGGAAATTTAAACTGATATTTCCTACTGACACACTACAGCAAAAGATAGAAACAAGTGATTCAAAGCCTTTTTTTCCCTGGTGAAAATACTATGTGGTGTTCTAATAATTTGGGCCACCACTGTAATTTGCGTAGCTAACTTATTTGCAGAAAACATACAGTAAATAATAAATTGAGATTACATAAAAATTAAGTAATAAAGAGCAACTTAAATATGCACAGCAAAAACTTACAATATCAAGTTTGATTCAAGTCACTGATAATAATAATCACCCACATGTATAATTAATCGCTTATTGAACGATAAATATAAAATCAACGTATTGCTAATTGCTCTAATTTGTACATTTGTACATTGCTCCATTGACATGGAGGAATGGGACTTTTCCAGCTGACCAAAGCTAAAAACAATGACATCAAATCAGAATCCACAGATGAAAGAGCTGAGCCTTTAAAGCAGCAGACAACATAAAAATAGAGCATAATAAACTCATTCATAATAAACAGAACAAGAACAGGTCTTAAATAATTTACTTTTGAGTTTATGGAACTTATTATGCTTATTATGTTCCCTAAAATAACAAGAACGTCCTTAATTGTTATGGTGATACAAGCATTTTCCCCCCATATCTTCATAGTGAAGTCTTATTCTTCTTGGAAAACCTAAAAATAAATACTTTCAAAATATATACATTCAGCATTTCCCAAAGCCCCAGGATGTACTCATTAAGAGACTGTGTTAAAGAATGTTATATCTCATAAACAAATACCTTGCACAGAGGACAAAAATCAATTGCTGGGTCCTGTAGGAGATATACAACACAGCATGCATACTCACTTTTTCTTTGTCCAGAATCTTCATAGCGTAGTATCGTCCCGACTGTCTGTGCTTGACAAGCATTACTCTTCCAAAAGATCCAGTGCCAAGAGTTTTCAGTCTGTCAAAGTCATCTAGACACGATGTGCTCTGCAGAACCCAAGTCAGAAGTCAACAATAGTTGTGCTAAAAAAACAACTGTCTACGACTATCATGTTTATTGTAATAAAGCTCCCATACCTGTGGCTGACAGTCCCATTTTCTCAAGAAGTCCTCTTTGGCTTTTGCCAATAATTCTTTCACTAAATAAACAGATAACAGAATTAACATTATAAACTGAAAAAGGATAGCTCAATGCATGCTTTTAAGAAAAGACAATAAACTGCTTAATATGGAATAGAATAGAACAAAACTTTAACATTTTCAGCTTCATTCCAATCTATGTAAATGTGTAACACAGAACTTATTTAATGCTTTGAAGTTGGTCTATCTGAATCATTCTGTCAGCATCCCCTGGGATTTCTACTTCTGAGTAAGGGATTGACATTTTATATTTATGTTTTTGAACTAGATTAAAGAGGGGGCAACTTTAAATCTCCATATGTTAGACATAATAAAAAAATGCAAATATTAAAAAAAGGTGTATTCTGTAATGAACTGAAAGTTGCAGGAACAGAGTATTTGAGTTGAGTTTCATGTCATAAAACCCATTTCCAACAGGTGAAACCACTGTCCAAACTGAAACGTATTTCAAATTACATAACACTGGATGTGTTATAAAATGTCTTGTTCTATAAAAGTTCTTGCTATTTCATTTAGGCAGCAGCAGAGTTGTTATCAACTAATCCATCTTTTCTTCTGGTTGGTCAGTCAAATGCATAATCAGTGAAAGCTGCTCAATTTTCTATCCAGAGACAATATCGAAAGTAAAGGTTTGGCCCGCCACCTGCACATGAGATTTGAATTGCATACGTTTGGATTTATTATCAGTAACAATGGTGTATTTGTTTATTTTTACATTTACATTTTGGCATAGCAGGGCAACCTACAGTATTATCAGGTCTGCCATTAACTAAAAGAAAAGTTAATACTTTATGTACAGGACACTTGATGTTTTAACACTAACAAGTTTAGTTTGCTTTAAATGTTTGCTGGCTGTGAGAAGCAAACTGATCTCTTCCTGTTGAAACCACAAAAAGTCTGACAACAATCAAAGTGTGCTGAAATATACAGTATGAACTTAGACGAGACTAACACATTTTACTCTGGAATTAAAATAAAAGTCCTACTTCATATCCTTCAATCTAGAGCTTGGGAAATCCATCAGATACTCTCTAAAGTATATGAAACGACTTTATTTATATCAAAAGTCAGTCATTAAAAAACAACAACAACAAAACAAACAAACAAACAAACAAACAACAACAACAAAAAAACAGCCATTTTGTGCATTTAATAGAAATAATGAAATATTTTAAAATAGTTCATTTTGACTTACTTGTTGCATCCCAAAGGATGGTATACTCTGACACATGTGGCCCCTCATTCTCTATTCCTTTCTCAAGGTATCCTTTTCGATACTTAAAAAATCGACTAGCTAACATGTCCAGCCTCTGAAGGGCAGAGTTGGTGCCTGTTGGCTGCCCAAGGTTTGGATCTTTTGTCTGGGCCATCACATGCACCGTTCACACTGAAGGAAACTCTCAAATGGTTGGTAACCACAAATGCTCTTCAACTGAAGTCTCTATATCACAGAAGTCATAGTCATTTCCTGTTTGAGAGGGTTAGATTAACAAGCGAGTTTTTTGCCATACCACCAACTGAGCTAGTTATACTTCCTGTTGGAGTATTCTGTGTTAATCAAGAAGTAAACACATCAGGCCCTTTGCTCAACACCCAAAACAGTGGAGAAAAACAAAAAGACACTCTAAAGTTCCAAAGGCCATCACAGGGAGAATGTATTGATTCTCACTTAGAGATAACTTGTGTATAGGCTTACCACTAACATGTAGAAATGTTTTACTTATTCTTGAAAATACAGACTTACAGTTCAGCTATGTATAACTGAACTGACATGCCAATATATTGATCATATCATTTGATGTTAGTGCATGTACATGCAGTATGTCTTAATTTTTCAATAAAAATGTGCATACATTAGTTTAAATATAAATAAAATGTGTCTGGCTATTTCATTCTTCTTCTTCTTGCTCATCTCATATGCGTTCTATAAAATAATTTCACCTTAATAGGTTAACTATTACTCAGCCCTGACTAATGTTATTACTAATGTAACTATGCCTATTATTATTATTAGTATTAGTTTTTTTTAGCAGAATGCAAAACAAATATACCCAGGTGGTCAGTGCTTTCCTTAGCATATGAATTTATATTATTACTTACTCCAGAGATCAATTTGTAGCCTAATAAAACGCTTGTGTTAGCAGTTATTAACAGATACCCTCACAAATAAAAACAATCCAGCACATAAACAAAGTAGACAAAACCAATAAAATAGTAGCGTAGCCTGTGATGCGTTAAGTCGTAGCACCATCATGCGGAGAAAATACGAAATAAACAGCAGTGATGAAATAGTCTTGATAACAAATGACACTACCGTTTATTCAGTGTTTAATATGTCTAGTATATATATATATATATATATATATATATATATATATATATATATATATATATATATATAAGTAAAGTGCGACTGTAGTTTATAGGCCAACTGTGATTTTTAGTTATCTATACACATAGTCAGCAATGATGAACATAATTTGGTTTATATTAATTAAAATTACATTTGAAAAAGAAGAAAATACGATTATTTATTTCTTTGGAAAAAGGAAATATATGTAATATTTATTTATTTGCCTTTTATTATTAGTCATCTGGAATAAGAACCCGGATGGAAACATTGGTTTGTTGCTAAGAGTCCGTGCGCTCTGGAAGAGTCCATGTGTTTCAGAGTGGGTAATTATGGTCACTCACCATTTAATGGTAATCATGGTCCCTCACCACATGCCCCTTAATCTACTGTTTAGAAATAAAGAGTAATTTATATAGATCCTATATGAAATATAAACTGACAAATTGTATTTAAATTATATTTTGTTCTTAGTATTGTGTAAACAGTGTGCAGTCCACGCGCCCCTATTTGAACAATGGATCGGTCCATCTTCATCGTGCACTCGCGTTAACTGGACAACATACAGAGCACAGATCGAGGGATTTCATTTAAAGCCAAACCTTTAAATGACATGTTAAAATGAGATAAAATGCATTACGGCCAAAAATAAGACTTATACAGAAAGAGAGAAAAGAAAGAGCAACAGCGACAGCATCGCAGACAGAGGCTGGAGCCTGTGTATTATAGGTAATTCACTCAAAACCTTCTCATTATTATCCTACTTTATCTAATTTCTGCTGTTACATAGTTTATGCAAAAATTTTACGGACAAATTACAATGTTACGGATAAATAATTATTCAATGGCTTGAGTTCAGTGGCTGTAAGCCATCAGGATGTCTTGTGTGTCAGGATGCGGCGCATCTCTCATCGCATCTGCCTTTTATAATTAATGATTATTTGTCACTTTAATAACATGCACCATAACCTAATCATTATTTATAAGTTTGTAATATTCGATGTGTAGTTTAACTGAGAGCTTCATAAATCGTGGCAATGCAGCACCGGTGTTTTATTATCATCTGGGCCTCTCTGCATCAGGAGGTCTTGCAAGAAATTCAGTGGCAAATGAATCACATGACAGCGCAGCGTAACCTGTTTTTAACTGTGCGTTATTATGAAGAAAGGAATAGGAGAATTAAAGGAGTAAAGCAGGTGTTTGGATGCAAATCTGGATTTAAGCATCCTCATATATGGCCTATACAAAGGCCAGCACTACCATCACATACAGTAATGCTCATGAAATAACTGGTGCACACGAGCTAGATCAGCAAAAACCAGGACCAGGATGTATCTACTGTATGTATCTGTACATTTATCCACCTCATGCCACAGGATCTATCATTTTTATCAGTACACCTCATGTAACATTCAGGAGCCAATGAGTTTTGTGCTATAACAGACGAGTGATTCAAGAAGATAAGCCAACATCACTGAATTCCTCTGTTGATGGGAGAGGATGGTTTCTGGGATGGATTGATGTTGTTTGCGCATTAGTTCATTGTTTCAATAATTTTTTTTTTTTTTTTTTTCATGGATTGTTCAGAGTAGGAGCTTTGGAGATTTCTGCTGTTCTGTTTTCTCTCTTGCTGTAAGTAAAACTGGTGTGGTTATTATGTTTCCAAGGATACATATAGGCCTGTGTCTAAGAGCTGTTCCTAATTTTAGAAACATACTCAAAACGTAACAACACCCCACGCTTAGTGTGACTTCACATATGCTTTATCAGGGGTTTGAGTCTTTACTCATTGCTTAATACATGAAAAAATTGGTATTTTTCACTACCAGTGCCAGAAACCTGGAACAGTTATACCTTTTAGTTGTCGTACCATTGGCATACAGGTTTGGAACTACGTCAAGTGAATTATTCTAACATTTTTTGGTGACTGTCCCTTTATGGGTAACTTAATTTACACCCTTTAGGGGTAGAAGGAGCACAAAGGGTGCTGCCCAAGTGACAAGCTACAATTTTTGTAACGGAAGTCTTGGAATAGGCAGTTTTCAAGGGAAAAGTTTGGTTGATATGCTTTATTGGAAATTCATTATCAATTAGTAGAACATGTACGCTTGTGGCACAGAGAACCACTGTCAGGCACATCTCTTAAGGGTCTTAAGGCTGGAATACACTTCACAACTTTTGAAATCTGAACAGATTTTTTATAATGTGGATAATGTCATTTTTTGGGGCCTGCCTACAAAATATATTTTTTTGGTGTGTATCACTTTAAATGCAAATAAGCTGTGTGAAAATGGAGGACAGCGTACAACCAGGGGGGCAGGGTTTCATATTTTTTTGAAGCAGCCCTGGGTGCCGCCAAGGGGCAAGGAACTCGACCGGAAGTTGAAGTCGGGTGGGGGCTGCCATCTTTTAGCAGAACTTCACTTGCGTTAGCATTCCCATTGACTCCCATTCATTTTGGCGTCACTTTGACAGCGAATAACTTTACATCTGAGGCGTTTAAAGACTCTGTTTGTCCATTATTTATTTCTAAAGATACACGACAATGTATAAAGGGCTCCATTACCTTCTATGTTACATTATGGCCCCGTATAAACAGTTTTTGTAAAAAATAGGCTAACGATTGCGTCATAACCACTCGGCTCTCTGTCGCATTACCGTACAGACAGGAGGAGAAGCTCGCAGGCAATTAACTTAATATGGCGTACTGGCGTTACATTTTAAAGTACTATACAAAATAATTAATCAGAATACTTACTCCTGCTCACTCACGACAAAGAACTCCCCGCTCAAGCTCGCCGTCTCTGCAAGATTAACGATGGCAGTTTGCACGCACAGCCACTTAGAAGATTTACATCTGCCAGACAGATTGCTGACGTCGTCAAGCTTCGTTTGAGTCTGCGCGTCAGAAACGGAAGTGCTAAAAAACGCTAAAACTGGGCTTCATTTGTCTCAATTGAGT
Source organism: Carassius auratus (assembly GCF_003368295.1). Classification (NCBI taxonomy): domain Eukaryota; kingdom Metazoa; phylum Chordata; class Actinopteri; order Cypriniformes; family Cyprinidae; genus Carassius; species Carassius auratus. Next base: position 439,785 of record NW_020523372.1, read on the forward strand.
TCCAATGGGGTCGCTGTGTCCATTTCTTTTACTGTCTATGGGTGCCGCCATTGGCTAGCGGACCCCCACCTGCTGTTAGCATTCCATTGACTCCCATTCATTTTGGCGTCACTTTGACAGCGAATAACTTTACATCTGAGGTGTTTAAAGACTCCATTTGTCCATTAATTATTTTTTAAGAAACACAAAAATGCATAAAATGCTCCATTACCTTGTATCTTACGTTATGGTCCCGTAGAAGCAGTTTTAGTAAAAAATAGGCTAATTATTGCGTCATAACCAACGACTTTCCGTCGCACAGTAGAGAAATTACCGTATGGACAGGAGGAGAAGCTCGCAGACAATCTTTTACTGTCTATGAGGCAATCGAGGGGACGTGGAGGCATAAAGTCAAGGGAGATAATTAATCAGAATACTTATCAAAATTTGCGTGACATCTACGTCATCAAGCTCAGTTTGAGTCTGCTCAGTACACCCAACCCCCAGGAAGTGCGTGCTTCTAATTGACTTTTCTTGTCTCCGTTGAATCCAATGGGGTCGCTGTGTCCATTTCTTTTACTGTCTATGCGTACAAACGCTGAGGGCAGAAACTGTAGCTGTGTCTGGAATCGCTCACTCGTTCACTAATCCCTATATAGTGTATGGCAGCTGAGTGCAGTGCATTATATCAGAAAGGAGTTAATTAAGTGAACAGATTCAGACGGTGACGTATACACTGCACGTGAGACTTGGAACTGTTGCAAAAACATCGTCACATATGTACTTTTAAATTACATGTACCTTATTTCAGAATGTATTATAAATCGCAATTACACTCAAAATGACTTTTTATTGTGATTATACATACCCCCGCATCAGCTTTGTGGTTTCATTGATGGCATTATTAATCTGTTTTGTTATATTTTTATGTTCATAATCATTAAATACTATTAAAGTACTGAGAATACACATATTATTTGTAATATCTTCTTGACACTCTCCCGAGCAGTGTTTAGAGCTCAGATAAGATACTGGCCGTAAAGCGCCCTCAGGCGACAGTTAATTTTACATAAGAATGATTACGCTAACATTACCTACTGGGATTAATTAACATTTTTAATCATCTTTAAACATTTTTTTAATCATTTTTAATAATCAAATTATTTTACATTTACATTTATTAATTTAGCATAATTTAGCAGACGCTTTTATCCAAAGTGACTAACAAATGAGGACAGTGGAAGCAATCAAAAACAACAAAAAGAGCAATCATATATAAGAGCTATAACAAGTCTCTATAACAAGTTTGGTTAACACAGAACACGTAGCATGGGATTTTAAATAATATAATAAATGAAAAGAAAACAGATAGAATAGAAAAAGAATAGAGCAAACTAGTGTTAGAGGACTTTTACTGTATATATATATATATATAAAATAGAATAGAATTAGAATATACTTAAATGGCATTTCTCATTCAAACTCGCTTGCTCCCACTCTTGCTTCCAGCTCCGGTTCTCCGCATTGGATTGTGGGAAATAATGCTTCACAGAGTGTACATTGGTTGTACCCTCAAAATCAGAATGCATTGTGGGTAAAAAAAGAGGAGGACGGATGTAGGGAATGAAGTCGTTCACATTTAGAATTTGGACAGCACTACAAAATTGCTGACACTCAAAATAGTGCACTATATAGTGTATAGAGAGCGGTTTCGAACACTGCTTATGGCAATGCAGGGCTGTCAGTCAGCTACTGTGGGCAGGGCCTAAGCAATATGAAGTCATATTGTTTGGAGAATCAAAATGACATGTCTAGTGAGACTGATTTGGTTTAATGTGGATAAAAAAGTAAAGTGTGGGTGGATTTTTATCATTGTAGGGTGGCTGCGTTCACACACTGCCAACACATATTTATGTCCAGACACCATGTAAAAGTGGATGTTGCATAATAGGTCCCCTTTAAATATTGGTTGGTTCTGTTATAAGTGAGAGTAAGTGTGGTTAAAGAGACTTTTAGTTGTGTATTTTCCGATTCCTAGAGCTAGTTCAAAGTCAAACCAGTGTGCACCGTTTTGCTACAGTTTCAGGTTTGAACGACATGTTTCCTGGAAACGGTGAGCAACGGGGTTTGAGATAAGTTTTCTCTTGTTTGGTGGGTATGTCAAACATGTCATACCAATCAGCAGCAACATGTATATAAACCACATGGTGTTAAAGAGACAGCTCGCACTTGGTAATTAACATCAAAATAAATTCACAAGAGCAAGTATATTGTTTGCACATGTTTATTTACATTTAAAGTAGGGCTGCACGTTTTCAAGTTTTTCATTAACGGTTAATACTCGGTTAACCATAGTGTGCGCCATGGTTGCCATTGTCCGGTATTGCAGACATTGGCCGAAAAAAGTAATGTCCGTCAAAATTAAATCTCTCCGGTCAAATTGTCAGATTAAAATAGCCTAATAATCCTGCCCCCTAACACAATCTGAATTTGAGAATAAGCATAAAATGTATAAAGCAAAAATACACAGACCTTTGGCTATGTTATAAAGGAACATGCTCTAGTAATAGTTATGTAACTTTCCGTGTTTAGAGCAGTCCAGCAATCCGTAGTGATGGCAACTACATCAGGTGACTGTAGATCTTCTTCGAGCGAATCTCTTTTTGCCTCATATCGTTTTTCAATGTGGCGTGTGATTGCCGAACGCTAGAGGGAATGCTGTAGCGGGGTGGAACAATATTCATCAGTTCTTTAAAGCCTTCGCCCTCCACCATTCTAATTGGCATCATGTCCTTTTCAATCATTCTGCAAATCCCCTGTGTTATGGATTCGGCTTTAGCATCACTGCACATGTTTTGCGCTAGCATCGTGGGGATGGGGATAATTATTTATTTATTTTTTAAATTACATTTATATCTGAATTTATGTCAACCTATAGACTTTCAAATATCAAAATGTCATGAATTCATATGTATTTGTGTACAAAATGACATATAAACATATTTTTCTATTATATGTTGCCTGGAAATGCTTCCAACACGTGCGCGTGTCGCGTGAAAAATAGGCTTCGGTTTTATTTCTAGCATGCACGCGTTTTCCGCGCGTCTCACCCAGGCAGTCTGCAAGCTCTAACCTTTAACATGGGAAGCTGAATTAAAAACAGACACGCCATGCAGCTGAGATGCTTGCGCCACGCATCCAGTGTGTCACCGGCCTAATAATGATGCCCGGGTGTTGGCTGTTGAGATGGTACAACAACGAGGTTGTACTTGAAGTATATCTAAGCACTGCATTGCAATACTTGCATTTTGCCCCGTCACTCCCAATTTTAAAGTGCTCCCACGCTGTACTTTTCTTTGCCCACTTCATATTAGAAAACTGGTCATGACTTCTTCTTGTGTACATTACAAATGTCTGGGAGCGCTCTGGCAGTCTCTAGTGGTGCAAAAATGTATTACAACTAAATTCAATGCACGCCATTGACGCCACTTAACCGAGCAAAATGTTTCACTCGGTTAAGCAATTTTTAATGGTTAATCGGTTAATCGGTTAACCATGGACACCCCTAATTTAAAGGCAAAATAACTAAAATAATAAGAGCACAAATATAGATCTGGAACTTCTTTAAGTCTGTTTAAATATCATTTAGTAATTGCAATGTCTTCTGGTCCATATCCTTTACTTAAGAAGGTGTGCTAAATACTGATTAATGTAATATAGATATTCTATAGATATTTATATATTTAGCTATTGTGACACTTTCATACACTTTTTTTATACACCTCTGATTATATATAATGGTAAATAATAGAATATCATAGCACAACAACAGTGATCAATAATGATAAGCCTAATACTCACAATAAAAACAATAAGGTCATAAAGATCATAACATAACACTCAGAGGTAAGAAGTGAATTATCCTTCACCTTAAATGGTTGTTGTTTCATCCTCAAATGCATGGCAAATGTTAAATCACAATAATGAGGAACCACAGTCCTTCAAATCCCTTCACTCGATTGGGATTATCTATTTTATTTTGGACAGCAAAGGCAGTGACTGTATCATCAAACGTATTTTCCAGTATTAAACAAGTATTTATACAATTTATACATTTCATCAGCCTCCGAAAATTCTTCCAAAAGAACGCAAAGAATGGCCTTCTCAGCTGCCATAGTTGCAACTCTTGCGTCATCAGACCAGGGTGTTCAATGCACCACCATTTACGTTTAAAAAACATTTTGCACCTTTTTTGGGGGGGCTGAACTTGGTCCTGATCTCCTGTCTTTTGTTCCTGAGTTGCCCTAATTTGTCATTATGTTCACCTGTGTTCATTCAATTAGCCTTTCGCCGGCCCCTCCCCCAGAATGGCCATCGTCCAGTCACACATCATAGCAACCGTTACTATGTGAGCAGCTTCGACAAACATTGACTCCAAGCAAGATGGTGAAGCGGTGCGCCCACGGCATTTGTAAATCGGACACTATATTCCCCGAGAAATTGCCTGGAGGAGTTGTGTTCTTTCCATTCCCAAAGCTGAAAACACAACGCAATAAAATAAAATGGATATCTGAATGCCTTATATTGTATTTTATGTGTTTCATTTTATTATTTTATCTGTTATGCACCTTTTAAGCCAAAGCAATTTTCTATTTGTGAATTCTGTTCATCAACAATGGAAATAAAACATTCTGATCCTGATTCTCAAAACAACAGAGAAATGTTAGTTAGCTTTGAATGGCTTTGACACACATGTAGGTTTAGCTAGCTAGCATACCTTTGTATTTGAACAAAATCGTTACTCACAATAGACAATAATAGACCATAACATATGAAAGAGAACTTTCACGGCAGTGCAAGAGCATGACTGGTCCACAGGGCGGTGCTGGTTGCATTTGAAGTACAGGTCATGGGGTTTCTCAGATTTCGCTTGAGACCGGTAAGCATTAGCCTCGATAGTAGTCGTGTCTCCTTCATTGCCTATTTTTATATTTTGAATGTATCCCTTCACTGCTTACTGTAACCCCTTTTACCTCGATCTGGAGGATATCGCGGATGTATTGCTCCAAAAAAGGTCACTGACACGCACTGGTATACCTCTTCCCGTCATGGCAATATGTCGAGCTGGTCGTGTTTGACCATTTGTTTGTAGGAGGTAGCAACAGTAACTAAGGGGGGCGGGGCTCAGCGAAAGGCTAATTATGTCATTAGTCTCTCTCATAAAAAAAAAAAATAAAATTCTCCCCATTTCTGTCCTGTCCTTGTCAATTATTATTTTGGTCCATGTGTTGTGCCACCTCAGCTCCTCGATTCCTTGTGTTTGCTGTGTGGATTATAATAAAATACTTTATTGGATTACCTCCTGCCTCCTTACAGAGCACAGTACCATGACTTTAAGCAATTCGCAAAAAGTTTTAATGAAACTAGTCAGTTTAGTTCTGAGAAAGAGTGTACAATTCTCAAGCAGCATCAATGAAGGTATGATAAGTTATCTTAAGTGGACCAAAAAAAATCAAATAAAATCTTTAGATTTAATTAAGTTAAATGAGTAATTAGCAAACTAGTATTTACATAAGTTATATTTGACTTGGCCACTTGTTTTACTAGTAAAATGAGTATTTGTGCAAACCCTACATTATATAATAAATATATATAAAAAAAATGTATTGCATACTATAATAATTTCAGAAGGTTATGTTGTGTTGTTATTTTTTCTTTTTCTTCTCAGCAGCTCCCACTCACTGAAGTGGAATAGTGACATAATATTCTTCTTCTAACAGTTTCCAGCATTTCAGTGATAAAAGTACATTTGAAATGCATCCACAAAGGGGAACAGTTATTGTACAATGCTTGGAAGTATTCAAAAAGCATTTACAAAACAACTTTTGAATTGATTCCCTCTTGTAAACTCAATGATGTGGAGCATGTGGAGAGAGGGGGCAGTCGTGGCCTAATGACGATAGAAATACTTTGAGTCTCAGGTCTGGAAGGAATTGTAGGTGGCCACACTTCCCTTACTTCACTTCACTTCACTTCACTTCACTTCACTTCACTTCACTTCACTTCAGATTAACATTTTCCAAATTTAGTTAGCATTAGTGACAAAGTTGAGAAATATAGGATATGACTTTAATTTCAATTAGTTACCTCCCTGATTACCATATTATTACCATATACCACTCCTCATTCACTGATATCAGAAACACTGAAAATATAAGGTGAAATATCACAGAAGTTCTGTTCATAACATATATTAAAAGAAAAATGAAGTCTCGAAGAGTAGTTTCAAGGTGGTTATTGTGCAAACATTTTTCCTATCAAATGCACATTCGTCAGCATTAAAAGGTATTATTGCAAAATTTTGTTTGTGAAGGATGAAAAATAGATACATTTTTGTCAGTTATTTTATCTACTGTTCGCTGCATTTCTTACAGATTTTCTGAATTCGAAATCAGATGAAGTAGCACTATAATACAGTACATTTGTTGGAACGCATTATTGAGAGAGCAATTCCGTTTAAATCATGCTTTCACTGGAAAATATTCAGTATAGGAGGAATACCAAATACCTTGAGAGCTATAGCTTGAGACTCATATTCATTGCAGTCATCTACATCTACATTTCAGTTATATTATGGGCTGTTGGCACATGCTCATGATGGAGCAGTAGTGGCGCGCTCTTGGAGCGAGTGAAAATTACAACGCTCCACCTTTTAAAAAATCCACTCCTCGCTCCAGTCAAAATAACACCGCTCCAATCCACACAGTTTACAAAGAATCCTGCTAAGCAAGTTTGTTATAGTCAGCCTGTTTATAGTAAATTTGCAGATCAGAATAATCAGGGCCGGTGCTGGCCAAATGTGTGCCCTAAGCAGGATTGTATTTATGTGCCCCTCTTCCTCAAATATCATGAAAAAACCAAACAAACAAACAGCAATTACAACACAAAAGCACCTACTATAGGGGTCAAAATAGAACTTTAATAAAAAATAAATAAATAAAAATTACAATTGTAGCTCTCGACATTTACCTATGGCTATGGCTTTATTATGACTAATTTATTTTATAGTCTCAAGCTTTCAGAAATCATGCAAAAGAAAATTAATACATTATTATAATACAAACAATAATACAGTATTATAATAATAATTCTTTGTAAATTATTATTTGAAGTAAAAAAAAAAAACATGGTTAAGTTGTGGTTACCAAGAACGATGCATTTTGGTGTTATTCTTGTTAAAAGCATGGATAATTTTCGTAAGGGAACCTGTAGATGCGTCGGTGGTGGTGAAATTATTTCTGACATTAAAACTTGTTTTTAACGTCAACAGCCAAAAAAGCTTCACAGGAATGTGCCTGAAAGTGATACAAGGGCCTCGTTTTTACCTAAAGGATTTACAGTTTATTTGATTAAATATCAAAAATGTAAAAGGTGTTTATTATAGTTGACACCTAGATTAACCTTTTACAGTTGTCTTTATGACTGTATCATTCTCCTCAAATGCTATTGACGTTAGAAAATTTGCGAATATCAAACCTCCAACGTCAAGCCAACTTTATGCCAGAATTTAAAAAACATTTTTACTTCCGTTTTTTTTCTCTCTGTGCTGATTGCTGATGTCTTTTTCATGGGCATAGATGTCCATCCATCAATTATAAGCTTCACCCGCAAACATGAGGTGCGAGCGCAGTTGGGGGAAAGGCACCGTTTATTTATTTTTTTAGCAAGTTGGATGGTGCCCCTCTGGGTGTTGGTGCCCTACACAAACTGTGTACTCTGCATATAGGGAGCGCGGGACTGAGAATAATGACACTTTTGTTAAAAGATGGCATACAGTGCACGGAGGAGAAGAATTGTTGAATAAAGTCGCTAATTTTGCTTTTGTGCACAAAACGTATTCTCGTATCTTCATAAAATTGTGGTTATACCACTGATTACACATGGACCATTTTACAGAGGTCCATCTTACTAGGTTTCTGGGCCTGGGAACATTTGAGTTGCATTGCTGTCTATGGAGGGTCAGAAAGGTCTCTGATTTCATCAGAAATATCTTAATTTGCTTTCTGAATATAAATAAAGGTCTTACAGGTTTGGAATGACATGAGTGTGAGTAATTTATGACCCTTTAAGTATGTTCTCATTACGTTACAATAGTCGTGCGGACAGTTACTTACTGTGTAACATTTTTGAGCAAATTATTTGCTGGGCACAGCATCTCACAGCACAAGCACATGTCAGCACCTGACACTGCAACTGATTCACATAAAACTCATCATCAACTTCTTTAAAGTGTTTAATGTGAAGCAAGCTTTGAGTACATTAGGTTTACAATGTTATCACTGTAAGAATATCACTCCAACTTCATAGTTATATTATTCACAATTACACTTCTGTTATCAAAACAAACTGATAAAAGCCATGCAAAACAAGTAAACAAGTAAAACATGATAAAGAGAGCACATTAAATGATGAAATACATATTATATTTGACAGCATTTTTAGAAGAAAATACATTTAAACAATATTGTAAATTGGGATAATATTAAATACAAAGTATATTAGCTACAGCTGCACAACCTTACATCATACAAAACTGCATACAACTTGGTGTTTTGGTAGTTTTAGTGCATTTTGAATATGAAATTTACTGCTGTGCGAATGTTGAAAAACAGAAAATTGGTAAGGATAACTGTGAAGAGTTTTGAAAAAGTGACCTAAGTATTTAAAATGATGTGCCAGTGATTGTAAAAACTAAACTAAAAGAGAAGTTTGATAGTAATAGCATTAGTCCAGGGGTGGCGAACTCCAGCTCCAACCCTAATGAAAACTCACCTGTCTGTAGCTTTCTAGTAACATTTCAGACCTTGCTTAGCTTGTTCAAGTGTGTTTGATTAGGGTGGAAGCTAAACTCTGAGGGCTGCGGGTCTCCAGGACCGACGTTCGCCACTCCTACATTAGTCCAAGACCATATTTTCTGGAGCATTTGGACGTGGCCTAGACTTGGAGCTGGTCTTGATTAGTCATAAAAAATATTTTTTCTTGGTCTGGACTTGGGTACTTGTACTGGAATGCCATTTTCTTGTAAAAAATGTATTAAAGAAATTATACTAATAAAAAAGTAAATGTAATCTAAGTGTATTTTTTCTTCTGATTTAGATTTTAAAGGGGGGGTGAAATGCTCGTTTTCACTCAAGTTAATCTTGAGTACCTATAGAGTAGTACTGCATCCTTCATATCTCCAAAAAGTCTTTAGTTCCCTGTCAAGGGAACTTCGAACTGCGTCCTCTGAAGGGACACTATGGGGAACACCTCGTCGTGACCCGTGTCTGAAGCATACTTTGAAAAACGCCAATGTGTTGGCCGGCGACAGCCTCTGACGTCGCTACCGGCGCGACTATAAATACGCGCCCGTAGGACCCGTCACTTATCTTCTTCGTCTTCATTGACTGTTTTGTTTGAAGCGTGCATCTGAGAAACGACCAGAATGGTAAGAGCGATCTATTATGGTTATCATGGCATCCACTAGCAAGGCGTTTAAACAGTGTGTGCATCCATGTCAGCGTTATTTGACACCTGATGACACACACAGTCTTTGCGTCTCTTGTTTGGGCAAAGAGCACACGCGCGATGTCCTTGAGGGGGCAATCTGCGCGCACTGCGAGCGTTTTTCTGTGGAAAAGCTCCGCTCTCGTTTGTCATCTGGATCTCGCGGCTCAGGACCCGCCGTTGCCGAGGCACGGAGGAGAATGAGCTCGTGGGGATCGCAGGTGGATCTCGCTGAGGAGTTTAGAGAGGGACTTTCCTCTCACACTCTCCGGCAGCAAACGAGAGCGAACTTCGAGAGGAAGATGCGTTGTCATTAACCCTTTCTGACACTGAAGTTAGTGCTCTGCTGGGTTCTAACCAGAAAGAGCAGGAGATATTTGAGAGTGGTGAAGAAGCTGAGGCTGAGCCGCTCATTTCTCCTGCTCTGCGTATGGGGAGCTGTTAGAGGTTATGGATCGCGCCGCGGCAAAAAAAAAAAAAAAATGTTTAAATAAAATAAAAATAAAAATAAATAAACTTGCCATGGAAGTGTGCCAGAAAGGTAACGTCGCGAGGTAGACTCGATGAGTGTTATTTTTCTGACCATAGCCCGCAGCCCAGGTGAGCCTTCCATTCTTGCCTGACTTACATGCAGAAGTTGAAAAGGAATGGAAGAGGCCGTTTTCTCTTGCATCCATCGGTTTAAGCATACGAGTTATGCTGATATCGATGGCATGCACGAGGACGGCTATGAGAGGATGCCCCCTGTAGAAGAGATGCTGGCTTGCTATCTCTCAGTGGGGGAACATCCTCTCTAAAATCTCCCTCTTTGCCATCTAAGCCCTTCCAGGATACATCCCGCTTAAATGGTAAATCATACGCAGTAGCAGAGCCCGAACAACAAAGGGGTCCTGGCCCATCTCGATCTGAGGATCGAAGACGGGCGCAGAAGGCTAGTGTCGCGGCTCGTGCTCCTCCCCCGCCTGAGGGCAGGGGCAAGAGGAATCGCAGGTCACGAAGAGGTAAGCAGGGTCTGAAGGATGTGATTCAGACGGGGCAGCGTTCTCGTCTGGATCAGAGCGATACCTAGGAGTTTGTCACTTCCTTTTGGATGTTTTTAAATTCTGTTTCATTTCTCCCCTGCCTAATTCCCCTGTAGCCACCAGCGCTCCACCTGATCGTGGTTAGGTGGAAAGTTTCTCACATAACAGTCTCCTATCCTGGACCTGTTATGTTTTTGGTTGGTCCTATTTTCATAGTGACCTCCTTACTGACGGTCCGGACCAAAAGGGGACGCCCCGTAAAGCGGGACTCCAGTACAGGAGGGTGGGTGAGTATGTAACCCTTTCTGCTTATGGGTGTTATGTTGCTGGTGGTTATGTCTTCTAACAGACTCTGTGAGTTTCCTTTTACAGTGCTCAGTTCCAGCCTTGTGCTCTGGCCACGATCACACGCTTTCGGCAGGCGGCCGTGCCGCGTGGGTTCGCCCCCCCAGGGCGCGTCACCCACCGCGGAGCGAGTTCCACGTGCGGGAAGCAAGCGCTCTGCGGTTGCTCGTCCCACACCCCTCCCGAGGAGCCTGGCTGATCGTCAGAACTGGCATAGCACTGCAGGGAATATCATGGATATCCGGCCAGGTCACCCTGAGGGGCCGCCTGGCCGCTTGGCGCATCCGGGGAGGTGGTAGTTACGGAGTCCTTCTGTATGTACTGCCTCAGGTGATGCTCCCCTCGCTTGAGGGTTGGAGCTCGCCTCTCCCGTGCGATCCAGCGCCTCTGCGATGCTTAGGAACCTTTCTGTACACACGCTAAGCCTGTGTACTGTCTCAAAACCACACGGTGGTCAGTTTGCACGTGAACACTTTGCGCACTGTCTCAAATCCACGTAAGTGGTAAGTGTGCACGCAAGGCTCTGCGCACTTTCTAAAATCCTGTACGGTAAGGGTTACGCGCCCCGCTTCGTTCCCTTTCTTAAGATGATTAGCCCTGAGGTTTCTTGGACTTCATTCAACCAGTGTGTATTTGTTATACACCCCAAGCATCGCTTCCCTCAACATGAGGGGCTGTGTGGACTCCCGCATATTGTGGTCTTTTCAGATAGTAGGCTTCACCAGGCCTCTCTGATGGTGAGCTCCCACATACTGTGGTTGTCAGGTAGTAGGCCTCACCAGGCCTCCCTGGAGATTTAGCTCCCACATGCTGTGCGTTTCCACTAAAAAAAAAAAAAAAAAAAAAAAACAAGCTCCCACGGTTTGTGGTTGTCAGGTAGTAGGCCTCACCAGGCCTCCCTGGAGTCGAGTTCCATATTAACTTCCACTGAGGTGGTTATCAGGTAACAGGTAGTAGGCCTCTCTAGGCCTCTCTGTAGGTGAACTCCCACATATTGTGGTTATCAGATAGTAGGCTTCACAGGTCTCTCTGAAGGTGAGCTCCCACATACAGTGGTTGTCAGGTAACTTTTTTCTGTACACACGCTAAGCCTGTGTACTTTCTCAAAACCACATGGTGGTCAGTGTGCACGTGAACACTTTGCGCACTGTCTCAAATCCACGTAAGTGGTAAGTGTGCACGCAAGGCTCTGCGCACTTTCTAAAATCCTGTACGGTAAGGGTTACGCACTCCGCTTCGTTCCCTTTCTTAAGATGATTAGCCCCGGGGTTCCTTGGGCTTCATCCAACCAGTGTGTATTTGTTATACACCTCAAACACCGCCCCTTAACATGGGGGGCTGTGTGGGCAATTCTCGCAGTAGTTTAGCAGCGCTCCCCTTTTCTAAAAGGGTCGCCTATGAGCATGCTGCTCGGAGCTCGGAGTCCTCCTCTCATGGGAGACTGAATTCTCGGTTTTTTCATCAGAGCGCTCCAGTACTACATACTGTTTTGAGACGCACTGTGAGAGCAGACATCCTGCTGAGGCTCGGGGAATGGCGCCTTCGCACCAAGGTGTTGAAGTAGAGTTAGAGAGGTTGGCCAGACCTGGGTGGATCGGTTTTGCGGCTCAAGAGAGCGTCGCACTATCCCCTCTGGCTTCCTCTGACTCATCCAGCTCCATTGGGGCTGGACGCCATGGTACAGGCGTGGCCGAGGCTTCATCTGTATGTTCCGTCCTCCAATTGCTCTGCTCCCGGGCCATTCCATCTACGAGCTTCTCTATCAGAGTGCCACGAGAGCCCCTCCTTTGTGACAGGCAAGACTTGGTAATAAACAGTGCTAAGTTCTTAGCCGTATCCCTTTAAAGGAATCTTTCGTGATTCCAAGCCTTCAGCTCTACCCCGGGCCGAGGCCCTTCAGGTAAGTTGGGTATGTAGCTTAGGCCTTTGGCCATAAGGGATAATGTCATGGACAGCCGTCGAACCGTCCCAGGGGCGACTCCCGGTGAAATGGTAGAGTTGGTACTTAGTGTTTGCCATGATTCTGGCCTGCACTCCCCTCAGCATGGCGGCGTGGGTATACTGTTCCCCATAGTGTCCCTTCAGAGGACGCAGTTCGAAGTTCCCTTGACAGGGAACGTCTCAGGTTACGAATGTAACCATGGTTCCCTGAGAGGGAACGAGACACTGCGTCCTCTAGCTCCCTGCCATGCTTCGGACGCAAGCTTCACGAAGAAGATAAGTGACGGGTCCTACGGGCGCGTATTTATAGTCGCGCCGGTAGCGACGTCAGAGGCTGTCGCCGGCCAACACATTGGCGTTTTTCAAAGTATGCTTCAGACACGGGTCATGACGAGGTGTTCCCCATAGTGTCCCTTCAGAGGACGCAGTGTCTCGTTCCCTCTCAGGGAACCATGGTTACATTCGTAACCTGAGACGTTTTATTTTATTCATAAGAGAAAGATAGTCTGCACCGATTTTTCCCGGAAAAACACGACCGGCTGGAGGAGTGACGTGTGGGCGGAGCAAAAGAATCACGAGCGCGAGTAGGCTTTTGCGTTGAGCGCATCTGGAAGCTGTGACATTACCTTGAGGAAAAAAAAAACATCATCCAAAACAAACCATGGCTAACAGTCAGATTCAGCCGTTTATTTATGATCCAGAATCAGATCCAGAGGCTGAAATTTAACAAGAGCAGCATCAGCAATGACGTCTCTATGTGGTATGTACTGAAACTGTATATATTTGCTTAGCGGTTTTGGAAAATGACTAAGTTCCACTTTATGTCATCTTTTTTTTTTTTTTTTTTAAGCTGTACATGTGGAAAGTGCAGTTTGATGACAACATCGCATGTTGTTTACTTGATGTGCTTACGCGCTGATAGCTAAGTTAACAACACAGAGATATTTGAAGCAGTTTTACTCACCGCCTGCGGTTCCAACACACGATCGTGACCCTTTTTCGTTGGGACTGCATCATCCTTAAGAAATAAACGATGTGCAAATCCGGCGTCAAACTGGGCCTTGTTTGTAAAACAAGCATCTTCGAAATGCAGGGAACAAACACAAACACTTGCACAACTCCGTTGATGCTCTGTAAAAATAAACTCCATACACTGGTCCCTTAATGCTGTTTTTTCTTTGGTAATCTGTGCAGGGTTGTCTTGCCCTGGCAACCAAAAACACACTCCTTTTGTGACATTTCGCGACGCTCTCGCTCTGATCAGATAATGCCTCTGCTCTCATTGCTCTCCTATACGGGAGCGCACACTCTTCCGGCAGACGTGCGTCAGGACCCATATAAGGAAATTCCGCTAACGTCACACAGACCCATACTCGAAAAAAACTTTACGAAACTTGTGACAAACCGGAAGTACTATTTTTGGAACAGAAATACTCCTTCAAACGTACAACTTAATTTTTGAAACTTTGTCCATGTTTAGTGAAAGTGAAGTGACATTCAGCCAAGTATGGTGACCCATACTCTGAATTTGTGCTCTGCATTTAACCCATCCGAAATGCATGCACACACACAGAGCAGTGAACACACACACACACACACTGTGAGCACACACCCGGAGCAGTGGGCAGCCATTTATGCTGCGGCGCCCGGGGAGCAGTTGGGGGTTCGATGCCTTGCTCAAGGGCACCTAAGTCGAGGTATTGAAGGTGCAGAGAGCTGTTCATGCACTCCCCCCACCCACAATTCCGTCCGGCCCAAGACTAGAACTCACAACCCTTCGATTGGGAGTCCAACCCTCTAACCATTAGGCCGCGACTTCCCCAGCATGGGGAAATTAGTTTGCCTTGAAGTTATAAAGTGAAATTTCCAGAGTGGTGCTAAAGTGAACAAAATGTTCTCTAAAACAGATGTGAAGCAGCATTATGCAGTCTTGCACATATTGGAGCAGTTCAGAAATATTACACGAAACCCTACCTTAAACCTAACCAATAGGTTTTTAGAATAAAAAGCAAACGTGAGATAGAAAAATAAATAGTGTGTGCTCTCTGACTCCCTCTACAGATGAGAGAGGTGTTAACAGGAAGTGATGCGAGGTCTCAGAGGAAATAAATAGTGAGTGGATTGTGGGTGGTGGAGCTGTCAGGGTGATGCATGATAGCAGGAGATTACTCAAGCACTCATTCGTCAAACACACGCCTGCCTGTCATTGTGTTGCTGTCTTGTGCTGTAACAGATTGACTGTAGCTTCAGAAATTGCCTGAACGTCTCTTTTAGCGACTGTTCTAATTGCATTAGTATCTCATAATTTGGAAAATGTATTGATAAAGCAGATACTTTTTATGCAAATATTTCATTGCAGTGTCTTGCACTGATCTAATTTCAGGAACACAACGGTGACAGGATGTTCTCAGTAGTTCTGCAGTTTATGGGTCGTCCCGAGACCAAACTTTTGAAGGGTGAATCAGAGCTCAGAGACTTAACCTTTCTGAATGAAGCACTGGAGCAAATAAATTAACAACTTGAACATATGAAATTTCATTACATTCATTACTTTCCCTTCAGTAAAGGGACTTTAGAGAGATACATTTTTTTAAAAAGATTTATTAATCTGAAGAAAACTCTTCAGCATCGAGTCACAACAAACTAAATAGTTTGTAATATAAAAAAGAAAACACTCTCAGAACACTAAAATAAAACATTAATAATCGGTCTGATCAGAGATGGGGAAGATACTTTGAAATTGTAGCTTTTCAAACCTCAAGCTACTCATAATTTAAGGTTAAATCTACAGCTACAGTCAAGTTTGAAAAACAACGTTTATTTCAGCTACACTGAAGCTACTTAAGAGGGTAGTATATATATATATATATAACTGTCCAATTATATAATTAATAATGAACAGCAGCATTTAATCATATGTTTTACTATAAAATATGTAATAACGGATTGTTACTTGTAACTACAATTAATCAGATGCTACAATGCTACAGTATTTTTATGTATGAGAAATATGGCATCTAATATCATATCAGATTTAGGCTTTGATATTCATAGAGATGCTGAATCAAATGTTACATTACTCCATAACTAACTTTCTTGTTTTTGAGAATCTCATCGAATCAAACCAAAACATCAAATTATTAAAATTATAAATGACTATTAAGCCCGGTATATGTACAAAATAGCTTTAGAGACTAGAATAAAGTTTCAAATAAAAGACTTATATTTAGCAATATTACATTCTAAATATGATTGGATGAGTCGCGTTTGAAGCTGGTGTAAATTTATGTAGGTGTAAATGGGATCATCTCCAGTTAAATGCCATTTTTGCAGAGATATTAACATTTGAAAGCATATCTTGTGTGTTTGAATACTACAACAGAAGCTACAGCAAAACACTTTACTACTATGTGATGTTTGTAGCCTCAACATCAGAGAACTCCTTCTCAAAATCACATTTTTTAAATGTCCATTTGAGTGGAATCAATATGTGCGATGCACTTTACAAACACACCACCAGAAGTCAGTGTTGTATTATATTTTGCCATCTGGATTGTCATAAAGTAACACTGAAAATAGCTGAACATTTAATTATAGTCAGGAACATTTAATACCAAAAAAAATAAATAATAATAATAATAATAAATAAATATATACCTCGACAAAGTAGGCTAAATAAAGCAAAATCATTCTTTCCCACAAACAGAATAAAATCTTTTTCATATACTGTGCACCATTGTTCAGAGCATTTCATGTACATGTATCCACATGGTATGTTTTTATCCAAAGTGACTTACATCGCAATCAACAAAAGAGCACATACATATTTTAAAGATGTTTACATATTGTAATTTTTTATATATATATTTTTAATTTGTATACACTCTTGTTATTTAAAAAAGGTACAGTAAATAATTTCTTCACATATTTTTTTTGGATATTTGAAGATGTCCTGATATGTGAAGAAGTCACTTGCAAGGTTGTATATTGGAATCGATGTTAATTTATTGTCATTTAAGTTAAGTTATGAGAGATATTTGTAGCACGTCCCCAGTTCATTAGAAGAGAAGTCCAGGAATGAACTTTGTGGTCCCTACACAGTGTTCAATGCTCTCTGCTCCCTGAAGTGTACTTCGTTTAAGAACATGGATGTGTGCTACGCCACTACCTTTCTTCACACACAAACAAAATGTACTACAGAAGTGTGAAGGGTTATTTAATTGCAATTATGGGATTTGCGTAGTAGTCACATTTTGCACACTTTTATGCCCTTTGAATTGAACATGCTTCTTTCAAACTGGAATCATGGTGGAATATCCTGTGATGACCACTTCGCAGGGCACTTACGGTTAAATGAAACAGATCCCCAATGAAAACCTTGTCTCCTAGATGGGCATCGGGACAATACCCCAAGAACCAGATGAGCCTGGTGTCTCCCAAGGTTTTTCCTCCATTCTGTCACCGGTGGAGTTTTGGTTCCTTGCCGCTGTCGCCTCTGGCTTGCTTAGTTGGGGACACTTAATATCCAGCGATATCTATTTAAACTGAACTGATCTGATCTGGATGATGACATCACTGAATTAACAATGAAATGCCTTTAACTGAAAATTGAATGCTTAGTATTGTTATTTTGCATTATTGACACTATTTTTCTATTTAATACTGTAAAGTGCTTTAACACAATCTATATGGTTAAAAGCACTATATAAATAAAGGTGACTTGACTTGAATAGAACAAAGCTTTGATGCAATAAGAGAAACTTACAAAATGTGCAGAGCTGTGGCGACACAAGGATTAGGATTTAGGAGCGCCTCTTTTGACAATCGAAACGTTGATTTTTTGAGTGATCAAAAGAATGATTGAATTTGAACTGATTCATGGAAGTGAATCCAAGTGACTTGTTTGTAGCAAAGCCATCATAAATATGTGATGAAGAATAAGTATTTCAACCAGGCTTAGTTATCATTTGTCATCCTTCTCAAAAGAAAATACTGCTTTGTTGTTGAGTATAATGTTATTTCTGCATTCGTTTTTGGAAAACCTGTTATGCTGTTAGTGGTATTGTCACAAATTCCAAAAATTATGACTTCGCTACAATACCTGACACATACTGAACTGATAGAACGCCAAAAACCTAATACAATAGGAAAAGTAATTCAACAATAGAAGACCCAACATAGAACTTATAGTTCTTAGTTTTATTAATTTAAAAAACCCTGAAATCTCCCCATTGACCAGTGTGTTCCTGCCCTGCTATTTGAACATCTAATTAAAAAAAATTAGAAATTAATACAAATATTATTAATAAATGTGTGTGCTTGGGACAGAACTGATTGTTTATTTTGTTTATTTTTATTTTATTTTAAACAATAGTGATTTGCACAAAAATTAAAAGTGATTATAGTAGTGATTACAGTACACAAATTGAAGACATAAAGTAATACAATTACTTTATCTTATCTATAATTATCTAATCTTTTATTTACCTATCTTTATCTAATCTATTCTGTCTATTTGAACTGACTATAACTATATTTAATACACAAAGCTAATTTGGGCTTCATATAAAATGATGATATTGTAGTAAGGAAAACTGCTGGAACTCACTCCTTTTGAACCAGTACTTTAGCACTTACACATTTTTTCAGGTGAACATAGCTTCAGAATTCATAGATCACATGCATTATTGGCAAAAATGAGACAGTGCCTTAATGTGAAATGTGCTGTTTTTGGACTGAATGTAACTAGTGCATATTTCTCTGCATATCACTCAGACAGCATGACTCTTATTAAAATAGTTTCTTATTTAAAGTGTCGGTAGTAATAAAATGAGGAAACAAACAATTTTTACTAACAAGGTACCAATACCTTTCTGGTAGGTGTTAGGTGTGTGCTTTGCTGCGTGACAGATTACAGACATGTCAAGCAAACATTAGAATGTTAAACATGGAGAAATCTCACAGACTGATGATGCAGTGGCGCTAACGCTGCCTTTGCTTGACAAGAAGCAGACAGACCCTCATCTGCTGAAGCCCCCGTCAGGCGGTAACAGCTGATCAGTGAGGTGAAACCTGCTGTCAGCAGCGCTGATAGGTTTGAGTGACACAACAACCATTTGGCCAGACTGTGCAGTTCCCTCTAGCGCTTCTTCTTTGTCTGACATTACCAATCTTGCTGTTTCTCTTTCTCTCTTCCTCAGACACCTTGTCTATCTGCCCATCTGTGGTTCTGTGGAGAAGCCCTGACCTCTTTCCTTCAGGGTATACAGTCTACAACCAACCTTCGGCACATCCTCTGTCACGTGATCTAAGTGGACAGATGATAGTGCCACCTCCTAAAACTGTTGCCACAAAGACAGCGAGGAGGAAGTAGACTGGTGCCAAACCGTGCCTCATAAGTCTCTGAGGCTGGGTATCGAGAGGTCAGCTGTTTGAGATATGCCCTCACCCCCCAATGATGGAGGTAAGTTTGATAAAACAGTTTGACAACAGTGACCCCAAAAGTCCTTCCAGAAAACCAGAACCCACTCTACATGCCCACTAGGGGTGTCACAAATAGTAGAATATTTTCTGTACATTCATGACTGCAGGCAAAAACAGCTGTACCCTGAGTGAGCTGAGAAGAGAGCTTAACTGATTGCGCACTGATCTGGAGACATACAGTATGCTTCCTTTAAGTTTCCTCAAGGGAGAGTGATTTAAGAACAGAAAACACAAAGCTCTGTAAGAAACTGCTTAGCACGCTGTTATCTTTTTGTCTCTGGAATGTCTATGTTGGCAAACTTTTTATTGTTAGAAGAACATCCCTAATGCTCACCCTCTTTGTTGAAGTAGTCATTCAAGTTGGTGATAAAGGGTGGTTTTTTTTTAAGTGCCCCTATTATGGATTGAAAATTACCTTTCATGCAGTGTGTAACACAGCTCTAAGTGAATGAAAACATCCTGCAGTTTTAAATCTGAAAGTGCACCGTGTATAAAGTTATTGTCTCTCTCAAAAAAAGGGTTGACTGAATCATTGAAACAATTCGTTTTTAACACGAATCCCAAGCCCAAGCCCAAGCCGAACATTAGCATATTGCCCACCTACTTGTTGCAGAGGCAGACCTGGGAAAACTTGACCATTGCTGCATCCCAGTTCACCTATTTATACTTTGACCTAAAAGTATGTACTCTTTTTGTGAAGATAAAGTACATTTGATTATGTAGCAGAATAGTAGGCAAACTTTGGGACATACTACTTCGTCATAACTGCGTCTGTAATGGATGCTTTGTTGCTTAGTTACATGAATTTCTTTCACTGTTTAAACTGCACTGTAATTTTGTCACAGTGAACAAAATACACATTTTGTTTAATTCAGATTCCTACCGAATTGGAGGTAAATGAATTGGCATGTTGATCTGCCAGTCACAGGTCTAACATGCCAAGAACTCTCTTCATGTATGCATAATGATGCATTTAAAAGTTAATGACCAAATATGTCATTATAAAAGTTCTCAATGTTGCTGCAGATGAAATATAATGCATATAACATTAAATAAATATTTTTAATCAGGTAAGACGTTGATCACTCAAACCCATCTAGCATATCTGCCATGTTTGTAGCTTTTAAACACTTTTTTTTGTGTTTTCGTAGTTCTAATAGAACACCATCCAATGTGTTGTTTGAAAAGTCCTACATTTTGCAGAAACTTTCCATTGGATCTTCATCTGGGAAATTTTGAATTTGAAACTTACCAGGAATTTAGGGGAATTATAAAACATAATATACAAACATAAATATTAACATTTTGTTTCATCATAGGCTCACATGCATGCAAACTCATGTAATAAAAAAAAATGAATTCAAGGATTTATTGATAAATATAAACTTATGAAGTGTTTATTCAAAATAGAAATCTTTTCTAACAATATAAGGTGTCTTTACTATTATCTTTTCTAATGATATATGTCATCTTTACTATTACTTATTATTAATTTAACATCCTTGCAGATTATTGTAAAAAAGAAAAAAGTTTCATTCGCGATTAATCGCATTATTGTCCACAATTAATCGCAATTAATCACATTGTTACGCACAAAACTAACCATACATTCAAAAGTAGTGTACTGTGCACTTTTTTTCATTTAAAAGCAGGCCTACTGCTGTATGAACAAAAGTGTAATAACATTTGGTTTGCATCACTTTAAACAAATACAGCAGTGTTCCTTTTACATGTTAGCAGTTAAAATATTTATTGTAGCCTAAATCTCAACTTATAACATCCATCGATCTTCTGCCGCTTATTTGGGGCCCGGTCACGGGGGGCAGCAGTCTAAGCAGAGAGGCCCAGACTTCCCTCTCCCTAGACACTTCCTCCAGCTCTTCCAGGGGGATACCAAGGCATTCCCAGGCCAGCCGAGAGACATAGTCTCTCCAGTGTGTCCTTGGTCTTCCCCTGGGCCTCCTCCCGGTGGGACATGCAGGACATCCAGGGAGCACCCATCCACCCTGCGGAGAAAGCTCATTTCGGCCTTGCCACCAAGAAGCTTCTTAACTACCTTAGTAACTTCAGCTTGGGTGATGGACAAGTCCACCTCTGAGCCCTCAGCCTCTGCTTCCTCAACAGAAGGCATGTCGGTGGGGTTGAGGAGATCTTCAAAGTATTCATTCCACCATTCGACGATATCCCCAGTTGAGGTCAACAGTTGCCCACCTCCACTGTAAACAGTGTTTGCAGGGCACTGCTTCCCCTTCCTGAGGCGCCCTACGGTTTGCCAGAATCTCTTTGAGGCAAAGAGTCTTTCTCCATGGCCTCACCAACTCTTCCCAGACCCAAGTTTTTGCCTCCACAACCACCCGAGCTGCAGCGCGCTTGACCTGCTATTACCCATCAGCTGCCTCAGGACTCCTGCAAGCCAGCCAGGCCTGGTAGGAATCCTTCTTCAGCTTGACAGCATCCCTTACTTCCTGTGTCCACCACCGGGTTCGGGGATTGCCACCTCGACAGGCACCAGAGACTCTACAGCCACAGCTCTGAGTGGCCACATTGACAATGGAGGTGGAGAACATGGTCCACTCGGACTCAATGTCTCCAGCCTCCGTCGGAATCTGGTCGAAACTCTGCCAGAGGAGGGAATTGAAAATCTCTCTGACAGGGGTCTCAGCCAAACGTTCCCAACAGACCCTCACAATACATTTGGGTCCACCGAGTCTGTCCAGCTTCCTCCCCCGCCATCGGATCCGACTCACCACCAAGTGATTATCATTTGACAGCTCCGCCCCTCTCTTTACATGAGTGTCCAAGACATACTGCCGGAGGTCAGATGAAACGACCACCAAGTCGATCATTGATCTTTGGCCTAGGGTGTCCTGGTACCATGTGCACTGATGGACACCCTTATGCTTGAACATGGTGTCCGTTATGGACAAACTGTGACTTACACAGAAGTCCAATAACAGAACACCACTCGGGTTCAGATCAGGGGGGCCATTCCTCCCAATCACGCCCCCTTATCTCCAGGTGTCACTGTCGATGCCCACGTGAGCGTTGTAGTCCCCAAGTAAAATGATGGAATCTCCGGTCTGAGCTTTTTCAAGCACCCCCCCCAGAGACCCCAGGAAATCCGGGTACTCTACACTGCCATTTGTCCCGTAAGCACAAATGACAGTGAGAGACCTATTCCCAACCCAAAAGTGCCGGGAAGCGACCCTTTCGTTCACCGGGGTAAACTCCAACACATCGCGACTGAGCTGGGGAGCTATGAGCAACCCCACACCAGCCCGCTGCCTATCGCCGCTGGCAACTCCAGAGTAGTAGAGAGTCCAGCCTCTCTCAAGGGGGGTGGTTCCAGAACCTATGCTGTGCGTAGAGGTGAGCCCGGCTATCTCCAGTCGGTACCTGTCAACCTCTCGCACAAGCTCAGGCTCCTTCCCCGCCAGTGAGGTGACATTCCACATCCCTAAGGCCAGTTTCCGTGTCTAAAGATCAGGTCGTCGGGGCCCTTGCCTTCGTTCCACATTGCACCAGCCCCTTATGATTCCTCCTGCAGATGGTGGGTCCACGGGAGGTCGGCCCCATGTTGCTCTTTCGGGCTAAGCCCGGCTGGGCCCCATGAGGGGAGGCCCGGCCACCAGGCCCTCGAATTCAAGCCCCCGCTCCGGGCCTTGCTCCATGGTGGGGCCCCGGCTGCGCCATGCCCGGGTGATATCACAGTCCTTGTTTTTTGTATTATTCATTAAAGGGCTATTGAACCACTAGAAACAAAGTTATGCTCAGAGTCCAGAACCTCAATCATAACATTATAACAGACACCTTCCTATTTGAGACCTGCACAATTTTAGAGACTTGTGTGTCCGGGATGCGAGAGAATAATTAGGGTGTGCTCACAATATGCAATCTTAACCATGCCAGAGCACGTTTGATCCCCAAAGCCTGGTTTACTTGACTAGTGTAATCGTTTAGTGTAGCAGTCCCTGGGTTGGTTGGAAGAGGTGGGCCAGAGCGCGGTTCAGTTATATATATAGATCAGTGAGTGTGAGTGCTAACCATGCCGGAGCACAGATTTTCTGATAAGTGCTGCATGATTGCGTGATTATTTCTGAGCGGCAAAAACGATAGACCTGTAAAGCAATATATAGTGAGAGGGTCGTTTGTTACCACCTCCCATATGACTCAAAATAATAAACCAGAAAGTTAACAAAACAATTCACTCCACTGTGTTGAGCAAGAGCGTTCCTCTGCTGTCTTCACATGCTATCGGAAACTTCCTATTTCCAACTTGCCCAGCCCTAACACATGTGGAATTATATTTGGAATTATATACATAACAAAAAAAGTGTGAAACAACTGAAAATATGTAATATTCTAGGTTCTTCAAAAAAGCCACCTTTTGCTTTGAGTACTGCTTTGCACACTCTTGGCATTCTCTTGATAAGCTTCAAGAGGTAGTCAACGGAAATGGTCTTCCAACAGTCTTGAAGGAGTTCCCCGGGAGATGCTTAGCACTTGTTGGCCCTTTTGTCTTCTGTCTGCGGTCCAGCTCACCCCTAAACCATCTTGATTGGGTTCAGGTCCGGTGACTGTGGAGGCCAGGTCATCTGGCACAGCACCCCATCACTCTCCTTCTTGGTCAAATAGCCCTTGATGATTTCAGTGTGACTCTACAATTTTCATAGTCATGAAAATAAAGAAAACTCTTTGAATGAGGTGTGTCCAACCTTTTGGTCTGTACTGTATATATATATATATATATATATATATATATATATATATATATATATATATATATATATATATATATATATATATTAAGCAGCAAACTGTTTCCTAAATGGATAGTAAATAATAATTTTAGAATGATTTCTGAAGATTGTAGATGGAGTAATGATGTAAAATTCAGCTTTGCATCACAAATATACAACGTTTTAAAATATATTAAAACAGAAAACCATTATTTTAAATTGTAATACCGGTATTACTGCACAATATTACTTTTCCCTTTAAGTTGGTTACTCTCTATGTCACGTTGGTGACTAACAAATGGAATATCGTTTAGAGAGACCAATCTACCTCGAGTGTAAACTAAATGAGCCAATGCACATTGACATGCAATTACTGCATCCAGCTGTAGCTGATCATAGCTTGAGAATAAAAAGGCAGCAGGTGCAATGCATACCAGCTTTTCACTTTGGAGCTGAGTGAAAATATTTTTCTGCTCCATCCAAGTCTCTTCAGTGAGCTACAAGTTTTTGTTGTTGGCAGCATGGCGCTTCAGCAGTGGTCATTCCTGTGTCGAGTGGGTTGCGCACTTCAGGTTGCTGTTGTGCATCAAGCGGCTTTCCCCTGTGTGCCTCAGCACTAAAAAAGCATTTCCCCAAAAGAGCAATTTCGTTAAAAGAGTTTACACAGGTGTGTCTTTTTAAAGACAAAGGATTGTCTTTTTAAAGATGCCTTTTCACCCATGTGTTTCTGAATGCGGTTGTTACCTGGCTCCGGGTGATGGTCACGATTGCTGCCTCATGTGTCTGGGCATTAAACATGCTGTGGTTCTTTTTGCGGATGATTCATGTTCCCATTTGTGGGAAGATGACCCTGTTGGAGCTACGAGCCAGGCTCTGTTTTTTCTAGGGGGGTGGACCTCCGTTGCCTCTGCCATAATCTTGGCTGCCAGCCTAAGCACGGGTGGTTTGTGGATTACAGTTGTGACAAACTCCTAAGGGAACCAACCTTCGGGGGCCCACCATTCCAGTTGAGAAGCCAATGGAATGGGCTGGGCCCTCTTCAAAGAGCATACCAGTGGTATACTGCTGGGCTCCTCCTGACGACAGGTTGTCGATTATTGCATCGGATAGAGAGCTCTCTGAGAAAGATTCGGCTGCGTTGCCGTCCTCTGGGATGGTGGCAATGCCTGAGTCAGATCCGGAGATGACAGCTATGTTTTCCCGGGCCGCCAAGAAGATTGAACTCAAATGGAAACTGCATCCCGAGCCTTCGAGGCTGGATGATTTGTAGGGTTTTACAGCTCTTACTTCATTGTACCCAAGAAAGGAGGTGGGTCACAACCAATCTTTGACCTGTCTGTTTTGAACCAGGCCCCATTCAAGATGTTAATGCAGAAACGCATCTTCGGGTGCGTCCTTCCTCGAGACTGGTTTGCAGCAATTGACCTAAAGGATGCGTACTTTCATGTGTTTCGATCCAACCATGCCACAGTTCATTTCAGCCATTTGCATTCGAAGGACGGGCATACCAATAGAAGGTCCTGCCCTTCGGGCTGTTCCTGTCTACCCATGTCTTCACAAAAGTCACAGATGGGGCTCTTGTTCCCCTCAGAGAGCAGGATGTTCTTATAATCATCTCGATGACTGGCTTATACCTAGATGTGATCAGATGTGCAAGCACAGGGACCTGGTGCTCCGGCACCTCAGCCTGTTGGGTCTTTGGGTCAACTGGGAAAAGAGCAAACTTTCCCCAATGCAGAGGATATCTTTTCTTGGTATGGAGAGGAGAGGAATGTGAGGAACGTGTAGGTCTCCAGGCATGGTGTGGTTCACATGGATGCCTCCACCACCATCTGGGGGACCAAATGCAATGGGCATGCAGTGATGGCTGTATGATCAGGCCCCTATCTGCACTGGCATATCAATTGCCTAGAGTTGTTAGCAGTGCACATTGCATTGAACCGTCTAAAAGCCTGGTTTCTCCCAAGGTTTTTTTCTCCATTCTGTCACAGATGGAATTTTGGTTCCTTGCCGCTTTCAACTCTAGCTTGCTTAGTTGGGGACACTTAATATCCAGTGATTTTGTCGACTTAATTGCACAGATACTATTTAAACTGAACTGACCTGGATGAGAACATAACAGAATTCAATGATGAACTGGGTTTTTGCATTATTGGCACACTATTTTCCTATTTAATGCTGTTCAGTTGCTTTGTCACAATCTGTATGGTTAAAAATGCTATATAAATAAAGGTAACCTGTCTCAAAGGGTGCTTGTGAGGCAACTACGTGCTGGTCTCACTGACAAGTTTTCTACATTCTGACTGAGGGAACACTCTGCATGGATGCACTTGCACACAGCTGGCCGTGGGGCCGAGGTCATTGATCAGGGTTGTGCTTTCCTTTTTGCAGCAAAGGCTGGAGTGACGGCTGTCTCCCTCCACCCTTAAAGTGTCACTGCGATTGCTGCTAACCATGACCCTGTGGAAGGGAAGTCGGTAGATAATCATGACCTGGTCTTCAGGTTCCTTAGGGGGCCACAAGGTTAAAACCTCCCTGGCTCCCCTCCATACATTCTTGGGACCTGTCTTAAACTGTCTGATTAGTGTTTAAAATGCTACAGCAGGGCCTATTTGAGCCTTTACACTCAGTCAAGCTAAAGTTTCTTTCATTGAAAATTGTGCTTCTGCTTGCACTGGGCTCTATCAAGAGGGTAGGGGAACTGCACGCATTTTTGGTCGACAATCTATGCCTAGAGTTTGGAACGGATGACTCCCAGGTAATCCTGAGGCCCCGGCCCGGCTATGTGCCCAAGGTTCCCACCAATCCCTTCAGGGATCAGGTATTGAAAATGCAAGCGCTGCCACTGTAGGTGGTACACTCCGCCCTAGGTTTGCTCTGTCCCATCTTAGTCTTGAGAAGCTATGTAGACTGGACACAAAGCTTTAGGACCTCAGACCAGCTCTTTGTCTGTTACGGAGGCTGGTAGAAGGGGAAGGCTGTCTCTAAACAAAGGATGGTCCAATGGATTATGGATGCCATCACCCTGGCTTTTTAGGCACAGGGTGTGCCTTGACCGCTCAGGTTGCGATCTCACTCTAATGTTGCATCCTCTTTGGCGCTGGCTCATGGTGCCTCGCTGACAGATATTTGTAGAACTGTGGGCTAGGTGACCCCCAAATTGTTCTCACCTCAAACAGACAGTGGCACTGAGTGGCCCAGTTAGTTTCGGCTTGTTAAAACTATTGTAGACCCTGTCGAGCTCATCTATCCCTTCGGCAGCCAGACATGACAGAACGTCCAGCACCAGGCCTTCACTCAGTGAATCCTTGACAACTGGTAGAATGCTGGGTTCCATAAATAAGATGTAATTGGATTTCAGATCTGTAATGTCCACAGTATAGCCTCAAAGCCCATGTTTCCCCTGGCAGAATTCTGGCATTTCCAAGAGGGTTACAATCACCTCCAATTTTTCATATGCACCTAAACAGATGTTCATGTGTATTTGCATCCCTGTTCCAAGTGAAACGAGAAAAAGATTCAACGATGAATGGTCTTCTTGCGAGTCCTGGCCCCAGGACACTTAGGATCACTAGGTGGGACCATTAACCCTTTAGATAGGCCTGTGCAAAAAAAAGGCTGAGTTTCTGGCTTGTATATGAAGCTATATGGAGTATAACAGCATATCATATTTTGTGTGTATGTGTGTGTGTGAGAAAGAGAGAGAGAGAGAGAGAGAGAGAGAGAGAGAGAGAGAGAGAGTGTGAGAGAGACCTTTGCGCACTTACCTTGATGTATTTGAGAAAATCAAAATGTACACCTCAGCTCTCAGAAATACATGGAGTAAAGAAAAGTGTATTTATGCACCTGCTGCCAAAGTTTTAGAAATTATAATGCAGCTTGACCCCTCCAGCGAGTTGCAGCTTATTTGAAGTTGGTATTGGATGTTGGTTCATAAAACATTATGTTCATAAATTTGATGCAAAGTAGATTTTTTTTTTACAGGATTTTAAGGTTTTAAACTGGTTTTACATTCAAGAAAAGAAGAGCATTTCACACATAGGCCATCTGTACTTTTCACCATCAAAAGGCAGCAGGTGCATAAACACACTTCTTTTTTTATTTGTTTGCTCCATGTAGTTCTGAGAGCATGAGGTGCATATTTGGATTTTTTCAGATACATCAAGGTAAGTGCACAAAGGTCTCTCTCACACCCTCTCTTTCTCTCTCTCACTCTCCCTCTCTCTCTCTCTCACACACACACACTATAATTTGCTGTTATACTCCATATAACTCCATATACAAGCCAGAAACTAAGCCGTTTTTGTGCACAGGCCTATCTAAAGGGTTAATGGTCCCACCTAGTGATCAACTGTAAAGATATAATTTTTTTACCTCTTCCTAAAAGGGAAAACCACAAACAATCAAGAATGCATGATTTTATGGTGTCATGGCTTTGCAATCAAAAAATGTTGTAATAATGGAAGTCAATGTGGCAAAAACAGCAACAACAAATGAGGGAGAAAAAATTTACATCTAATGCTGCACAAAAACTAGCAATGCATCAAAGCCAATCTTGTTACTAATCTTTGACATGCCCAAGACTGTGATAATAGGTAAAAAAATATCCAGTCCACAATCACTTTTTATATTGAAAATATGTAGTTTTGCGTGATTTTTCCCCCCAAATCATTGACATCATTTATGAACTTGGTAATTAAAGAGTTAAAATCTTGGATTTCTTTTAAACATTTGGTAGTTTTGATCAGGACTAAGGGTTGATTAATAGATTTATGCAAAATAATTTGAAAAAAAGATTTATCTGATATATTTTTACAGCAGTTTAATTTAGTGGATGTTTTCATTCACATAACGAAAGGGTAGTGAATTTGCCCACAGTGTACCGTTGAATTTTTGAAAAATTTGTCACCAAAAATCATTCCATTGGCTCAAACACAGAGAAAGTTGTGGCCAAAATAAGACTCAACTTTACCCCCTAGTGGACGAAAACGTCCCCAACAACGCATAAGGGTTAAATAAATTCAATGCACACAGACTGTAGTAAATGTAGAAGTAGTTTAAGTCTTTGTTTTTTTTAATTGTGATGATTTTGGCTCACATTTGACAAAAACCCACCAATTCACTATCTCATCAAATTAGATTACTAAATAAGACCAATTAAAAAAATTTAAATCTTTTGCTTTAATTACTGCCTCAATTCGGCATGGTATGGAGGTGATCAGTTTGTGGCACTGCTGAGGTGGTATGAAAGCTCAGGTTTCTTTGCCAATGGCCTTCAGCTCATCTGAATTTTTTGGTCTCTTGTTTCTCATTTTCCTCTTGACAATACCCCATAGATTCTCTGTGGGGTTCTGGTCTGGTGAGTTTGCTGGCCAGTCAAGCACACCAACACCATGGTCATTCAACCAACTTTTGGTGCTTTTGGCAGTGTGGGCAGGTGGAAAATCCTGATGGAAAATGAAATCAGCATCTTCAAAAAGTTGGTCAGAAGAAGGAAGCATGAAGTGCTCCAAAATTTATTGGTAAACGTGTGCAGTGACTTTGTTTTTTAAAAAATCACAATGGATTAACACCAGCAGATGACATTGCACCCCAAATCATCACAGACTGTGAAAACTTAACACTGGTTTTCAAACACCTTATGCTATGAGCTTCTCCACCCTTCCTCCAGACTCTAGGACCTTGCTTTCCAAATGAAATACAAAACTTGCTCTCATTTGAAAAGATGACTTTGGACCACTGGGCAACTGTCCAGTTCTTCCTCTCCTTAGCTCAGGTAGGACGCCTCTGACTTTGTCTGCAGTTCAGCAAATTACTTGAAACGTCTGTGTGTGGTGGCTCTTGATGTCTTGACTCCAGCCTCAGTCCATTCCTTTGTGAAGTTCACTCAAATTCTTGAATCAATTTTGCTTGACAATCCTCATAAGGCTGCAGTTCTCTCGGTTGGTTGTGCTTCCACACTTTTTCCTTCCACTCAACTTTCTGTTAACATGCTTGGATACAGCACTCTGTGAACAGCCAGCTTCTTTGGCAATGAAAGTTTGTGGCTTACCCTTCCTATGAAGGGTTTCAATGATTGTCTTCTGGACAACTGTCAGATCAGCAGTCTTCCCCATGATTGTGTAGCCTAGTGAACCAAACCAAAGTCCTTTTAGGCAAGTTGTGCCACTCGGCCGCCATCTTGGCAACGCCTCTGGCAGCTATTTGAGACAAACAAGACCAGGCTCCTATATAAATGAATGGGCATAGAGTCAGAACTGCACTTTCACTGGTCACCGGGACATAAAAACTGCATGCATAGAAACAGCAGTAAAATATGAAAAAAATCGCTGGAAAAGTTTGATGACTTTGCCCCAAAAAATAAGGTTTAAAAATGCCTTTTTCCCCACAGGTTATACTTTTACTACGCATGCGCAAGGGTTCCTGAACTGTGCGCATACATCAGTGGAACCAGACGATAGGCTTAAATGTTTCCCGGCTTGACTGTTAAAAGCAGATGATTGGCTTTCCAGCGGAAGGGGCGGGACATGTGCATACAACCGCCATCTTTGCCATTACGGGTTTTCCTTGTAGAGTTGTATTGAGGGTGCTGGAAGTGGCATGTCTCTTATAAATTGTCTCTGACCAAACTGAGAGACCATTTTGAAGGCTCAGGAAACCTTTGCAGGTGTTTTCAGTTGATTAGCTGACATGTCACCATATTGTAATTTGCTGAGAATTTTCTGTTGAGAAGAAGGGTTTTTGTTAAATGTGAGCCAAAATCATGACAATTAAAAGAACCAAAGACTTAAACTACTTCAGTCTGTGTACATTGGATTTATTTAATGCATACATTTTCACAGTTTGAGTTGAATTACTGAAATAAATGAACTTTTCCATGACATTCTAATTTATTGAGATGCACGTGTATATGTAGTCTTTGAGCTTTAATGCAGCAGGTGTGGGTTCAGAGAAAATGGAGGGAAGTCCCCCTCTTAGGTGACTAGAGTGGATTGTGTGTGGGGGATGGTCATGTTTAGACCTCTGTTTTATTATTATCTCACATAAATGTTTGTTCAGTCAGTGTATTTGATTTTACAATGCCTATTTTAAATATGCCCATTGTATAGCATCATTTAGTTGCCAAGTATATTACACGTAGCACAATTAAGTTTTAAACATAATCTTTTGTAATAGTCATGTAATTTACATGAACATTACCAAGATGGACATTTTGATGTTTTGTGTGTAGAATTTAAGAAATGTTCTGTTCATGTTATGGGGGAAAGCACAGTGCATGTAGGGGGAGTGGCCTCAATAGCCCTGCAGTAAGCAGTGTGCTGTATGCATTTGATTGAACAGTGTGTAGGGTAGAAATTAAACTGAAATTGCATTAAATCTGGTTGTTTCAACCAATATTATGCTACAAGATTTTTTCTCAACTACATTTTAGTGTCCAGTTCCTGCAATTTTTCAAATTTCCAGTTTATTCCCATTAATTCTCATATATATGCCTGTTAATTCCCATGGAATTTTCTAGTCTTGAAAATCCACAGAATTTTACAACCATAGTTATAAAATATTCCTAAATATTCCATAGACGATCAAGGAACGTCCCCCATGAACATGCAACCAACACTGTCCAATCAGAATGGAGTAAAAAGGAAGGTCCACACGAAGAAGAAGAAGAAGGGTTTCATCACCGCCAACGTTGCTGGAACAAAATATGAGATTGGTAGGAAAACATTCTATTATTTATGTAAAATTTGCTGATTCATACAGAACACATACAGTTATTTATCCAGAGACTCAATGGAACTGCATTCTCTCTTGAAAATAAGGCCGAAGATAAAAGGAAAAAACTTTTTTTGAAACAAGATTTTGAAACCCTCCCATATTTGAATTGTCGTGGCAAAATTTAAATCAACTCTCATCAGCATAAGAGACAGACTCATTCTCAGGTATAGAATACCATGAACTGTCTCTTACCCGAGAGCTCTGTTGCCACTCCGGTTCTTTTCTGATTCCAGTGGTGTCTCCTCCGGGCCTCGGCGGTCAGTCCCTTTCTCCCTCAAATCTAATCGGGGTTAGGGCTGAACTTCTATTGTTCAGGATGATCAGTCACCGTCCGCTCACAGGTCTAGAAGACACATCCAAGGAATCCCACTTTCTGACACCAAATTGTCGTGGCAAAATTTAAATCAACTCTCATCAGCATTAGAGACAGACTCATTCTCAGGTATAATTAAAAAGAAAGCTTTTATTCTTTGCAAAGAAGGTCAGACAGTCATACGGCAACACTGAGTTCCTGCAGAGTGAAACTGACCCAGGAAGAGGGCAGTCCTCCATCTTATATACCTCTGCTGCTTCCAAGGTTATACAGACTGAACAGCTGTAACTTTCCACACATAACAAGGAACACTCTCTATGGGCTGTTTCTCACACATTTAGGACTTAGGTGACACCCTCGGGTCATCCTCAGGCCTTGTTCCCCCACTATATGGCCCAATGACCCTCTCAGGTAACTCAGACATCTGTTTTCCCCCCAGGTGTCACCCTTCTGAACCACACAGCAATTCTAAGAAAACACATGCATATATAGGCATACAGAAGCAATGTTAAATGAATTTTTCCACCACAGAATTTAGTGTAAGTTTAATGCTTTAGAGTAATTCTCTTAATTAACAATCATATAGTTATTTAACAGGCATGGGAAGTTTTTAAGTTTTTTATTTTAACTGGATTCCTGTGTAAGCCACACTGATTTAGTTTTATCCAGTAATGCTGATGTTTATGAAAAATCATGATAATTACATTACCAGTTGCCACAACTCTGTAACGTTTCTTGGAAAGATAATGTAATGCAGACATCATTTTCTTAAAGCATTTGGGTTGAAGCAAAAGCATAAGTCAAGCATAATTATTGTTAACGAATGAGTTTTTATTTCAAGAAAAGAATTAGGATTTCTGTTGTAAAATTCTACTAATGAAGTCAGTTACTTGTGTTCATTCAGTCATGGAAACAAATATATGATCCAGTATTGTCAATGCATATTAAAGTAAAATAATTTGATACATTTGCAGTTCGTATTGTCATTGAGGAGATGATCTTTCATAAAGCCAGAGATGATGATGAGACGGCCAATCTCATCTGGAACGACTCTTCTGTGCAACATGAGAAAATCGCTGAGCTGAGGAACTATCAGGTATTGTGGTCTTCCTTTCAGTTCAAAGAAAGAAAGTAAAAAGTTAAAAACAAATATGTTGCTAAAGTCTCCTTTTATTTCCCATGGCTTTAAGAGCTGTGAACTTTACCATGACTTAAACTCATTTTCCTAAAACCTTTTACAGGAATTTGTGGTTTAATCAACATAAGTCACGTAATGTACTGTATACAACCCTCATAGCTAAAGTACGTACAAGTAATAAACGGTCAACTGAGGTCACCTGAGATTTGAAACAATGTAATTTTAAGGGAAATCAGTTCAATCACCGTTTTAAGTGTGTAATGATCTACAACAGAAATAGAGATATTGTTTGAGATAATTAAGCAAATGTTTACTTTATAAAATAATAATTTCTTGCTAAAAATTAAATCAGCTGTTCAAAAACAAATACAGTGTGTACACACAAACTGAACACCAAATGCAGCTTTCAGATGCCTTTTTTTTTTTAGCTCAACTGTCATAGAATTGAACAGACTGGGACTGTTGATGCCAAACTCTGTTTATGTACAGTACAGACCAAAAGTTTGGACACACCTTCTCATTTAAAGAGTTTTCTTTATTTTCATGACTATGAAAATTGTAGATTCACACTGAAGGCATCAAAACTATGAATTAACACATGTGGAAGTATATATGGAATTATATACATAACAAAAAAGTGTGAAACAACTGAAAATATGTCATATTCTAGGTTCTTCAAAGTAGCCACCTTTTGCTTTGATTACTGCTTTGCACACTCTTGGCATTCTCTTGATGAGCTTCAAGAGGTAGTCACCTGAAATGGTCTTCCAGCAGTCTTGAAGGAGTTCCCCGAGAGATGCTTAGCACTTGTTGGCCCTTTTGCCTTCAGTGTAACTCTACAATTTTCATAGTCATGAAAATAAAGAAAACTCTTTGAATGAGAAGGTATGTCCAAACCTTTGGTCTGTACTGTATATATACTAACATCAGATTCAAAGCAGTCTGATGTTATTATGTTGCCAAGCTAACAGCACACCACTCAAATAATGTCTTATGCACATCAAACTAAAATATTGGGTAATTGTTTTTAATTTAAATGACATGTAAGTTTACCGAATCAGTAATTCTCTCAAATTGTCTCTCACATAAGGCGCATTTTCCACTAGCCTTCAAATTGCGCAAATTCTGCAAATTCATAGCAAAATCTGACACTCAACTCTACCTCTCATTCCATCCTGATGATCCTACTGTAGCTATTTGCATCTCAGCTTGTATAACAGACATTTCTTCCTGGACCATCACCTTCAACTCAACCTTGCCAAGACAGAACTGATTCCAGCAAACCCATCGTTTCATCACAATTTCACCATCAAGTTAGCCACATCAACCATAACTCCTTCAAAAACAGCTGGAAGCCTTGGAGTTATGATTGGTGATCAACTGACTTTCTCAGACCACACTGTTAAAACTGTTCAATCCTGCAGATTTGCTTTATTCAACATCAAGAAAATCAAGCCCTTTCTTTCGGAACATGCTGCACAACTCCTTGTTCAAGCTCTTGTTCTGTCCAGGCTGGACTATTGCAATGCTCTCTTGGCAGGTCTTCAAGCCAATTCCATCAAACCATTACAATTAATTCAGATTAGTTTTTTAATGAGCCAAAAAGAATACACGTCACACCTCTGTTTATCAATTTGCACTGGCTTCCAATAGCTGCTCGCATAAAATTCAAGGCATTGATGTTTGCATACAAAACTACCACTGGCTCTGCACCCATTTACCTAAATTTGTTACCTCAGACTTATGTGCCCTCTAGAAGCTTGCGTTCTGCAAGTGAACGTCGCTTGATTGTGCCATCTCAAAGAAGCACAAAGTCACTTTTACGGACTTTTAAATTAAATGTTCCCTCCTGGTGGAATGACCTCCCCAACTCAATCCGGGCAGCTGAGTCCTTAGCCATCTTCAAGAATCGGCTTAAAACACATCTCTTCCATCTTTGTTTGACCCTCTAACTTTAACACTCATTATTCTAATTCTATTCTTAAAAAAATCTAACTACCTTTCTAATCTTTTTGTATTCTATTTTCTTTTCATTTATTATGCAGTTGGATGTGTGTGTGTGTGTGTAAAGACCTCTAACACTAGCTTGCTCTATTTTTTTATTCCATCTGTTTTCTTTATATTTAATATATTATTTAAACTCCCATGCTACGTGTACTGTGTTAGCCTAACTGAGACTTGTTATAGCACTTATATCATTGCTCTTTTTGTTGTTTTTGATTGCTTCCACTGTCCTCATCTGTAAGTCGCTTTGGATAAAAGCGTCTGCTAAATGAATAAATGTAAATCGAAATTGCGAATTGAAAATACGCCTAATGGAAATGCATCTGTAGCATTTGGACCAATCAGACACACAGCTATTTGTTTTATTTAACAATTAATATCTAACACACCCTCTTCTAAGGGTCTATGGATCCTTCCCCCGAAATGCAACTATCTGGTTCCATAGCAACCAAAGGCACACTATCTGATAATGCTAGTTTATGGCTCCCAAGAATGTGGCAGTCTGAACAGCCAGGAGCTGGCCAGCACCATCATCTCCATGGCCCACCTCTCAAGGGCCACAGACAGGTGGTAACTGAACTAAACTTGCAAGTCACAGAGTTCTACAGGGAAGCGACAGCTGCTTAATGAGAGAAAGCACAGAACAGATGCAAGGAACCTTACAGAATAGTGCAACGGAAGGAAATCACCAATCTTCAGGAGGCTTTATTAACAGTTGTTGGACACCAAGCGCAGCTGGAAAAATCCATCAGACAGGACTTGGAAAGAGAACTATTTCACACAAAGTCACTGTTAAATGTGGAACTTAATGAGAGAGACACCAGAGCTGAGTCCTTAGAAGGCCATCTGCATGCAGCCAGAGCTGAAGTCCAGACACTGACTCAGCAACATTAAAGAGGAGCTTGACATGGTTCAGAGAGAACTGAAACAGTCCTACAGGCTGTGTATGGACTCAAATAAAAGGCACCCTGCTGCACGTCACGCAACCAGCAGTTCGAATACCCTAACCCCTTTACAAAGATACGAAGGGGGGAGAAAAGCCTTCTGTTTGAC
Source organism: Carassius auratus (assembly GCF_003368295.1). Taxonomy (NCBI): domain Eukaryota; kingdom Metazoa; phylum Chordata; class Actinopteri; order Cypriniformes; family Cyprinidae; genus Carassius; species Carassius auratus. Next base: position 476,124 of record NW_020523372.1, read on the forward strand.
ATTTCACAAGTCAGCTTCCAGCAAACCTCTGCAGCTGCAGAAGAAAAGGGATTTATTCCGGTGAGCCCTGAAACAGCACATGGAATAACACTCAAAGACCTCAACCGAATGGGCAGAAACATCCCTTCATTCATAAAAGAACTTACAGGAGAACATGATGTCCATGCTCACTTAAGAGAAATTGACTTTTCCCTCAGTCTTGGACCAGTGTGAAACAACAAGAAAGACTCTATATGCTCTGGATCACCTCTAGCCAGAAAAATCCTGGCTCGATACATCCAATCGGACTACCCGCAGCTTAAACAAGCCATCATAAAGGAATTCTCAGACCCAGAGTCTGAACACGGACTGATCGCTGACCTAGCCATCGAACAGGACGACACTAGCTTTAAGAGCCTTTTCCTCCAAAACCTCCACCCGTTGTAAGTCACCGTAAAGGCATTATGGCCTGCCCCACAATGACTATTAAACAACTGTATGACACAAAAGGCCTTTAACAAGCACAAGGCCTCCACTTAAGGTGTTGGTAAGACCCCACTGATTCTGAACTACACATTCCAGAATCCAAAGGGGTGATAACTGTTTAAAAAATACAGGCCCACACAGAAAGAGCATTTCAAACAAGTTCTACACATCCCCAAACACTTATTGAATATTTTGTCTACGATGATCATGCTTTCATCAAGATCCATACTGCAAAATTCCAGTCTTTTATCTATAGAAAATCTGAATGAATGTTTGTTGATTTTTTTCTGGGTGAGGTTATGTCTATAGAATTGATTTGAGTCACATATACACACTTCAAACATCATTAGGATTTATAATTAAGTAAAACATCTGGATCTAATAGAGGTTAAAAAGAAACCTGTCCCACAGCGTGAACTCGTCTATAGCACCGAAGTCAGTTTCTAATCAAACTATCAAGCACAGTACAGCATTCGGTTTTAATGCTAGTATTATTGCTATTGTCATTTTACATATTACAGAAATGCCTCTGTGAGTCTTTGCTTTGGCAGTGTGACATCATCATTCTACAGGCAGAGCAGAGCCCTTTGTCTATAACATACATACACACACACAAGCTGGGAGGTGGTTGGTAGGCTCTCGGGTTCCTGATGAGTCGACGTCCGTCATATCTTGGGTAGATGATAGCTCAATTTGAGCAGGTTGTTGTAGTATTTTCTGTTTTCCATGGCTGGGAAGACAGTACTGCTGTTGGCCAACTGAGGAAGATACCCAGGAGGCAGGTGTTTGCTTGCTTGCGGTCCAGTTCACGTGTCATACTCTCGCTGTCTTCTATTTGACTGTCAAAGGACACAGGACAACCTCTTAGCCAGGTCCATCCGCAGATAACCCTTCATGAGGCTCAGTGCCTGGTACGAGATATTTGGGTACTTCAGTTCAAGAGGCTCCATTTCCTGTGGTTCAGGGACACAAACTCTGCTGAATAACTGGTTAGTGCTGAACACTTGCTGGTGTCGAGGAATCAACTCACCCAAAGCTTTCCTGATTAGATACAGCTGGTCTACATCGGATTTGCCCGGCCATAAAGGGGCACAGGAGAGAAGCTCTGCAAACACACAGCCTACTGCCCTGAGGATCCTGGCAAAGCCAAAGTCACAGTTTGATTACCTGTTGTTTGGTGATGAGAATATTTTCAGACTTCACATCTCTGTGGATACAATTTTGTTTGTGACAGAAGTTCACAGCATGAAGTGTTTGCCAGATGATGGTTTTAACCATGTGCTTTGGAACGCCTCTTGTGTATCTGTCCAGCTCATTTAGGACGGTGTGGTCGCAGTACTCAAACACCAGGTGCAGTTTTCTCTTTCTTCTGAACACCTCGATCAGATTCACCACGTTTGGATTTTTCTGTTTCTTAATGATGGGATCATCCTCAGACTCCACAAACTACTTGGATGGCAACGGTCTGTCCGGTGTCTTTATTCCTGCCCTTGAACACGATGCCATAAGAGCCTTCCCAGATCTTACTGATTTTCTCATACTTCTCCATCGCTTCCAATGTCTCATCCAAATATTTGCTTCATGATAAAAAAATTAATGCGAACACAAATAGCAACTTCCTGAAATCAAAATTTGTTAGATATCAAGGAGCTGTGTGTTGTCGTGTGAATCTGACGGACAGATAGAGCCGTGTGTCCATGCACAGTGAGAATGTGTTTGAGTTTGCAATCCTTCACACAGGTGCCAAACAGAGGCTACACAAGGACAGCTGGACACTCCTACCTCTGAGTTACAGGAGCTGCTGACACTAGCAAAAGAGCTCCTTGAACCAAACTCGACTGAGGAGAACTTGGAAGGACATCCTTAGGATCATCTGATTTCTAGTGACATTTGAGCAAAACAGAGGTCTAACAACGACCTTCTGCCCTCCAGCCATCATCACTAGGTCAGTCTGAACTCTCTACACATATCAAAATCTCCAAAACAATTCCCTACGACCCATGGAGCCTCCTGCACTCTCACCAATGAGAGTCCAACCTAGCTGTTCCAAAACTCAGGTACCACAGATAGTCTACTGGGTATCAACATCAACAACCATCTGACCCGGACCAACTCACTTCAGGACAACAGGTGACACAGCCTTAACACCTGCTACATAGGCTCGAGGACCCACACCTTGCTACAGCCTAAATCACCATGGTGCACCATCTGACAGCATCCACCATGGCACCACAACCACTCCTGGAGGCACCAACAGCCAGAGAGCCACCTCTGTCTCCCAGCAGTGAGCAGCAGGTGCATGTCCGATTGTTCTGCACCTTTGATGTCGCTCGCTTTTCTCTATTAGATGGACAACAACATTTTAAACGGTGGGGGTTATGTAGCATTTGGATCAATCAGACACATAACTATTTGTTATATTTAACAAATAATATCTAAGGCCCCCTCATCTAACCAAAGGGTCTATGGATCCCTGCCCCGAAATGCAACTATCACTTCAAAAAAAAGGAAGAACAGGCCTCTGGTTCCATAGCAACCAAAGGCACACTATCTGATAACACTAGTTTATGGCTCTCAGGAATGTGGCAAAGCAACTCTTAACTCAAGTCTCTCAAAAACAGACACATAATGCCCATAAAAAGGGACTCTTTTCTGATAAGTTCATAAGAAAACCTCTCTTTGAATGAACACACATATCCTTGAGGTCATTGTGTATATTATTGCTGTTCTTGTATATTGTCTCTTGTATTTGACTGTTTTATGCATGCTTATGATAGAACCACTCATTTATGTAATCTTACCTATATGTAATCTTACCATGTTTAGTATTTATTAATTTGACTTCTGATGAACTAAACAAAAGTGTATATTATTGTTTATACCTATGCAGCATATTAGTGTTCTAAGAACCTAAGAACCTTCTAAGAAGTAATTTTTGCATCACCCCCCCCCCCCCCCCCCACTCGAGTTCCATTTGCAAACTGCTATGCTCTCACACAAAGGGTCGTAAAACTTCTCAGTATTTCCTAACTTCCGTTTGGAATTTCAGCCTTTCTCATTGGACAAGCCCATCCTGAGAGGTGTAAACCATCTCAGACTTTAAAAAGGCTCACACACAGACAAGCCTGTGATTTCTTTTCCTTCTTCTAAGACTATGTGAGCTAGAACACTTCTGCAACCTACTAAGTCTGTGCCAGCTGACACCTCTCTTAGCTCTTTTTCACTTTCCACTGAAAAAAAAAAAACTCCCAATCACCCTTCAAGTCAGGACTTCTTTGGAATTCATCACTCTTCAAAACCGGAAGAACGTGATCGTGACTCCTACAGTTACTGCTGGCAGCTCATATAAATAATTGTAATTATTACATACATTTTTTCCTTTTGATCTTAAATTTACTAAATCAATTTCACAAAAACGCCCATATGTCGCAAAAATTATGTGCTTGCATGAGGTGGTTTTTCAGGCAATGCAAAAAAAGGAATAATTTGCAAAACTGGCAATGGAAACGTTTCTGAAGCGGCTCACGCCTCCTTTGAATAAATATAGCCAAAATGCCACCAAAATCCATTGCCATGAATTATTGCGAGAGCCAAAAAAAAAAAAAAAAGTGAAAGTGAAGTGAAGTGAGTGAAGTGACATTCAGCCAAGTATGGTGACCCATACTCAGAATTTGTGCTCTGCCTTTAACCTATCCGAAATGCACACACACAGAGCAGTGAACACACACACACACTGTGAGCACACACCCGGAGCAGTGGGCAGCCATTTATGCTGCGGCGCCCGGGGAGCAGTTGGGGGTTCGATGCCTTGCTCAAGGGCACCTAAGTCGTGGTATTGAAGGTGGAGAGAGAACTGTACATGCACTCCCCCCACCCACAATTCCGTCCAGCCCGAGACTAGAACCCACAACCCTTCGATTGGGAGTCCAACCCTCTAACCATTAGGCCACGACTTCCCCCCAAAAGCTTATGTTGTAGTTGCATAACACTGGTTAATGGAAACGCCATCATTTTACAATACTTTTTTTTATCGACATTTATAAAATATCGTCAAAGTTTTACGCAAATCCGTAATGGAAATGTGCCTGTAGTCTGCTATCTTTGCCTTTTTTGTGAAGGATATACACCATTCTGTCTTAAAATTGCTCTAAAACAGTATATTCCAGGAGGAAGCTTAGTGTTTGAATTGACACAAATGCTAAATATTAAAACACTCAAACAAACAACACAACATACATGGCTAACACTTAATTAAGATGGCTACCCTATTACCTAATTTAAATAACCTCAATAAATGACATGTTTAAACAATGTTATTAATAACAGATATTTCAACATCAGAGCCAGTCTGTGGTATTTACAGCAGCATGGCCATAATGTACTTCATATTTTCTCCATTTATTTTCAGAATTTGATAGGGAATGAGTAAAAGGATGAGTAAAAGATTAAAGTAAACTCTAAATTCACATTGGCAAAAAACATTTTTATCAAGATATCAATCTATCTTTTATGATTGAAACAAATAACATTTACATTCAGTATGACACTGTGTTTGGGCATGCTTTCATAAAGCAACTCTGCATGTCTGACTAATATTTCCTGTCTCGATCACAATATTACTGTACAGCTGCAAAGAAAAATGCCCCAAACAATTGGCTTAGATGCTTTGTTTCATATAACACTTTTCATAAAGTTGTGTTTTTTAACTTTTATTTTTGGAAAAGCATGCTGTGCTTTCACACCTACTAAAATGTTTGTTTTACAGTTTTTTTTTCTTGCTTTCCTGTGATTGGCTCGGCTGCCAAGTTACAGGTCATATGAGTCAAATTAATGGCCCTGTTCAGCCTCATTTGCTCAAAGAATACAGAAAACTCTCCACCCCCTCTCTTCCTCTTTGCATTCAAAGCAATTCATTCATCTGTCAGTACCTACAACTACATGGGTACTGATGCAGAACCAATTACCTTGGCCCTTAGAGTCAAAATTGATCGTCTTTTTTAGTTTTAAATTAAAAACAATGTGGGGAACTAAATAGGGGTTAAGAAAGGTCTGACAACTACCTTTTGTTTTGAGTCTGTAATTGGACATAAATGTCAAAATATTATAGTCTCAGTTCAAGACTTGGGGTCTAATGTTGTGTTTTTCCTCTCAAAGGTGAATAACCGAGTGCCCTCTAACAGTGTGATTATTTTCCTCAGAGGATAAACCATTTTCCAGGAATGGGTGAGATCTGTCGGAAAGACTGCTTGGCGAGGAACATGTCCAAGTGAGTTTGAAAATATGATACCATATAAGATACGTGACTGATTACAGCCGCCCTCCAGCCAAGAAAAATTGACTTAAGCTCTTTGTTTTCATTAATTTTAATATCCTCTTTCTTTCCTTAGGATGATTAAAAGTCAGCCTCAGGAATATAGCTTCATCCCCAAAACCTGGATCTTCCCAGCCGAATGCACGCAGTTCCAGAATTATGTTAAAGAGTTGAAACGAAAACGCAAGCAGAAAACGTTCATCGTTAAGCCTGCGAATGGAGCCATGGGCCATGGGTAAGTTACAGCAGAATGGAAACTGCGCATCCTGTTTTGCTGTTGTTGTTCTGGAATAGTTCTCAAAATAGAGGTTATTTGTCATTTTCCCATGGGCAGTATACTGCTACAAAAGTGGCATAGATTTCAGAGTTAAATGTTGCTATTTCAAAATTTTCTATGCCTGACAGATCAGACGTCATTCATTTATTGCTGAAAGTAGGACATGAGCTGCATGGAGTTCTAGCCATTTGTGTGTTTGGATGCAATTTGAGCTTTGGTTGCTCTGACATATTTTATCTTTTGCAGTTAGACTTACTGTATGTGAGGTGATATTTAACATTAAAATGTATTCTTTGATCTATTTTTGTAAAATCTATAAATAGTTGACTCTGAAATAACTGTTTATAATCTTATAAGCAGAGGGTAATGAAAAAGTCATTTCGGTTGGCGGCCATCTTTAAAACCCCTTTCTAGATCCAGTTTGTTGAATTAGCACTTGGGTTGAGATTGGTTGATAGGAGTATCATTCCATGTCTTACTCATGTTTGTAATATTATGCCATCGCAAGCACTAATTCTTAATGTAAATTTGAAACTAAACTGTAGCATAAATTATAACCCTAACACCAACCCTTTATTTTAATGCTTATACCTTATACCTAAGCTGAAGGCGTACAGCAGCAGATGGGGCACTAGTTTTATTTATGACTGCCTTTTATCTGTTCATAAATTAATATTTCTATGGTCATATGCTACAGCAAGCCGGCACTTATTAAAATGAGAAGTCATCAAAGGTTGAGTTATTGTGCCGCATTTAACAAGTGAAAGAAGATCGTCTGCTAGGCTGGAGATTAAATTTGAAAAAGCATAGCGTGACGCAGGAAATTAAGTTATATCTTCCTACATAATTTATTTTTCAGGCCGAAAACTAAATGAATATTGTTTGTGTCTAAGCAGAGGCTTGTTAAAAACTGTGGAGGGCTAAAAGACGAGATCCCCACTGGTGCCAAATTAACCACAGCCAAAGTGGGTTTTGATTACCTGCCATCAGCCCTCATCAATCATGTCATGCAATTCAAACAACCCCATTATCCTCTACAACATAACACAACACAAGCTACTGGACACTAAATACACACCTGAGCCAGCGGATGCCAAGCGCAGGACTACAGACTGTGTGCCAGTACGGTGGAGATAAGGAAGATTGGTTGGTGTGCTGCTTTTGGCTGAGCACCAAATTCACATACTCTGAACTCCCTTCACTATAGCAAAAGCAATTAATATTTAATATTTAATTCTAAATTAAATGTTCATATATTAAACAAAACACCTGTTAGCGATAGATGTGGCATTTCTTATGGAAAACAGAATGCATTTGAAGTGTAATAAATCCTGGAAACCCCCAAGAGCCACTTATTAATGCTAGTAGGAAGGAGACTCAATCGCGGTAAATCATTTTTAATTGTTTTAATTGAGCATATGGAGCAACTCAGTGTTGTGTTGGTCTTTTTTTGGCCCTTGTTCTTGTTTGGTCATTTTCTGCAATTTTGTTCTCGTACTAAACAAACAACCGTAAATGAGTCAAATGTATCACGAGTCACAGGAGAATCTTTCGTAACAACGCAATTCTAGAGAACATTCAGCTGTGTTTTAATAGTGCTGAACCTCTGCATTTAATTGCGGCAAGAGCAAGCAGACAAATTATTTAGCAATATTTATCAGTTGACAGCTAACAAATGAACTGTGATGATCGAGCCCTCCTTCAGCAGCTTGTGGTCTTTGGAAAGTTGACGTCTCAGGTAAACGCTGAGGTCACATGGAAACCGGAAGAAAAGAAACATGCAACCAATTAGGTTAATGCAGACCAATGGCTGTATATTTTACCGTCAAAGCTGGTTTTTCTAAGGCCCCTTTGTTTGTTAAACATCCAAGCTTCACTTATTCATGTGTTTGGTACTGGTAAACGGGTAGTCGTCTGTATACTATAACAGCCAAGAGCTGGAGATCTGTTCAAGCTCAGAACCAAAGGAAATAAATGATGGCAGGGCTTGAAACAGACCAAGATGTCTGGGCCTAGTCAGGGTCAAGGGTCCAGCGATAGACACAGCACCTTAATAAAGTCGCTCTCTCTGACACATTTCAGCCTGGGATTTTTAACCAACAATAACATATGCAGCACATTTTTGCGATGTGCGCTGAATCTTATCCATTTTCTCCCAGGATATCTCTGATTCGCAATTATGAAAAGCTCCCGGTCCAGGATCACTTCATTGTGCAGGAATACTTAGACAAGCCCTTCCTTATGGAGGGCTACAAATTTGACCTGAGATTCTACATTCTTGTTACTTCCTGTGATCCACTACGTGTCTTCCTCTACAACGACGGCCTGGTGCGAATGGGTACAGAGAAATACCACACGCCAAACGAGTCCAACTTGGTGAGTTTGCATATGATAACGTAAGTGATGTGAAAATTTTTATTCAATGTAGTAAATGGATTTACAGTCAACCCAACATCAAAATAAACTCCGTTCCAACAATGGGCAGAAAGCTCCACTCTATAAAACGTTCATATTGACAGCTTTCACAGTCGATTCCCGATGGATACAAGCAATTGCAAATGCTGTTTCATATTGACTTTAACGCTGTTATAGGTAATTGAGATAACAGTCATTAGTAAGAGTAAACACCATATGTAATTGTAATGAATATGAGTGTATTGATGCAGTTGTTACGTTTTAGCATGTTATCAAGTTGTCACATTATGAAGTATGCATAATTCAGCCATATGTAAAATGATTCATATGCAAATTGATTTAATATAAAATAATTATTGTTTAAAATCTTGCATTTTAAATCTTTCTGAAAACAATTGTATGTAAACTGCCACATAATAAATCTTCGTAAAACCATTTTTCTTTGCATTGTAATAGATTTACTTTGTTGTAAATCTTTGTAAAACCATTGCTGTGCAAAATGTTGCATTACATATATTCATAGAAAATTCTTATGTAAATGTTTGCATTGTAAACAATCATTTATTTGGGCCATAAATGTGACAGGTATAATAATGTTTTCTTCAGAACCAGCTCTACATGCACTTGACCAACTACTCCGTAAACAAACACAACGAGAACTTTGAGCGAGATGAAACTGCGGACAAAGGCAGCAAGCGCTCTATTGGTTGGTTCACAGAGTTCCTTCGAACCAACGATTACGATGTGGCCAAATTCTGGGGCGATGTTTCCGTGAGTAGTTTTTATTTATATTGATTCTTCAATAACTTTCAATCTAGGGCCACGTGATACATTGTTTGATAGATTATTTGAAAGATTATGTAATTAGAATTTTTAGTTTCTTGCCCCATGAGCAATATGTGAAATCAATAGAAGTTTTACAAAAATTTAAAAACTTCTAAAAATGTGTTTTCATGCTTGTCTTCATGGATATGTTGTCATCAGTTCACACACGAATCAGAAGACATTGCACACCCAGTCTTTTCAACACACTTCCATTAACTTCACATTAATGGCTTTAATTTCATAATGCAATGCATATCACGACCCTGATGATAAGCTTATCGAGATTTGCCATATTTTTCAGAATTCGATAGATCACACAGCACTACATTAATCAGCCTCCCTGGCTCCAGTTTCTCAATTGTATCAAATTTTCCTTTCCCAAACGAATCTGTTTCCTGTCAGAGTGTTACCAGTGTGACAGCTCTGCCCTTATCTTTCCTCTGTTTCTGTTTGCTGTCTCTTCCACCTCGCTGTCCACTTCTCTTTAGATCTAATTGTAATTCTTTCATCTTTTCAAATGGAGAGCTCATCCACTCATTGCACAACTGTATTTATTGACTGTGTATGTTATATTTTACCCAGTGTGCACCGTCTCTGTAATTCTGTGCCTCTCTATTGGCCCACAAGCTGTCCTTATTTATTGAAGCAATTTCTCAGACTCAGAATTAGACTCTACTGATAACTAATGTTAAATTCTCATTTATATGTCAGAAAAGATATGCATGAACATTTTCAGTTTGGCTGAGGACAAACACACACACACATACTTCTTTCTCTTCTCTGTGGAGGATGCATGCTGGGATCTAACCTGCTTCTCCGGAACTGCGCGTTTGGGGTCCACGGGATGCTCAGCAAATGTCCCGCCGGTTATCTGCCCCTCATACTTCAACACAGCCTCTGTTTAATCATGCAGGGAGACCGCCGGCCTGCCAGACCTCTGATAAGAGAGTACAGCAGCTGATACAGGCCGTCTGTTCCTGTCTTCCGACGATCTGCCCCTGTCTTCCCCTAGCGTGCTGTCAGTCTCTGACCTATCATGTCTCTTCAGGGAGCTGGGATGTTAATGAGTCCCTCATACGGGCTGTTTGCACATGCAATGAGATTTCACGAGCATGTCCTTACTGAGAGTTAACACAATGTCATGCATTTCTTGTGATTGGAGCAATTCAATTCACAGCGTTCAATTGTGAATGCACTGATTGGAGTTGTTTCAATTTGTTGTGTGGTCTTTTATAACAAATGCGTGTTTTGTGCACGTGTTCACAGGAGCTGGTGGTGAAGACCCTGATAGTGGCCGAACCTCATGTGCTCCACGCCTACCGCATGTGCCGCCCCGGCCAGCCACCAGGGAGCGCCAGCATCTGCTTTGAAGTTCTGGGATTTGACATAATCCTTGACCGCAAGCTCAAGCCCTGGCTGCTCGAGGTCTGTTTTCACCTTCTGTCCTCAATCAGTTCACTTCTTTTGATCCGCCACACAGTATACATTTCTGGCTATGGTCTATTGCATTTTTTTATATTAACATGGTTACATTTCTAAATGACATTATTGCTATAATGAAAGCTACAGTGGGTTCTTGTCAGCTAAATGTTTTATTATTTGTTATCTCATCTTCGTTTTGTTAATGAATTCAAAACATTTTGGTTCACAACAAGCTACTAAGGATTATATTTTTGTAATGGTTTCAATTTCTGTATTATTGCGGTTGACACCTCAGGTACCAATTGTGTTTTGTATAAAATGAAAGGGGTCAAGGCATGAGATATCAAATTTACCTTGATCTTTTGATATACAGTATATGAGGTCTTTGTACCATTAAAACGTCCTGGAGGTTTCATAGCTTTAAATGTCCTCCTCATTATAAACACATAATTTATATATTCAAGCTAATGTTAAGATGACATCACGTAAAAGATGTAAAAGATGACATCACCCGGGAACAAACATTTGCATAAAGAGAGCGTCCAAAGCAAGACATCAACGAATAGTCATCTTCTCACCATAGGCCACGCCCACCGGCTTCCATTCATGGCTAGGGATGGGCGATATCTTATCATTTGCGATATACCGGTACAAATTCTCCCCATGATAAGAATTAGTCTTCCGTAATAATAATGAAATAATGAAAAAGTCTAGTTGTTGACATTTCTGTTTGTGACAGTGCACTTTCCTAAGTTTTGCATGTGTATGAGCCTGTTTACAAACCCGTTGTTCAACAAGGAAATAATTTATTGATATGCTTTTTCTTCATATTAACTTAACACAGTTGACCTTCTTTTTTTGACCAGATTGGTTTCATATTACAGAATGATAGCATTATATAGCATTAAATACACTGATAAAGGCTATGTCGATTAGCATTGCATTATAAATATACTTTCCTCATAAAACAATACCCAAGATTGCTTGAAGAACACATATAAACCATATATTTTGTGCAATCGTATGTTTATTGTCTTCAAATTTCATCAGTTAATATTTCTCTATATCTTTTGTGCATTTTATTGAGGATAACTGGATACCTTTGTCCATATTAGGGATTTCCTGGAGTGTCATCAGTAGTATTACTTCTGCTATGCATATGTGGAGTTTCTGCGCAAGGGCGCCCTCTGGCTTCCATTATGAAATAAATGGTCAATACATTACGTTTAAGGGCTGTTTCATAGTCAACGCATCTGTACACATACGCGTCACCGAGGCTACGCATCGTTATGCTTTGGCTGCCATTATGCGTCGGTGCGTAGCCAAAATGTGTCGTCCTAGTTTTTGATACTCGACTCGCTGATGCACGCAATACTGTGCGTTGTCGGTGGGGGCGACATTGCAAGTATTGTACATTAATTCAATATATTGTGTTTACAGAAGAAGAAGGTTTGAATACAATGGCGGGTGAAGAGTAAAAATTATGCAAACTTATACGTATTCATCCACATTTATCTCTGCGTTGACTTTGTTGCCGCCTATGTAAAATCAGCAACAGAATGCCATTGTGATCTGAATATCACGCGACCCGACTCTACTAATATCACCCCTACTCTACTACCCCCTGTTGCGTGAGCGGTGTATTGCATACACGCATCGCCCGTGACGCTTGCGTCTGCTGTTTAGACTATGAAAGGGAGTGCGTCGCTCGCGTTGCTTGCTCGCGTTTCTCTAGTTGACTATGTAAGGGCCCTAATCAGTAATGCTCACAACACCCTATTTTGGATAAAAATAGGAAAGATATTACTTTACTCTAAAGAAACAGGATTCCCTGAATTATCGTCATTGGTATCGCAATAAATACCAGAAATAGAAAGAACGTTGGCTTTAACAGCTTGTTCGTGTCTTTGTACAGATATCAGAAGGTTTCCAGCATAAGGAACAAGTGAATATTTTATTTTTAATGGCATCCCGAATCATATCAGAGGATTGTTCTGAGAATTTTGTTTTGTAAATGAGGCACAGTGTCATGGAGAGTTCACAAAGAAACATTTGCTGAGAGATGAAGCGGTACTAGATCAGACTGCAACTGCCTCACAAACTGTAACTGAATGATTTCATAATGCTTTGTGTGGAAATGACCGTTTTATGTTGATCATTTCGTCAAAACAATCACATCCAATAGTGAGGGGGCGTTGATAGTGTTTCCTGTGCAATGAGGTTAGCCAATCATAACTGATTACTGGCAAGCTTTAAAGGAAAGGCCCATAAAACAGGTTGTTTTAGAGAGAGTTTTAGAAGGAGGGTTGAAGATAATAATTTTTTTCACATATGTGACCCTGGACCATCAGTCTTAAGTGTAATTTTTTTCCAAAATAGATGCAGTACTGCTGTAGAAGTGGTATGTTAGATATTTTAGAGGGTCAATTTTTCTGCTTATCTTTGAGAGCTGCTCTCACATCAGCTATATGAGGCCTTAAAATGCTGTCTACACAGGCAGCTCGGCAGGTTTTTTAACAAAGATATAGAGTGGAATGATTGCTGGACATCCCTGATTTACCCAGTAGGAAATAGGATGCATTTGCCTTGGTCTTTCTCAAGATGTCTTGGGTTTTGCGTCCTTTTGTTCAACTTTTCACCATCTAAGGCAAAACATCCCATGTCATTCAGCTAAACGAGAGACTCCCACTGAAAGATGATCTAAAGAAGCAGTTGTTTGTGCGTTTGAAAACAGTTGGTTCCTCAGATTCTGGGGTTTGGCATTTTTTTTATTGTTCTGTTTCTTATTTTCATTTCCTTTTGCTGTGGTGTTCTGTAATGCTGGATGACAGTCATCTAAACAACATTTTCCAGCCGTTCCCAGCATGTGCATCTTTTAACTCAACAAACATAAAGTGATTGTGCTGACAATGCTGATTAACCATGTGTTTGTCATGGTTATTGCTTAATTAAAAACATAAAAAATGTAGAGCAACTATCATTTTTAGTGAATTGTAAAGACACCAAACATTTATAAATCATCCAATATTTAAACCATTTTTTCACGGGTGAATCATTGTCATGAATCATGGTTTTATCCGTTTAATTTAGTTTTGATTTGACAAGAATAATAAAAGTTGCTATCACAATGTTGTTTTAGCATCATCAGCCAGTCTTCAGTGTCACATGATCCTTCAGAATCATTCCAATATGCTTATTTGGTGCTCAAAAACATTATTTTATTGTTATTATTATTATTATTATAAATATTGAAATCATGTTTTTCTGCTTATTGTTTTTGTGGAATCTGTGATACACTACATTTCATATTTTTTGTTCAACAATTTTTTGTTGTGCATCATACTGATCAAAAGTGACATTTATAATGTTATAAAAAATATTTATTATGCAGTAGAACCATCATTTTTAATATAAGAACCCTAATATTTTTCAATATTAGTTTTGACTATATATTTAATCAAATAAACTTAAAAAAAAAAAAACAGAAAAATAAACTTTTTTACTAGTAATGTACATATTTTATTAACCCTTTCCCCTTATTTAGCATGATATGGTATTTAAGCATTATTTTTAATGTTTAAACAACCATCAAGGTTGATCTCATGCCAAAGGGGAAGACTATTGAAGATATGGAATTTGTAGGGCTTTCGATCTAAGCTGTAATAAGTCCAAATATTCCTTGTTTGGTTTTGACATCATCGAACATTAAGCTGACCACAGCAATCCATTCTGCAAATCTTTATTATCATTCTTAGTCAGACAAAGAGCCTGTTTGCATGTTTTTGTGTTTTGTCTGCAGTATTTCCCCATGATGTCTTAGGCCGTTGGGACGCATCATGCAGGCCAATGTTTTTACGATGGTGAAAAGTGCTTTCTTCTGCACTCAGTTCTAGCTGCCTCACTTTTAGAGTACATGAATGTGTGAACAGTTCTTTTTTTTTTTGCTCAGTAAAAGTGATTTTGATGAAGCATGTTGACTGCAGACTGCACTGAATTTTGAATTAAATTCCTTATTATGGAATTTATAGACTGGCCAATTAAATCATGCTTTTTAATGCATATTTATATGATAGATTTTTTTCTGTGATGTTGGCAGTCCTGCAAATTTTGAAAAACTTTTGGCTCGAGGAACTGGCCACCTTGTGTGTTTTAACATCTGAAGTGGGGTTCCTGCACAACAGCAATGATAAATGGTTAAATAGCAGTGCATTCACGACTGACGTTCAGCATAAACACAGGGCTGAGTTTGCTTACACCAGAGCAAGAGCAGACTCTCTCCCCTCTTTCCTCTGTTTGACAGACACGCTGTAGAAATGTAGGTCAGGACTGTGAGTTAAGACGGTTAGGATGCAGGAATGCTGGCGCACGTACATGTGGGGTAACGTGCCGTTTGCCAGCCCTGAAAGTTCCATGTCGGGTTTTCTGGATCGCCCTCACTTCTGTGTGGCAGTTAAAGCATGACCTAAATCTTTTAACCCAAACTTCTGGCTGCAGCTTCCCTCTTACTAACCCATTCTAGAATGTAAAATGCCTTGGGATTATTATTATGTTATTTAATTATTATTTTTTTGGTTAAATCAGGCTTTTTGACACTCGCGCTTTTTTTTGAAAGGGGATTTTATTAAGGGAGTGGAAAATTGGATTCAAACCTACAACTCCCATGTGAGCATCACAAGAGTATGGTGCATATGTGGTTGACTGATAAGCTATGGCTCTGAAAGAATAAAAAAATAAATATACTGTATATATATATATATATATATATATATATATATATATATATATATATATATATATATATATATATATATATATATATATATATTATTTTAAGTCAAATCATTGGTGAAGTTTGTTTATGGCTAAGATTTTATTTTATTTATTTACTATTCTTTTTTTTTTACTTTCATTTTTGGCCTTTTTGCAACTTTTTAATTGAGACATTTAATTGAGATGAAGAGATATTATATTATGGTAATAGATTCAGGTTGCCGACTGGATTTTAATCCCAAAAAAGTGCATGTTTTTCATTTTGTTTTTAAGTTGAGTAATTGAGTAATTTCTTATATGGCATTTCTCTTTTTATTTTCTGAATTTGGTGCAATTGGATCAGGTTGCAGGCAATCTTGGAACTTCTATGTCCCACATGAGCACCATAGCTCAGTGCATGTGGAAAAAAGCTGATTTTGTTCAAGCCCCCCCGTTGTTTTAAGTCAAGTCATTGTGAAAGTTTGTTGCAGGTTTTAGGAACGTCTAGCGTTGAGTGACGGACGTTCCCAGCAGTTCTCCAGCGCTGTTCGTGTCTCTTTGCAGGTTTTGGGAAGAGAACACAAACTGTGGCGGTAGATGCAGTCGTTCAGCCCCAGTGATAATGATCCCTCAGTGCTACTAGCAGCCGCCACACACTCCCATCAATTAACATCCCACAAGCTCCTCACTGAGGGGGAAAAAAAGCTGTTTCTTTTTCACGCTACATTTACCGAGCGAACATTTATTTCCGATTTCAAGTGATTAGTCAAGACACATATCCACACTGCAGCGTCTGACGGAGAGAGGCAGGAGGTGTGCTTTTCTGCTGTCTGTTCTCTTATGAAAGTTTCAAAGCTGACTGTCGTAATCTTAGTGGATAAATATTGGGAATGGTATACTTTCAACTTCCTCCTTCGTCCTCTATTTAATTTCGGTTTTGATGGCTCACCCTTATCAGATATTCTATAAAATTTCTTTCTTTGAAGCAGAAATTGTTATGATTGATCTACAGTTATAATTTATTCAGTTTTCAGTGCATCCGCAGGTCTTCTGATTCTTTTATCAAGACACTTTAGTGTCTGCCGCAGTGGCAACAAAAAAGTCAAATGTAACCTCTTACTCTGACAGAGAAATGTCATATTCTCCTTTTTCTTCACCGCTTTTCATTTTATTTGCAGTTTCCTTTTCCTCTTATTTGCAAATGAGGCTGAAATGTCAGCTGGGCTTTTACAATACCTCTAAACTGACAGCTCTTTCGTTTTCACACACACAGACACCTTAGTGAGAGCTCTAAAACTTGTGTTTTAATGGACCTCAGCTCAAATAAACATCAGTTACTCAATCGCTACACAAAACCAGCATACTCAGATACACAACAGCATTCGAATGCAAATGGTAATACAAATACACCTTATAATTAACACACACACAAACAGTTAAAACCACACGTGAGCGCGGGGTTTCAAACTAAGGGACCCCCTGGGGGCAGCAAGGGAACTATTTACCATATACATTTTTAAAAATGTCTTTACGAATATAATATAATATTTTTTGTAATTTACCACTTTTTGTATTCTGCTTTCTAAAGACTAGTAGAAAAATATATATAATTGTAGTTAGTTTATATTATTGACAGAAATAGCTTTTAACAGTAAGCAATACACATACTTACTTACTTTAGCAATATACATACTTATTTATTTTTAGTGCTTGAACTGAAGATGTTTCTTTTCAGGTTTATCCTAAATGTAATTGTAATAGTCGGTAGAAAAAATGGAAAACTTAGCACAAAGTGAATATTTTCAACTAATATTTTAAACTGCTTTTAGTATAGTGAACATATTTATGCTTAATTAATCATACAGTATAAATTAGTCTTTATACACTTAAATAATATATATAAATGTATATAACATATATAAAATGCATATTTGTGAAAATATACAATATAATATAATATAATATAATATAATATAATATAATATAATATAATATAATATAATATAATATAATATAATTGAAAAATATATACTTTTTTAACTTAATAACATTTTCACCAATGTGGTTTTGTCAGATTTAGCTCACTTTTGGATACACATTTTTGGATTTCACATTTTTGTCACACACGTTTGTTTTTGTGAAAAGTGGGGGCATCCCATAGGTGTAATGGTTTTTATACTGTACAAACTGTATATTCTATGGCCCTACACCAACCCTACCCCTAACCCTAACCCTAACAGTAAACTTTGTGCATTTTTACTTTCTCAAAAAAACTCATTCTGTATGATTTATAAGCATTTTGAAAAATAGAAACATGGGTTATGTCCTCATAAGTCATGCTCTCCTTGTAATACCTGTGTCATACCCATGTCATTATACAGAGTTGTGTCCTGATATGTTACAAAAAATAAGAGCACACACACACACACACACACACACACACACACATACAAACAATAAAATAACGCAAACCACACTCAAATGCAGGGACAAAATGGATCTTACATATTTCAAACACACATTGTTAAAAATATATGCACCTTCAAAAACACAAATTGGCTAAATAAACACTTAACACGCATTTGAACACATACAGATATGATGGCTCACGTTCACTCAAACACACACACACACTGCAGGCAGCAGAAGCACTTTAGCTCTGGCCGAACAGCTAATGTTCTGAGGCTTTTGTACTGATTTTATCTTCTCTGCGGGTTTTATTCTCCTTCCATTGACATTCAAAACATTTGAGCCATTGATACGAGCAGGAACACAAACATGGAAACCGGAGAAACCTCACTCTCTTTAGCTCGCCTCGCATCATTCGCTAGACGTGGTGAGGCACCATTGTCCACGTCTTCAGCAGAGCGCATCATTAACATGTTAATCTGGGCACTGCTCGTTCGCGGGGCTGCTGGGAAGGTTCGTCCACTCCACAGGTCAGACAGAAGCATCTGAGGGACTTGAATAGCCATTAGTCAAATGCTGTGGCGCAACATTGATATCACTCCCCCCCGGGCCATCTCTGTCTTTTCCCTCTCTTTTCTTTCCAGAAACTGCTCACACTGGAGCCGTTAAGCTGGCATGACGAATAATGCAAAGGCACAGCGACAGACAGAGAGAATGAGAGAGAGAGATCGAGAGAGAGAGAGAGAGAGAGAGAGAGAGAGAGGGGAAACATGGCTTCTCTGTTTGCCTCTTTCACTGAGTAGACTAGGCTCGCACACATGTGTTTTATGTTCCAAAACTTAGTGAACTGCCTATCTAGAAAGCATTTTAAGACAACATAAGGTGCTTCGGACAAAACAGATGTTTCAAAATGTAAGTGGCAACATCATGCTGCCTACTTTTCTAGAATTAAATGCCACATTAAGAAGGCGTATACTGTATATTTTATAGAAAATCTCAACAAAATTGCTCAACTTAATTTTACATTTTTTAACTATCATCACCCAGCAATATGTTCAAATTTGGATATCGTAAATTCTAATTTACATAGAATATACTCACGTAAAGCAATGTATACTGTATAGAAAAGTTCAAAGCTGTATTTTGCACAGCTCTCTATATAAAGTTGTATATTACATACAGTACATACAGTACTATATAGCATATTTCTATCACAAGAATAACTGCTTGATTTCTTGTATCGTCCGAGATGCAAACTATATTATCTCCAAGCTGTGATCTGAATGCAATAACTTGTAATTTATAAGATATTATAAATATTTACATTATATTTGGTAAAGCTGATAAATTAGACATTTGATTTGAAAGCGAATAAAAAGTAAATTTAAGATGCTGGGTAAACAAAGATACTAAACAAAGAAACTAAATATAATTAACTGTACCCCTAAAAGACAACTTTTTGCATTTTGTTTTAGGATAAAGACAAGTATGGTTTATATGTTAATTAATTATTAAATAGTGCTCGCTCTTTTCAGTGGACAAATGTGTATATACACAAAGTATAGCTTCTCTTTCACAAAGAGAAATGCACTAGCAGTGATCTTCTGTTCTGTCTCTCTGATTCTGTGTGGGTTCAGTGTTATTGGGGAGACTGTACCTGCAATAACGACAAGGGAGAAAAAAATAAATAAAACAAATTGACTTCTTTTTGTGTTTAGCTCTCGTGAAGGTTGTGTCCTTGACGCAGTTGGTTTTCTGACAATCATTAGAAAAGCAGCAAGCATCCAGGGACAGGAAGTGCTTGTCAAGTGTTTGCCAAGCGCGGGTCAAGTAGAGCTTTAAGAGCTCGTCTGCACACCCGAGATGGTCGAAAGCACGCTTCTCTTATCTAATGCTTCTCTTGCTACAATCTTTTTTTTTTACATTATTTTTCTCTGAATTTGAAATCTTTAAAGTCATGATGAATACATTTTGTTAATTGATAATTTACATTTTTCATGTCATTCCAAACTCATATGCTGTAATTATTTTCATTTTCTTTGATTTTTTATAATCTTTACATTGCTGCTGTCATACAGGGATAATTTGGTGTTCTGTGAAATCACGTGATAGCTTTGTGTGAAAAACAGACTTTTAAATTATTTTTTTGGATTGTGATGGATATGCATTTTTCTATTTTGTGTTCTGTTTATAATAAAAACAGCAACAATGGGGATTTTTGGGTTAACCATCCTTTTAATTTAGATATGTCCTTTAGGCCATTTTAAAGTTTATGACAGCACATAATGAAGATACATTATTTTATTTTTTTGAAGAACATAAAAAAAACTGAAGAACTTTAAAAGCACTTTGTTTATTTTGTGGTTTAAAAATATTTGTAAATTCTTCCAAATGCTTAAATTTTTTTTTTAACCACTATGAATTTGGTTTTGCGCATAAGGAATTCATGCATGAAACAGAATTTAAAAACTGCCAACTTCCTAAAGATTCCTCACAGGATGACCATAAATTATGCAACACATGCATCACAATTTGAGAAGCCTACTTTTCCATATATGTACCCATACGTATCTAACACATTCACTGTTGGGCTGAATTTGATTTTCCTAGCATGCATTAGTCGTCACACTTCTCTATTTGATTTTTTATGCCCTTAATGAAGTCATAAAAGCTGTGGTTCACTGAGTGGAAACTCTAGGTGGCAGTGTTGCTCTGTAGTTTTGCTCTTTTCAGGTTTATTAAAAAATGATTACAGTGATCCATTCATCTGTCTATATCCGAACAAACTAAATTACTTAGCATTTTTAATGCAGTCTCACAAAAAAACAAAAACAAAAAACAAAGTAAAGGGCTGTTTCATGCTCTAAAATAAATCTCTCCATCACCTAGGTGTTTATTTGAAGAAGTATGACAGTCTGTGTGTGTTTGGGAATCTCTGATACGGGGTCAGGTCAGCGGCTGGCCCTGAACACGCACTGAAACACTGATTGGGTTTCGCCGCTGGAAGCAGCCTCTCCAAATGCGACAAAAGAACAGAACAGTGATTGATAAGGATGTGAAATGCGATCCACACGTCTCTCTCCGCAGCTGCTCCATTAGCAGAACCCAGATCAGTATTCCTGCGTGTACGGCGCGCTGAGGATTCGAGCAAGTGTTGTTTTGTTTATCCTGATGTTGTTGTTTATCGCTCATGCATGGGATGGCTTGTTCAGT
Organism: Carassius auratus; assembly: GCF_003368295.1. NCBI lineage: Eukaryota > Metazoa > Chordata > Actinopteri > Cypriniformes > Cyprinidae > Carassius > Carassius auratus. Next base: position 497,210 of record NW_020523372.1, read on the forward strand.
ACTGCTGCATAGTAATGCATCGTGCACTTTGCATCATTTCAAACATCACATAGATTATTTAAAACTATTCTAACTTTTATGTTTATATCTCAGATATTTACTTTCATTTGTATCACACCTGAACCTTTAAAGCACACAGATGATCATAAATGTACTCTTTATTTTCTCACCAGAAATATTCAAAGTTTTCATAAATTAAAACAGAGGGGCAAATAATTAAAATCTAAGTAAACATAATCCAAATGCAAAATATTCACTGGAATGATTACACACTGAAATCATAATCCCTTCGCTGTGGTTTCTTGGATTAATGTCAGGCCATGAGTACACCAAAACTTTGAGGTTACTTGAGGTTCCTAAATTGCATGAGTAGTTTTCACAAAAACTGAGAGAAATTAAGTGTATTGATTTAACTGGATTAACTATGATCAAAAAACAGTATAGCATTTCGTTTTATGTGCAAATTATTATTATTATTTTTTTAAACCTCTCTAAATGTAATTGAAAAACCTATAACACTTGAGAAATATTTTGTATGTAAAAGAGACAACTGTAAGTGTGCCATTTCTCTTTAAAGTTGAATCACAGCAGTGTTGGCTGTTTGCCTGACCAATAGCAGATGAAGTGAGTGTTCAGGAAACAATGAGATACAGACCCTGGTACATCGTTCAGCCAAGTGTTATCTTTAAACATTATTAGAGTTTTTGCTCGTATTCTCATTTTAATTTTATTTAATAATAATAATAATAATAATAATAATAAAAATTGTTTTGTCATTCTATTATTAGTATTATTTGTAACCCTGGACCACAAAATCAGTCATAGGGGTACATTTTTTGAAATTGGGATTTATTCATCGTCTGAATATAGATAAGCTCTCCATTGATGTATGGTCTGTTAGGATCATGGGACAATATTTGGCTGATATACAACTATTTATTAACTATTTAAAAAATTATTGTTTCATACAAGGGTTGTTTTTTTTTTTTTTAGTGGCAATTACTACAAATATACCCATGCAACTTAAGACTGGTTTTGTGGTCCAGGGTCACATTTTTTGGCTATCTATCTATCTATCTATCTATCTATCTATCTATCTATCTATCTATCTATCTATCTATCTATTTAGTCTTGGATTAGATAAGAAATGTTGCACTGGCAACTAGCTACAATAACACAAGTTTAACTTTTCAGACACACTTTATTTTAAGGTACAATTCTCACTTTTTACTAACTATTGACTACATTTTTTTTCTTGCCTTGCCTAAACACCTAATTAGCTGCTTATTAATAGTTAGTAAGGTGGATAGCATGCTAGTAAATAGTGAGTATTGGTCCTTAAAATAAAGTGTTACCAATTTTTATACTTAACTTTGCTTCAGTTAATGTATACTTTATTCAATGAAATTGAAATGTTTCATGTTTTCATGAAAAAAAAAAAAAACTTCAAAAACTAAAATTTCCAAAAGATCTCGCTAAGTATTTTTTTAATTAAACGTGAAGGGAAAGGCTGTAAATTTGAAATGTGTGCATGTGCTATAATTTGACTTTTGGTCAGCTTTCAAGTCTGCGCTATCATCCAGTGCTAAAAGACAAATGCAAAGCCACAGTTCAGATTTTCTGGGGTCTCTACACAGATTCATTAATCTCAAAACAGCTGGATTCCCTGTAGTGCGACACCACGTTTGCACCACAAGTCCCAGTAAAGGCACAAAGAAGGTGTGTAAATTAAAAATCAGTCAAATCCTTTGATGGCGTCGAGGAGCTTTTGTAAAATCTACTTGCGTCAGAGCAATTATTGTCAAAAGGTGTTGAATTATGAAGAAAAAGACCGAAAACATGGCTGACATCCTAAATCTGCGGGTCTCCTGCGTGGCGGATCTTGATGAGCCGCCTTTGTTGCTTTGTGAATCGGGCCATCTGCGGGGCATCTACCCAGCGAGGGGTGACGTGGCCCAGCTCGGAGAACTAAGAAAGCGTGAGCCGGATCAGCTACTGCTGCTAAGGTTACGGCTGATACAGTAAATTCATTGATTCAGTCCACCGTTAGCCACCCCTCCCACCAAACCCCCCTGCGCCGCTCAGTTGTGATGTAAATATTATCTTACGGTCCGGTCCTCTCCTAAGCGATCGCCTTTCTGAGGGGGGCAGCTCTATTACTGTGTCTGCTGTCATCTCTCTCTGGGGCTGCCATCTTTCTCCAACCGTTTGTCCGTGCTGACGCTGAAGCACTAATGCTGTTTGTCTTACACACTGTAATGTGCAAAGCTTTACCCAAAACTCATTTTTGCCATATCGGAGTGAGCGAATGCTTTTGCTGTTGTTTGTCATGGGCGGAATACAAAATGATCTGAGGTGAAGAAAACCCTTCAGGACACTTATCTGCTGATAAATGGAGTTGGTAGCTAAAGGAACGGTTCTCCCAAAATTCTGCCATTGTTTACTCACCCTCATGCCATTCCAAATATATTCCTTTGAAACAAAGTTACTGTATCAATGTCCTGTTAGAAGGCCTTTGTATACAAAAGGGGTAAAGATGTGGGCTGTTAGCAAAAGGTTGAATGTTTATAAACCGTATAATATATAAAATGTGTAATAAACTTTATTTTACCAAAGTGACTAGTCGACGTGTTGGATAATCAATATATTTATATTATAAACATATCATTTCAGACAGCTAAAATAATAGTACCACATGAAGGAGAAATCTATTCAGTAATAATGAAAAATAATAAAGCAATAATATTATTCCTTCGAGGTGTACTTTGTTTGAGATACAGATGATTTATTTTTCAAGTTGCCTCCAACCACTGTAACACTCTCGACTTCTTGTATAAAATGTGATAATATTTTCTTTCTAGTCTTTCTTGCTTTAAGTCTATTAATAGCACAGTTAGTTTTGGCTTAACATACACAACGGGTCAGAAGATTGGAATCATTAAGATTTGATAATTGTTTTGAGAGAAGTCTCTAATGCTCATCGATGCTGCATTTATTGATTAAAAATACAGTAAAATCAGTGATATTGTGAAATGTCATTTAAAATGTTTTATTTAAAAGATATATATATATTTTCAAATGTAATTTATTCCTGTGAATTTTCAGCATTTTCATTAGTCTAGTATTTAGTCTTCCGAAATCATGAATGTAATGTAAAACCAGTGTAAAAAAGTGTATTGGGTTTTGAAGATGCATGCAATTTTTTTGTATGTTAAAATAGACAACCATTTCTTTTAAAAGTTTAATAACAGCAGTGTTGGATATTTGCCTGACAGACCCTGGTAGATCGTTCAGCCAAGTGTTATTTTGGTATCATTAAAATGAGAAATGACTCATTACTTAATTAAATTGGGGTTTTATTTGTATTTTAATTTAATTAAATTATTATTTTTTATTTGTAATTTTATTATTATACATTTAAAATGTATTAAATTAAAACCTGTGTATATAGTTTTTGAATATTTTTTTAGCTGCAATAAAATAAGTTGAACATTTTGTACATTTTATTTTAAGGTCCAATTCTCACTATTTACTAGGCTGATTTATTAATACTTATTTAAAAAAACATGAAAAATATTTAATTATTTCAAATTGGGAGTGTATGTTACTTAAACTAAAATACAGCAGGGTAGTTATTATTACAAAATTGAAAAATAAAATAAAATAGATTATATATTTTAAAAAAGAAGTTAGTTACCCATAAAGATTAAAGCGTCTAATATATTGAGTCCTTGCTAATTGTCATACTTTTAAATTTTAGTGCAGTCACTTTTTTTTAATTTGTAGTTTTTTTTTTCTTTTTTTTTTTTTTTTCGTATGCCTCTTGAAACAATACAAACACTTAAATATTGAGTTTCTGGTCAGCTTCTGGTTTCAAATACTGCAGCACTGAGAATGAAAGTTATGAATGAGCATTACCATACATCACAGCGATTGTGCAGATATCATGAGCTGATCTCATTTCCTGTGCAGTTCTTTTTTCAGGTCCACAGAGAAAATAACTCTGGCATCTGATGAATTAGCTTGTGTTGGCAGGAATGTGACAGATTATACTAATGCACGGAAAGACATTCTATTGCTCAATTATCTCTAATTAACTGCTCAAATGATTCTGAATGGTTCTAAATGATTTAACTCAAACAAATATCTAAACCAGCATGCAAAGCTATGGTTTTCATGTGTTTAGATGGTGCCGTTATTCCGGCCAAAGCGAACCAAAGCTCATCTGATACATTTAAAAATGCTTGATCATCACTCTGGGTAAGGGCTCACAGGATATATTTGCATTTAGTGATGACTTTTTACCCAGTAAGCTCTCAGAGATCTGCGTTCGGAGTGACCGGAAAAGATTCCTCATGCGAGATAAGGAAAGATTGTGCCATTCAAGTGGTGGCGTCTACCAGCATAATGGACTAGTTGGTTTGTTGCCTGGCTGATCACACTTGCTAAATGTCTTTGTCCCATTCAGACTTCATATTTAAAAAAAAACAACAACATATGGTTTTTGTCACGTAACAATGAAGTCAAGAAACACGTTGGCTTAAATTGTCACGATTTTACAGTTTTATAGACCAATTTCGGTGTTTGCAAAAAGCAATGATTTTTTTTTTTGTGGCAGAAAATAATTGTTTTAAAGTAGCAGTCTATGGAAGCCAGGGAATAAAAAAAAAAGGAATTTTCAGTTTATATTTCAAAATACAGCAGCGTATATCTTAGTTTATGTTTTGGTTTTAGTTTTTGTCTCACACTTCTGTCTTTTTTTCCCCTCAGAATTGACAAACAATTGTTGAGTTAAATGGAGTTATAAAGTCCTTACTATGATATACAAACTTGCATTTGAGAGAAAAAAAGTCAGAATTTTGAGATAAAATAGGTACATACTAAGTGAAATGTTATAGGTTTAAATAGTATGTCATGCTTTAGCTGTAGGGCTAATTCATTATGTCCCCTATGGACTGCATATGTGAATATTATGCAGACCTATTGTTTAAATCAAATTAATGCTTTAAAAATAGGGTTATCATAGCAGGTTTTCATCCATCTGTCCATTTAAATATCTGCGTTTAGCTTCAAAAAGCATCTTTGGCAACATTATTCTTTAAAATGATTTGCATTCTGATTGTAACATCCCAATGTACAACAATAGATTTTTTTTTCTCTAATTCCATGGATTTTACTTGTTTCCCTGTACTTGTTAACAGTCAGAATGTTTACATGGACAACAATACTCTGATTTTAATATGATTAAGACAATACTCTGATCAGTGTTGTGATAGTTACTGAGAAATAGCAACTAGTTACAGTTACTAGTTGCTTCATTCAAAAAGTAACTCAGTTACTTTGTTGATTACTTACACCAAAAAGCAATGCATTACTGTTAAAAGTAACTTTTTAGTTACTTTTTTAAAGAATGTTCTTTAATGTTCCCATTGATGCCCTTTTATGCGTTATGGTCTATACGAACACAAAACTGACTTAAACAGAAAGTAATTTTTAAACAATATTTTATTTAAGTCAGACCAGAACAAACTGAATACTGTATATCACAATGATTTCTGAAATAAATAGCAAAAAAGGCTGAATAATATATTCAGAATCAAAAACTAAAGTGGCTTCTGCATCATAAAAGCTGTTGAGCCCATAAGAATGTTCCTTTCACAGCTTAAGTATGAAAACTATCAACAATGTACAACATAACACAAAACATTTTGAAATAAATCAATGAAAGCAATCTGAATTATTCAAAATCAATTTCGAAAAACTCAGCACCAAAAAACTGCTATTACAACCATAAATTATATGCATTAATATATATATATATATATATATATATATATATATATATATATATATATATAAATGCTGTTTAAAAATTAAATCTATATTATCATGCTAATGAGCTGCCTGAATGTGATGAGACATTGGAGCTTAGCTTAAAATCACAAAAATAAGTCTTCATGTGAACAAAGAAGTACACAAGCATCTCCAAAACCATCAAAGGTTATTTAAAAATAAACTAATTCATGAATTATTTTATGAAACACATTTTACTGTCTTATTTATTTAGCCTATAAATTAAAATTATAATAATGATAAAAATAACTTTATTTTTATTTATTATTATATATTATTATACAGGTTATGCATACAAAGCTTTTATCCAAAACGACTTACAAAAGAGGAACAAATTACTCCAGAGTCAGTCACAATGCCGGGTTTATTATACAATAATAATCAAGTGTTAAGATTATCACAAATTGAACAAGATTTTGATGCACATCTTTCTAAATCGTTGTATTTCACCTTGTACTACACTTGATAGAGAATCACTTTACAGTAGGCATGCTACACATAATAATATTCAATAAAACTGTATGTTAACACGTAGCAGCTTGCTGCATGAATCCCTGAGTACAGTTTACAAATCTGAGGGAACGGATTGCGAAAGCATGCACACGGATTATGAATTCGTGGATACGGTTTACAAAAACTGAGCACACGGATTGGAAATTTGTGATCACGGTTTGTTAATCCATGGGCACTATTTGTTAAACCGAGGGAACAGTTTATGAATTCTTGAGTACGTTTTATAAACTGAGGGGGCGGGTTGCAAAACCGTCGCCACGGATTTATTTTTTTCTCCTACAGGTGACATGTGGGGCTCCGTATGATAGAGAATCACTTAAGACACTTTGCTGTAGACCCATTCCACATAATAATATTAATTAAAACTGTATTTTAACACATAGGAGCTTGCTGCATGAATCCGTGAGTACAGTTTACAAAATCTGAGCACACACATTGGAAATTCGTGGGATAGGATAGGACATTCGAACCAGAAAGACACAGCTTACACTTGACTAAAAGGTTTTTGTCTTTATGCTCAACTAAAGTGAAATAATAAGCATATTTCCACTTTGAGAAACTTGTCTTGCTCTCGCCTTGACTCGCCATGACTGCCGCACATACTTGAATAAACGGAAACACGGCCACAGTGCGTCTTCGTGTTTACAGTGGTTGGCATTCACCATTCATACAATGTGTCGCTGCTGCAAACAGGTTAGGCTGTAGGCTGCACTTCAGCCAAAATTAATATGCACAATATGGTAACGGTAACGGAGTTAATTTTATTTAAAAAGTAATGCGTTACAGTATTAGTTACTGTTAAATGTAACTGCGTTACAGTTACACGTTATTAATAATGCGTTACTGCCCAACACTGACTCTGATTAACAATCTACCATGTAAACAGAGATTTTTTTATTGACTTAATCGGGTTAGGTCAAAATCAAAGTAAACTCTAATCGAATTAAGACTTGTGGAGTATTCCTATTTTAGTTGCGTTATTGAAGTACAGTAAAGACATGTACACACCCTACCGTAGTGTAGTCATTTTCATGCATCTTGCAACATGAGACACAAACGGCAGTGGTCAACCGTTTGATGGTAAACAAAATAATGGCTTCAACAACGGCATTGTCTGTTTGCATGTATAGCATGATGAATAATTAACTGCATTTGAAGCTTTCTGTAATTTAAAAATGAAACATCCAAAACTGTATATGATATCATAATGAAGATGAGACATATGTCTATGTGAAATTCTGGAGGGTCCATCAGATGACGTTGCGTAGTGTCTTAATGGCGTGCCATTAATCGATCTATGTACTATAACGTTAAATGGGAACATGAAAGTGATATTCTAAAAGCAACTCATGTAAACACCTTAATTGTAATATTGTCTTATTCAGAATAAGGTAAATAATTAGATTACTGATGCCTATGTAAATGTAGTCATTGTTTTTCTGCCACCCCAATGTGCACGTAGATGCAAGTGACGTAACAGTGACGTCTCCAAATCGGTCTATGGAGCCAATCTTTTCTTTCTTTATGATGTGCCTTTGACGTTGTGTCACAGACATCTAGATATGCAGGCTTCCATGTTTTACATTTAAATTACATTTAATCATTTAGCAGATTATTTTATGCAAAGTGACATACAAATGAGAACAGTAGAAGCAATCAGATCAACAAGAGAACAACAACAGTATACAAGTGCCATGACAAGTCTCAATTAGTCTAGTACAGAACGCATTGCCAGTGTTTTTTTTTCTCTCTCTTTTTTTTTATGTATGAAAGACAAGAAAAGTCATAGTATTAGTTGGTTAAGTGCTGGCAAAAAAGATGAGTCTTTAGATGTTTCTTGAAAATTTGTGGTCATTCCACAAACTGGGCACAGTCCAGGAAAAGGTATGTGAGAGTGATTTTGAACTTCTTTGGGATGGCACCACCGTCGTTCACTTGCAGAGCGCAAACTTCTGGATGGCAAATACGTTTGAACTAGTGAGTTTAGGTATGTTGGTGGTAGTGGTCACCTTGTAGGCAAGCATCAGTACCTTGAATTTGATGCGAGCGGCTACTGGTAGCCAGTGTAACCTGATGAGGAGAGGAGTAACATGAGCTTTTGTTTTGGCTCATTGAAGACAACCCCTTCCTGCTGCATTCTGGATCAGTTGCCGAGGATTGATAGTACATGCAGGAAGGCCCGCCAGGAGAGCATTACAACAGTCCAGTCTGGAGAGAACAAAAGCTTGGACAAAAAGTCCTCTGACAGGACGTTTCTAATCTTCCTAATGTTGTATAGGGCAAATCTGCAGGACCGGGTCGTTGTAGCAATGTGGTCTGTGAAGCTTAACTGATGATCCATCACAACTCCTAGGTTTCTGGCTGTCCTGGAAGGAGTTATAGTTGACGAACCCAGCTGTATAGAGAAGTTGTGATGAAACGATGGGTTTGCTGGAACCACCAGGAGTTCTGTCTTAGTAAGATAGTAGTTTTGATTTAAAGGCACCACCTGTGCACTGATATGTCATGTCAACTCTGGTAATCACTGGCTGCGCTTTTAAAGCTCAGCAGCAAACAAGATCAAAGTTGCATTTGTATGAAATTGAGTCTCACTTGACCAGCATGCAGTGCTTCACTCCATAGAGGTCATCATTTACTCACCTTTATGTTGCTCGAAAACCTGTGTGAGTTTCTTGATTCTGGGGAACAATTAAGCTTTCATGATACAAAAACATGACATAAAACATGTGCGGCATATTCCAAGTTATCTATAACCATACAGTAGTTTTATGTGATCAAAATTTAAGTAAACATTTAATGACAATCATGATATCTGCCATACCTCTTCTTGGTTATAAGAGAAGTAGCAGTGTTTGCCTAATTTATGTTCTTTTGAGTCTAGCCTTTTAAATAATTTTTTTAGTTGGTTCACAATGATCCATTCACAAATCAGACTGAATAGGTTCCTGAGTAAGTGACTAAAGGATCTGGTCTCAGCAGTTCCTTGTGAAGTCAAATTCGGAGTAAATGATGTACATTTCGGTGTGTAACACAAAGCTGTCTTATAGTTTCAGAAGACTGTTCTCAACATCAATGGCAGTTGTGGTTAATGGGACACTAAACCAGATTTAGTTTTAATGAGAGCTAATGCCCTGAGATTTCAATAATGGGTGACTGCTTCTATGTGGCTTCTCAGTCCTCCTTAAAAATGAATGTTGATTTTGGTTTTTGATGAAATCCAAAAAGGAAAACAATATGAAAACAAAAACATCTATCTCTCTTTTTTCCCCTCCACAGATCAATCGTGCCCCAAGTTTTGGTACAGATCAAAAGATTGATTACGATGTGAAGAAGGGGGTTTTGCTCGACACCCTGAAACTGCTCAACATCAGGTATGAAGCAATTCTCTCTCCAGAGTCCCATTAGAAAGAGAAAGAAAGAGTTAATCGGAAATCTCACTCTACGTTCCCAGATGTCCACCAGTCTTAAATGTTTTAGAAGATATTGATTCCTTGATCCTTGAAGAAGTTATTTAAAACTCATTTACAGTTCCACGCCCACTTAGTTTTACTGCTGCTCTTTGATTTGTAAGAAGAATTTTGGACATTTAAGCCACACTTAAAAATATGTAAAGGTCACAGGTTTACATGACAAACTATCAAAACAAGTGGTATCTTCAAATTAATAAGTGACAGACCAACTTTTTGAATTAACTTTTCTAGAGATGCACAGAGATGAAAATTTTGGCCGATACCGATAACCAATAATTCATTAAATATGAAAACCCATATGTTGGCTCACGAGTCAAGAACCGTTTCTGTCGGACAAGTCCGATTAGAGAGGCGAGGAGCTGATGATACTGCGCATTCTTGATTCAGCATGAAGCAGACCGACACACAGAGCATCTGAACCAAACTGATTCTTTTAATTATTGATTGTGAACTGATTCTGTGTTAATGTTATGAGAGTGGGTAAACCAAAGGCTCGAATCAAGGGCAATCATCGCCAAAGACGTCATCACGATGAGCGCAAAAGAACCGGTGAACCGTTTTCTTCAACTGGTTAATTCAATCGAACTGTCCGAAAGAACCGATTCGCGGAAAAGAACCGAAATTCCCATAACTACTGGTGATCCGACAACCGACATGAATCTCAACTCGCCCTCCATCTCCTCCTCTGGAGTCAGACGCAACTCAAGTCGCTGCACGCTATCCACATCTCGGGGGAGCTCAATCGTGCAGCCGACACGCTCTCACAACAGCTCACCTTTCCCGGGGAATAACGACTCCATCCCCAGATGGTCCAGCTCTTCTGGAGTCGATTTGGGAAAGCCCAGGTAGACCTGTTCACTTCCCACGAGTCCTCCCACTGCCAGCTGTACTATTCCCTGTCCCAGGCCCTGAGGGGTGCCAGAAGGTTAAATCCTCCTAGGACACCCCTGATTCCTTCCTTGGACCACTCTCTTGTCCTGGCAGGACTTCAGAGGGGTCCCTTTGAGCTGCTGGATTCAATCAAGCTTAAGTTCCTGTCTCTCAAGATAGCGCTCCTGGTCGCACTCACTTCCATCAAGAGGGTCGGGGACCTCCAAGCATTTTCGGTAAGTGAAGAGTGCCTTCTGTTCGGGCCGGCCTACTCTCACGTTGTCCTGAGACCCCGGCCGGGATACGTGCCGAAGGTTCCCACCAATCCCTTTCGAGACCAGGTGGTGAACCTGAAAGTGCTGCCGCTGGAGGAGGCAAGATCCAGCCTTGGCGTTGCTGTGTCCCGTAAGAGCTTTTCACATATACGTGGACCGCACCCAAAGCTTCAGAAGCTCTGAGCAGCTCCTGGTCTGCTTTGGAGGTCAGCAGAAGGGGAAGGCTGTCTCCAAGCAGACGTTGGCCCACTGGATAGTGGATGCCATCGCCTTGGCATACCATTCCAAAGGCGAGCCATGCCCTCGGGGGGTGAGGGCCCACTCCACATGGAGTGTGACCTCCTCCTATGCGCTGGCACATGGCGCCTCTCTCGCAGACATCTATCAAACTGCAGGCTGGGTGACACCTAACACCTTCACAAGGTTTTACAACCTTCGTGTAGAGCCAGGTTCTTCCCATGTGTTGGGTACCAGTTAATTGGCTTGAAGGCCTGGCTGGTTGTCATGCTTGCTGCGTCATTTACTCTAACACGGGGATGCAAGCACCTTTCTTCTCCCAGTAGAGTTCCCCAGTTGGCGTACCCTGGTTGAGTATCCTCCAGCACACTCGGCAGTCAGACTTGGCCGAGCAGTCTGTCGCCAGACCCAGTACTGGTGTTAGCATGCCCGAAGTTCTGGTCAGCCCCTGTACTGGGCTAGGTGTCCATATTGCTGATTCCCCATGGGTATTCCCATATCTGTATTCTTCCACGGTAATGTTTCCCTATTGGCAAACCCGTGTCTTCCCTTGACAGACCCGCTCTGTCAGTCTCTTCTGGCAGCTGTTCCATCCCTACTCTAAGGTAGGACCTGCCTCAGAGACCCATTCCATATGTAGTACTGCCCCCCGGGCCAGTCCATATCAGTATCTCTACATGTCACCTCCCTACGGGTAGGATGTGGTCTCCGTTGCAACCTTTTCCTAAGGCTCGCTTCCCCATCGTCTTGCCAAGCTGTAAGAATAAATAGGGAAGATTTTAAGCAATCTTTCACTGAAGGTTGAAATCCCTTCCATTAATTTTGTTTGGGCGGAACAGCAGCGTGGCCTTCTACAGCAGCGATGTACTCACCCTGCGCTGGGGCTTTAGGAAGGTTACGACCTTAAGCGTATTATTTGTGGCACGCCATGTCTTGCCGACAATTGCAGTGCCACAGGGTTGTGACAGTGTTCAGGTTGTGGCGTTTTTCATAGGACCCCATATGTTGTTCGACATAACTCGTAGTGACCGACAGATAGGGAACGTCTTGGTTACGTACGTAACCCTCGTTCCCTGATGGAGGGAACGGACACGTTATTTCCCCATGCCACAACCTTGAACCATTTGCTGTTGCCGGGACATGTTCTCGGCTCCTCAGCGTAAAACCTAGTGAGTGGATGCACCTGTCGCCCTATTTATACCCGTTGGCACGGGGAGTGGCTCAGGTATGTTGAATCCACTAGCCGATTTTCAATGGCGTTTTCTCTTAAACTCAGAGATGATTGGCCTCCCAAGTGATACCCCATATGTCGTTCAACATAACGTCTCCGTTCCCTCCATCAGGGAATGAGGGTTATGTACATAACTGAGACGTTATATATACCACATATTCGTCGTCCTCTATCTTCATATGAGATTCGTCTCTCATCATCTCTGAGAGAATATGCACTGTAAATGTGTGCGTCGTCAGATGCTGAAAGCTCTATCAGTTTTTACTTTCACTATCATGGTGAAAGACCGCCATAAGATTAACTTGCACACAGTTAGCCTGTTGCTTGTATGATACCCACTGGCTTGCCTTCATGGTTTAAAACAGAAGTAGCCTATTTCCAATATTGCAATACATCCGTGCTACAACCCGACTAGTCAGATGTGTTGTGAACCCGCTCTTAGCTCTTCCAGTAACAACACACTGAAACACGGCAAATAAACCCAAATAATTCACAACTTTTTTATTATGGTAATATTCTCTTTATAATATTATGTTTATGACATTCCCAATTATAGTAATTAATTTTGAGCATTGCTGTTCAAGCTGCATGTGCATCATATGTTCAGATATTTATACAACATAAATATAATATTACAACTTATATTTGTACAAAAAGACCAAATGCAAACAAATTCATAACATTTTATTATAATAGTGTTCTCATTATAATGTTATATATATATATATATATATATATATATATATATATATATATATATATATATATATATATATATATATATATATATATATATATATATATGACAATCTCACTCGTAGTTATTAATGTTGTAAGCTGCTGTTTGAACTGTGGGCTGAGCTAAAGTAACCCCCACATAGGCTATAGCTTAACCAAATGCATTCTATATGAGAAAAAAAATCTGATTTATATGCATAAAATAAATACAATATTACAACGTATAATTGCACAAAAGACTGTAAATGCACAAGCAAACTTAATTGTTCTAGTCGTGTAAATCTGTTGTGGATACGCTCTTCCCTTAACAACGAGCTAAAACACGGGCGAAGAAAGATTCCATTACTTTTTATTTACAGTAGCTAATAATATCTTTTTAATTTGACAGACTTGCACTGCACATGTTGCAGTACACTGTATATCGCTTTTCAAAGTGCTTCCAATGATATTTCAAGTAATTAAAAAAACATCATGGTGAACAAAAATGTATTTATCGGCTCTAAGAAAATCTCTTATCGGTTCGATAACGATAACAGACAAATGAATATTTGTTGACTGTTATCGATATGGTGACCGATATATCGTTCATCCCTAAACTTTTCTTTTTTTTGGAACTGCTGCATTTATGTGAGTTTAAAGAAGTGTTCTTGGTTGATGAGTTGATTGATGACTTTGTTTTTCTGGAAAAAAAAGTGTTATTTTTGCCTAAAGAAAAAAAAGGGTTAAAATCATCCTTTAAGCGGTGGGATTACTTTGCTAAGTGTTTAAGTATAAAAAAGTGCTTTACTTAAAGTGTAGTATGTCTCTTTCCTCTGTGGTGTCATTAGCACAGATAGCATGTGAATTTCCTAGTCAAATTAATTGAAATGGTTTTGAGATGTGTTGAAAGTTATAGATATAGCAAGGTGAGCAGATTATTAATTCTCACTAGACTCAGAAATTTAGATTTTTAAATTTGCCAGAATTGCCAGATTTACTAAACAAAGCATCGCCAATTTTTACAGCGCATATTTAGGAAAATAGTGACAGTAGACAATAGTCGTTTTTTTTTTTTATGCCAAAAGAGGGTTTATGCTGGCGCAAACTGTTAGTTACTCTTGCCCATTATATAGGCTTGCCCCTTATATTTTTTATGTTTATTACTGTGCCGTATAATCACCCAATACACTTCAGTTTTATATTTCAGTAAGTGTATTACTGTAAATATCAAGGGTAATACTAAAACAGTTTTCTATGATTGTATTGTATTTAACCTTAAGCGTGTTTGTGAGGATTGTGTGTTTTTGAGGGAATGTTGTGTATGTTCGTTTGTGCATACTTCTTGAGTTTGTGTGATTGCCTGTGCTTGTAGTTGTATGTCAGTACACAGGCTTTCCTGTGATTGATTATCATAGACCTGGCCTTCAAATCCCAGGTCCACCTTTTGTACTAAATATACCAGAGTGGCCCAACAATGGTCCTAGAGTAGGAAACAACAGCAGACAAACTCGATCCAGCAGTGGATCAGATTTCAGGATGCATTGCTACCATTCTGTCTCAGTGATTTTCTTGGAAGTCTCCACAGACGTTTACTGTGTCCCAAATGATCCAGCTGAGTTCTACCAGCAACATATCAAAACGACTCCCGTCTTATTTCCCCAGCAGTGGCAGGACAAAACCAATAACTCAGCGACAAGAACTCCAGAGTGTGAAAGTCGTATCAATAAACTGAGAGTTCCCCAGTGGTTCAGGAGCCCACTGACCCTGAGTGGCCACTTACAACAGCAAATTTGAAGGGCCAGTGAGCGATGAAATCTTGAAGTGCTGAATGCTGTCAAGACTAGTGATGTATGGAGTCTCGGAGTCTGTCAGGATTTCGGCTGGGAGTTTGGGCTACTTTAAGTGCTATTACTGAGTATTTCCTTTTATTTTATTTTATTTATTTATTTTATCTAGAGCGAGTGATAAACGTCGGAATTTGGCCCAGCAGAAGGCAGAAGCCCAGCGACGGCTGTATGGGCAGGGATCAATGCGCAAATTGACGGCCGGATCATCAGAATGGGAGAGACAACGTCACCTACTGGAGCGCAGGAGAGAAGAGCTGGTGAGGCCTGTTTAGCAATTGGAAATCAACATTTTATTACGTCATATTTAAGTAATGAATCAAAATAAAATTTGGTGTTGGAGCCATGGATTAGCAGTTTGTGCACTTGCTCCAGACTTGTTGAGACTTGGTGCTCATGTTGAAAAAGAAGATTTAGATCTCACTTATTTTTGTCTTATTTCTCCATCAACAAAAAGTTGCTTTTAAAATTAATGCATTACAATTTTTCACCTGAGCTGTGCCTGATTACTTATTTTTAAAAAGTTTTATTTTTGGCAACTGTAAAAGCCCTTTCATACCAAAAGTGAAATTAAGAAATCTCTGCACCACACTCCCAATATCTCTCAACCTGGTAAAAGGAGAGCTGCCAGTGAATAAATGGTCAAACAAAATAACTTGCATTACTTATTTGAAAAAGTAACTTTTGATACTTTTTTCTACATTTAAAAGTAATGCGTTACTTTATTAGTAATTTGAAAAAAGTTATCTGATTACATAACTTACGCAAACCCCCCAAAACCAAAAAAGAAAAAATATATTTAAATATTCATATTCGGCATATGTACAGACAAAGCACATTTTCCAGGAAGTTCAGTAAGTAGATGGTGCTTTGTGCACCAGTTCTTGATTGGTCTTTCGATCAACTTTTTATTATATGAGGAGATGAATGAGGTTGAGATGACTTCAGGTAGGTGGTATTTTCAAAGGGCAAAGCTAGACGCAGAAGAAGAGTGAGATTTGGGGATTGGGGGCTGAGCGAATATGCCTGTACCAGCATTTAGCAGAGATCAGTGACTATTATAGAAGACACCCTGCTGCGCCACAGCAAATTGACCAGCTGACCTTTCCACAATTATAGTTTTTGATGTATTAAAATGGTACAGTGGGAGTTAAATCTATATGAATTATGAATGGGCCCCCTGTATTAACAAGTGTAGAGGAGAGGCTGTTATTCCCGCTCACTAACTCTCAGACTTCATTAAGTTGCCTCGTAATATGGGAAACGAGTCATTCGGTGCCATTGTTATTGGGTTTTGGGTGGCTAAATTACACTGCAGTATAGCAGTAACAGAAACAGGGCTTTATTTCTTTGTTGTTCTACCTGCTTCTCACCGCTTATTCATTTGTGTTGTGTTTTCAGAAAGAAAGACTGGCCCAAGTCCGCAAGCAGGTCTCCAGGGACGAGCACGAAAATCGGCACCTGGGGAACTACAGGTAGGGGAGCCGCTTTGACGATTGTTATCCTGTAAGAATGCCCGTTTACACCTGTGGGGTCTCTTGTGGCTTGGTTTGGGATGTGACAGTATAAAACAATTTCTTGGGCTCTCATGTGAGAACAAGACAAGGACAAGAGTTGTTTCTGTAACTTGAAATATTCTGCCTTCGTAGACAGAAAAGTGGGGATAATAAGACACCAAAGCATGCCTGAATCCAGTCTTTGGATAACATTCTGTTTATTAATATAAATGAAAAAGTTACATTAAATGTAAATTTTGTGCATTATTAATGTAAAAAACAAACAAAAAAACATTATACATTATTATATAATTATTACATAATTAGGTCAGACGAAAAGGGGTTTTCAAACATTTGTCATCAATAATTTTTTATTATTATGTTTTAATTAATTAAAATATAATTAAATCTAGTAGGATCACTTTTCATTTAATATATTTTAATAAGTACAGGCCAGAATACGTATGCTGTTTTATTTAACATAAATATATCTGTTATGCTGAATGATGATGGGACATAATTTCACCCATATTTTATCATTTTATTTTCATAAAAGATATTTGAAACATTAAAGCTGACGCTTCACTTGCATTTTTTACTTGCACTTATGCTTTCTATATAAAATCACTTTTGTCAATTTAATTTGATGCGGACACCATGTGGGTCTCGTCTTTGACCCACATATAAGGCCAAAGTAAATCATAGACAATGTATTTGCAGGAAAACATTTATTTTCTACCTCACTTATGGTTGATAATTTGAGAGTGCTGGTCTAGAAGGTCCAAAAGTTTTCAGTATTTTTATCTATATCTGTCAGAGATTGCTAATGAGGTCCAGGTCACTACTTTAATGGCTGCTAATGTTTTGTAAAGAAGCCAAAGGCTTCTTGCTTTTATTACTTTTGTCATTTGCTAACATTTACATTCAGACACTAAGATCTGCCAGACGAATACCTGCCATTAAGACTTGATTAACCTGACCTCCTTACACAAGCATCTTGACTAACCCTTTGTATTTACCATAGAGGGTGGCTTCTTTCATAGAGAAATTGTAGCATTTAACATCTTGCAAAAAAAGAAAAAAATTCCAGTCACTTTGTAATTGCAACAAATCGTTTCTTAATACAGAGCCTCCACGTCAGAGCCTCAGAGGAGGAATACAAAACGAATGCCTCTTCCTAAATAGGTCATTTTATGCCTATGCCTGTAACTGCTGTTCTGTTCAACTCTAAATAAAAACACCCCAAAAGATGCTGAAACATGAAAAAAAAAAGTGTTTGAGGTTTGTGGGTCAGACCCAGATTTCAAACATGTGCCATATGCCGAAGACTAAGCCCACTTACTCTTACTAGATTACTTCTCCCACATAAGTTTGTCCATCGTGGTTGTAGCTCTTAATGGATTTGGGGCGGTTTATCGTCTGATCTGAACATTTACATTTACTTGAGCTTTTGATTACGTCAAAGCCGGAATCCAAAAGAGCTGTTTTAAATGTCACACGCCAAGTGAGTTTAAGTTTATTAGGCATAAATGTGGAAATATTTCGCTCGCTATACCCTTTGCTGTTTATGTAGATTGAGGTGCCACCATTATTTTGCTCAGTCCTTCTCAAATGTTGGGTCAGACTGAAAAAACAATAAAAATTTCAAATGCAGCTAACTATATAATTGTGTGAATTTATGATACCAAAATAAACAGTGTTTTTAGATAGTTTTCTGGAATACTTGGTGCTGATTGGTCAAATGCTGCATTCTGTAATGATATATTCTTAATTTATGTATTTGGTAAGTAGTCAGTATAATAAGCAGGATGATTCTTGCATTCTGACAATCATTATTTCTAAATAATCCACTTTAGGATGGTACAAGTTCATCTTGAGTCTACATTATCAACTTCCACACATATTTGTTGATGTCAATGGATATCCTGTCAAACTGTATGGTATTTTTGCACAAATACATTTGCCATCTTATCCCAGTATCTGTTTAATCCAAACAAGTAAATCAACCATCTTAGGTTTTTTTTTGTTTGTTTTTTTTTTCCACTAGCTCCTGTTAATGTTATTTATACAACATGAATTAATAATGAAAAAAAACGTATAAAACATTTATTAATATTAGTTATTGCTAATTTCAACATTTAGTAAACATTTTTTATTATTTGTTTCATTACATTAACTAAGAAAAGTTATGTTTTATTCACTAATTTTAATAAAGATTAAATACATACTGTAACAATACAGCTATTTTGCTTATTGCTCGTGTTGCCAGTAAAATTAATACATGCAAGGGTTTTGTTTGCATAATTTTGGTACCGTAGCAGGTCCCCACCTGATGTAAAATCTGGGTCCTGAAGCTCAGCCAGTTGCTGGTTTTGATTATATCCCCGACCCAATATGGCACTGATCTCTAGATCCATCACACAGATACAGACAAAGGTTTACACGTCTCTGGCTTTTGTTTAGTCTTAACGTCTAATATAAAGGCAAGTTTATTAATCATTAGTATATACACAGCATTAATGGACAAATGCATGTGTGAAAAGAACGATTGAGGTTTGTTTAAGTGATAAGAAAAGCAGGCAGACCAGGCTGTTAAATCAGATAATCAGATAAAACTCTCTCTCTCTCTCTCCCTCTCTCCGTACAGGCGTATTTACCCCCCAGATGACAAGCTGCTCTTGGAGAAATATGAGAGTCTCCTTTCAGCTGCCTTTCAGACATTCCTCGCTGGGCGAGCAGCTTCACTTCAAAAGGAAATGAATAATCCACTGAAACGAATGAAGGCATGTACCTGAGACACAACCGAACAATCTTTTGTTCTTATTCCTTCTTTCTCTCCCTCTGCTACTTCTTTTCCTACTTGCTCTTTTGCTTTTAAAATAAGAAATGTGGACATTTATTTTACGTCCTAATGCTTGTGGCCATCTGGTCTTCATTAGTGCAGTTTAAGGCAACCATCAGCATTGCTATTGCTCATTCATAGGGTTAGGGATTTAAACAAAGCTAAACCACTTGAGCTACGGACATGAATGATACCTAAAAAAACACATGGCTTGTTGAGGAGAGCTTGCTATTACTATAAGCTCTGAGACGTTTTGCCTAGTAGATGATATATCTAGCCCATTGACTGGCTGTAAATGCCATACAGAAGCTAGAAAATCTATAGGCAGTGTTGAGAAATCTATTTGGAAAATGGTACTTTTCAAACTAATAGCTACTCATAATTTAAAATAGTAGTCAAGCTAGCTAGTTTGGAAAAGTAGTTGGTGACTCTACAGATGATAAAAAACGTAGCCAAGTGCAATTCATGTGGTACAAAAACAGTGAGGTTCTATAGAAAGCCTTAATAAAAAAGATATAAGTATTAACATTTAAAATGATAATAAAGTCACTCTGTGAAAGTAAGGATTTTGATGAGATTGACAACATTAAAATCAGATTTAATCAGACTGATTTACTCTAGAAACACCATACACATACATATGTGTATAACTGACCTAAAGCTACTTAAATACAAAATTTTGCTAATACGTATTGTAATTTAAATATATACAATAATAATACCGTACAAGTGTTTTTTTAATTAAAATCCTAAAAAAAGAAAAAAAAAGAAAAGAAAAAAAAAGTCTTGGCAACTATCATGACATCGTTTTTATTGTAAAATATACAGTAAAAATGTTATTGTTATGTAATGCTTTAAAAGCTTTATTAGCTTTACATATAAATTGTCCTACTGCATTTCTAAGATTTCTTTCTTTCTTTTTTTTATGAAAACCTCAGTTCTAAGATTCTCTATTCAGCTGGAGTTCATTATTTTGCTGCACAACCTCTCCGAAACCTCTGGATATTCATTTTACAGGGCTTTTCAAGGCCGGATCTGTGTACCCATGCATATGAATGTGGCATATTGTTGGAAGGGTTTCGTCCTCATAGCTCACATTGATGGAATCTGAAATCTGACTTCGGAGTGGGGTTGCTCATGAGTTTGAATAGAGATGGTTGTTAGGCAGGTTGTAGTTTTGAGCCGAGAGCCGTCTGCTGATATGGCAGGGGAGTGCTTGAGCCGTTTCCTATGGCGCTGGTGTCTGGCTTATTTGGGAAAGATTCAAGAGCCAGAGTTCGTGCCATTGCCATGTGGTCTTTGACCTTCCTGTCTGTCAGTTTGTTAATGTCACTTCAGTTTCTCAGCAACCCTGAGCTTTTACCATTAGTCTAGGGCCTGTCTACCCCCTAAGATTTACAAAGGGTTGGGAAAGTTACTCAAAATAAGTCATTACTAATTGCTAATTACTTTTCTATTTTTCAGGGGAATTCTTTACTAATTACTCTGTCTAAACAGTAATCACGTATGTACTTACTATTGCTGCCAAAATGGCTTGTTTATTAAGAATCACTGGATTACAATCTCTGGCCAAATTTGCATGTCAAAAGCACCCATTTGATGTTCGGACCTACTCCATCATATTTGAGTAAAAGGGATAAATTCTATTATTCCTAAACACTAGAACAACTATCAATAAGAGTAAACTGTGGGGAAACTGTGTAGCACTTGTCACTTTGTATATTCTTAGGGGCCATTTAAATGAAAACAGGAATTTTTTTTGCCTGTTCATTTTGACGAAAACGGCATTTTGGGGACTTAAAACGCATAAATCATGTTTCAAAGTGCAAGTTTTTGAAAACGGCATTGTTATCGTTTTTCGTGTAGACACCCAAAATGTGAATCTTTGAAAACGGCGGCGTCATGCGCATGCGTAGTACACGACACAGTTAGGTATGCAGACATGACCAGTATGTGTTGATTTTAAAGGCAAGTGCGAACAAACATACACAACAGTGGTGGAGTACACGGAACTGTTGTTGCTGCTCAAGAGTTAGCATCTTCAGCAAAATGTGGATTTACTTCACCAATATTACAACCAACAGTAGAGACGTATCATATACAACATATAATCGTCACTTCCCTACAAGATACTGTTTACTAACAAGGTGACAGCGCCAACTACTGGCCTGGCATACGTAATACAGCATTTTTGGCCATTTTCACGGATACATTAAATGCAAATCATTTTGAAAACAGTGTTGTGTATACATTAAACTTTTTTAAAATGCAATGGAGAAACGTTTAAAATGTTGACTACATCGTTGTTGTGTAAAAGTAGCCTTAAAGGGATAGTTTACTCTAAAATTTACATTTCCCCATGGTTTACTCAGCCTCAAGCCATCCTAGGTGTATAAGACCTTCTTCTTTCATGCAAATACAATTGGAGGTAAACTAAAAAATATCCTGGCTTTACCAAGCTTCTGTTGAGATTTTGAAGCAAAATAAACATTCTTAAGTGAAATAAATGTACACATTCAGTGTGGATTGTTTTTTAGCTGTCACAATGTAATGCAGGTGGTACAAAAAGGCTGTTTTTGAAAGATAGGGCAGCACAAACGATACTGGATCTAAAAGAAAGCTCACAGCTCGCAGCAAAGCACTGATACTCATTTCACATGCAAAGACGCATTTGCATTTTAAAAGCACAGCCGCAAAAAAAAAAAAGGGCCTGTTTAATGCCAAGGGTCACTAAGAGGGTAGAAAATGGTCATAAAAAACTATGAAAAAGGATTTGATATGCTATTTTTTATTTTATTTTATAAAAAGGTATATGCTATTGTTAAGTGATATTGTGTAAAGAATTTTGTGGGAACAGGTCTGCTAAGATAAAAGAAAGATTAACAAAAAGATTAGAAATATCTTAGGAGTAAGGTAAACAATAAATTCCAGTAGCATAACTGCATATATCTGACACTTAATGTCTTAGTTTTTTTGTAGAGCATAGATAAATACATGGACTTATACATGGATGAATGGCACACATAAATGGAATAGCTCACAAAAAATAAAAGTGGAAATGAACTGTACGATTCATATTGATTAAGTCACAATGTCTTAATTGTTCAATTTAATTATAGAATTTTATTTAAATTGTATCTATTCATTTTTGTTTGTGTGTGTGAAAGTTTTTTTAATGATAAAATAATATAAAAATATATTTGTTGTTGTTGTGTTCTGAAGATGAACAGAAGTCTTACAGGTTTGAAATGGCTTGTGAGTGAAATGAAAATGAAAAAAAAAAAATAAACAATTAAATTTTAAATTTTTAATGACCTTACTCTAGTGCAGTTGGTCTCAGGCTGCCACAGGATGATTATTAAATTAATATTATAAAAAAAAAAAAAAAAACATGATTTTAACTTATACATAATACATAATAAATCATTATTAATATATTAAGATAATCTAAGCCTAATTTAAATTCAAATTCTAAAAATAAAAGAAACTGAAATCAGAGTTCTTTTTATTTAACCTCAATAACTTTCTCTAATGGTAATATGTTTGCTTTGAGTGTGACCAGATGATTATACTCCATCCAGAAAATAACATTTTATGTTAATACCAACATTTCTTCCGTACATCAGTCAATTTAAAAAGCGAATGTTGATGTATTTGTTTGCATTTTGTTTTGCGCTTCCTCTAGAATACATAGAAAACTGTGAATAGATTTGAAAAGCTGCTGTAGGAGAGAACATTGCTCTGTTATTTACTTGCTTTCCACAGCTGCAACAAGCACTTGGTAAAACATTAACAATAGCAAGTTCCAGCACCCGATTGCCACTTATTGTAACATGCGATAACAAAAGAAAACTCTTGTTGGAAATGCGTCCTCTGTATTAGGCACACACCTGCCTCAGAATTTTTCTTATGTCCTCACGTCTGTGCCCTGACACACAAAATAATCCCAAAATCGACTTTGTGAGTTTGCACCCAAATCAAAGCAACAAAAACAAATTTCATAACAATCTAACTGTAGCAAACACTGGCAAATATTGACTCGTCACCTGCAGTCAGGTGGCCTTTTTTCTCTTCCCCGACTGGCTGAACAATGAGTCTTACTCTGTGTTTGGGGAAGAATGGAAGGCGGCGATGAGCAAAAGAACAGATTTTAATGCACTTAAAATCTCTCTCCATCTGAGCCAGAACAACAGATCAATGCCTGGCTTATTGAGTTACAGCTGGGATAATGTTTCTGCTTGAAAAGCATGCGACATTTGTAATGGAGAAACATCAGAGTCTTACGGTTTTGAGGAAAAAAAGAAAGAAAGAAGAAAATATGTTGAAGCGAATTCAGAACATTATCGATCAAATTCTTGAGACTGTGATGATTCAGTCCTCACCCAAATACATTTATTGTTTGTTATACAGCTGCTCTCCTGCCCTTTTCTTGTCTGAAGTACTGTCATTAGCCAATCTTGTTTTGTTTTGAAATAACCTGCTCCATTTATTTGTATGAACCAGCTGACAGACATTTATTTTGGATTAGCAGTCTAATAATATCTCTCAAATGACTGAAATACAACTATAAAAAGTTAAATATAATATAAAAAAATATAAAAACATAAAAGTTATTTGAATGTGATTGAATATAATTAAATTAAAAACACTTGTTTTGTAATATATATATATATATATATATATATATATATATATATATATATATATATATATATATATATATACTTTTTTTTCCTTCTCAAAATACATTAATTTGGTTTAACTGTTCCGAGTTAGTAATTAAAAAAATAAAAACTATCTTATATTATCTATAATATATATATATATATATATATATATATATATATATATATATATATATATATATATATATATATATATATATATATATATATATATATATATATATATTGAAAGTGTTACATATTAGGACAGAGATTGGATTGCAATTTAAGCAGTGTTAATAGATAAAATAAAATATATTTTTCTTTTGACTTCATCAAGTACTTATTCAAATTATAATCAAATACATCAGTTAGGTAGAATCAAGTGCTAATTAGATGATAAGAAGGAAGGTGACACATTATATAAACCTAAAAAAATTTGGTCCATAAGTGAAAGTGAAAGTGAAGTGACATTCAGCCAAGTATGGTGACCCATACTCAGAATTTGTGCTCTGCATTTAACCCATCCGAAATGCACACACACAGAGCAGTGAACACACACACACACACACTGTGAGCACACACCCGGAGCAGTGGGCAGCCATTTATGCTGCGGCGCCCGGGGAGTAGTTGGGGGTTCGATGCCTTGCTCAAGGGCACCTAAGTCGTGGTATTGAAGGTGGAGAGAGAGCTGTTCGTGCACTCCCCCCACCCACAATTCCGTCCAGCCCGAGACTAGAACCCACAACCCTTCGATTGGGAGTCCAACCCTCTAACCATTAGGCCACGACTTCCCCACTAAGTCTGAAGCACTGAAGTACACCATGGCAATATCAAAAGAACTGCTTGAGCCCTCTCCAGAAGCCAAAAATGGGTTTAAAGTCATTCCCAAGAAATGTTAAGTCCACTATTGTATGGAATAATTGTTTCAGACTACTGGCGGGCTGTCCAGACTGTTCTGTCCCATCAAATTCATACAAAGAGGGGAGTGCAAGCTGAGTTTCAGGAAGATTCAAATAAACTCCAGGGTATCGTAAAGGAATATGCAGGAAGCTCAAGCAGCAGTCAGCCTGAATGTGACACTGTTGTCAAAGTGAAATACATAATTTAAAGACAGCTGGATTCATTGACAGTTTTTTTATGAAAAGTGTTATACTATTATTGGAATCTGTATTATTAATCATACTGATAATGAGTTCTACAG
Organism: Carassius auratus; assembly: GCF_003368295.1. NCBI lineage: Eukaryota > Metazoa > Chordata > Actinopteri > Cypriniformes > Cyprinidae > Carassius > Carassius auratus. The sequence goes on from NW_020523372.1 coordinate 522,426, forward strand.
TGTTTAAATTAACTGGTGTTGCTTGCCTGAACCATTGGCTGTGATTCTTAGAATTGAATGGAAAAAGAATTGGTAATTTGTAATACCAGGAAACTGTCATTTTGGAGTCTTTAAATGTTATGAGCGCTTTTCTCATTTGAACTGTGCAGTGACCCCATACTTCAAAGTCAACAACAGAGTGCTTTATTTGAAAGAAATGACAAGAAGAAATTCTACATAGATTATGATGTGCTAAACTCAAAGTGTGGTTCAGATACAGAGACTTGTAAGAAGGAATGAGAATGATTTATATTCCAGATGGATTCCTGAACTTGGGCTAAACACATGGCTTTGATTTATGCCAAGGAATTGTTTAGGTGTCATGCGACGAGCTGTTTTGATTTAGTTTTTTTTATTTTTGAGAAATTACTCATAGTTTAGACAAGATAATAATGTGTTTCAAATATTTTAGAATTAAGAGGCCTCACAAAAACTATGCAATGTGTTTGTTCCTGATTTTGCAAAGAATGAGCTGGGCTATGTTAGGAAAATAGCTAAAACAATTATATGTTGATAATATACTACTTTTTGGTGATATTTGATTGAGATATTTATGTATTTAATATCACTTGAGAAGGTTCAGTTAGAGCATCCATTATTTCAACCAAACAATCACTGAAGGTAATTTAATTTACATTGTACATTTGGTCATAAATAATCAATATATAATCCATATGCAATTTGATAGATTTAGATAAAAAACTATTCACCTATACATGGATTCATGGAAATGAATCAAACTTACTAAAACTCCTAAAGCTTAAATGAAAGATGTTATATCATACATTCTCAGAGACATTGTGAATTTAGTGAACTTGTACTTAACTTATTTTCTTTTGACATGCAGTAAAATCACAAGTGAGGTGCAAACAATTATTCATATGTGTGTATATCCACATGAAAAGCTTAAAAATGAAGACTGTCTTCTGCTTTTGTTTCATGACTTGTTCTGCAGGAGGAAGATATCCTAGACCTCCTGGAGCAGTGTGAACTGGATGATGAGAAACTGATGGGAAAAACTTCCAAACAAAAAGGACCTAAGGTATATAGTATAAGGTATAAGGTATATATGCTGTATATACAAACCAGTGCTGTCAAAATTAGAATCTTACCTGTAAATGTTGTCCAATTTAACGAAAAATATTAAATAATAATGTTAAATATATGAACACAGGGGCAGAGCTAGGGTTGTCCCCCCCTATAACAACTGCTACTTAAGTCTATTTTTTTTTTAGAAGAACTGCGTTTATTTAGATGCAGAATGTCTTTACGACGACATCAAACAGGACACTTTTCAGACACACACTCCACTTCACCCCAGTGCCAGTCGCTAGTCAAAAGAGTGCTGAAAACAGTATTAGCAGCCAAATAACCTAATAACCCAGCTGCTGTTTTTTTATTTTCTGCTGTTTTTTTTTTATATATATAGCTATATTTAATTTAGAATTTAATATTTGATGACTTTAAGTTAGTGCAACAAATTACTATAATAACAATTATCTGAATTATATATTCAGTCTACTGAATATATGTATTTTTGGTATAATTGGTTTCATATTTTTCTAATTAATTTTCTCTTTTAAAAAGTTTGTCAGTAAGGAGTTCTAAACCATGCGCTGAAGCATAAAATATTATTAATGTTTATTTCTATGCTTTTGTCAAAACTTTTTTCATTTACGGTAGAAATCTTTTTAGTTCATCCATTCACTTGGAATCAAACCCATTGGGACCCATTTGAACTACATAAATGCTCTGCTCTGCTTTTATAAAGGAAGACCTCTTGTAAGAGACAATTAATTTTGTATCCCATCATGCATTATGACTTAATTCAAAACTGTATGATGATGCAATACTATTTAAAATAAGTCATTGTAAAGGAAGTACATTATATTTTATGTAGCCTAAATCATCCATGCTAGCATACACGTTTTCTATTTGATTTTTTTAAATTAATTTTTTGATTGAATGTAGACACTTCACTCTCTATAGTAGTGGTTGGACGGAGAAGATTTGTGCTTGCATTCATCCAAAGTGTGCAAATATTAAGCTCTCTCTGAAGTATTGTGTTTAAATGGATAAATTCAGACAAATTATGCCCATTTTGGTAAGTATCCTATAGCAGAAATAGCCAGCTGAACATAGGCCTACTGTATCAGTGCACTGGATCAGTGCTTTCTCTTAAAGTGACAGTCTTTATTTTAATCGAACAACAACAAAAAATAAATAATTTACTGCTCTGGATTAAAACGCTTTTGTAACTTAAAGAATCTTTAATTTATACAGCCCAATATGCAATGCTGTTTTACATTTAATTACTTTATTCAATTTCTGTACCTAAAAACTAATGCTAGACTTACCTAAACAAAGAAAAAAAAATTTTTTTTGTATCTTTACTCTATTGTATTTATTTGTTCTGTTGCTTGTAGGTGGATAGAATATTCTTTTTTTTTTTTAAGTTTTGTTTTTCCATAAACATGGCACATACCAAACTGTATCAAAACCGTGACTCTAAAACCATGAAACAAACTGAACCGTGAAAGTATAGATATATTTATCATACATGGAGTTTCTCGCTCAAGTTCACAGAGACCAAGACGCATCCTGTTTGCTTGAATTATTTTACAAAAGCGCAACGTTTCGTTGTTATTCTGAGTGCACACTGCCTATGTCATTCACTTAACCAGCCACACCAAAGCAAACAGGAGGAGACCATAAAGAGATAGGGTGACTAGAATTGAGTTCAATATTAAAGTAAACAGTTCATACTTTATTTATATAAAAGGTATATTTGTGTATTAAGTTGGGTTTCGTAGTATTATTACGATTCCCGGTCCCACCCACTCCCGCTGACATTTTTTCCTGTCCCGCCCCAATCACGTGATGAATAGCGATTTTGTTTCTCATCCCATGGGATTCATATACACCCAACACTGGCAGAATGTTGGTTTGATTTCAGCAGTATCTGCTCTGACGGATTGGAACACTCTAACAGTGCCATTACAGGGCCATCTGGAATAATCTGACTAGACAGAAATTAAGCAACTGAAATAGTCACAAGCAGTTCCTCTTAAAAATGCCAAGGAGAGCAGGATCTCTCAGAATTCTTTCAAAACTCTGTTGGAGATTATGTCCAAAGTGTTAATTTAGACAGACCATTGAGCCAAATTGAAGTTGAAAAGGTGAAATTGGTGCATTCAGAAGGCTAATAGTCAGTACTTCCCAAGTGTCAGACAGATATTCGATTATTTTTTCAATACTTCTTGAAGGACATAATAGATTAGTTCCCCAGACATGCAGTGTGTGTGTTTCAGAACAATGAACATGTTTCTTGGTGTGTTAGGCATGTGTCACTGCCACCCTTCCGTTCTGCCGTCAGTGCAAGCGTTAATTGGACTAGGGGTGGAAGCTGCAGAATTGACGTTTCTCTAGGATCTTCTCTCATCATCTCTCCCTGCGGGTGTGTTTATGTGATTGTTTGTACTGTAGGTCCTGTCATCCATGCCTGAGAGCAGCCCAACGCCCAGAGGGCACAGGGAGCCTGAAGACTCTTCAGCCAGCTGCAGCGACAGCAGCTCTGCTTCTGACGCTGATGGAGAAGATGAGAGCAGCAGCATCACACAAGAGAAATTCAATCGGCCAGAACGCTCCAGTGAGTTCTTTCTCTGGGCCTGTGTAAAAGAAAGAGGTCTGGGAGCTGCTATTGACCTTTATCCACAGGTTTTTTTTTTCTCAAAATGGTTCCAGTTCCAAATCTGGAAGAAGCCGTAGATCAGGAGATCGATCAAAGCTTTCAAAAGTTTGTCAAAGTTAAAAACATTTTGTGGTCAGTAAGATTTGCTTTAATGTTTTTGAACATATAAATCTCTTATGCTCACCAAACTTAGTTCACGTTCACACAGCAGCAGAATACGGTTGTCAGTCCTGTATTCGAGTCCCTAAATCGGTTACGTTCACACACAGTTTGGTTATTTATGGGTGTGACAACCGCATTCTGTAACCAAACTCATACCTGTCAATTTTCAGGACTCACAAGCGCACTCTCAGAACACACGCACTGTGTGAACGGAACAGGACTGGACATCTAGTTGTCTGTCACGTCATACAGTGCGAGAGAGAGCCGCTCTGCTGCACAAACGCATATCTACTGTGTGTTATGTATTTTCATGTGTTTTCGGGAACTTGCAGTGACGGAGAAATGAGCTGCATGTCTGTCATCTGAAATTTTTAGATCCCATCAGTTTTCCACCGGAGCCGCTCTTCCGTCAGTTTAAACCCAAATGTAAAGGCTGCTGCAGTTTAATGAAGATTTGACAGATGAACTCACATCTCGATTGGACTCTTGTCATGATAAGTGATAAGACTTTCAGTTTTATGGAAGTCGCCATCTTTGATTTTACCATGGTCACTGGCTTGACTCCCATTGCACGTTCATACAGACAGTATTCTAAACGCAACTGTAAGCCTTATTTGGTTAAAAATTCAATAAAAACAGTAATGTTGTGAAATATTTAAAATAACTGTTTAAAATAATAAAATATAAATCAGGGTTTTTTTTTTTTTTTTTTTTTTTTTTGGATAACAAAGCCAGTCATACGTGTAAGTAACACAGATACATTGGTAGCAAAAGCCAAAAATACAATGGATGGGTCAAAATTATCTATTTTTCTTATGCCAAAAATCATTAGGACATTAAGTAAAGATCATGTTCCATGCAGATATGTTGTAAATTTCCTACCGTGAATATATAAAAGTTTTATTTTTGATTAGTAATATACTTTGCTAAGAACTTCATTTGGATAACTTTAAAGGTGATTTTCTCAGTATTTAGATTTTTTGCACGCTCCGATTTCAAGTTATTGTATCTCGGCCAAATATTTTCCTGTTGTCCTTATTTATTCAGCTTTCAGGTGATGTATAAATCTCAAATTCTGACAGAGGACACTGGTTTTGTGGTCCAGGGTCACATTTTTTTAATCCTTACTGACTCTTTTACAATAATTCATTAATTTTAAAAAGAAATGCAAAAATCTTTTAATTTTGAAAATGTATAACAATATTTAGCACCCCCTAAAAAAGTTTAAATTTTTACTATTACAAACTGATTTTGATCCAGCTGTCTGAAGTTAGATTGATTGCAATCAGATTTCAGAGCATTGCAAATAAAATCACTTTATTTTTTATAATTTAAACACACTTTACATTTGAAACACTGGATATGGTAGAAAACTTTAACAACTGTAATGGGAGTGATCTAGTTTTGTTTTGAGAACTTTACTTGGCAAAGACATGATCTCACTACTGGACCTCTGGCGTTATCGGTTCCTACTTCGAGACCAGCAGGTTTTAGGGGTCTGTTCAGTGCAAAAGCTATTTATCACCTGTGGGCTGGGACTATTAGGGTAGACTGGGATATTCTGAGACGTTCTGCTGCTGAACCGCTTTTATAGGTGCTATCTGTCCCTCTATGGTTTCCAGATGACTGCAAGAGCTGCTTATGGCTTAAACTTTTAAGCAGCCTTTTGTCTAGCCAGACGCATTAAATCTTCAGTGCCGTTTGCCGAGCCTGAGCTAAATTACAGATGTAAATCTACTATAATGCATTTGTTTACCTAATTAATACATGAAACAGAGAAAATCCATCTTTTTTAATTAGGGTCACAGTATTCGTGGCCCAGTGCAGTGGCTCTTAATTTGACTGGCTGACTGCGGCAGGTGATGTCGTGAGAGGTCTCTCGGCTCTCATGCGCTGCAGCTTTAATGAGCTTTTCTGATGTTTCAGTCCACTGGTTTAAAAGGAGACTGGACGCTCAGCTTGAGGAAAGCACAGGTTGGGGAAAAGTTCAGAGGAGCACTTCTGGAAAACTGTGGAAACAAGCCTTGAAAAATGTTTGTTTGAAAGTAGAGTTTTTTTTTGTTAGAGTGTTCCTTAGGGTCCGGCATCCTACACAGTCTTTATATATATACTGTATAGATGTTTTTGAAGCTGCACTCACTATTCTTCCTATGTTTTTCAGAAATATTAGATCATTTGATTTTTTTTTTCTTTTTCAATAAATGGTCATGAAGGGAGTTGATAAACCTTTTTTTTTTCACTTTAGGAGGTCAAATTGTTTTTATTGCTTATTTTTTTAAACATAGGTTTGCCTTTTTTTTTTTTAATGAAGAATTGTCTAAAAACATTGCAAAATGAAATGTGTGGAATGGAATCATTTTCTTGCTATAAACAATTGACAAACTAATTTAAATGGCATTACAATATTTAAGCCAAAATGAAATAACTACAATTAAAACAAATTATAATTACTGTTTATTTTCCACCTTGCACAAAAAGATTAAACACTTACATCCTTAAATTGAGTTTCACGGTGTGAATGCAATATTTTTACATGAGGGAAATCATATACAGGCTTGTCCACAAAATGTGGGACATAGCTAAATATAATGTTTCTGGTAATTAACATAATTTAAAGGGGGGGTGAAATGCTATTTCATGCATACTGAGTTTTTTACACTGTTAAAGAGTTGGATTCCCATGCTAAACATGGACAAAGTTTCAAAAATTAAGTTGTACGTTTGAACCTTCCGGTTTGTCACAAGTTTCGGAAAGTTTTTTTCGAGTATGGCTCTGTGTGACGTTAGATGGAGCGGAATTTCCTTATATGGGTCCTGAGGGCACGTCTGCCGGAAGAGCACGCGCTCCCGTATAGCACAGCACTGAGAGCACAGACATTCACTGATCAGAGCGAGAGCGTCGCGAAATGTCCCAAAATAAGTGTGTTTTTGGTTGCGAGGGCAAGAAAACCCTGCACAGATTACCAAAAAAAAAAAAAAACAATAAGGGACCAGTGGACGGAGTTTATTTTTACAGAGCATCGACGGAGTTGTGCAAGTGTTTTTGTTTGTTCCCTGCATTTCGAAGATGCTTGTTTTACAAACAAGGCCCAGTTTGACGCCAGATTTGCGTATCGTTTTTTTCTTAAGGATGATGCAATCCCAACGAAAAAGGGTCACGATCATGTTTTAGAACCGCAGGCGCGTAAGCACATCAAGTAAACCTTGTTCACCTTTAAAGAAAAAAAAAGATTCTGATTCTGGATCATAAATAAACGGCTGAATCTGACTGTTAGTCATGGTTTGTTTTGGATGATGTTTTTTTTTTTTCTCACGGTAATGTCACAACTTCCAAACGCTCTCAACGCAAAAGCCTACTCACGCTCGTGATTCTTTAGCTCCGCCCACATGTCACACCTCCAGACGCTCGTGTTTTTCAAAAAAAATAAGCACAGACTATTTTTCTCTCATAAATATAATAAAACTAAAGACTTTTTGGAGATATGAAGGATGCAGTACTACTCTATAGGTACTCAAGATTAACAGGATATTGAGTGAAGCATTTCACCCCCCCTTTAACAATGAACAATACTTTTTTCAAAATGATTTTAACAATTAGTTTAACAGCTTATATCATGATTTTGTTTAATTATTAGGGAACAGGCAAGGCTATAATGTGTCAAACTGTAATGTTATGCTATGATTATTTTATATAGTTTAAAATTCAGTTATGGAGAACTAGTATGTACCCTACTTTTGGAAAGTGCCATAGATTGTGCAGTATATTGATTATCCGGGCCTGGCACAGTTGAAGCCATGCCTTTTCCATTAGCCACTGAAAGAGGGACAAAGCAACAAGCTGACAGGTTTATTTGGTGTGCGAGGGGTTGCTGGTGATTGGGTTGCTGCCGGAAGGGGCTTTGGGCCATTCTGGGGTGACATTGTTTGCCCCCTTTGCCCCACACTACCCTTAGGCCATCTGCGCTAGTCCGAACTAAGCTGCTATAATACCACATTTGGCAACTCCTTCCCTCAAGATTCACGGATGAAGCGGTGATGCCGCTGGCTAGCTCACAAACTGGAGGTCATTCAAAATCGTAGATTTGTCTGCATGTGTGTTTCAATTCACTGGCCTGAGTTGGAAACCTGACAGCCACCCAGGCCAGCAGGATGATCACATGGTGAAGTGATTAATTAAAACCTTTTTTGTTGGTTATTAGATTTATGATGCTTGACGTAATTTCCAAGAGTGTGTGAATGTGTTTTAAATTGAAGTCAAATGCTTTGGTTCTTTGTTTTAGGTCGTGTTCATTGGAAACCTGCCCCTAAACCAATGCGAGGTCCTTCCTCCTCGCCCAATCTTTCTGGACTCATCCGACGCTCCATGTCCTGTCCACGCTCCATATCCTCTCTGACTGCGCAGTCACCTACCAATGAGACCAGACGGCCAAAAACAGCCACTCACATGGCTAATGCATCGACTGCGGCCACTCAAACAGCAGCCACCATGACGCAGATGACCCCGATTCGACCCCACACGGCATGTCGCTCCCATTCGCTCAGTCGCAACAGTTCTACAAACAGAGTTCCACACAGCAGCAGTCTAGGTGCCATTCATCCCAATACGGCAAGTATCGAATTTCTCTCTGTCGCGCACAGGGAATTTTCACAAATTACCATACTGCTCGTTCTATTCATGCAGAATGTGCCCTGCAATTCCATATGCATTGATTACCCGGTCAAAAGATTGCATTTGTCTGAATTTGCTATATACAACCAGTGCACACTACTGTATGTGGAATTAGGTATCCCGCAAAGCAATGACCTGACCTTTCATTTCCAGCTTGATGAATGAACAGGAAGTTCCAGTTCCAGCTTAATTTACACCCCTAGAAATCAGGAAAAGGGAAACATAAAGTATATTTTGCATAATGGAAATTAGATTTGAGAGTTTTTAGATAATGAGAGTTTTTAGATTCTTGTACTGTGACTTTATATTCATGACAGTTGAGCACGTTTTCAAATTCTCAGTTCACAGTGAAAAAGATATGCTACATATTATATTATTATACTATATCTTGGTAGTGCTTTTTGCCATTAATATATTCTCATTTAAAACAATCAGAAAGAAGAATTCTAATTAAAATCACCACTGAGAGAATTACTTAATTAATTAATTACCAATTAATTTTCTTGTTTTGATTTTGGGGAAAAAGAGTGACCTGGAATTTCTTTTGTTCTTTTTCTCTTGTCATGTTTGCATTGCTTCAATATATATTTGTACTGACCAAAGATACAGTTTAATTTGTTTTTTTTTTTTTTTTTTTTTTACATCCCCCGATTGCCCCCACCCCAATATTGCTGCTATAAAGCAAAAGCTACATAATTTATTGGATGGGAAATAAGTGGAAATGAGTCATTTTGGATACTGCTATAGACAGTACTGCAGACTGTCTGTGCAGCATAGAGTAAGCATTACACTAGTATTTCATCCTGAACGTAGACTATATCTACACATACACATCTATCTTTTTCTTTACCCTAGATGCCCTTTAGAGAATCTGAACAGATGTTCACAAAGATGGCTGATTTAGAGAAGATCTGGCAACACACCACCTCTAAAAATGACAAATATCATTTTTATTTTCCCATCGCTGTCCTGAGTCATTCTAATCCATCAAACAATCGAGATTCAACACACGCACAAACACATAATCAGTCATGCTGTGTTTTCATACTCTGATCGTTCCTTCTCGTTCTCATATCCACTCTCATTCTCTCACTCTCTCTGGGCACACCTTGGAGAGGAAAATCAGTCATATTGTGGAAAAAATTGGGAGTCTGAAGCTAAATTGGGCCTGTGTTTACGGGCACATTCATCTCGTGAATACCAGCACACCCCCTTGTTCAAACTCTCATTAAGGAATATTAATCAGGAAAAACAGCACACACACTTATGCTCTGTTTAATAAGACTTTAGATTGTGTTTAGCAAGACGGACTACTAATGCTTCATGCTCTTTTCAGAGTAATTGTATATAGACTGCATGATCATCAAGTTAATAAGGCTTCATTTTCTAATAATGGAACCTGGTTAATTAGGATTTTTGTTCTTTCCTCAAAACTCTTCTAATACTTGGATTTTGTGCTGCATTTGTAGGACTCTGATAAGACTCCATGAGCATAAGTTTTTATTCATTATATGAAGCCTCGAGTATGATAAAACTCAGGAAATCATGTCCATCATAGTGTACTCGTCAAAATGTACATTCTTTAATATGACTATTTTTTCCACATTTTAGAATAATAGTAAAAACATACAAAACTATGAAAAATCTAAATATCAAGATTTCAAAAAAGCAACCAGCTTCTTTCACTCATTATTTTTTTTTTTGCAGTATTAAAAGGACTATTTACTGCATGCTGGGCACCACCCAGTCAGTGGAATAAAGCTATTGCTATCTGATCTAACCCTAATATTTAATTTTGTTGGTAGAACAAAATTTGTTTTGGTTGATTCAGGAGTTTTAAATGGCATTTTGGACATGAATAGAATCAATTGGTTCTGTTTTTAGGAAAAAAATTGTAAACAAAACATTATATTGTATGCATATGATGTACAGTATACATACTCTAAAAATAAGTTTTAAAAAACCATCTACTTTTTTTTTTTTTTTTTTTTTGCATTACTGAAATGAAAATATGATGGGGAATGACATCATTTCTTCTTCTTTATTTAGATTTTGGGATGAAATTACCTTGATGTCTTCTTGAGACACCTCGTTTAGGATTTAAGACTCTGATATGCTTCTGTAGACTATGTTTTTAAAACTTTTGCATGGTTTATGAAACCTTCTTTCCAGAAAGTAAAGATCACTGTTTTTCTTCTCACAGTAAGCAGTCAAGCACCATATGAACGCACTGCTGCGATGGCCGAAACAAACCTGATGACTGCAGAGAAAAGACGTCCCGCTCAATAATTCATCTTTATTGTGTTGGTTCTTTTGCATGTGCGGGTGCAGGGGGAGACCCCGCTGAGTAAAGAGCAGGAGGCCGAGCTGATGCAGCAGACTCTGGCTGCACTCGGGGAGATGAGGATTCGTTACCCGGGGAAGAGCGAGGAGGAGGCCGAGGCTGTGTTGGATGAGGTGAGACACGCAGCTGAGAGAAAGCGCTCGGTCAGGGCAAGTGCACCGGCTGCTCTGTTCTCCTCATTCCCCGAACTCATTTGAGGATGTCCGAGCCGTTCGCAGCGTCTCTCGTTGTATGTAGAGTCATTAGCCGTCACCTGTATGCTTAATGAGATCCATTAGCTGTCTGCGCAGAAACACAGCTGTCCAACAGCACCTGTTTAAGGCACTTTCCAGCATTCATTTACACCATCACTTTCACACCGACAGATCTGGCATACATTTGCACATTAACAATTATGGAAACGGCATTTAGCAGGAGAAGCACAATTGAACTGATGCTGCCCTATTACCAGAGCTGTGAAATTGTAATTGGTGCCTTCCATGAATACGGTACACTTTGGTAATTATTTTATTTGAATCCATTAGAGCCACACTATTAGGTGTGTTAGGTAAATTCTTATCTAACATAAAATTAACCTAGTGTGAAAAGTAGCTAGTTTTAAACACAACTGAATGCCTGCAATCTCCCCGACCCCTGTGAAGGTAAAAGTATAGCCAAATCCGAAAGCATTTAGATTTGAATTTTGAGAACTTATACAATAAATATTTGCAAGTTGAAATTTACACTTACAGCTCTGATGTGAAAAGCTGAATGCTTTGATTTACACATAGACGATAATCAAAACATAGCTGCAGTGAAAGAGTTTCACATAAAGACAGACACAAAGGTGTATTAAATACTTACTTTTGCACAGCCACTGGTTGGCCCTTATAACATTTCAAATCTTACAGTACATCCTTACAGTATAATCTTAATGCCTTAAAGGGATAGTTCACCAAAAAAGGAAAAACATTAGCCTGTGTTTTACTCACCCTCAAGGCATCCTAGGAGTGTCTGACATTCCTCGTTCAGACAAACATTGTTCATTCATTGTTCACATTCACAGTTGTATTCAAAATTGTCCGGTCTTTTCCAATCTGTATAATTGCAGTGAATGGTGCCCGTGTTTTTTGAATCTGAAAAAAGTGTATCCATCCATCATAAAACTACTCCACATGGCTCCAGGGTGTTAATAAAGGCCTTCTGAAGTGAAACGATGTATTAGTTTAAGAAAAATGTTGATTCTTAAAACTTCATAAACTATATTGTCCAGCTTCCGCTCAAGCAGGTGCATTCACGACAAGGTGGTCAAGTGTATGACACGAAAGGCGCAAAGTAAGATCAGGAGAGAAAGTGACACGTGCAGATGCACAGAGGAGAAAGCAAAACAAAAGGTGCGTCCCAAATCAGGTACTTGGGGTCTACGACATTTTTTAGTATGAACAGTGCAAGTAGTGCGTTCACACTGAAAATTCCAAAAAGAAAGAGTGCACTTTAAACATCCCGGGTATTGACACGAATGCACCATTTTAATCAAAACATGGTTCCCTGTGCAGTAAACAAAACTTGGTTCTCGCAAAATGACACATAATACACTCGTACTGCATCTTGCTAGATGCATATGGGAATTTTTTTTTTTCTCCTGAACTGAAGCCTTTCTTATTATGCAGTGAAAACTGCACGTCCATTGATTTATGCAGTGTATTATTAATGAACCAGTTGCTAGGCAGCAGAGCTGGATGAGCCTATGGCGATGAAGATCGTAAAGCGTGCCGAAGGTCGCTATATAGGTGGCTATATAAGTGGGTGTTGGCCACAGGATTCTTAGATTTCTTCTTTTTCAGCGATGACTACATATGTACACTGATCCGAAGCCGCTCGTCGTTTAATTACTATCGTTGGATGGAACAGGGCGTGGACACAGGGATGGTTTGCAGAAGAACAGTTGTCACGACAGATGCCTACAAACACTTGGGGGTTGGGGGGTATTGTCACATTGTCGAAAAAAGGCTTCCACATCAACTGCCTAAAAATGCTAGCAGTATGTCAGACCTGTCAGTTCTTCCTGCCAGTCCTAAAACGACACCATGTGCTGTGACACCATCCGATCTGACAACATGTCTGTAGTCTCAGCATCAGACGTCACGCCCATGGACCGTTGGCTAAACATCTGATGCATATGGGACACAAAAGTGGAAACACTTCAGGAATGTTGAAGTCGTTATCAGATTGGTTGAATTCTACAGGATTTCTGTGAGACGTATGTCGCGTTCTTAAATGTTCCACTTGGGAACAAAGATACTTTGGCGCCAAACCCCTCACGAAAGAAGAAAACCGTTGTGTTTACAACTGTGATGACCAGCGCTTATCAGGATTAACTAAACGCTGGATTTTCAAAAGCATGTCAAATATTTAAAGTTTGCGGCATAGAATCTTTAAAATATTTTCGAGAGTTTTACACTGTTATTGTGGTCTATTATTGTGGCGGCATTATCCATTCCAAATGTGGCGATGAACGAAACTAACTGTGATTGGTTGTTGGACATATCAGTCAAATGGCTTCATGAGCGAGAATTGGCCAATGAAAGCTGCCATGAATTCCAGACCTTCAGTCTAACATGTCTGTGGACAGAAATAGTATGGTTATCTGCTTCTTAAGTGGTGCCAGGAGGCTGAAACTGCCTTGTTCCTCTACCGTCCCTTCATGAGATCTGCCCACTATACTGAGTGTCCTGAAGGGCCCCACCTTTGAGCCGCTTCAGTCTGCAAATATTCGGTCACTATTGCTGGAGACTGACCTGCTTTTAGCCCTAAAATCAGTAAAGCTAGTAGGGGACCTGCAGGCACTCTCCATTAGCCCTGCCTGCCTGGAATCCGGGCCTAACGACACAAAGATCTTCCTGAAACCAAGTCATGGTTATGTACCTAAGGTGCTCTCCACTCCATTCAGAGCAGAGGTCATTATGCTCTCCGCGCTTCCTCCCTCCCAGAGAGTTATCTATGCTCTGCCCTGTCAGAGCTCTGAGAATATATATTGAGCATTCCACCCCTTATAGGCGATCAGAACAGTTCTTTGTCAACTTCAGTAACTTCAACAAAGACTGACGAATGGGATCTCACCCAAGAGCCCAATCACCATTCGGGTTGGCCCTGTCTACCCTTGTCTTTACGAAAGTCGCGGAGAGGGCCCTGGCTCTTTTCAGGGAACGAGGTGTCGTATCCTCAACTACCTCGATGACTGGCTGATTCTAGCTCACTCTCGAGCATGGTTGTGCGAGCACAGGATCTGGTGCTCAGACACCTCACCCGGCTGGGCCTTCAGGTCAACTGGGAAAAGAGCAAAATCTCCCCTGTGCAGAGGATCTCTCTTCTCGGTATGGAAATGTTCGCAGGCTTACGAACAACCGCACACAGTCACTGCTGAATTGCCTGAGACAATTAGAGGGAAAGAGAGTGGTTCCAGTGAAACTGTTTCAGAGGCACCTGGGGCATATGGCACACCGCTCGGGTTGCTCCATATGTGACCGCTTCAGCACTGGCTTCTCTACCGAGTCCCGAGATGGTCATGGCAACTGGGAACGCTCCAAGAGACTGTCACTCCGGCCTGCCCCCAAACCTTCACCCCGTGGTTGGACCCCTCATTTATACGGGCTGGCATTCCCCTATAACCTGTGCCCAGACATGTTGTAGTGTCAGCAGATGCCTCTGCCACGGGTAAGGGTGCCATGTGGAACAGGCATGCTGCATCAGGCTCCTCTACAGGACCCTGACTTCATTGGCATGTCAATTGCCTCGAGTTGCTTGCAGTACAGCTTGCTCTGCACCGCTATAGGGCCCTGCTGAAGGACAAGTAGGTTCTGGTTCATACGGACAACTCTGTGACCGTAGTGTACATCAACTTTTAGGGTGGTCTACGCTCCAGCCACATGTCGCAACTTGCTCGCCACCTCCTCTTGTGGAGTCAGAAGCATCTGAGGTTGCTTCGCGCCATTCACATCCCGAGCAGGCTTAATCATGCAGCCAACGAGCTCTCATGGCAGCAATCTCACCCCAGTGAATGGAGACTCCAACCCCAGTCGGTTCAGCTGATTTGGGAACGCTTCGGAGATGCTCAGGTAGACCTCTGGCACCCACGTCCCGATCTTTGGAACCTACAAGTGTGGGTTACGGATGGGTCACGGAAGGTTTAGGTACCTTGGCACCTCAGGTGGTAGCTACCATCACTTCAGCTAGAGCCATGTCCACCCAACATGCCTATGTTTGAAGTGGAACCTCTGCATAACTTGGTGTTCTTCACAGCGTGAGGACCCCTGGGAATGCCCGATCGGGTCAATGCTTTCCTTTTATCAGGAGAGGTTGGAATGAAAGGCTGTCTCCTTCCAACTTCAAGGTCTATGTGGCCGCCATTTTGGCTCACCATGACCATGTTGAAGGTAAGTCTCTTGGGAAGCATGATCTGATCATCATCAGGTTCCTGAGAGGGGCAAGGAGGCTCAATCTGCCTTGCCATCAGCAAGTCCCCTCTTGTGCCCTCGCAGTGGTTCTATCGGCACTGCAGAGCACTCTAAAGTTTCTATCTTTGAAAACTGCACTCCTGACGGCTTTGGCTTCGGTGAAGAGGGTCGGGGACCTGCAGGAATTTTCAGTTGAGGAAGCGTGCCTGGAATTCGGGCCGGCCAACTCTCACGTTATCTTGAGACCTCGGCCTGGGTACATGCCCAAAAAGTTCCCACCACTCCTTTTAGGGATCAGGTGGTGAGCTTGCAAGCGCTGGCCCTGGAGAAGGCAGATCCAGCCCTGGCGCTGCTCTGTCCAGTACGTGCACTCCGCACTTACGCAGACAGAACTCAGTGTCTTAGGACCTCAGACTAGCTCTTTGTCTGTTACGGAGGCTAGCAGAAGGGAAAGGCTGTCTCCAAGCAGAGGTTATCCCACTGGATAGTGGATGCTATTTTCCTGGCTTATCAGGCTCAAGACCTGCAATGTCCCCTAGGGGTGAGAGCTCACTCAACTAGGAGTGTAGCTTCCTCCTGGGCGCTGGTGCATGGCGCCTCGCTAACAGACATCTGTAGAGCTGCGGGCTGGGCGACACCTAACACATTTGCAAGATTTTATAATCTCCGTGTAGAGCCGGTGTCCTCCCGGGTACTCGCCCCTTCGGGCCAGTAAGGACTTGCTCGGTGTCAATCCGCTTGCTGCGCCATTCCACTCCGTGGACTGGATGCATGCGCTATTCCCCTCAGGTGAGTTCCTCAGTTTAGAACCCTGGGTTCCTCCAGCACTGTTGATGTACATCACTTGCGTACATGCCCCTTCGGTCAGCCCTGTGTGGGACTAGGTGCCTCCATGCATTGTGATTCCCCTTTCTGGGCAATCCCATGTGTGTATGTCAACAGTAAGTTTCTTCGCAGCATGTGTCTTTCCCATGACAAGCCACTTGCCGGCTCTGTAGTTGAAACTTCCACCCTGCGGGCTGGGTACCTAAGAGTTCATGTGTATCACCACCTTTGGTTGATACCTGCCTTTTTTTAAGTCCTCCTACGAGCAGGCAGCCTGCTAACATATGTCCAGCTGGGATATGCTACCCAGTGCATTCTGTGTAAGCTATAGGGCCTCACTCGTGCTGGCCTCATGACAGGGTGCTATCACTCACATGGGTCAATGGACACATGTGGCATTTTGTAAGGGTCCCCATTAATTTCCTTCTGACGTAATGTAGAATGTGACCGACTGATGTTCCCTTTCAGTCGGTCACATTCTACATTACGTCAGAAAGAAATGAATGGGGACCCTTACAAAATGCCACATGTGTCCAATGGTACTCGGCGTACCATTGGCTCGTTTTGTAACCACTCAAAGGTGATTGGACTCTCTGGCGAGATCCCATTCGTCAGTCTCTTTCTGACATACGTAACCGAGACCTACCCCTGTTAGCTTTTGACCCCTGGGCGTCGATGTTCCAGGAGTACTCTGGAACGAGTACTGCATTGCTAGCCATACTATTTAGCTGCATGACTCTCGTGAGACTGCAATCTTCTCCCCGGATATTATGTTACGCCTACGTCATACGCTCGACCGCCTTGTCGGGAACGTGCCTGCTTGAGCAACTGGAAGCTGGACATAATAGTTTACAATAGTTTTAATAATCAACATTTTTCTTAAACTAACACATCGGTTTACTGCAGCAGGCCTTTATTAACACCCCGGAGCCATGTGGAATAGTTTTATGATGGATGGATACACTTTTTTCGGATTCAGAAACAGGTGCACCATTCAATGCAATTTTACAGATTGGAACAGAGAGGACAAATTCGAATATAACTCAAAATCTGTTCATCTGAAAGAGGAATGTCATACATGGCTAGGATGCCTTGAGGTTAAGTAAAACAGGCTAATTTTCATTTTTGGGTGAACTATCCCTTTAATTTTCGCTACTACCTTTGAAATATTCCTGTTGCAAAACTCAGTTTTGCACTTGTAAATGAAGATGTGAGATAGCAAAACCCGGGATGGGACTAGGAATAAAGCTGTTTTTTGGTCGATGACTGAAATGTTTACATTTTCACATTTATATACATTTTTATAGTGATAAATGGAAATGGCAAAAAAATAAAATTCTTGGATGACTACTTTATCTATTAGAAAAAAAATAAAATATCAAAGATAGTATTTCTATTATTTTACAAAAGACAAAATAATACAGATTGATTATGTTGATCAGAGTAGAGAATGATGTCAAATTTATCATCAGCTGTTTTATTAGAAACACAGTATTATGTCATTTAATGAAAAGGTATAACACAAAGTATATTTATAAATGTACTCTACATTTCCAAATGTAAATATAAAAAATATTTTGCTAGAATTGTGATGTTAATAATTCCATAAGTCCATTACCCTTCACTCTGGTATGTTAAGTCAAAACATTAATTTTGGCATTCAGGTATTATCTAGTGAAGAAATGATAAAACATCTTTTGACAGTATATCCTATATTGCATATATATATATATATATATATATATATATATATATATATATATATATATATATATATATATATATATATATATATATATATATATATATATATATATATATATATATATAATACAGTTTGAGAGTCACATGGCTGTACCAACTTTGGGATTGGAATATGTTTTACTTTGTTATATAATGACAGTCATAAAGACACAACTGAAAATGAAACAGGAAGAAAAATACTTACCAATACAGTGTATAGTTAGGGTGTAATGGACCAAAAGCTAATTTTAACCCTGTGTACAACACATAAAATTTGCATTGCACAAAGAAGGAAAGAAAGAAAGAATGAATGAAAGAAAGAAAGAATGATGGATTGTGTATTGTATTCAGCAAAAGACTTTAATATGGTAGACTTATTCTACTAACAGCAACCTAACAGCCTACCAATACTCTAATACTCTAGAGTTAGTTAACGTGGTTGCAAATTAATGAGGGTTAGTTGACAGTTACAAAGTTACTTATAGTTAATAAATGCTGTATCCACTAAATGATGCTTAAAAAAAAAAAAAAAAAAAAGCCTGGCAATATACAAAGAAAGAGCACTAACTGACTAACCAAAATTGCTGTAGACTAGCTGATACGTTTAAGTTTTTCCTGCTGTATCCTAAAAATACTCATGCAGACCGATTAAAAAGACATTACAAACTATAAACTGCTATGAAAGGTGAACTAAACCAACATTTAGTCCCAAACTGGCCGACTCGTACTTTTTTAATCTGTATTTAAACGTGACAGATGTTGGTAACAGGACCACAAAAATCTCAAACCTCATTTAAAAAGAATAGAAAATAACAACAACTCATATAATATTTAGTTTGACCTCCTGAGATTGACGATCAACATTTTGAAGGTTAAGCATCTCGTTTCTCTGACACTTTGGTGAAAAAAATGAAAATAAAATGATTTTTGAATAACTCAGATTTTTAGAGCATTTCCTGTAAATGTTTGTAATTAATATATTTTCAATGTTTTTGGTCTAATCCACAGTCTAAATGAGTTATTAATGATAAGGAAGATAAATGATAAATGTGACCATATTTATGCCATCATCTCACACTCAAAACATGGACATAGTTCATCTACTCGTTTTAGTAGCGTGTACAAGAAAGTATTCACTAGAAGCGGCGCTCACTGGTGCATGCTGTGCCACCGGGATTCAATAAGGAGAGTGGGTATATTTTATTGATAATGTAAATGATGTAAATATATTCAAACATTCAGATCAATGTTCCAAAATGTTAAAAATTAATATGTGGGGAGAGAACCCATGTGAATGGGCTGTTCTTATTCAAGGTCCTTTTGTTTGTAAAATAAAAGAAAGATGCCTGCAGCTAACAGATAGATAGATAGATAGATAGATAGATAGATAGATAGATAGATAGATAGATAGATAGATAGATAGATAGATAGATAGATAGATAGATAGATAGATAGATAGATAGATATGCATATTACAATAATAACATGAATGTTGTTTGACCCTTTAGATTCTGAACAACTGGAAATACCATAAACCAAAAGTGGCTTCTTACTGGCTGGTGAAGTTAGATGCCACCAAACAAAGGAAGGTGAGTGGACTTGATATGCATGGAGTTATAAAAGGTGAAACAATAAACACTCAATTATTTTTTGATAAGTTGGAGTCTCAGGTGAACAAAGTGTATATGCTGGATGAAAAAATGGAGGTCTTAAAAATGCCATTTGGATCTGCCTTAAAAGAGCACATGATGCAACAAATTGAAACAGTTCAAAGGCACTCAATTTCAGCAATGTTACAGTAGTGAACGACAGGTGGTTACAGCAGGTTACAGGTGTTTTGATTTGACACAGTAGGGTGGACGTTGTAGGGTGGGCATGACAGACTGATATAATGAGGGATTGTCTCGTTCCACAAGCTGATTATCTGCTGAAGTTTGAGGGATCAATCAGAATAGAGTTAACATGTCTCATACGGGTCATTAAATCAGGCATATTGTTGAAAGTCACATCACAGATGTCGGTGAGCAGAATAACTGAGGGAGCTGAAAGGGGAAGAGGAAGATTGGCGGAAACTCGCTGAGACTCGTGCCATTACTCTTCTTCTGAATTTTACTGTTCACAATCCATACCCCTCCAGTATCTTTGGGAAGTCTGATTCATTTTTCGCAGATCAGTTCGTTAGAACGATTCATTTCAATAAATGATTCACTTATGCAATCTAATATTCTGCCCAGAAGTTCCTGCATTTTTTGTAGGAACTGTTTAAACTATGTTACTGTATTCATAACTATACTTTTTATTTTGCCATACACATCAGTGGGATTTAGAGTTTTTGCTTTTTTCAGTATAAAATTATGGTGATTGTGTTAATTCTGTCACTGTGAGATCTTTTGTGTGAACAGTGTGTTCTACTTTCTGTGGTATTTTAGCCACTTTTATTTATCTAATTATTTCAGGTTTTGGATATTGTCCGTACCAACATCCGCTCAGTGCTTCAGAGGATTTGGAGTGAACCGGATGTGGAGAGTCTACGTCTTTATCGCCTTTTCAACCGTGTGTTTAACCGTCTGCTCTGGAGTCACGGTCAGGGGCTCTGGAACTGCCTTTCCAGCTCTGGGTATGAGACTTTTATTTTGCCATAAAAGTGAACATGACATTTACTTTATGAATTTTCACTTCTAGCACATAATTTCAAAGGTAAAAATGGGATGTCTCTTTTATTTAAATATTTTAACTCGTTTATTGAACTGTTGTGTAAAAGCAATATCACACCAGCGATCGTACTGTCAGTCAGAATATCAATACGATTGTGATTTACTGTGGCAAAATCAAAACATTGTGATATTGCCTAACTGTATGTATTTTGCTAAAAGTACTGTAATTTTAGTGGAAAGGCCTCTTAAAATATTGCCACAGTCGTGTGTAAATTGGCAAGAGCTTCTCCAGCTCTATAAAGAATAATAAGCTGTCATATCTGTTTTCAAATGTCCTTCATTCATCAATTATTTAACTTGTAAGTGTCACATAAAATGGGTTGAGAAGAGCATTTAATGTAAAAGGACATTTAGAAAGAACATAACCCCAGTCATGAGAAATATGGTCTCTGTTTTGTCTTTATTGACTCAATCGTCAGTCTTTATATAGACTTTTACTTCCTTAGAGAGTCACACATAGAAGCATAAGATTTTGCTGTATAATACACATAGAGCCTTACATGCTGCTATTTTATCAGCTCTAGGTGCAAACAGCAGGGACACCTTCTTATTGACCATCTTCCCCCTCTAGTCATTGTGAGCACTTCTCAGGGACTTTGTGTGGCCCAATCACTCTTGTAATTGCCACAGAGTGAAGGATGTTATATACCCAGGTTTAGACCAATTGGAGTTGATGAGAGCGAACACAGCTCTAGGGGATTAGAGGCAGTGCCAGCGACCCATGCTGCTTCTGTTTAATCAGGGACTGACGTGTGAAGGTGGCCCATGAGCCGTTAGCACAGCGAGGAGATAGCAGTGGGAGAGGACTGTAGAGCCTGTAATGTACAATTCAGATCCCTAGAAGTTACATTTCATCATCTCTACAATGAAACCTCATCTCCTCCACCAAGGCTTTAAAGAGAAAATACCTTTTTATCGTTTCTTTCTTCAACAAGAGCCAAACGAATGAGAATCAAACCTTTTAACCTTCCTCATGGTTTGTTCCAGCAGTGTCTATCATTGTAAAAGCTGGCTCATATTGCCTCTATAGTGGTTTATATGAAAGTAAAATAATATAAAGTATTAGAATTTTATCATTTTTTTCTGTTTAAATATGTTAACACCAGTGGACCAAAATTAAAAAATAAACAAAAAAACAAAACAACAAAAAAAGTAGAAATAACAATAATAATTTGTTACTGTCAAATTTATTTGTCTCAAATTATATTTAGGATTTGGTTCAAATCTTACAATTTTATTTATTATTTATCCAAAATATTTCTTCTTGGAAAGACAAAAACAGATTATTTGTTATAAAGATCATATAATGATTTGTTCATAATTATTTGTTCACACGAGCAGTTTAAGTAGAGTTGAAGTGATTTTATATAGATATATATATTTGGTCACATCACTGAATATTGTAATATGGTATAAACTAGCAACAAAGACATATTCTTTATGTAACTACATATACAGAATGTGAATATCATGTGTATATATATATATATATATATATATATATATATATATATATATATATATATACAAATATTGTATTTATGTTATTTTGTTTATACATTATTTATAAAAAGGAAATAATTAATAAACAGAATTGTGTGAAATACAGATTAAACATAAGGGTTAAACATTTGTTTATAGTTTTTATGTTTTGAAACTTATTTAAAGGGGGGGTGAAATGCTATTTCATGCATACTGAGTTTTTTACACTGTTAAAGAGTTGGATTCCTATACATTTGTCCATGATTGCTAAACATGGACAAAGTTTCAAAAATTAAGTTTGAAGGAGTATTTTTGTTCCCAAAAAACCTTCCGGTTTGTCACATGTTTCTGAAAGTTTTTTTCGAGTATGGCTCTGTGTGACGTTAGATGGAGTGGAATTTCCTTATATGGGTCCTGAGGGCACGTCTGCCGGAAGAGCGCACGCTCCCGTATAGCAGAGCACTGAGAGCACAACAGACATTCACTGATCAGAGCGATTCACTGATCAGAGCGAGAGCGTCGCGAAATGTCACAAAAGAAGTGTGTTTTTGGTTGCCAGGGCAAGACAACCCTGCACAGATTACCAAAAAAAACAGCATTAAGGGACCAGTGGATGGAGTTTATTTTTACAGAGCATCAACAGAGTTGTGCAAGTGTTTTTGTTTGTTCCCTGCATTTCGAAGATGCTTGTTCACAAGGTCCAGTTTGACGACGGATTTGCGTATCGTTTATTTCTTAAGGATAATGCAGTCCCAACGAAAAAGGGTCAGGATTGTGTGTTGGAACCGCAGGCGGTGAGTAAAACTGCTTCAAATATCTCTGCCTCCTTATTAGTGCATCCGCCTCCCATCGGAGACCCGGGTTCGAGCCCCGCTCGGAGCGAGTCGTTGCTGCTGCTGCTTTCGTTCAGTTTCAGCCTCTGGATCTGATTCTGGATCATAAATAAACGGCTGAATCTGACTGTTAGCCATGGTTTGTTTTGGATGGTTGTCACAGCTTATACATCCTTTCAAAGCAAAAGCCTACTCGCGCTCATGATTCTTTAGCTCCGCCCACACGTCACGTCTCCAGCCGTGTTTTTCCGGGAAAAATCGGTACAGACTATCTTTCTCTTATGAATATAATAAAACGAAAGACTTTTTGGAGTTATGAAGGATGCAGTACTACTCTATAGGTACTCAAGATTAACATGATATTGAGTGAAAACGAGCATTTCACCCCCCCTTTAAGGTGATTTATTTAGTTTTTATTAAATATCTCATATATTTTAATTGTTCTTATATTTTGGTCTGTGTCCATCAAGATCCAAAATAAAAAGTTGATATAATCAAATGAAACTTTTTCTGTTAAATTTCCAGCAAAATATATTATCGTTATTTTACTATGACATAAATGAAGCATACCGTGTCATATACAGTATGTTGCTGCCACCTTCTCTGAGGCTGTAGGATTTATGTATGTATTTTTCTTCAGCAGGTCATCATGGGAGAGTGTTTTCAGTAAGAGCAGTGAGGTGGTGACCGCGCAGGAGCTGAGGTGCTGCCAACGTGTCGTACAGTTGTGTAGAGACTGTCTGCTTGTTGTCTACAAGTTTGTGGCTGACTCCCGTGGTTCTCTCAGTGGACTTAGCCCAGACTGGGATGACACAAGGTATAGTCACTTCCTCAAGTGCCCATGATCACGCTGTTATAAGAACATACTGACACTCACATCACCATTGCTATAGTTAACACCGCAGAACAGCATTTAATATGAAAGTTCAATAATGAAAGAAAAAGTGATTCATTGTGTCATGCAACCTCATTTAAAGCATTTAAAACTTTTGCAAAGTCTGGGACTAAACTCTACAGATGAATTTACAGAAATTTTGAGATGGCAAAACAGAGATTCTAGTCTAAATTGTCCGCTTGCTCAGACTCAGTCACACAGACACATTTTGTTTCTATGCCAATGCTCACTTTTGTTTCTAATGACAGCGAAAATGTAATACATTATTTCCCCTTCCTTAAAATCTTGAAAAATACAGAAATGTAACATGGCACTGGCTATAATAATTTTACATACAAATATCAAGTTTGCTAATTGTTAGTCGTATTTAAATGATGTCACAATAGGCAAATTCACAAAAAAAGCTACATTTTCCATGCAGTATTTCAGGACAAACTCTTGTATTTTAATTAATTCATTTAAAGTCAATATTTAAAGTCTTTTCAGTGCAGACACCCCCTTCCTATGTAAATTTTGCCCATAATGCAGGAGATTACAATTGATTCACAAAATTGAACAGTCTGGCATAATTACTATTGCACTATACACACAATCTCTGACTGTTTACAGGAAGGTGTTCCACATTTTCAGGCTGATACACTTCCTTTACCACTTTGTATGAAATGTGCATTCAAAGCAAATATTTTTCATTCGCTCAGTTCGTTAGGAAGAAGGTAAATTAGCTCCACATTTACTGGATTTCTGATGTTTAATTAACCCACCCACAATTTGGTTCTCACCACCTTGTATTTAACATGTTCAATTCAGGTCTTAGTATTCTGCAAATGTAGCTGAATCAGGTTTGTTAGGAGGAGGAAAAAAAAAGGTGGAAAGTTGGAACAGAAACTGCAAACTGAAGTGGTATTTATATGTAAAGAGGTGTTTATACAGAAATGACACTATACAAATATATGTACTCAAGAATTACAAATCACTAGGCACAATACATCAAACTGATTCTTAAAATATGGTCACATTTACCATTGCTAACTATTGTTATATTAAAAACGAATTATTTTATTTTTATTCATATTTTAAGTATAAACATCACCTACAATTATTTACAATATATTATATGAAAACAAGTCTTACTAATCTATTTACTTGAACAATAAAGTAAATTAATTAATTCTGAGTAAAGGATGTGTAGGTGTTTTGTTTTTTTATGCAAATGACCATATACAGGAACAAAAGAAAGAAAACTAACCAAAATCCCTCTGCAGATATCTTTCATTGCTGAGTTAGCCCCATAAATTCAGTGGGATCAACAGAAAGCTTCTTGGTTTGAAAGTGACTTGTGACTTGTGACTTGTTTTTTAGAAGTGCTTCATTAATCTCAACAATATTAAAGGGATAGTTCACCAAAAAAAAAAAAAAAAAAGACAGTCTGTCATTAATAACTCTGCAGACATTTTAGCTTGTATTTGTTAGAAAATGTTGTATTATTAAAGCTGATCAGCTCAGTTTAATGTACCTACCCTTTTGACATGCTTATGCAGACGTTGTATGATTTTTTATTTGTGTTTAAATTTTTTGACAGAGTTTACTTTCATTTCATAACCTGCATAAACTTCAGGACTTGGGAATGTAAAATCATGCAGAATTATTTTATTTGGGTTTTGTCTTTTGACCCTGACTTGTTGACTGCTGTGTTTGCTGGACGTCTCTCATCCAACCCTATTTTGGTTTTGGATCACAGTCGATCCCACCATATCTCAGTACAGTACAGTATTTCTGATATTGGGCCTCCAACCTTTGTCCACCTGCTTGCTTTGTTTTTATTTATTTATTTTTTTTGCTGGATTTCATGGAGAGACTAGACAGTCATTTTCGATTTCCTCTCCACTCTCCATCCCAGCCAATATCCGTTCTCTTCTCGCACTTGTGTTCTCTCAGCACATGCCTCATTGACGACTCATTGCTGGAACGGCCCTTGGGGATCCGTTATTTTTCAATCAGCCAGCATCTGCTTTGCCTCGTTAGGAAAATGATGCCTGGGTAACAGTTTCATTCTTGCATCCTACTCCATCGCCTCCCTTCCTTCCTTGTTCAGATCCATCAGGTGACTGTCCTTTCCCTTAGGTAGAAATAGAAGAGGTCATATAAGTGACATATAACCCTTAGTCAACATGAAATCCAAACTCACCTCATGTACTTTGTGTTCCAGGTTGCATGATTTAACAATGCACATTATTCAAAAGAAATGTGTTTGGAATCTTTAATAAAAATATAATAACTTGCTCTATCTCTAAAAAAAAAACTTTTCTTTTTAACTGACATCTGGCACGACCCTGGACTCTTTTTGTTTGTTTTCCCCTCTCAATTCCCTTTCCATGTTTCCCTCTCCTCTTTTCCCATGTTAATTGTTTCATTTGATTCCAGGTGTCTTGTTGTTCCCTAATTAAGCTGTTCACTTAAGTTTGAGTCTGTTCAGTCTGTGTTTGTCGGGTATACTATGTTGTGTTCATGTCATTCCTCGTTCCTAGTTCCTGAGTTGGATTTACCCATGTCTTGGATGTAATAAAGACTATTTTGCGTATTCCATGGCTCTGTGTTCCTTCTGGCAGAGATTGTAACAGAAGACCTGGCCGGAACTCCGTTCAATGCCTGTTCCCAGGAGAATCTTGCCAGTTCCACTTCTGACCCAGTGCCCAGCACATCATCTCGCCGATGCACGGAGCTCTTGCCCGAGCTCACCTCCAATGAAGATCCAGAGTCCGCCACAACAGAGCTGGCAACAGAGCCTGTCACAATGGAAAATGCCATGTATAGAAATAGTGTGAAGTGGAGTGGAGCCCACTGTGCCATGGCTGAGGGTGAGCTAATTATACATCTTGGACTGCTGAACATCGAGGAGGACCTTATAGACTGGGAAACAGAGCTGGAACCCGACTTTCCCACTTTCCTCATCATCCCCCGGTCCCATCCAGCTCTGAGTGAGCTCCCGTTTCCCAGTTCAGCCCAAAGAGGGTTCCAGTCCCCGAGTTTAGCCCCAAGAAAGTTCTTGTTTCCATGTCTAGCCCAGAAAATTTCCTGTTCCCATGTCTAGCCAAGAGAAAGTTCTTGTTCCTATGTCCAGCCCAGAGAAAGGTACTGTTCTCACATCAAGCCCAAAGGGGGGTTCCTGTTCGTGAGATCAGCCCTGAAAACCCAGGGGCTCACAAATGCTCGCCCTCCCACCTGCACTTGCCTCCTCCTTCGCTGTCATCTGGCAGCCCCTCTGCTTACCCTCAGCCCACCATCAGCACGGTGCACCGGTTCACCGCAGCTCCGTGGGACTGCCATCCTCCAGTGTCACCGGAGCTGGAGCATCCCTTGACTCCAGCCTGAGAGCCCCGGACTTCGCCTTGGCCCGTGGACCTGTCGGTTCCACCATGGCTCCTAGCTCCCTCTTTCCCACTGTGTCCCGGCAGTCCACTAGTTCCACCGGGTTCCTTCTTCCCTCCGGCTCTGCCTACCAACCTGCGCCTCAGGACTCCACTTGGGGTTCCTTCATCCCTTCGGCTCCTCCTCAGTCCTCTAATGCTGTGTTCACACCAAACGCGAATAGAGCATCTGGCGCGAATGATTTCAATGTTAAGTCAATGCAAAGGCGCGTTTACGCGCGTCTGGAGGTCTCGCGGCGTGAATGGGGCGTTAAGCGCGGCGCGGAAGATGCGAATTCGCCTCATTCAACAAGGAGGAACGACAGATGTTGTCAGTGAGCAGTCAACCGGAGCTATATGACAAAAGTTCATATTTCTATAGAGACAGGAATAAAAATGACCTATATATATATATATATATAAAACATATTAATAGATAAATTGAATATAGGCCAAAGATAAGAAACGTTTCATTTTACCCCAAACGAATTATATTTTATCTTGAACCACTAAAGACACATCAGAGCCAGCGGCAAATGTCAGAAGATCTAGCCGAGGTAAGGCTACTCTCGGCGGATACATGATGACGGAGCTCCCGCTGATCGCATGGAGCTCATCTCCGAGATCGGCGAAACACATTTTTTAAATAGACGCTGTTATTATAAATAAACCGCATATTTGAGTTTAAAACAACTACATTCTCGCCTGAAATACTTTTAAAACTACATTTCATGACACAATAACAGTAATATTTTGAAAATTATCCGAATAAAAATGGCGGTTGAAAATGCTGCGTGAACTCAGCTGGCAGAAGCCCCCCCATGACGCGAATTCGCGTCTGTTGTGAAGTTCATTTCACGCGCGAATGAAGCGAATGATCTCAAAATGGTCAAGCGGCAAACTAGGCGCAGTAGACGCGAATTTGACGCTCTATTCGCGTTTGGTGTGAACACAGCATCATGGATCTATGCCCCTGCGTCAGTCACCAGCACAATCTGCTCCACCTTCTGCCACCCACGATCCTCCCCATCACTCTGGCTAATCGGCTGTCAGCCCTTCCTCCTCCATGGCTCCTCCCTCCATAGGCACCTCTGGGATCATGGTCATGGCTGTGGCCTGGGTCCCACCTTGCTCCTCCAGCTCCAAATCATTCCCGTTTCCTCCTTGGCTCATTCCTCTGTTGTCTACATCATGGACCACATTCATCGTCCTCCGCCCGGGTGTCTTTCCTTCTCCCGAGCCTACATCTAAGTTCCAACCCATACCACCACTCTGTTGTTCTACAGCTGTTCTTCCGGCAGCGATCATGTCAACATCACCCAAGCCCTTTTATTTTTATGCCCTTTCTCTAACTATCTGTTTTATATATATATATATATATATATATATATATATATATATATATATATATATAAAAGTCCCATGCTATATTTTTTTATTTTTAAATTTGTCAGATTTTGGAGATAGAGTACGATTTACCTTTACTAAACACAAAATTTTGCAAAACTTTACATTTTTAAAAGTTACATTATTGCGTTAAAAGTAACTAATTACTAATCTATTTACAGTGAAGATACACTATATTCATTAATAATTTGAAATTCAGCGGGAACAGGATTAAGAAAACAGTCCCACGCAGGGCTTTAATACAGTAACGTGCATGATGAGTGGCATCTGTAGAAAGCAAAAGCTAAATCCCTTTTTGGGATTCCATTTTAGAAGAAATTAGGTCCAAAAAGAGGATATGTCTGTGAAAAAGAGAACGTATGGTTACCCTAGTGTAAGATATTACCTTATAACTCTGGACAAGAAGTCATTAGAATTCAGTCTTTAGTCATGAAAAGTAATACAGCCTACACCATCATTTTAGAATGAACACATTTAGATAAGATGCCATGGAAAGTTTTGTGAGGATTTTTATCAGGATGTAAAACTACGGAAACCTTTCTTAACTTTTGAGAACTGTAATATTGGTATTTGGTGAATAAGGTGAATAAGGAAGTCTCCATTTTCTCTCAAAGTGTCTGAAAGTTCTCTCTCAAAGTTTTATGTGGTGTGTGGCAGTTGGGTGATAGAGTGTAGGCTTTAAACAAGCAAACAGACGTGAGATATGTGCAGATCTCCGAGCGATTGTGTGTAATTAGTAAAGCACACACACGTTCGAAGGTTAGACAGCTGGCGGTTCTCTAGGGCTTTGCACTGGCAGGTTTTTCCAAGAACTGCTCAATGATCAAAAGCCAAAGACCTGGAGGAATCCTCACAGAGGTCCAATTAAACACTGCCTGCAGCCTGATTGGACCCTGAGTGATGGAGCTCTCTCATGGATGAGACTTCCTTACAGGGAATTCTTCAGAGCCAGAAAGGCCCACCTCCATATATGTTCATATTTGAATTTCATATTCCTTTGACATTTCCTTTTGTTGACCAAACTCAGCAGTCTGTAGTGAAAAATATGGTAATGAGGCTCAACCCTAACCCAAAACCATTTCCTGAGAACTCACCTGTCTGGAGTTCCCCGAGGGAAGAACCAAAGAGTCGGTCTGATTTTTAAAGCTTTAATGAAAGGAATGTAGGGAAAAGATCACGTGTGCATGAGGTGAAAGGTGGCCCAAAATGTGCATTGGACATTTTTATCGATATTCATTATTGTCCAGAGTTTTATGATCCATAACACACAACGAAGGACATCCGCATTTCTTATTATTCATCACTGAGTAGAGTAAATGCATCACAAACACATGCCTAGTGCTGTATAATGAGTAGTTTCAAGGACGCTCTTTTATAAAAGTTAATTTGATTCTTTCTAAGTCTCTTTGCCCTGACTTTCTGCAGCAGGGGCTTTAGAACAAATCTTCTTTCGTTAGATAAGAATTGGTCCTAATTTTTACTGGCATTATGTATTGCTGTCATAAGTGTTGCATTCATACAAAGCCAATTTATGTAATGTAATTAAAAAGGGATGTGACACTCCAACTCTTATGTATTTTATTTAAAATTAATATCTGTTTATATCAATGATTTGAATACATAACTATGCATATTTTTTGTTTTATATATATATATATATATATATATATATATATATATATATATATATATATATATATATATATATATACATATATATATATATATATATATATATATATATATATATATAAACAGAATTTAATAAATAAATAAACAAACAAACAAATAAATAGCGAATTTACTATGGCGTTATAGTTCACCCAAAATGACAATTCTGTCATGTACTCACCTTCAAGTTGTTTTAAACCTGTATGAATCCTTTCTTCTGTTGAACATGGATGGGGAAGAAAAAAAAAATCATATGGAATTATATATGAATTATGAAAACATATATTTTTATGTATGCATAAATGTATGATACATATGAATGATTGAAAAAAAAATATTTGTTTGCAAAATCAAAGTCACTGTGGGCCTTATAACTGATTAAGATGTTTTTATTTTATTATTTAAGATCGGTTACAACAATTTTTACAGACATATATCTAAAGGTTTACAAAAGCATAGGAAACATATAAATAACTCAAGTTCATATTTAAATACAAAAAACATATCAACTATATCTCTAAAATACATTTCTGTTTTTTTTTTTTACAGAAATCCTTTTTTGTCATTGCCCCAAAAACATTTTTACCACTACTAAAATAAAAAAGACTTCAGCAGCTGTTTGTTTAAACGATTTGGTGTATTCAGCTTATTTAGCACAACTTTTGTTATTATTATTATTGTCACTGTGTTATTTAATTAATTAAAAGTTTAAATTGCCTTGTTCGAGTGGAATTATAATTAAGCTGTGCTGCAATTAGTGTGGGTCGTCAGCTGTCCAGGCTGGTTACTCTCCTTGTCTGTGTGTAGGCCCTAATTATCTAACCTGTTATCCTGTCTCAGAACATCCTGCGCATTAAACAAGTTCTTATCTGTTAAAACAAGTCACGTCCAGCCACTCGTGTCACTCATTGTTAAAAATGGCTCAGTGTAAACGTGAGGGTCAGCCGAGGAGACGGGAATCTAAAGCATCAGCTGGAGAAGGATTTGAAGCAGAGAGAGAAAAATTGCCTGATCTCTTTAGGTGACCTTTGTGCACCTAACCCTGCCTTTGAGTCTGGCATCCAACCCCCATTTCTGATTCCTCTCTCCATCTGTGTAGGTATCTGCTGCCAGTCACCTCCCAGTTCATCATCAAGTGGCCGTCTTCTAGCTTCGGCCGCTCGGCGTCCTCCACTCGCCCCCGCAGTGTCTTTACTGCACGGATGGGTCACTTCTGATGGCCACTGGACTCAGACACCTGCTGGGGGAAACCATACCTAGACTTAAGATATCCGGATCTAAGGGCATGACGTCTGGGACCTCCGCAAACTCCAGCAGCATATTTAAGGGGATTTGCCCAACTGAATTGTTAATGCATCAGATGCATATGATCGAGCAGTCCCTGCCTCCTGTCCGCTGTAAAATATCAGCTACATTGCTATCTCCTTTAGGATGCTTGTAAAGATGAAGAACATAATGAAGTTATTTTCAAGACCCTATAATTTATTCAATAGTTTCCAGTGAATATTTCCGTGTCATGGAATCAGAAACTGTCATGTTCAAATTTTTTTTTTTTTGCTTTGATCATGGTGTGATTTCTTTCACACAGTTTTTCCTATGACCTAAATAATTGTATTGATTAATATATAACATCCCAGACAGCAACATTGTGTTGGCCCAGATTTGGCCCACGTGAAATCCATGCGGCCAAATGTGGGCGGGACCTGGGTCGATACTGGTTGCTGTCTGGGATAATGTCATTTTTTAACATTCACTTCATATTTTAACTAATTTAGTCTATTTTAAATTCTTCTCAGAGATAAAATTTGAATTATATGGGGCTGTTCACACAGGATCTCAATGAGCTTTTAAGTTTTCAAGGTGCTTGAAAAATTTTCATGGTGAGAGAAAAAAAAAAGTGTAGCAACGGTCGAAGATTTGAGTATAAGATCAGGAATTTGCATTCCTTGTGAACGTTTCATTCCATTGATCAATGAGTTTGGTCTATTCATTAAAAGTAATCTTAAAAAACAAAACAAAATGAAAGTGTTGCTGCATGCAGTCTGGAAGGATGTAAAGTTGAGTTACATGCAATTGACAAGCTCACATCCTAAGAATTTTTATTTATGTGGTATTCCACAGATAGAAAAACAAAATGTAGATAAAACTTTCAACTAGAATGTGTCCTTTGTGAATGCCCCTCTAGAATGATTTAGAAAGGGAAAGAGTAAGTGCTTAAGAGCTTAGTATTTGAATTGGAGTCAGGGTTAGGGTTAGAGATTAGGTCTAGGGTTATATGAGTATTATAGTGTTAGAAATTAAAACTGCTTACTGTTTGGAGTAAATGCTTTACATTATACTAGACTATAATTGCCTGTTCTGAACTAAAATCTGAGATCACCTATCAACTTTTAAGGGACGCAAGTCTCTTTTGCATAACTTTTATGAGCCATATTGTGTAGAATGGAAATATGAACCTCAGCGTCTGAGCTGTGTGATGTGCAGTGCTGATGAAAGGGATTTTTAGTATTGCTGCTGGTTGAGTATGTTTGGTAAATTGTCAACGAGTTCAATGTGCTAAAACTTGGATGGCTGCATCTTGAAAATACTTGAATTAATTTATGTTATTTATTTGATTAAAATGTCTGTGTTTACATCTAATTTGACGTTTGTTTTAAACATGCTTGCTCATTTTATTCATGGCATTACCAATGTATGCAGTGAAGTTTATGAACGGAATAACCTTTTAAAGTACTGTAATAAGTGCTAATTGCAGAGCTTTGCTTTGGATCTAATTAGAATACAAACTTTCATGTAGTGTTTTAGTAAAAGTGACCTGGATGTGCAAGCTCAAACCACGCTGTGCCAACACTACTCACAACCAGCGGTGTGTTATTGAGGAGCTCTATGTGACTTGATATCATTCATGGGATTTTCTGTTTAAATGGGATGTGCTGTTTAAAATCCTCAGCTGTTGGGTTTTTCTTGTTTTGCTAAGTGAGAGAAACTGTACTGACAGTGTTCTGACAGCCAGCTATGTTACTCAACTTACTTAACCCAACATTTATTTATCAATCCATTTCAGGTCATTTTGCCCAATGTACCATCACGACACAATGCCAAATATTATTTTTTGCCTGGATTTTCATTCAGGAGAATGGTTTTTAACAGCAATAAAAGGCTTAAAACATCTAAACCGCCTCTAGAATTCTATTTGAGCATCTCTTTGAGAGGCGTCTGACCTTTCTGACTTCAGCTTCCATCTCCTGAGGGTTTCTTAACACAAGGTACCTCACACACACCACACATACACTTCCACGGCATGACACTTCATGTCATTCCACACAGTCTCGCGTGAGATTCCAGAGCATAACCTTGTCATGTTTTGATCTAACCTAAGGTCATTCTTGAGAACTAAAAACTACACTTTAAAACTTCTTGTTTCTTCCCTTGTCTCATACAACAAAAGAAAGACCGTGATGGTGTTACTTAGCAACAGCAGAGAGAAGCATTGAGATAGAAACATGTGTTGACACGTCCGTGTGATTCTTGAATCGAAGAAATGAAAGTGTCAACAGCTGACACTTGATGTGAGTTTTGATTAAAATCAGTACATTTTGCTTTCAGAGTTTCTTGCCTTTGTCCTATAACTGTTTTGCTAGCGTCAATAGTTTTGCTGTCCTCAGTTAAGGTGCTTTCACACTGACATACTGATTTAATTGGTGGAGGTTGTGAAATTGCTGCACTGTTGTTTGCTTGTAGTTATTACTGCTTTACTGCAGTATTAAACCGTATCAGGGGATAGATCACGTCTGCATTTCCATTGGAGGTTACAACACTGCATTGCTGTTGAGTTGCATAAGTCTAACTGATTTGAAAATAAGAGTTGCAGATTCTTGTTTCTGTGAACTTTGTGTAATGCACTGCTAGTAGCACCTAATGAAATTGCGAAAACGTTTTCTATTACACTTCCCAAACATTTATACTGATCATTTGACCATGACCTGGCTGTTTTAATTGTTCCAACTAGTAGTTCCATCTCCAACTCGTGCTATCGATTTAATAAGATTTTATCATGCTGAACCATGCAAGCAACTTTTCTGAAAGCACCAGAGCAACAATGTCTTCTCTTTAGGTCAACCTACAAAGAATTAAAATAATTCCTGGTAATTCTCTGACTGCATTTCAGCACTGAACATATGCATTTTCTAGATTACTACAATAGGAGCTATAGGAGACATTAGCCTCAATGTCTTATTTTATGGTATTTTTACTCTTTCAGGCAAACTACCTGCTACTTAACTTAGTAATAATCTGCTTTAGTGTCAGAAGCATCTAAGTTCACGCACATGTTTACATAGCAAAATTTGGAAGCAAGTTAATATCTTAGCACTTCTAAAGTAATTTTTTTTTTTTTTTTTCTTGGCCTGTGGTGAAAAGCTCAACATATTTTCACAGTTTATTCTACAACATAAAATGCATCAGTAATATCACTTGAAATTAACCTTTACTTGTTTTGAAATAGGCATTTGTGAACAATTGGCTAGCTGGGACTACAGAGTCAAGTCAAGTCACCTTTATTTATAAAGCGCTTTAAACAAAATGCATTGCGTCAAAGCAACTGAACAAACATGCATTAGGAAAACAGTGTGTCAATAATGCAAAATGATAGTTAAAGGCAGTTCATCATTGAATTCAGTGATGTCATCTCTGTTCAGTTTAAATAGTGTCTGTGCATTTATTTGCAATCAAGTCAATGATATCGCTATAGATGAAGTGACCCCAACTAAGCAAGCCAGAGGCGACAGCGGCAAGGAACCGAAACTCCATCGGTGACAGAATGGAGAAAAAAACCTTGGGAGAAACCAGGCTCAGTTGGGGGGTCAGTTCTCCTCTGACCAGACGAAACCAGCAGTTCAATTCCAGGCTGCAGCAAAGTCAGATTGTGCAGAAGATTCATCATGTTTTCTGTGGTCTTGTCCTGGTGGTCATCTTAGACAAGGTCTTTACAGGGGATCTGTATCTGGGGCTCTAGTTGTCCTGGTCTCTGCTGTCTTTCAGGGATGTAGAGGTCCTTTCTAGGTGCTGATCCACCATCTGGTCTGGATACGTACTGGATCCGGGTGACTGCAGTGATCTGGATACAGACTGGATCTGGTGGCCACGGTGACCTCGGAACAAGAGAGAAACAGACAAATATTACCGTAGATGCCATTCTTCTAATGATGTAGAAAGTACAGTGTTATGTGAAGTGTTCCCAGTTCCGGTTTACCTAATTAATGCAGCCTAAAAATATTTTAACGGATTTGGATATTAAAAGCATATTAGTATGCTATGTGTAAGCCAGGTTAAAAAGATGATCTTTAATCTAGATTTAAACTGCAAGAGTGTGTCTGCCTCCAGAACAATGTTAGGTAGGTTATTCCAGAGTTTAGGCACCAAACAGAGGTACATCATCACACCAAAAAAAGTAAACTCAACTACTTACTAGTCATGTTCACAGATTTTTTGTGTTTATAATCGTGCTCTGTTGTTCGTCATGCTCTATTGCACACTCTATCGTTTATAATCATGCTCTATTGTAAACTCTTGTTGGTCTATTTTGTGCAATGATCCAAAAGCCAATGGAAAAAAAATGTCATAGGAATGAGGATGATGTTAAATTCTATAAATTGGCCTACAAATAAATGTGTCATGACTGCAGCACAGTTGTCTAAAAATGAACAGAACACAGTTGTGGTTGTCAAAATGTGTCTGTCATCTGAAGGCATTTTCAACATAAAAGAGCACATCACATTTACAATTTAGACAGCTCCATTGATTATACTTTGAACGATAGTTTTGTCATGTCGCTCCAGTAGAAGGAACCACAGATTAGCTCTTTACAGGATAGATATTAAGTCACAACATATTTTGATATTCTATTGATATACAGTAAAGGTCTTCTCAAAGAGATAGAATATATTATATATTAACACAAAACAAAAAAATACTCCATCAGTATATTTCATTTACTGATCTTTATCTTAATTTAGGCCAAAAAGAGAAAATATCTTTATTTCTGTAGATACTCTTCATTAAAGTCTGTTTTTTTGTAAAAATAGTAGGTTTGTGTAATAAAAGTACTCCATTGCACCATAGAAGTCACAAGCGTAGAAAGGCATGCTGGAATTACTGTCTCTTGAGCCCTCTACTCTGCAGCCTTTCTGTTGCCCACATATAAAGGTCTCTGGGTGCCTATTTAACGGATCACAGCCATAGACGCCTTCATGCGCTGTAAAGTGCGAGTTTAAAGCCTCAGATTACCTGTGAACAGCCAACAAGAATAGTATGATTCTGAATGCTGCCACTCTGGGATTTGAAAGTACTTATGGGGAAGTTTGCTTTTTTCCTGTCTCGCTGCCACAAAACCGACTCCAACCACAGTGTGGGCATTTCCACTGCTCAGCTAAGTAAGCGTCAGAAGAAAAGCCCATCTGCCAACTGGGGGCTTGTCCGGGATCCTTCTGGAGATTATCGTTGCCTCACTTCTAGCCAGTTTTGCAGACAGACCCCTATGCACTGATGTTCTGAGCTCAGGGAGTCAACAGCTGTCTGGCGGTCGCAACTCCCTCTTTCATGTCGAGTGCTGATGTATTCAACAGTCTCATTCAAAGCACTCGGTTAATTAGAACTCTTGTGTTTTTCAAGTGTGGTGATTCATACTGTTACCTTTGCCCCCCTCAGTCATTGTGAAGGACAGCTCACTAATGAAAATGGATTCATTAACATCAATGACTTTATTCCGCTATTTTTCTACTTCAGTTTTCTGTGGGAATGCGAGAAAAGTCCAGCTTGCCTCCTGTCCATCTTCTCTCAACCCAGTTGCAGGTATTGATTTTAGATTATGAACAGCCACAGTGATGGCTCAATTCTCACAGAGCAACTAACTTCTAGAAAGCCGGAGCAGCTAGTGTGAGTTGTAGTGGTCAATTAATGAGGAGAATGAATGGTCTTGTCAGCCTGTCCGATGTTTTTGGGGTCTTATTGTCAACACAGCAAATGTTTTTTATTTGTAACCGAATACATTCCTCCTGTGACTTGGACTCATTATGCTTGCCTGTTCTTTTGAGGTTTCCAGGAACTGAAATGCCAAGACCTAAGCAATCCTCGGAATATTTATGAACCCCCATGGTCCCAAATGAGACAAAACAGGCTTTGAACAATCGACTTTTTAATGTTTCATGATTTACTCTTCACTTCTGAACATAATTAAGTGTGGATTGACAGTAATGGTTATAATTATAATAATTATAATTACTATAATGATTATACTTCTTAGAAGAGAGGTGAGTGGAACAAGAGCAGTTTTTTACTATGAGGGAAAGCGATTAAAAAATGTGGCTTTTCTGAAACGTGTCTTTTTCTTTTCAAAATGACTGGGGTTTTTTTTTTTTTTTTTTTTTTTTATATATATATATTAATAATCCACTTACCATTCTTATCAAATGCTTCACCCATGAGTGATATTGACTACAAAGACTGAAAAGACCGATTGCCTGGACAATAATGCTGTTATCTGTCTCTTATCCTGCTGTTTAGCGTCTAATGCGGCTCTAGTCTTATCAGTTTCACACAGTGAGGGGAGATGCATGCAATGCGAGTTCTTGTGGATATCCATACGTCTCTCCAAACTTTGTCCTGCAGAATATTTAATAGATGACATTTTATGCCCCGTTTTACAATATGTAATAAAAGTCTCAGATTTCCCCGAAATGTGTCTGTATTCAGCTCAAAATAGCCCACACACGGTAATATTATAATGAGATCCGTTTGCAACGTAACTAGGGGAGTGAAATCAGATGCTTGCAGAAAAAGGCCTACCAAAAAAAAAAAAAAAAAAAGTTACTGGGTTAATATTTTTTACGTTTCCTTGGTTGGTAGATGCACTGGGCACCTGATTATAGCACTTAAAACCTGGACAATTTTAATTTTCATGATATATCACCTTAAATGTATGACACTGGTGCTCAGATTGACCACTCAGATTGAGTAAATTATAATATAAAAAAAGGTTCTGCATTTCAGAACGGTTCAGTCCTAATTTTCTTGCACAAGGGTGATCTAATATGATTCCAAAAGGCAAATTTGTGATTTGTATGCAAGTGCCAGTTTACTGTAGTATAATGCAATCTGATGAGGGCAAATACATGTATATACTATTGTTATTTTTAATGCAATATTTATAAAAAAAATATTTAAAATAATAAATTGTATATAAACCATTAACAAGGCATGGATGGATCCTGAAAATGATACATGAGGAGCCCAACATTTCAACTGACAAATTATTTTCTGGTTCTTGGCCTTCAGCCGCAATGCGTGCTTGAAATATAGGCTATATCAAGAGTAATATTAATGTTGATCTGTAAGAAGACATAAAAAATGGGTTCTTCAATGTGTCCTCTATTAACTCGGTGTAACCCTTTTGCATTGATCCGAGCTGTGGCTCCTTTAGAGTTCATGCCAAACATTTAATCTCTTTCTCCTACAAAGAATGGCAGAAATACAGGTTAATCTGAGCTCACCAGCTGCTGAAGACACCAGATTTGAGGCTCTGACTGGGCCAGTGAACAACTGTGAATTATTTTAACAGGTGTGAATGGTTATATGTATGCGTCATAAGTCGTGATGTCTTGTATATGATCATGTATAATACCTGTTTCACATTTACCTTTACTTGTTTTACATCTAAATCACTCACTTAAATGTCCTCTATTTTGATTTGCCAACAGGTGATCCAAAAGTACTGATTGTTGCTTGTAATTGTGACATTTTATCTCACGATTCTGCGAAAAGAAGTCAGAATTGCAAAATATAATCTCTTAGTTGTGGGAAAAAAATCAAGAGAATTGCAAGATGTTTTATCTTTTATCTACGTAGCCCCGCACATGACATGCAGGAAAAAATATTAGGCTAAATCGTGTGCAAGATTTACTTATTCGTTCCCTCCTTGTGCACACGATTACTATTGTGCTCCCTCAATTTACTATTTCATTCACTCAGTTTATAAATTGTGAGCACGATTTCCTAATTCATTCGCTCGAGTGAACGCAATAGTAAATCGAGGGAACGCAATAGTAAATCGTGCGCACAATTTATTTAATTTTTCTTGTATGTCATGTGCGGGGCTACGTATTTATCACTTGCAGTTGTGCTAAAAAAGTTAAAATCTTGCAAATCTT
Source organism: Carassius auratus (assembly GCF_003368295.1). Classification (NCBI taxonomy): domain Eukaryota; kingdom Metazoa; phylum Chordata; class Actinopteri; order Cypriniformes; family Cyprinidae; genus Carassius; species Carassius auratus. The sequence goes on from NW_020523372.1 coordinate 561,940, forward strand.
GTTAAAATCTTGCAATTCTGACATAAACTCACAATTGCGAGTTGCCTGTATAAAGTCCAATTCCGAGTAAAAAAAAATACTTTATATTTTCTTACAATTGCTAGTTTTTATCTCACAATTCTGACTCGCAATTGTGTGTTATAAAGTAAGAATTTCCATTCTGAGAGTTTATATCTCATAGTTAAATTTTCTCTCAGAATTGCAAGTTCATGATTGTGCCAATATTCAGTACAACAGCACACTTGCTTTTTGGGATTTTGCTTAAATATCACCTGACAAATGTGTTTAGGACATTTCTCTCATCTGTCTGTCAAACCCTGAATATTTGCATAGAGACTTTCTTACACTTTTTTTTTTCTTTCTAAAAATGGGTTTTTAGTGTTGGTGAAAATGTTTGAGAGAAGCCAAACCGTCCAGAATTTTTGGATGACAAGGGTGAGATGTGTTAGTAATGTAGCATGAAATCAGTAGGGTAAATAAAGCTGTCTGTTATCTCTCTACCATGTGATGAGGCAGAAGCCAAAGGATTTAATAGGACTTACTCAAGAGGGAGTTGATGCCCGCAGGAGAATGCAAACGTCTTTCTGTCAAAAAAACGTCAGACAACTGCTTACTTTCTCTCCTGGCTTTCTCAGCCCACTTTTAATTCCTCACTGAACGACTGCAGAGATAACTGATTTAGTTTGCATTACATTGTTGAAACAGTTTTCAACATAGTTGACATAGTGACATTGCATATTTGTTGTATGTCACTTCTTGTCACAAATAATTGTTCTCTGTACTGTTTCTATGGAAATAGAATTTAAAAGGCTGTGAAGACCCAACATGATCTCATGAGTATTCGTATGTATTTAACGTAAGGTGCAATTCTACCACACATGCATTTACTCAAGTCTGTATATACAATAAAACGTGCAATATTGACATATTAACAGTTTCTAAAATGTAAATAATTTATGTACCTGGACCTTAAAATAAAGTGGGACCTGTTCACCCATTACTTGTTATAATATATATATATTATGTATTTTATTATTATTTTTATAAAAAAAATATTGTGGCACACAGTGATTTAAAAAAAATACCATAAATTCCACATTGTTGGATATGAAGTAGAAAATGTATTCAGAGAATATCCTGTGGCACTGAACCGAATGATGTCAAGACTTCAATCTCTTGAAACTAAATTAAGCTACAAATCTTTAGGCATTCTAAGTTTTAACATGCAACCAAAGAGCACATTTCACTTCCTGTATACACACACATGTATACAACCCCCCCCCCTTTTTTGCTTTACCTTACTTTATGTACCACCTAAGATTTTAAGTTAATATTTGAATATTTTACCAACACATCTGCATGTTCTTAGTTTTCTGATATCAGTTAATGGTGACACCTTTTTCATATGATGCCACATTTCTATTTTGTTTAGAGTGATTTCTTCCAGGATGAATATGGCTCCATGCATAGGACACAAGTGGTCATTGAATAGTTGGATGAGTATGACATTTATGTGAATCATATGGCCTTCACAGTCACCATCTCAGCCCATTTGTACACCCATGGGAGATTCTGGACCAGTGTTGGACAGTGCTCTCCACATCATCAAAACAGCAAATGGGGGAATATCTTTTGGCTGAGGTGTTCCAGAGACTGTAGAATCAATGCCAAGAGAAACTGAAGCGGTTCTGGCAGCTCGTGGTGGCTCGACACCTTACTTTCTGTCACTTTATGTTGGGTTTTCTTTTAATTTGTCACCCATCTGTGTGTACGGTATACAAACTATAGGTATGTGTTCCCACATATATCAGATAACTATTTTTTTCATTACCTCAAGCTTAGTCTGTTGTGGCCAACTCTGTTTTCTGGACCACATTATGACAACTGCCAGGTCCTGCCACATTCTCCACAGCACAAGGACTATAAGGCCCATCCTCAACACCTACTCTACAAAGCTCCAGGCTCCAGATTTTTTTGGAAACTTTTTTTATTGCCGGACAACCAGCATCTGCCACCCAACCCCTTGAGGGCTTTCAGAATACTGTTTGTTTTCAGCCTCCAGAAATTCTCTCACATTACTCTTCTCAGGTCTCTTCAACGGCTGCCAATATCTACAAGAATTCAATTGGAAACACCGTTTCTGGCTCACACTGCTGCCAATGCTCCCCCTGCCCCCATTACCTTCATGCCTTTATCGAGCTGTGTCTCTCCACATGAAGGGTTCCTGCCTGTTCAGCTCCAGAAACTTCTTCATCCTTGTTTTTGACTTTCACATAGTATTAAAGGGAACTTTTATGTTACATCTCCTAACTTTTAAGTTCCCACAATATAAAAACGCTGTGTATAATATTTGCCTTGAAAACTCCAGGGCTGATAATTTGACAAAAGTTTATGTTTTAAGTAATTCTGCTTGAGGGTTTGAAAAACTTGGGGTTTCAAAGTCAGTTAATAATCAGTAATTTTATCAATTTGACTGCAGTGGCAGTGTCAGATGAGAGCAAAACTTGAACTGAAATGAGATTGTATGCTTCATTGCTGAACTGAATTTGTAAATTCATAAACTTCAACAGGTATTAAACTGAACTGAGTTTATGATTGACTCTTGTCTTCTGTAGAGCTGCTGTATACAGTAGCTGAATTAAATGTTTTATAGTTGATGCAACATTGACAATGTTATTGAACTGAACTGAATCAACACTTAACTGACTTTAGACACTTGTTAAATTGAATTTGTTTCAGTACTGATTGCCTTTGCAATATCGACAGTTATTGAACTAAAGTGAATCAGCACTGAACTAAATTGAGCTAAATAATGACTATTGTCTTCTGTGAATTTGCTGAACAGCTGAAATTGAGATTATTTCATGATTAATTAATTTTACAATATCATAGAATTCTGCTTCCATTGCTGATAAATAACTGTATGGAGTACTTTCTAGAGAGAAAAAAAGAAGCTTCAAACATCTTCATGGAAGAGTCAAAGGGTGAGAGAATTGGAAAACTGTACACCACAGAGAAAGCTTATATGTGTAAAAAAAATAAAAGTAAAAAAAACTTTGTACAGACATTCATCGATGAACTGATTCATGCTCCTTTGACCATTGCTGACTCATGCCTCCTACAAGCTCTGAAAACAAATGGCCCTCCTGTAAACAGGCTGTTTGTAGCTACGGTCAGCTAAGCCCGAACACAAGATGTCCTGGGGGTGTCAGGGAGCCAGGGATGTTGATAGGTCATGAGAGAGAGAGAGTTTTCAACAGAAGACAGAGTGCAGTTTAAGCTCTGTTAAAGTGAAATGAAAAACATTTCCCTCCTCCATCCTCACATCCACCCTCTGACCTCCATGGACACTGGATTGTTTTTTTTTCAGGCCTCATTGAATGGTTGGGAAAATTGTAGAGTAAGAATCTATCAGCGTGGAACAACTGACCTTACATAACTGATGGCAAGTGTAATAAATCACCATAATACTCACTTTGTGAATTCTGGGTCCAAAAGCTGCTGACATGTTTGTACTAGTATGCTGCTAATCTGGGAACATGACAATGAAATGAAATATTTCTTACAGGATTGGAGTAGTTTAGCCAAAAAGGAAAATTCTGTCAATATTAATCATTTCAGATCCATAATATGGTCTATATAGCGATAAATGTGGCTGCATATGATGTCAGAAGAAAATCAATTGTTTTTGCTATTTTTATTAAAGATTACAAGTTGACAATTTTTGCTTTGGAATAACATGCACAGATTTACAAAAACACTGGGAACATACATTCAGAAATGTACAAAAACTAAAAAAAAAATAATAATAATAAATAAATAAAAACCCTATAAAACTGTCACAGGTTTTTAAAAGTTACTAATATACTTTTAAGTAATAACATATATATATATATATATATATATATATATATATATATATATATATATATATATATATATATATATATATATATATATATAACATATATAACACAGAAATGGAAGGGGCAGCACCCATGGCGTTGTGGTAGGGATCCCAATTCGTCGGTCACCGACATAATGTAGAGAGCGACCGACTGAAAAGTAACGTCTCAGTTACATATGGTAACCCTTGTTCCCAGAAGGAGGGAACGGATCCACAGTATAGCCTTAGCGGCTGTGTTTTCCTGGCAGACTTCTGCCTTCCAAGAGGGTTACAATCTCCCTATATATATGAAATAGAATGAAATGTATTCATATACACCTAAACTGATGCTATATGTGTATTTGCTTTCGAAAACTCTTTCGGAGCTTCCACAGTGTCCCTGTTCCAAGTGGAATGGGTATGTTTTCCCAGTGTGTCCAGTCTCACTCAGTGAGGTAGTGCTTTGACAATAGAGAGTGGAACTGCTTGTTCTGAGCCCTGGCCTACACCAAACAGGGGAAATGATAAATGAATGACACTGATGTACAAGCTCCAAACAGTGATTTTAAGCATAAACTTCACAAAATCTATAAACTGGTTCTTCAAATCTGATTGGTTAATCACAATGTTGTTCCAGGGACAACAAAGGTGTTGTCCCAGGAACATGTCTCACTTGGAAAAATCAGGTTCTGCGTGACGACTCCGTTCCCTCCTTCAGGGATACCATATGTAACCGAGATGTTTTTCTATTTTAGTGTATTTATAAAAATGTTTTATAACAGTAAAATCCTCAACCACAGGACCATGCATAGAATCCTCCTCACTCAATAAGCTAACGATTACAGAGTCGTCAGCAAATTGTGCCTATTTTCAAAACTACTCTTACACGCATTAGTGTACAAAATAAATAATAAGGGAGAGAGGACGCACCCTTGAGGTGACCCAGTTGATGACACCAACCATTCAGAATAACAGTCATTTACTTTGACTCCCTGTGTTCTCTGCACAAGGAAATCTAAAATCCAGCCTACCAAATAAAAATCCAATCCACATTCTTCAATAAGTTTGTCAATTAAAATATGTGGCTGAATGGTATTGAAGGCAGGTGAAAAATCAATAAAAAGTAATTTAACAGAAGTTTTCGGCTTCTCCTCTATGACTCGCTTATTTCTGTACGCAAATTGAAGAGGGTCTAGAGAATTCTCAGTCTTATGCATAATTTCTCTCTTAACTAATTTTTCTATACATTTCATCACTAAGGATGGAAGCGTCACAGGTCTAAAATCATCTAATAACTGTTAGGGTTAGGGTTAGGGTTAGCATTCTGCTTTTTTTGGCATTACTGCAGTCTTCAGTGTCACATGATCCTTCAGAAATTATTCTAATTTGCTGCTCAAGAAAAACAAAAAAATAATTGGTATCTTTGTTGAAAATAGGTTTTCTGCTTAATATTTTTGTAAAAACCATGATAAAGTTTATATAAAGTAATAAATATAAAAATAAATAAATAGAAAAAAGAATTCAGTAATTAAATTCACCAGAACTGACAATAAAGGCATTTATAATGTCACAAAATATTCCTGTTTTTACATTTTCTATTCATGAAAGAATCCTGAAAGTAAATGGAGTATTACAGTTAAGCAGAAAATAACTTTTCACATTATTGTTGTATTTCAGAGTTAAAATGAATGCAGCCTTGGTGAGCATAAGTGATTTCTTTCCAAAACAATAAAAAAAAAAATCATAATTACTTTTGACTGGCAGTGTTTGTATACTTCAGAACAGTTCTGCAGTGTCACTGTAAAAAGAAAGTGCTTTTCGGTAAAACATTCCACACCGTTTACAATTTCTACCATGTTACTCTCCTTTGATTGAAATGTTCCAGTTCGCAGCTTTTCCCGAAGTATCAAGGTCTTGGGCTGCCAAGTAACATCAACCCAAATGATGTGAACACTGCGCTCATTATGTAGCCCTGCTGCCCTGCTGTTTTTCACCAGCACTATAGTGGACAGATGGTCACAAACACTGACCAGCTATTTCCTGGTCACCTGAGCAGCGAGGAGCGGCTCACTTTGAGCTTGGCTTCCTGCCTGCCTCCATGGGTCCTGGGAAGGGTCAGCGTGAGCCAGCATGTGAAAGGAGCCATACTGCCATATTTATTATTCCAGCAAAGTCTTCTGCTCGAGAACAGGCCACCAACATCTTTTTGTGAATGAGGAACGTCGGTGTACAAGGTCTAATCAGATCTCAGCGTAGCGTTAGAGTTACGTAGTCCTTCACTGCCTTGAAACGGCCACCAAAGCCTGCAAATATTTAGCTACGGATTCCTAGCAACCAAATGCAACAACAAAGACATTTATGAGCGATTAGGGAATGAAGCATTCTGGTTGATGTTTAAAGCATGGCGCTGTTCATTTGATCCTGAAGGATAAACAACAGTGTTGGAAAAAAGACAAGAGCCTTCATTCGTCGAGAAACAAGGCAGTTTTCAGAGCAGATGTTCCTGTTTTACAGGAGTCTCCGGGAGATAAGGTTTGAATTATGAAGGGAAATATTTATCCAGGCAGAGGAATATTACTCTTCCTCGTCACTCGGCCACACATTTGCACAGGCAAGACACAATATCCAGGGGAAGTGGAGGAGGTAACCTCATTTGTTGCCAGGGGTGATAAAACTAACCCAAGATCAGCAAGTCAGATATACAATGACAAATATGTGTCTCTGACTGCTTATATATGGTACTACTGAATAATTACGATTTAACATTATTTACAGACATTTCTGCTTACTAAGGTTGCATTTATTTGATCAAAAATACAGTAAGTCTGTAATATTATGAAACATTGTCAATGTAAATATTTTTATTTTAATATATTTTGCCATGTAATTTATTCTTGTGATGCAAAGCCGAATTTTGATTATAACCAATATAATAATGAATATAATAATGTTTATTTGGAGGAGTCCAGGAGAATTAGTCTCAGTAACTAATTACACAAATGTGACCCTGGAGCATAAAAACAGATATAAGTCGCATGGGTATATTTGTAGCAATAACCAACAATACATATATGGGTCAATATTATACATTTTTCCTTTATGCCAAAAATCATTTGGATATTAAGTAAAGATCATCAACATCTTTTGTACATTCCCTACTGTAAATACATCAAAACTAAATTTTTGATTAGTAATTTGCATTGCTAAGAACAACCTTAATGGCAATTTTCTCAATATTTAGATTTTTTTGCACCCTCAGATTCCTGATTTTAAAATATTGCCCTGTCCTAACAACCCATACACCGATGGAAAGCTTATTTATCCAGTTTTCAGATGATGTATGAATCTCAGTAAAAAAAAAAAAAAATACCTTTAACAAATTGAGGAGCTGATGTTGGTTTCAGAAATCTTGTTCAAAACCATCTTAAATCAGTATAATGTTTGTGAATTCTCCAATTCCACTATGATATTTTTTGTGATAGCTTTGTTGTTAGGACAAGGGTAGAGCACATGCCATATTTTTTAATTTATGTTTTAAACCTATGTGCTTTATTAGTGATCATCCAAAACAACTTCTAATCATATTTTTTGTTCATTATGTTGATGTTTTTATAATTGTTTTAGCATAAAATATTCCATTTAATATGCAATTAGTGTATAATTGTTCAATCAATGACTAAACTCACCCTGACAAATTGTATTCAAGTAAAAAGATTGACAACTAGCCCCCACCTTCCCTATAATGTGTATAATGTATATAGTCTTTTGCAAGACCATTGCAACATGCTCTTAAGCAGTTTCTAAGATTTCTCAAGTTATTCAGTTTTAAATCATGCCATTTGATTGCATTTTATTATCACCCCACTGTCATGGCTTATTCACTTCTGCATCATGATATGCATAACTTCAGCTCTTATCTGTTGAATAATAATCTTTTGGTGAATAAATCTTATCAGCTGTGAAACTTGGCACTGGGCGTCTGTTGGCTGATGACATATGAAGATAAAACGTTATGTCAGAATGTCAACTGTGATGCTTGAAGTTTTAGATTTCAGTCTAAATAAAGCATAAATGAAATGTCACGACTATATTTGACGTTAATGAAATATCCCATTATCCCGGGCCTCCAAGATGAATTTAAAAAATCATTAAGAGATACATTAACACAGATCAAGCTACTCCGCTTACCAGAGGAAAAACACATTTTCTCCACCCAGCCGTGAGATTAATGGGTTTATAAACATGATTAATGAGCGTTATTTGTGTTGACAGTCCTTGAGTGACATGTTACAGGTGTGAGGCAGCCCACAACAGCTTCCTCTTAAAAGAGACTTTACAGCTGTCTCATTCATTCCAAACTACCTTCTCCATCAGCGGCAGAAAGCCATGACTGGGAGCCAGAGCCTTCCAGTGTGATGATAAACATTTTCCAGGCTTACAAGGAAAGTTTTGTTCACATCCAAACCATGGAGTGCTCATGGTCCTTAACATTCCCAACGGACCGGCCCGACTGAAGAAATAGTTAAGCTGTCATCCAGCAATCAGACACAGCGGCCCACCAGACATCCAGAGAGCAGTTGGCAGGATCTATAACAACAAAAAAATCAAAGGGATGAAAAACAACTGGAATCAGGATTCATGTAACAAGAATTTAGACGAGCTGACAGAACATGAACTTCATATCTCAAATTCCTTGATCCTCACCTCTTAATATTTTTTCCTGGCTTAATTTTATCTTTATTCAAACGAGTTAAAGGGCTGTTTCTTCAACCATGGACACTTTTGGCCCAGTGGACGTTTAGAAAATAAACTTTCCTCAAAAACACTTTTCACACTCTCACTAGTTTATTTCATTTGTCTGCCATGTTAGACAGTGGACTCTCACAGGAGAATTCTGCTATTTTTGTATTGAGAAAAAAAAGGAGAAAACTTTATTAGTGGCAAAATTGTTAGTTGTGATAGAAAATAAACACACACACACACACACACACACACACACACACACACACACACACACACACACACACACACACACACACACACACACACACACACATAATATACACACACACATACACAATACATATTTAAAATGTCTGTTTTTTTACAGTCTTTGTTCATTTTAAAACTGTCTGTAGTAGTATGTTTGTAGTAGTACTGTCAATTGATTAATCCCATCCAAAATAAAAGTTTGTGTTTACATTATGTATGAGTGCACTGTGTATATTTATTATGTATATTTAAATACAAACACATGCATGTATACATTTAAGAAAAATATTTTTTTAAATTTTAAATATATTTATATAATAAAATATAATTATATAAATATATAAATGTACATACATGTTAATATTTTCAAAATACAATATGAGTGTATTTATATATACATAATAAATAAACAGTACACGTACATATATTATGAAAACAAAAACTTTTATTTTGGATTTGATTAATCGTTTTATAGCACTAGTTTGTAGTAAAATGCTTGTTGTAGTATCCGTATATTTATATTTAAATGAAATATATATATATATATATATATATATATATATATATATATATATATATATATATATATATATATATATATATATATATATATATATATTAAGACTTTGGCAAAGCTAAAACAATAAAAAAAAATAATAATAAAAACATGTAAAAAAAATTATTCAGAAGGCATGTCAATTCAGTTTTAATGTATTCTACATACAAGACCTTTTTTGAAAGTGTTTAAACAACAGCACTCAAACAGTAGATGTTAACATTTTTTGCATATGATTTTTGTCCAGAAAGACCTAAAACATGTTTCCCTCAGGGCAGTCTTGCTCAAGGGCACGATGCTGATAGAACAGGACTGTAATCTCAGTAACTCTCCGGTTCATGGATCACTTACGACAGAACAGGCAACCTTTGTGTAAATGGCCCAGTTCCTATAGCATCCGACTGTCACCAGACCCACGAATTAGTCGTCCAGGAGGGAAACCTTTCAAGCCACCAGCATTCCTCTGTGCTCTGCTGTCTAGGCCATAACCTCACCTGTGCTGAGAGACTCAGATCAGACAACGCTTCAATCCTCGGCCACCTGGAGGTAAATAAGCTATAGATAAGTTTCAAAACCACAAAGCTAAATGACAAAATGGAAATTCATTATAGAAATGCTTTTTTCTTCTTCTTTTTTTCCAGCAATATTTGTTTTAATTTAATGAACAGCTACTGCAGTCTACAAATATGTGAGTTACTGATAATTTAAAGTAGTTAAACTACAGTGAACTATTTAAGGCAGCAATATCAATTAAATTGGTTTAAAAAAGTTTATAATTTGAACTAATACATCTACATAAAATGATACGCACATAAATAATCGTAGAATAAGCAGCAGCATTTAACAAAACTTTTAGTTTACTACAAAAACAACATAAAATGCCACACAGAGGCCTCTAGAGAAACTATTGAGCAATGAATATAATGATAAAGTAAATCAGAAGAACCATCTAAATGAAACGATTCTTCTAAAATGAAGCTGAATTCACAACACTACAAGGAAGAAGACATTGCAGATTGTGTACAGTCATTTTTATATAAAACATTGATTTATTTATAAAAGCAATAATCTGAAATCATCTGAGCTGCTGTCACAGTATTAAAATGTGATCAGTAGTATAGCTATTCTTCAGACTAGTAATGACATATAGAGCCTTAGAAATACTAATTAATTTCATACTTATTATTACAGAAACAGTCTCTTGACGTAACCCAAGGTTAAGTGCCTTACCCGAGGGCACAATGGTGATATTTCATGAATTAACCCTTTTGGGGTTTGAACCTACAACCTTTCAATTACTGGCCCAGATCTTTAACCGCTAAGCTCCACGACCCACCCAAAGACTATTTAATGTAGTTACCCACCCAGAACCATTTTATTGGCCCGATGGCTGAAAATCTTTGCGGTAATGTTTCGTTGGTTTGCTGTAAATGATATATAAAATGAGACATTTCCAGTGTAAACACATAGAACAGAAACAGGTGTGGGCATCGCTAATGCTCAATGACTATGAGGTCACAGAAAACCCCACAATTCCTTCCACCGCATCAACTCCAAGCTCCAAAACCCCAAACGCATCCCACCCCACCAGCTCCACCCAGAACCATCCACTCCACCCAGCCCATAAACACCAGAGCTAACTGGAACTCTCATCTGGACTTTACTGCCGTTGTGCTATTTTGCAACAAAATAAGGATGAATCGCCATCTGTGCAGGAAACCAGATATCTTCTGATTTTCTGAAGTGCATGTGAGTACTTGGCAGTGCAAAACTCTCTGCCAGGTGATTGCTGTGTGGTTGCTAACGTGTTCAGGGTAGTTAGATGGTTGCTTACTTGTCCAAGTGAAAAAAGTCTACTGGTCTCCAGATTTGGCTTTGGTGCCTCTCTCAATAAAAGTTTTTTTTATTTTTTTACCACTCATTCGTTATATTTTCACCAGATGGAGGTTGTAAGTTCGCTCATAAAATGTGCTAGAATACCTCTTCTCAGCAAGCTGCATGAGTTAAGGTATCATTCCTGGACGATATGAGCCAAAATATAATTTTACGGTCAGAGAACATCTGAGCCTAAGTATGAGCAAAAGTGAATATCTTAAAATCTGTAATATAATGTTATTTTCATCAAGTTGATGACATAAGTAAATAGACAGACAGATAGACAGTCAATTGTAGCCTATAAATTCTAGGTAATAGGTCCTTAAAATAAAGTATTATCGAGAGGTTTGCACTGATATCTTGGTAATCTTTCTAAATAACCTGCACAGATGACTGTAGGATGACAAAATCCCAAACATAGCCAAGATCAGCAAACCAGGTTTAATCCGTATAGCTGGATGTGTTTGAATGAGGAGCCACTGTGCTTTGTGATGCAAAGCTAGCGTGCACATATACGTGTGTGTGTGTGTGTGTGTGTGAGAGAGAGAGATCGAGCTGGTGGCACTTGTGTTTTGGCAGCATTTTGATGTAGTACCAGTGTGAACCAGATGGTGGTGTTCTCTGCAACGGTTCTATAAATCAGACCCTGATCATCTTCATCCTATCCCTTCTTATTCATTAAAAAAAGCTGAGAATAACAAGTCCCCGAGAAACGGAGAGAATGTGATGAAGCTGTACTTAATAATGTATCTATCCTGTTGCAGTGGTGAGCTCTTGTAAACTCCCTGTTCCTCTTTACACATCTCCACCCAAACACGCACACACACACACACACACACACACACACACACACACACACACACACACACACACACACACACACACACAAATAAATAGGTCAAACTGTGATTCCATATGTAAATTAATTTTATACAATTAAACAAAAATAAAATTCTAAACATATTGAAGAAACTATGCTACCATACTATACTACAAACACACTAATAAACTGGTCTACTTTAAATTCTGCTAAACTAATTATGTGCTTCATGCACTTTAATTGTGCACAGTAGTGGTGAAGTCCAACTTAAGATATACTGAAGTATTGTCTAATAATTTGTTTTCGTGTAGTAATCATTTTTGTTCTAATAAAAGGTTTAAACGTAAAGATATACTGAAGTGGAACTGTTGCAAGTTTAATTAAGGTACACGTTAAATATCTTGCATTTAAAGACCAGTATTATTCAAAGACCAAACAATCATCATCAGCAGTGACATTAAAACACACTGTAGGCATAATACTACAAAATGAGTATTGTCCAGTAAAGAAATACCCCAAATATTATTTTAATTATAATTTTATTTAAGTAAGTGATCTGTCTATTAATATTTTAATGGATTTGAAGTATACTGAGTATGAAATAAATGTATTCAAAATAAATTATGGAATAAAAAAGTGGCAATTTATAAGCAGTAATGGAGTAAATTGTGGATGGAGGAGAATTCTGAATATGTGGGTGTCTCCTCAGACAAAAGGCAAGGTTACGCGCGTGTGTGTGTGTGTGTGTGTGTGTGTGTGTGTGAAACTCTATTTGTGCAGCTCAGAGCACACCTGGCAAAATGTGTTCCTAATAATGAAATGAATTTTGCCTCATAAGCTCCATATGCAGATGCACAATTATGTGGTGGTAGATTTTGTCATAAATTGGCTCAGCTGGAAGCCTGGTACACACAATAAACCACTATCAACATCACCAGCACACACTAGATACACTGAGCGCGCGTGTGTGTGTGTGGGTAGTTGTGTGTTGTGTATATGCTTTAGTATTATTATTATTATTTCATATAAAAAAACCTTTGTTCTGTGTAAAATATAAATCAAATTTCCTATTGAAAATCAAACCTATTTTCAAAAGGCTTTAAAAGAAAGAATTAAAAATAAACAATTAAAAATAATAATTAGTTTAGCTCTTATTTAATCAGTCACACCTTATTTTATTTAATATCTTTTTAGTCTTAACGTTTGTATTTGCTCTCTCTCTCTCTCTCTCTCTCTCTGACACACACACACACACACACACACACTCAGCCGCTGTCTATTGAACAATACTGCGTCCATCTCGACTCTTTCTCTCTGTTGATGAAAACACTCCAAACCCGTGCTGATGAGATAGTTAATTAGCTTTCTACTCGTTCACATCTGAATTTGAGGACTTTGAAGAGATGAATAAAACAAAAAAGAAAATGCTGGCAAACAATTTTGCTGGCACACGTGCAAATCAAACAGTGAAATTTGTTCATTAAGATAACAAAATCTTCTATGTAAAAGGCATTGGGACACATTTATTTAATAATTTCGAGTGAACGTGACTCTTTTTGGTGTGATAACTTTGTTCAACACATCCATCTATTTTCATGCTTGTAATCTGCACATTTTGAGAGTATATCATATTTTAGATGAGATACTCAAAATATTTATGACAACAATTAAAATGGCACAAAGACACCATATGAGGCCATTAGTTCCACTGATAAAAAGAGGGCAGTAAATTTCTCACATTTCTGGGATTCAAGCTGGGATATTAATGTAGTGTTGCACTGATCATTTCTGCTGAAATTAATCTGAGAGAACTCGACAAAGGATATTAATAGTGGAACCACACTAAAGACTTACAAATAGTTGATCTAATATGTATTGGTTAAACGGCATGAAACAGCAAAAGGTAACAAATATTTCTGAAAACACAGGTCAAACATATTTCTTCATTATATAGTTCACTTATGTTTGAATGTATGTTGGTGTAATTTTATTGTGCTAGTTGTTTAAAACACACCTAATCCATTGTGGCATGTAATATTGTTAAGAGAATTGACAAAAATATCGATTTGACTACATTTTAACATACAAAGCTATTGCTAGAGAAAACAAACATTTTGTCCCTGGACCACAAAACCTCTTAATGGTCAATTTTTATAAATTGAGATTTATACATCATCTGAACGCTGAATAATAAGCTTTTCATTGATGTACGGTTTGTTATGACAATGGGACAATATTTGGTCGAGATACAACTATGTGAAAATCTGGAATCTGAGGGTGCAAAAAATATATATATATATATAATATAATATTATATATATATATATATATATATATATATATATATATATATATATATATATATATATAATAATTATGGTAGGAAATTTACAAAGTATTTTCATGAAACATGACCTTTACTTAATAACCTAATGTTTGGAATAAAATATAGAATCGCTAAATTTGACCCATACAACATATTTTTGCCGTTTGCTACAAATATACCCGTGCTACTTATGTTTTTGTGCTCCAGGGTCACATTTGTGTAATTAAACATTTTGCTAAAAACCTCTGTCACTTGTAAACCTTGTGTCAAATCTCCATACAACAAACACCCATCGTCCCCCTAGACAGATAGAACTAGGTCTGTAGGAACAAAAGTGTGCATGCATGAATAGTCAAGGCAAAACCTTTTAAAGAATGAAACAGAATGACCCATTGAAGTCCTAATCCACTCCAAATCAACACCCGTGGGTAACCGAGACCCCATGAACGCCATGGAATGACCGTAATATCAAGGTATGTTTAGCCTCCGTAATGATAAACCCTCGAATTCTGTGAGAATTAACAGTAGCTTTTCTTCATCCCGCTGATGAATATTTGCAGGTGATGAAACGCCAGTCAAAGCACGAAGGGGGCCGGGGATGTTCAAAGGAGGGTTTGTCGATGTGTATCTTTGTGTTGGCTCTAATAATCACCATCTCACATGCTGTGCGTCTGTAATCCTGCTAATTAAAACCCGCTGACAGTTGACGCACGCTTCATTGTTGTTGACCACCGGAGCTTTGGACATTTCGACTGAATTAAACACGTCAATGCCGCAGTCATTCACAACAAGGCCAGGTCTGAACAAATCCACAGATATCTGTATATTTACATGTATATAGTAAATAGTGCACTGCTCTGAATAGGCAAACCGTTCATTTTGATGGCAACTCGAAGTGCCACTGCCAAAAATGTTGCTATCCAGACACAATAGTCTACGCAGTGGCAATCTCTGGCTGGGGAACATGCACGCGGCAGACTATTCCCGCTGGCCAATCAGATGGAGCTACCAAGAGATGAAACCAGCGCTTTACCTCGAGCCCGCCTGAGGCGAGTCATTAGGGGGAAGGAATTTGATGCCCCGTACCAGTGCTCGGAGCTCTCAGATACAGAAAAGTTAAAGCTCATCACTTTTCTCCACCCAAAATCACCATGTCCTTGAATGCAGAAGACCCGTGGAGGAACGGGAAAATGTGTGTGTGGATGGGGGAGGGCTACAGCCTTTAGGTGTCACTCTGCTTTCAAGAATGATTCGGTGAAAACACATTCAAACAAAATGATGTCTTGTGCCGGACCCCTGTGCTCATCTACAATCCAAATTTATCATGAACTTAAACCTGTCTAAAGCTGTGGTTCTTAAAAAAGCTATGTTTGTGGGGATTGGTGTTTGCCTGTATAGAAACCTCCCTAATGAGATGGGTTAAATGTTTTTACACTTTTAAGCGTGCCAGCGTCTTCGCAGAGTGTTCGAAGACGATATATCCATACAAGGAAAACAAAAGGAAACCAAAGACAAAGAAAAAGCACCCAGTGACCTCAGCAGAGCATTTCAAACACTGTGTCATGTGTATGTATGTTCTTAAAGACTTCCAGATGTGTCGTGTTCTGGACACATGCATATTTCTGCTGCAGGAAATGAATGTGGTTTTGTTTGAATGGCTTCTTTTCAGAAAAGATATTTGCAGATGGCTAGATTTAAAGGAACATTTTTCCATGCATGACTTTACTGCTTTGGAATTAAGTCAGATAGCATCAGCACCCAAAGACACAGCTTCACGTCATTATCCACTATATTTCTGTCGCAAACATCAGGAAACTAGCAGGAGATGGTAATATCTCAATCTCATGAGAAAACTAGTTTGTAAGAATTCATACAATGCAATTGTATGGAAACATATTACTTTCTTTAAGAAATCCATCGTTAACAAATAGAAAACGTGAAGGTCCACCACTAAACCTAACCGTCAGCGGAGCGTAAGCAAATTACATTAAAACGTACAAAATCAGACTGTACAAATTAATGCAAATTGGCCACCAATTCTTCGAAGTGTAAAAAATTACCAATTGCCATTGGAGCAGGTTAAAATGGTAACTAGATAAAGCAGAAAATCTCACATAAAAAAAGAAAAGAAAAAAAGTTGAACAATAAGAGATGCGTATATTTAAAGGTTTAGATCACTCTGAATGACACATTTTATATATTTTAGACAACAAACTCGCAGACTCAAAGTTCAGATGTTAAATTGTTCCTTGGTTCATTTTAAAGAGGAGAGCTCATGTTTCATAGGACTGGAGCAGCGTTCACGGAAATGTACCTTCAACAATATATAAGAGCAGCGCACATCTTCTGCAATAAAGTGTCAGGTTCTGTCTCAGGAGACGTGCTGTCATTAGATATTCCTGGTATGTTTCTAAGAAAAGCAAATGCAGATTGACTCAGTGGAACGCAATACTGCCATTGTTTTTTTGTCACCGTGATAATCAGATTTCTGTGATTAGGTGAGATAGTATAAACCACATATTATTATTATTTTTACTACAAAGCTGCAGGATTGTGGAACAGCTTTTTTTTATCTTGTTGTTGTTGTTGTTGTTGGCTCGTTCACAGAAAAGGAAGACAAGAACCGATGAATGTGCAGCATCTGTATCCGTGTGGCTGGGATTTCCATGCCTGAAGAAGATCATTAACATTGTGTCCCTCCTCCCTCTCGGATTCTGCCAGGGCAGTTTCCAAAAACAAAAGCATTTAGGTGAGTTCAAGGCAAAACTGTGTGTGTGTGTGTGTGTGCGCGCGCTTGAACGAAACAGCCAGAAGAGCAGCCTGGGATAAACTAAAGGGTAGGGAGTGTGTGTGTGTGTGTATGTGTTAAAATGAAGACAGGAGGGCCATGTTCCTGCTTTTCTCTGACCTAGTTTACGAGTTTGGAAGTGTGTGTGTGTGTGTGTATAGGGAGAGACAGAGAGGCAGAGAGAGGAGTGCTGGGTTTCAAATCCAGCGGTCAGACAGTAACGGTGCCAGATGACCTTGGGTCGGTCCGTGACCATCTGCCACCTCCATCCCTCAGAGTTCGGCTCTCTAGCACGGCTGTCATGCATGTTACATTCTGCTTACAGATTTCTTAGAAGGGTTTGCACAGTATGCAGATACATTTAACAGAGACTAGTACTGCTCAGTCATGGCATTCAGTAGTCAATTTTTTGTATAATGTCAAATAAAATTATTTTCTGTTAAAATATTTGTTTATTTTGTAATTAGATGTGTAAGTCACTTTTTTCACTGTAAAATGTTTTCCCAATGCAAAATGAATAAATAAATAAAATAAATAAATAAATAAATACTTTAGTTATTTAATTTAACGTTCTAATTTTCTAATAATAATGATTCCCCAGATAATGGCTATGTTTATGCCATGAGTAGATGAACAATACTCAGTTACTCTGCAGCAGACTATTTATTAAAACATTTAAATAAATTAATAATGGGGGACAAATAAACTTGTGAATACCATATTTCTGCAATACTGTCAGACAATGAAAAAAAAAATACTTTGTGTCATCCACATCAATATATGTCAGTATATTACATGCAAAACACCTCATCATCACCATTAAAAAAAAAACAACCCATTTGGCAGTGCATTAACTATCATTACCTACAAATGAGCATTAAACCATTTGGAAAGTATTTCTTAAGCTTTGTTTATATTAGTTACAAAAATACAAATGTTCATTGTTAGTTCATGTCAGGTCCATTAAAAAAATATTCATATACACTAGAAGAAGAAGAAAAACTCTTAGCGTTATTTTAGAAATGAAAGAAATATCTATAAAACATATAAACATATAAGTTGAATAAAATTAACTTCAGAGGAACTGGAGGGAGTTTCAAATATTTTTAATATGGACTTACATATTTACTGAGCTAAAATGCTAATCTGACCATAAAATATTCTCACGCATGTAGTTATGTGTTTAGTAATGTATAAAATATCTAATATAGAGCGATTCTGTCACCTGCACATTTTCCTTACTGTTTTAGGACTATTTCCTTACTGAAGTCAAATAATTAATATGCACATTCAAATTTATGCTCTCGGCACTTTTTCTTACCTATGCGACTTACAAGAAAATGCATGCATTTACTACTACAGCAGGTTAGTGCTAACTTTAAAACCTCAGCTGCCAATAATAGCACAGTAACCAATGCAAGCATCACCATTTACTCTAGCTCAAACTTTGGGCTAGAAGTTTTGTTTTAATAACTATCCATAAGTCTTAAATTCGAGCGCATAACATGTCCTGCACAGTTTGTGTTACTGTATGTCTCAGATTTTTTGGCTTGTTAAAGAGAGTAAAAAAATTACAATTTCTCAGAAGGAGAGATCCAAATCATAACTAGAGACAAGAATATCTTAACACTTAAGGATGACCTGTTTTGATTTCGGCGTGCAGTTTTCTCAGTAGAACCTCAGATATAACAAAAACCCCATCTGAACATCAGCTCTTGCCAAAACACCTGATGGTCTCCACACTCCAGGTTTGCTGTGCTTATCATTGAGGAATTGTCCATAATGTGTTAATTATCTGCAGCTCTTCAGGAGTGTCTGAGAACCAGCTGGACTCTGCATTCCAGACGAGAGATAAGGACTGAAGGATCAGGCTGATTATTAGTGCTGTAATCCTTTAAATGAAGCCTCCTGACATTTCTCACTGCTGCTGCTTTAGATGAGCATCTTCAGTTCATAAATCTAAGCGCTCACTCCACACAAGCTCAATTCCGATTCTAAGGCCTGAGATTTAGCAGAAGCCTCTGAGCTAAAATGAACACAAAACACCAATATGCCATTCAAGAAGGCAGGCTTTTGTGATGCCTGTTGTAAATGTGAAATTGGACTATACTGGCTAAAACACATTGTAATGCAATAATAATTACAATGTAATAACATTGTAATAATTAAGATAATCAATTGTTTTTAGATTCTTGCTTTTTTTCCTGACATTTAATTACATATAATGAAAGAGATACCTCAAAACGATCCCTGGTGTGTCTTGTTAAGTTGAAAAATAGCAATGCATATATGTGTGTGTGTGTGTGTGTGTGTATCTACATACTACATTTAGAATAATCTCGTTTTGTTAATAATAAATAACTATTTTAGTTCTCGAAAAATCTGTATAATTCTGCAAAATACTCACAGATTGTTAGTTTCTTATATATTCCTCTTCCTTCAATCTCCCAACAATCCCTCCCTGTTTTTCTTGCCATCTGAAAATGATATAAGAGGTTAGAGTATTGTTGACCTCAGTTCTGACTTTGGGAAATTGCTGTGACCTTGTAGTTCTTATGAGAGGAAACAACCTGGCACATACCAAACAGGATGATGGTTTGAGCTTGAATCTGAAGAAAGGGAGAGAGAAAGAGAGAGAGAAAATATCTTCCCGCTTTCATTTGCACACGGAAAGAGCACCTCATGGATCAGGTTACACCCCTCTGTCAGCTCATAACACACAGATTCTCAGACGTACACACACACAGAGACACACAGTAACGTCTGGAATGTATGTTTATATAGAGCTGCTGTTATAGAAGTCACATTGTAACATCAATTAGATGGAGAATAAGAATGAGAGAGTGCTCTAAAGTAAGGGGAGGTGTCTGGATACGTATAGGGCAGCTTGTGGGAGTTTGAAGGACGTCAGAAAAGAAAATTCACCATTCTGCTTGAACAGCACGCATTCCAGGGTCACGCACAAATACAACAACTGACATACCATTAATAACATTCTTAACCAGGCCTCCTGAAAAAAAGAGAGACGGGAATGCTAGATCATTTATCAATAATCCACTACGATCACTAAAACTAAACCATAAAAAAATAAAAATAAATAATTACTTGAAATAAAATAAACCTTAACTGAGACTTAGTTTTTTTTAGAGACTCACTTATTAATGATTTTTTATTTATTCATTAAAATGTATGAATTTATGCAACATTTTATGCAAAATTCACTTTTAAGGATATCACAATTTCATTAATGGTGATAATATGAAAAAGGTGGAATAATTCAGTTTAAGGTTGATGCCATCTACGGAAAAACTAGCACTTTAAAATTTAAATAACATGAAATTTCAGTATCACTCAATGGATTTTTTAAAATTGGATTATTATAAAATTATAAAATAATTATTATTCGTTTTTTAAATAAAGCATCAGTGTTTGCAACCATACCACATTCTTACAGTCAAACTGAACATGGTATTATGCATGTTATACAGTATTTGTGATTTTATTTGACTTTATTTTTTTGTCACATTAACATAGAGACATACAACCAGATATAATTCCAATTTATTTTTATTATATATATATTATTTTTAGTTTGTAGAGCAAACAAGTGTTGCCAAGTCTAATGCCATTTACTGTAGATGAAGGGAACATACATTTATTTATTTATTTGGTTATTTAAATTTCATCAAGCGCCATTTGGGGTTGCACACTGCTGAGGACTTTAATATAAATAAGGGTTAATATAAATCTGAACTTTATCATTTCAAACTATGCATAAATAATGCAGATTTTTAAATGGTAAAAGCCCTGCTTGGAACATACTGCAAGCTGCTATTTCTTTTTAAAATGACTAAAAACAAACATCAAAAGCACTTGCTTAATCCCAACGAAAGCCTCAAAGTACTACGACAAATGTTAAAGTAAACCTCTTGAGTTTTGCCGGGGAACTAACACTGGCTGAATTGTTCTGTTTTGTGGCAGGCGATGCATTTTCGTTAAGTGATGTCATGTGGCCTGCTGTGTCCGTCTCTGAGAGACGACTGGGAGTATTTCTCATTTCAACAGCCACTCACTCACAGTTGGGGAGTGACTACATCTCTTTCTCATTTGCAGGAAGTAAAGGGGGAGGTGGGCAGAAATACCTTTGCTGGCAGTGTAAAGTGCACCCAAGAGTTACACTTGGCCAGTGTATGCACTTCTGTTCCTGTGCTGTGATACGACCTTGTCACTTTGTACCAATATTACAGCAATCTAGGCTCTTAAAGAGTCAGACCTTTATTTCCTCACAGCAAGATTCAGCATTTTGTTGGTCACTGTTAAAACAACAATTGCTATAAATAGAGCATACAGCAAGTTTAACTTGTCAAACTTGTTACTGGCACTAAATAAAGTAAATAAAATGAGTATTACAACTTTAAATTATGAGCCCCCCCCCCCCAGTATTGCATGATATACAGAACTAGCATTTTCTTTTTATTTTGTTTGCTTACTTTATTTCTCAATAAAAGTTCCCTAACTATTTAACTATTTGAGTTTGATAATTTTTTTTCATTTGTTATTACTGTAATTCTACAGTAAGCAAGTAAACAAATAAAATACAATAAATATTTATTCAGTTTAAATATCTAACACTTATAAGTACAAATGTGCAATATTCAATTATTCTGATATCCATTACTGCAAAAGCTCAGCTGCGCATTAATTAACTTTGCTGGATTTCAAGCCATCCGTGGCTAATTTTAATACAACACATTAAAACTGACAATAAAGCTCAGAAGTCTAGTGAAAGTCTACTTTATTCCATCACATTATATATATATCAATTTGTGCTTCTACACATCAGTGTATCTCAGTGACCCTTAGAGCTGTTGTTATAGCTCAATTATGCTCTAATAAAATCTTACACCTTGTTATGTTTAGTAATAAGGGACACAATGAACAAAGACTGTTAAAAGCCTTTATGGTGGATGACTACTGCATAATGTGAACAATCGACCACTCTAAATGGCAGCTTAATTAAATAAAGTACTTAAATAAGAGAAGCTTCATTTCCACCAGCAATTGTGTCAACACACAAAGATTTGGAGTTCCTTAGAATTAAAAGATCATTCTAGAAATACAGAAAGAAAAAAAATGGCAAAACTGCAAACAAATCTGATGACAAAAAAAGAAACTTGATTTAAAAAAAAAAAAGAAGTAAATATGTAACTAATGATCATAATTACACCAGTGTAATATTAGCCCTGGGGCCGCAGAGAAACTTCCTCTGTTGGCTTTAGTCACTTGCCATGTCTCGTCCTCTTTACAGGCTAATTGAGAGTATTTGTATGTCGGCTTGCTAATGAAGGTCTAGATGTGCCTGTAGCCTCTACTGTTACACTAATTCAGATAAAAGCTTGACTTCAGCTGCCATACTGACATTCAAGGTGTAGGACGGCTCAGTTCTCATCTATCAAAATGGCCATTACGGGCTGTGGAAACTAATTAGCACGACAAGATCTAAAATACACGACTCCTCCTATTCACAGCATGCGTCCCTTAATCAGATAGATTGTGGCTAATTGCTAAGACATTGAGTTGATTTTCACTGGTGGAGTGCGGGTGCTTTCAGGGCCCAAGATGTGCTTTTATGAGTGTCTGACACGCGTAACCTGTCTGGAAATTCAAAAGCAACACGGCTAGACTCTGTGGTGTTGGGCGGTTTGAGATACCCGTCAAACAAACTGAGGGAATACTAATCAAAATTATATAGACATATCTTCCTGTGCACAGTATTTAAAAGTCAATTCAATTTAATCAATTAAATACTGACCATGAAAAGACAATGTGAAACTGATATTAGAAATCACAACCAACTATCTGTGATGGTGCCTTTGGTGCCTTGCTCAAGGGCACCTCAGTCGTGGTATTGCCGGCCCAAGACTCAAACCCACAACCTCAGGGTTAAGAGTCAAACTCTTTAACCAATAGGCCACAACTTCCTCCACGATGTTATAGTGGAAAATAAAGAAGTAACTGGTTCACAGACTGGAACTGTTACCAAGATATACAATGTTTTGTGAAACTAGTCAATGCACATTTAATGCAGCGCTATGCAGAGTATACTGATTCCAGTTTTTTTTTAGGGATACTAGGGTTGTCAGATCTGTGGAACAATACCAGCCCGATTTCAGCATTTCTTTGAAATATAAATTCTTCTTTTTTATCTGTCTGGTTTATAGAATCCATTATGGCATCTTTAGATATTTATGATACCATACTCACTAAAGTTTATAAAAGGCAAAACAACTTTTGAGAAAAAAAAAAAAAAATGTTTCATCAACTTCCATACCATTCGAAATCTGTTTGATTTCTGTTGTGAGATTCAAAATTAATTATTTAAAATACTGATTTTATAATATTGAATTTTTTTTTTTTTTTTTTTTTTTATGAACTATCAGTTTGACTATGCAGTCTTTTAAGTATTACTAGTAGTGGCATAAACTTTTTTCATAACATGGGTCGGTCTGTGGAGACCACTGACAAGATGATTTGAGAAGCTTGCATTAATTCCACTTAAACAGAGCTGCAATAAAATAACGAAAAAAGAATGGCGGAAACACATGAGACCCGCCGCAGTCTGGGAAGCAGGAGTGAAATCTCATGAACTCATGATCGTGAGGATGCAATAAAGAACTGGAGCAGCCGACCAACAGGCCCTGACAGAGAAAAACGCTCCCCACCTACAGCAGATAATAAATCAGACGCAGGCGAATTAAAAAACCAACAGAAGAACAACAAATATGGCATGTCTTGCTGGTTTTAAGTGTCCATACCTTTCCCCCTTCACTGCAGGAGGGGAAGAGTATAATAACTTCACCTCTCTCATTGTCACCTAGAGAAACATTGGGATGATTTTCAATATGTTTTTTAATTACGCTTGCTTATTTCATCATTAGCTTAAAAAAAGAGCATGAGTGCCAGAAGTGGCCAGGGTCGTGTGGGGATAAAATGACAGAGAAAAAGTGTTCATGAGAAAACTCTCTTGTATGAGGAAAGGTGATGAAATAAAACAGAGAGAGAGAGAGAGAGAGAGAGAGAGAGAGAGAGA
The DNA here is from genome assembly GCF_003368295.1 of Carassius auratus. Taxonomy (NCBI): domain Eukaryota; kingdom Metazoa; phylum Chordata; class Actinopteri; order Cypriniformes; family Cyprinidae; genus Carassius; species Carassius auratus. The sequence continues at coordinate 586,273 of NW_020523372.1, forward strand.
GAGAGAGAGAGATGAGACATGAGATGAGGAGATGATTATTGTCTGTGGAGGTGCAGATTAGAGAAGAAAAAAAAAAAATCAATCAATCAATCAACCAATCAATCAGCCAGTCAATCAATCAATCAATCAATCAATCAATCAATCAATCAATTAATCAATCAATCAATCAATCAATCATATGTCATCTCTTTTGAAAGAAGCAAGGAAGAAAATTGGTATGGCAATAATTTATCAGTCAGACCTTTTTATATAAGGAGACATACTATTTTTAAATCCAAGTAAATTTACAATTATTATTTCTTTACATAGAAAGGCATATTAAATGTAACGTATCTGCTTCAAAGTTTCAAATTTCACAAACTTTTTGTTTAAAACTTAAAAAAAAATGTAATTACCTTTAAAATATAAATTACTTTTAAAATAATAGTAAAAAAACATTTAGAATTACAAATATAGCTACAAGCAGCTATTACGGGGCCAAGCACTATAGAAGCAAGCCTCAGACCAACTGCAGGAATTAGTAATTAAAAGCATTTTAAGATTATTTTAGTTAAAATGGCTGTAAAATCCTAATACTAGTTACCAAATTAATGTGGCGTGATCAGTTCGAGGTGACAATGGTTTTATGTAAATGTGTCAAGGCGTTTCAGAGATACAGCCCTCAAATGCGGTTTGGCATCCTTCCGGAAAATTCGTTGACGTGATAAACGAGAACCGTTTTTTTTATCGACAACAAATCCACAACTTTTTGCCATCATCGTCTGAAGTCAAGTTTATTGAAAATCTGATTGACGGTCTAGGAGGAGTTTAAAAAAGTAGGTTTTCAACATAAATCAAAATGGCGACAAGAAGTTCAGTCTATTATGACAAAAATTGGTATCGATGTTCTCAACATGATCAAAGGAATCTATCAGCATCAGTCCCATTACAATAGGCTAATGTAAGCACACTTATTGGCATTTTTTATAAATTTCATAATAATTTTTGACCAACAAGGTGGCACTGAACCAAAGCTTTTTGAGTACCATCAGGGCATGGTGTCAAAGATGCTTACCGAGTTTCGTAATGATACATCAATGCTTTCATAAATTGGCCAACGTCCAAAATGGCTGCCACTGGAAAACTGGATATCATTGGACTTGGCATGATGCATCAAATCTAAAAAGACCAGTTTTGTCATTTCTGGCCCAACCATTCAGAAGTCAGAAGTTATAAGCAAAACAAAAATATGAATTTTTCATGTCTCCTGAACACTAAGTGGCACAGTGCCAAAATTCTGCAGGCAGTCTCAGGTCATGCTTGTTATACACAAACAAGGTTTGGTTTCAATATGTCTAACCATTGCAGAGATATAGCCTCACATGCATTTTTGCATACTTTTTGTAGAATTATTTAGCATGTTATTCAAGAAGGGTTGGACAAATCAACTTGAATTCCCAATTTTTTTGCCAGCATGGTCTGAAGATAATCTGGTTCAATTTTCTTGACAATTGGTGCAACAGCCTAGGACAAGATCGAAAAAGTAGGTTTTACGAACAATTGAATTTACATTTTCTGGCTTACGGTTCAAAAGTTCTTAGCATAAACATGAGTGCAACTTTGGACAAGTGGTGGCGCTACAGAGTTCGAGTGTGCCAAATTTCACAACTTTCCCGCAAACAGTTCTTGTGGTCGAAGAAGAAGAAGAAAATTTCTACGCACCTTCGGTTACAATTAATTTGATTTTGGGGTACACACTGTGACAATTTTATTGTCATCTAATGATTTTTGGAGGGATATATGAACTATGAAGCGTTGTTGTGGGCATTGTTGTTGGGTAATGCAAATCATGTTGAATGTGTTATAGTCATTGTTTTTGGACAGAAAAAAAGTAATTTTATACAGGACACATTCTAATATATGGAAAATAAGCTTTAAATGCATGATTACATATTATAAAGGCCTAGTACATAAACTGACACTCTAATGCAGCAAAGTGAATTGCTGTAAAAGTATCTGGTTTGATCTGAGCAGATATGATTTCTTTTTTCTTATCCAGAATCCATCTCCTGCTCACTGTAGTCCATCAGTCACATCATCAATATAGACAAGAGTGACTGTTCCAGCGACAGTGATACATAACAAAACCATAACTATATCATCAGCACGTTTCACGGATGAGATGGGATTGTCAGCAGTCCCTCAATGCTTTCTCTTTCCAGGATTCAGGTACAACATTTTCTTTGTACCCAAACTTATCCTTCTTTTCTTTTCTTTTCCTTTCTTTTCTTTTCTTTTCTTTTCTTTTCTTTTCTTTTCTTTTCTTTTCTTTTCTTTTCTTTTCTTTCTCTCGAGTTTGTAACGTTTATGATTCTTTGAGAGTTCTTAATTAACAGCCAGAATAGTTTTTTTTTTTTTTTTTTTTTTTTTTTTTTTACTTGTTAGCACACTATTTCTTGTCATGCCATTTATGCTTTGTCAGATGGTTTTGCCCACCTCTGTACATTCTGCTGAATTGTCAGTCGAGTTGTTGATTTAATGTGGAGAAATACAGGAACAGACTCCAAATTCAAAGGAAACCATACAGCGGTTTTTAAAATCCCTGATCAAGCACACCTAAGCCAGCTTATCAAGGTCTCATGTAACGCGAATCATTTGTTCTCAGAAATTTCCTATATCTTTACTTACAAAGTCATGGTTACGATCTTATATCCAAGTGGTTTGTTGTTGGAAAGAATAAAATGTAGCAGCTCATTGGTTGAAATGGATAGATAGTTTGCTGACATTTCTGGATTTTGGAAAAGTTTTAAAAACATACAATATGCTTTAAATGATTGTTCATATATAGCCTATACATACATTACTTTAGCAATGAGACAAAGTGATGTAGTTGTTGTGGGAAAAAGGAAAATATAATAGCATTGACAGCAGCAATGGTTGTCCAATCCACTATAGCCTGGCCAACTCAGAAACTGACTTGAGAGACTCATACGATAATTCCGATAGCACATGAAGGCAGCATAAGGGTTACATGAAAGCTACAGGCAGCTGAATTTTTGTCAAGGCTGGAGCAAAACTCTACAGGCTCTCTGTTGGCCCTCCCTGTGGTACTGTACAGTAAACTCTGTGTTTGAATAATGCAAGCACACCAACACAGCCAACACACAGCTGATTAATTATACTATACATTTTTATAACAATATAAATATAGTTATAGTGTAATTAATATACTATTTAGAGTTTATTTTTTGTTTGTTCTGCACTTTACTTTAATTTTAGATAACAATAATTTAATAATTTGAATTCATGTTTTCATATATGTAAAATGTGTTCATTTGTATTTATATAGTTTTTTTTTTTACTTTTAGTAATTATAGTACTAAAATAGTATATTTTATTTTATTTCAGTTAACATTTATTTTAAGTATGTTATGGTGTTAATTTAGTTAACAATTGATTTATATTTGAGAATTGACTAATATAACATTATACTTTTTTATAAATAAATTCTATGTAGAATTAATTTTTACACACACACACACACACACACACGCACACACACACACACACACACACACACACATATATATATATATATATATATATATATATATATATATATATATATATATATATATATATATATATATATATATTTATTTATTTATTTTTCTCAACCTGGTATGGAAAAAAATATGCAATCCAACAACGGGTTTTAATCCCGCCCCAGTCACATGACTTGATCCACTTTTCAAAATGGAGGCAATAATGATTGGTTGCTGTCTGTTTCTGTTATAATGATGACTGGCTGGCTGAGAGATTTGGCCTAAATACTACAACACATTCATGACTGCAAAAAAAGGAGGTTTCTTTAAAAAGAAAATGTAATATAATTTATCATTAAATGGCATAAAATGCAGATTTTCCTGCATCATCTGCTTTAGTGATAAGCTCCGAATGACTGCAGATGTATCTTCAGAACTAGCGGAAATGTTTTTCCCCTGCACTTGTGATTCTCTCACCTGTGAACCACTAAACACTTGCAGTGGTACAATTCCCACATTACAGGGGGTCAAAGACTCACATGTGCGTCTTTTAAAACAAGCGATGTCAGCTGTGCAATTCTTTTAAATAGTCACCAAGGGAACGTAACATATATAGTGCCGACCGCTTTTCCAAGGTTCAAGGTTGTACTGACACTTGCTGACATCTCATCACCATGGGAACCTTGAGGTTGCCGAGAGCAACTTTCCCAAGATGCACATATCGAATAATTGTACAAATAGATATAGAATAATTGTACAACACTAGTGCTGTTTTTGGCCCTAAATAAATAGCTGACGATAAATAGCTGGTGCCAGCATTTACTTGGGTATACATAGACACACACAATCACACCATAAATTGTATTTATTTATTTTCTGAATATATTTTTGGCCTGTCCCCAGCCTCCTTGTTATATTGTGCAAATAAAAATACAACCAAACGAAATAAAGTGCCGTTTTATTTTTCCTGTCTTTAAATATTTATAAAATGTAAGTGACAGTGAATTCTAAAAAGATGATAATTTCCATTAAAAAAATAAAAAAATAAAACTCATAGTCACAATCTCCTCAATCACAAATCAAAATGTATCTAGTAACTCTTTCAAATAAGCCGATAACGCTTTAGTTTAGGGACAAGTTCTCACTAACTAGCTTGCATATCATTAGTATATTGGCTGTTTATTAGTACTTATAATATTAAATCTAAAAACCACTTTGTTTTTTTTCACATTATTTAGCACAAAGCTTGTAATGCTAAACTAAATTGAATAACATGCTCTACTAATGCAGAATCACAGTTTTGCATCTCATGCATATATTGATAAAAATGTATTTATATAGATTAATTTACAAATCTACATCCAAATATCCAAATATCCAAGACTTTGCGTGCCATAGCAAGCTTGAATAAACACTCTTCATTAGTATTGCTTAGTCGGGATGGTGTTTTAATTGGGCATTTACAGCCAAGAGTAGAGGTTAACTCAATGATTATTGAATTTCCATTTACCAGCTATTAAAAGAGTCACTTCAGCTTAGCTAAACCGTGATACAGAAGTGTCGGGGCAGCGGTGGGTGTCATAGCACCAACATCAGATCAGCCAGTGTGGCTCAGAGGGGGCAGCTTCTGTTTGGATACGCTACTTTTAGCATTCTCATCTGTGCTCGTGTTGCGCTCCACGGCGAAAACAATGAAAGGAGTCCAGGCGTCCCTGTCAGGGTGAAATGCAACCGTTGTGTAGATAACAGACACCCATCTCCAGCATTATAGCATGGACAATACCGTGAGGAGTAATCCCTCTTCATGGGGTCTGATTTCCCCGTCACTGCTGAGCGTTAGCCACGCTGAGAGGCAGCGTCTGTAAATGACATCAGCACAAAAGCAGAGCTCAGGGCCCCTACTGGAGGCTGCTGGGCGTAGAATCGGGAATGATAGGGGAACAGAAATTCCTGTGGGTGTTGCGTGGATGTGAATCCCGCCGTGTGACCACCCATCAAATCCCCCTCAGAACTGACCTGCTGGAACATTCAGCCACCCTGTAACCGAACCGCCGTGGCCCAAGATCTGACAGCTGCTCGCAGAATATTGTTCTTACGAGACCAACACAACAAAGAGCCTCATATCGCGAGGGGGTGGGTGAGCCGGTGTCATTGTTTCCATGTTAGTTGCTCTAACATAAGGGTCTAACGCCCAGTGCAACCTATACATCTTTTCCCCTGTCCTTTATGAATGTTTACTTGTCAGATTGTACGATATTAACCCAGACAGATGTAAAAGCCGAGGCAGGCTGTGCAGCTGTCTTTAATGTCACACTATATAGTATCTAAGACATTGACTGGGATTTTGAAATGATTAGTCTTATATGCTTATTTACACGCAAAATTGAAATAGTGCCGCTGAAACTTGCAGAGTGTGATAGTATGATCATAACCAACACGTTCTCACTCCAAACTCGTCACGTATTGATGCTTGCTAAGGGACACTTGGCGTTACATTTACAGTAGAGTCCCAGGGTACCCCTTTAGTATATTTTTCGACACACAGGGTATTTCTTTTACTTTAAATAAGGAACCCTTGGCATCAATATGCTGACGCGAAAAGGCACTGGGAAATTTATCGTCATGATTAAATTATATATTGGGTAATAATATTGCCAGTATTGCATATATGTTGGGGTGTGATTTTTTCAATGTAAACAGTAATAACAGTTTTATTTATTTTACACTATTTACACATTTATGAGCACATAACCCAATCCCTGCCCCTAAACCTACCATTTGACAATAAAATCCAACATATAACAGCCAGATACAACTACTGTTATAATTTATTTTAAAAAAAGTGATAATATTCCAAGTGTTCAGAGGAAAAACAATTGATTTGTGAGAGGAATAGACACAATCATCCTGTGGGCTGCAGTCTGTGCGCAAATTTAAAAAATATGGCTGTAGAAGCCTTACATCAGCCTTGGATGTTAAATGCTATTGGCTCTTGTGTGTCTCGTGACTGATTGCGTCTTGCTACGGGAGCATCTTTTTGAATGATATATGAGCATGTTAATGGAGCAGGATCATCTTCAGTGATTAAAACCTTATTAAAACCTTATATTTTACTCTTTTCTTCACATAAAGACATTGTATGGCTTCAGAAGACTAGTTTGTAATATTTTATACTGCTTGTTTAAGGTCAGTTGTTGCAATAAATACCTTTGACTGTACTTATATTAGCCTGTTACGTGTTTTATATTGTCCAGAAATGGGTAGGTTCAGGGTATGGGTGGGGTTAGTTACTCTAATGAAAGTATAAATGTATCTAAAATTATTAAATAATAATGATTATTATTATCATTTATTTATTTATGTATGTATTTATTTATTCATTTACAAATGCATGCAAACCATTAAATTAAATTAATACAAACAACTGAAAACAAAGGAGGACCCTGCATGTCGGAAATTATGCTAAAGGCGTACTTTGAGCATCAAAAAGCTCCGCCAAGGGGTCCTGACCAAACGTCAATATGTAACAAGCTGGGAGTGAGAACGTGTTGTCATAACACAAAAGGATCATGAAATAAATTAATGTTGTATATCATACTGACAAGCTAGTATAAACATCTTTAACTCGTCTTTTGTGATTTAATGTCTCTCGTTTTCTCTCTGTGGCTCTCTCTCTTTCCTACAAATCTAGGTTAATGATTCTATTGGTTTTTCATTCGACAGCTACTGTAGCAGTAGCCGTACTGCAAGACTGCGACCCAAAATTTCACACATTCCTGAACGTTAATGAAAAGCGATCAGAGACTGATGAAATTGGCCCTGCTATGAAAGAAATACTTTAGACAACAAATATGTGGAAAAACAGTGCACATTTTTTTTTCTTTTTTTCTCAGTGTGTGGGATGAACATGAACGGTTTTTCAAATGTTAACTCTGATTGTCTGAAGTAGACATCGCTGTAGTAACTAATTACGTGTGATCTTTCTATTGCACTCATATCAAATAAATAGCATCTTCTTGTGATGTCATTAATGTGGAACATTTCTTTTTATAGCTCTCTGGGGAAATTGTCTGGCTTTTTTTTCACCTGATTCACTAAAAGCAAATATGCAAATCAGGTAACGCTGCAAACACACAAATGAAAGTTAGCGGTAAGTGCCATTTTTGCATGGAGCAATTTCCTATCATTGTGGCTAGTCTGAATGCTTGGGTGAGGAGGATTCATAATACTGAATTCAAGATCTGAGTTCAGTCAAGAGGTCAGTCTGACATTTAGCTTGTTTGTTGGTCATATGTCTTCTAGTCAAGAAATGGCAGGTCAATGTTAGCTTCTATTCGCAGTGGAATGCAAAACTTGTTCTCCAGTCTGCTGTGTTCACGTGTCTATGAATGGCGTTCAACAGAGTGCAGTCAAGTTTACTTCACCACAGCGATTACAGAGTACGTCTAGATTAATGTCACGTTATAATGCTGTTCTCCATTATTTGATCATCATTGGATGAATTGTTGCTAATATCTAGAAAACATGCACACATATTTATCTTTTAAAAGAAATGCCTAATTTAGTCTATAATTTACACACTAAAATATGCTTAAGAAAATAAAATAAAAATGGCTGGCTAAATCAGTGCAGATAGTGGTGGGTTAAACTGGATTATGGGTGTTTAGTGTATAATAATAATATTAATAATAATGATAAAAAGGCTTAAGCTTGCTGCCTACACAGATTTAAAGACCTATCTTATTTTTATTTTTTATTTTATTTTTTTGACATATTTTTGTTCCAATCCCGAAATGTGTTCTCAAAAGGTAATACCAAGCAATGCACATAGGTAAATTACACAAGAGTTCTGAACAACAAATAATCAAAGCGAAAAGGTAAAATGAAAAATAAAAGGATGACAAAGAGGCAGAGACTGAAATCTTTTCAGTTTTATTTATTTATTTAACTATTGGCCTCACTTCCCAGTAACTCAATCCTCTGATGTCCTGTTGGTCTTTTACAGTTTGGATGATACTCATTTATGCTCTCTTTAACATTGTGTGGACACCTGACAACGGGTGGTTCATAATTCAGTTTGAAATTTAATGTGGAGTTTGCAACTCATTATAAGTGCGCTTAATAAGAACAGCATGGCTTAAGTGCAAATGCTGCGAGATGGTGAAGTTCTGAGATAATGTTTTTTTTTTTTTTTTTTTTGTCACAAAATAGACAGTCTTAAACATAAGGACAACTACAGTAGTTTTAGTCTTGTAGTTTACAATTGGCTGCAGGCGCCCTAAGTGTCCTTTACTCATTTAACTTAAGTTTACTGAGAGAGCCATTCATTTGATTTAGAGGGGAGATGAAGATGCTTATTACCATTGTAAATGAGTTTTTCTCCCATGGCTATTAAATTGTTTCTCATGTGCCTTTCCCTCTCAGGCCTCATATTTTAGTGTTTTTGATTGGCAGTTATTTAAAGCTCTGATCAAATATATACATACTTAGCAGGGTATGTGGCTCTGAACATTAATATATGCTAATTACCAGATAACAAGGGGAATAACAGGCCAATGCTCATTAAAAGTCACACAGACTCGATTTCATTTTTCATCTATTAAAACTTCGACAGAGCTGTACAAAAGTGATTGTTGAGCTGCCGTTGAGTCATTAGAGAGGACAATGATGAAAGAAACACAGCGAGGCATCGTGTTCGATTGAAACTGAACTCTCTCCATTAAAAAAGAAAAAGAATGATTCAGAAATATATATGCTTTTCTTTAAACAATACGCAGAAGATGGAATTATTTGACCTTCTGTGAAGCCTGTATGTGTAATCTATTATAACAATGCTCTCAATGGGTTATAATTAGGGCTTCCAATCTAATGTATTCATTTAGTATAATGGATTGAAAGATATATATATATATATATATATATATATATATATATATATATATATATATATATATATATATCATGACCCCTTAACCATATGTAAATACATTGTTCTGTATTTGCTGTTATTATATGTTATTATGACATCCGACACATTGTAAAAGGTTTAACCCTATTCCAAATATTGTTTAGAAATCATACCAATTCTGTATAAAATGTCAGAATTTAATGTTAAAATCGGCTAAAAAAAACTGTGCTAAACATTTTCAGTTAATTGCATGTTGATTCACCAGCTCCAATTTTAATATTTTATTTAGCATATATTTTTTTTCATCATAGTTTTTATTATTGCAACTGTATTTATAATACATTGTATATTCAGTAAACATTAACATTTAAAGAATGTATTTCAACACAAGTGTGTTTTATTATGTGTTACAATGCATTATACTGATTATGCATATTATAAGTATGCATATGTATTATATACAATGCGATCACGGATAAGTAAATATTCCAATGTATAATAACTGTCATCATCTATGAAAATTTTATCTCTAGATATTTTTTGTTGGCCTTTGATTAGGTTAAATTAGGTTGAGAGCTTATGCAAAATCAATAAGGTTCTTAATAAGGTTTATTGCTTTCATTTCATGAATATAATGAAAGGTAGAAATGAGTGCAAATTATTCTTAATGTAGGTGGTTTACAGTTGGCAAGCATGTAGTAGGTTGGCACACTATCATCATTTTAACATTTTCTTATTGGTTTTCTCAACCATGATATAAAAATACAAAATTTATTTGGTTATTTGATGTAATGACACTAATTATCAATGCTAGTTTACTAAAGAAACACACCAGCAGACCTAATGCATTTTAGCAACACGTTTAGCCTCAAACCCTCCCCCACTAAACCACTACACAAACAAACACTTTTACTTGTCTCTATTCCTAATGGACACCACTCTGTTGTCCATTTTCCTTGCCCCAGGAAAACTGGACGGACAGCCAGTGCAGTCTCCCACAGCCAAAGACACAATGCTGTTTATCTCCTAATTGATTCTCAGAGGAAAGTTGGAGATGGACAGCATCAGTCTGACACTGCAAAGCAGCCTGTGTTAATAATGTATCATTGGAGTTTTTATTGATAAGCTTCTGCTCTGAACTTCTGTCTGTCCTACTTGTCACACGTTTGCGGCATGTCGGTTTATGTGGCTCAGTGGAAATGTAAAAAAATTCTTCCACTTATTGAAAACATGCAACAAGTCATGGTTTTTGATTAAATTAAAAGAGAGCTGTATGACTACACAGGTTTGGCGTAATAGGAGCACAACTGGCAGATTGAATTGTGTTGTGTGTTTCAATCAGCTCAAATGACTTCATACTCTACGTCTGTGAGGAAGTTACAGCTTTACACTGTAAATAATAACAACTTTGTCAAATCAATCAAACTTTGGGCTATTCTTACATTACAGTTACACTGCAAACCCTAAAGCTGTTATTTAAAATTAGTAAAGTGGTTCTAAATAGACATGACTTCAATCAAAATTTGATATTATTCAAAAATCAAGCAAAAACAGTGATTCTATGATATAGGTACAGTCCTTGCAATGCATACATTTTACCTACATGATTAAGTTAACTCTCTGATAAAATAACATGAGATAACCTGAAGTACTTCTATGGAGAAATTTTAATGTCTATTGTCTATTTTAATTGTCCCAAATAATTATTTAACCTTTTGTTTTTTAACGAGAACCAGTTAGTATGTTTTAAGGTCAAGCAATTAGAGTTAAGAGTGGTGATAATCACATCAGCAGATGAAGGCAAACAGTGAAGAGAATGAAGATGTTGTGGTGGTAGAGCACGTCTTTATGTTTTCAACGCAGGAAGCAGGTCTCATATGATTTTCTCTGTTAGTCAAGCGTGCTTGTGCCCTGCAGGCCTGCTGATGTGTGTTGAACTTCATTCTCATGGGTTTGCACCTCACATTGTGTTGTATGGATTTTTTAATATTGAATATAATTGGTATTCATGCTTGTATATTTAGGGTGCAGTCGAAGGTCATGTCTTCAAATTATGTTATAGGACAGTTGGCGCATACTAACATGCATGATGCCAGAAATTGGTAATGATCCACTTAGTTAGACTTTGTTTGGTGACCCATAACCCTAACTACTAAATCAGGTGGATTGACAGATGGACACATGGAAAGCCTTCCCAGAGGAGTGGATGCTGTGAGCAACGACCAGTTCCTTAAAGCCAGTCTTTTGGCAGTAACAGACGAAAGAAAGAAAGAAAGAAAAACTTTTTATGCATGAAATTTAAAATCTTACAATGTATAAATCTGTAAAATGAACATGCAGTGCTGGGTAGATTACATACAAATTGTAGTCCATTAATGGTTCCAAATTACAATGACAAAAATTGTAATTAGTAAAGTAAGCCATTACTTTACACATTCCAGGTAATATAATCAGACTATTTTGGATTACTTTAAGATTACTTTTGACCTTATTTGTTTATCATATTGATTTAAATAAAATAATCTTGTGCTATATTGATATATAGTAGAAATACAAAGAGACATAAAATATATTCCATTTGTTGTTATTAATAACATTAAGTGCATTAAACATTGCATAAAATCTAATTTCCCAAACTTTTGAAACACTGCACAGAAGTCACTTTCTAACCAAGGAGATTTCTGTTGTCAGTGTGGTGAATTCTTGGGAGCAAAATCTGCCCGAAGAACTTTATCGCCCTCATCAAACTCCTGATTTAACACATATCTGTTGAAATTACTACATTTCGCCTGTTATATTCCTCTGAGCAGTGCATATGTGACTGTATACTTAAAAAAAAAAAAAAAAAAATTAATAATTAACAGCAAACATATACATGCAATACAGACATGACTAAGAAATCATGAAGTTATAATGTCAAATTATTGACATTATTATTATTTGAGTTAGAGACAGTTTTTTTTTTCTCAGAATTTGGAATAAGGTGTACATTCCATTATTTCAATATTCTATTAAACTATGAATTCTGTGTGGATTCATAAGCATTTATGCACCTTTAAAGATGTACACACATAACTGTTCACATATAAAATGCTTTCCATACATAATTATTGTATGCATTAATGTCCAAACTTAAAAGTTTGTATACTATATGTACAAAAACCTAAAACATTAAACATATCACATTTGGACAGTCTAGTTTTGTTCATGTGCAAGAGTATATTTTGAATAGTATGGGGAAAATCATTCATTCATCCATTCAGTCATTCATTCCTGTATTAAAATATGTGAATTGATATTTACTGACAAAATACAGCCATCAACACATGAGCATCACACAAAAACACAGCTTAAGGTTTATTTGATTTAAGAAAGACCTTGACATTTTATTCTACATTCAGACATGAAGACCAATTATATTCAATGGTCACACTATTAGACATCATATAAATAACCACAGCAGCACAGTCATACATAATTCAAGAGTTTCTCAGTTTGTGACAACACTAACCTTCACTTGGGTTAATTAAGTATCTGTTTCACATTCATGTTCTAATGCTGTAGGTGACATTTTCCCAATCCTAAAGAAAAAAAAAATGTGCTGTTGTTCTTTAACTTGGAGCTAAATGTCGTCTGAAAAAAAGATCTACTGTCGTTTTTTTGTCACTTAAAAAAAAATGTTGAAGCTAAAAGGCCATAAGAACCATGATTTAGCTGAATCTGTGCTTCTATTGCTTTCTCTGTCAATTAAATACAGAACGTAATTCTGTATTGTAGCTCATTCTTTGATGAAGTCCATAACTGGTAATGTTTTCAAGCAAATGTCAAGGGTTTTTGTGGGTCAGAATCAGACCTGAGTAAAATATACCTTCTGGATTTTTTTATTAGTGTCTCTTAGTGCTTATTATATTTTTGAATAGAAATAAATAAATAAACATGTCAGGAAATATAATCCTTAAACTGTATAAATATATATATGAAATGTATTATCAATTTAGTTTTATTGTCAGATGACATCATTGCATAATTATTCTGCTTTTACAGAAAATATTATTCTACTTCCTTCTATTTATCAATCTAGTGTATATTTCATGCATTGTAATTCATCATAAAATATCATCCTGCTCATATTTTTATGTATCCCTATTTAACACAATCAGTGACAACAACAATTACTGATATATATTTTTTCTAACAACAACAATACTACTACTACTACTACTAATAATAATAATTGTATGGTTTTATTTCCAAATATTAAAGTATATTTATAATTCTCAAAACAGTACATCCGCTTATTAGTATTTGAAAGCAGACCAAATTTAGTCCTTCATAATTCTAAGAAAGTTACACTTCAGTGCAGGTGCAACAACATTTTTAATTAGGAAAAATGAGAACTGTCTTTTCATTTTCCTGCTTGACACCAGCAACCAAGAAACAACAGTACAGCTGCCAAAATCAGCCCCCCAAAAAATCTGTCAAAGCAGTGAATGGATAGACAGTGTTAGTTAAGTCATATCCTGTCTCTGCCATATCTGAGTCTCAAAACACACACACACACACACACACACACACACAGACATAAGTATATCTACTTAGCAATACAGACCCTTGTGAGAGACGCAGAGTCTCTCATGCACTGAAGTGTTATTACATAAAGCTTTGTCTCTGTCAGTAACTTCACATGATCAGAAAGTCACCACAGGTAGAAGAGTAGAGATTAGTTTTAATTAATTTCAGTCATCATGACTGACCACTTTTAATTTAACAGATAATATCATATCTGTTCAGATAATATGATGATAGTATTTTATATAACACCTCTGTGTTAACACCTTCTATTTGTAACAGAAATAATTCTGCCAGCATTCTTCTATCGTTGTCACAAAATACAGTTAAAATATAATTAATAGTTGTGTTCGCTAAGACAAATATTTATATTAATGTTTCTAATTCATGAATGAAACATAAACCTGCTTACATACAAACAAACAGACAAAGCACCCAAGCAACCACATAGCAACGTGTCAAAACACCCAGAGCACCCTAGCAACTGTATAGCAACACTCTGGCAACCACCCACAACACCCTTACATCATTTTAATGATTTTCATGTGGACAAGCAGCACTTTGCAAGCATTTTTTTTTTTATGTAGTTATACACATAGTTTTTTTCCTAATCTGATTTTCTGATACTCATCAGCTTTGTTAATTTCACGGAAGAGTTAAAATTTATTTTCTGCAGCCATTAACCAAGATGAAGCTCTGGGAACCTATACGACAGCTCTAATCCTTTAGCAAATGCAGAAGTGATGTAACCTTAGAACGGATAACCAGCATCCACCACTGAATAGAGCCATGATTCATTTCCGCCTCTCAAAGAACCCCTGAGAAATGAAATAAATACATTAAAACTGCTCTGACCTTGTAATAGTGATTGTTATTCCAAGCAGGATGGACAGATATTCAGCTGCTTCTAAAAGTGACAGAGGCAAGTTTGCTGCTCCAGGCTAACAATTTAGTTTGGGTGTCCATGGGGGTGGGATTAGGTGTATTTGTGTACGTGTGTGTGTGAGAGAGGGTGTGTTTGTATTCCTCTGCGTGCAAAGGAGTGTGTGTGTGTGTGTGTGTGTGTGTGTAATCGTATTCCGCTCTCTGGTAATTAACTTGACAGCATGAAAAATGGCCGTGATAAACGGTCTCCTTCTATAAAACACAAATATCCCATAATATTTCTTGCCGCAAACCAATGAGCAAAAGACATCGGGGGTTTGATTGCACTAATCACGTGGAATCTTTCTAAAGCCCAGGAACAGAAAAGATGCATTGACTTCTCTATTATTTTGCGAGGAGAGTAACAATACTTTGCTGTACTCCAGGCCTATTACTCTGAATCAATATGATTTAGTCTTTACTCCCTAGTGTGGAAAGCCCAATAAATGAAACTGAGTGAATTTCTATAGCTAAGGCTAAACTATAGGCTTTTAAAAAATTGTGAACTTATACAAAATATAAAAATACATTTTATTTTTAATATAACTTTTCACAGTCTCACTACATTATTTTGTTAATATTTCTAAATGATACATATAGCTTAAATTGGTATTTAATATAATTACCACCATTTTTTAATTCATTTGTTTGTTTGTTTGTTTAAATTTGTGGATTGGATTATTCTTTTGTATTGCTCTAAGGCATCCATACATCCTATGGAGAGTGTTATTTGCTTTTACAAGAAACATGAACAAAACAGGTTTTCACCGAAAATCATGATTTTTTTTGACCACTTTAAAATTCCACTTTAAATAAATTACACATTGTTTCGATTTTCAGTGCATAACTGAATTAAATTACACTTAAAACAAAAATGGTGCTAAAATATTTAACGTGTTTCATTGGGTTGTAATCATAGGGGAACCACTCTAATATCTTTAGAGGTGCTATATAGCCAAATATACAGTCAAATGGTGGGGTCTGTAATGAGGGATGTGTGACAATGAAGTGGGGACCCAAATGCAAGGCGTTAATAAGAGCGTAGTAAAACAGACGTGGTCAAAAACAGCAAACAACGATGGCAGTGGAAAGGCCAAAGAGTAATCCAGATAATCAGGCAATGGTCAGGGAAGGCAGCAAATCGATCATAAACAAGAAAACAGTCCAGGGATCAAAACACGATTGCAAGTAAATAGAGAAACTAAAAACACAGAAATACAGAAGGTCCAAGAGGAATTGAAGCAATAGGGGACTGAGGCATAGCCGGCAGGGCAGGAAGCCAAGGACCACGATGACGGAGCAGACAGCAAAGACCAGAACAGGGCAGAAGACCACCATGGCAGAGCCGAAAATCCCCACAGTGGAACAGAATACCACCAGAGCAGAGCTAAGGACCACCAGGGAGGAGCAGAAGACCACCAGGGCGGAGCTTGAGCCCACCAGAGCAAAGCAGATGGAACCGAACATCCCAAAAGCGGAGCAGATGAGTAACAGGGTGGAGCTGAAGACCACTTCAGCATAGGTGATGGTGCAGGATACCACCAAGGTGGAACAGGCAGAACTATAACATAGAGCACAGGGAGGTTAACAATGGCCTTAGCGGTCAGAATAGGACTGGCAGAGTGTTCACAGATGACATCCATAGCCATGACAGGAGAAGCAGAGAGCTAATAGACAGCCTCCATAGCCATGACAGGATAGACAAAGAGTTCATTAATGGGCACCCCATCTTAAGAGAATCTGAATCTCCACCTCTGGAGGTTCTGCAGAGGATGCCACCTTAGACAAAACTGGAACAGACTCAGGGACTGTTCAGGGGCTTGAATGAGCTCTGGGAGAATTTTGGGAGATAGTACTTGATCTAGACTCTGGAACAGATATCCTTTCTGGGCCAAACTCTGGATTAGGAGTCCTCTCTGGGCTAGACTTGAGATCAGACTCAGGGAGTAGAGTGGGCGCCACTACCTTGGGAGGTTCTGCAGTGAAGGCTACCACTTCTGGGGAAACTACAGTGATGTGTGCAGCCCAAACACAGAGAATGGCCATAGCCATAACTGGCAAGACAGAGAGTACATTGTCTATTTCCAATACTGACAGTGCTGTGCCCTGGGAACTGGGGTGAGTAGTGGCCAGCAAGCTTGGGAGTGTTAAAACTGTGTCACTAAAAAGTGTGGAAACTGCATGGCTCATTAGTGTAGAGTCAGCATAACTTGTAAGCATAGAGACCTTTGGAATGACAGCAGCTCGCACCAACAAACTGAGGGTCCTCTATCCTCGAATGCCTTGGGACTGACTTCAGTGTCTTCAAATGGAACATTTATATGATTCTCTTGAATATTGGCTCTTGACTCTGGCTTGGCAGACTTGATGTGATCAGGCTCTGGATGATCAGCTGTGACATGACGAGACTCTGGATGATCAGCTGGGAAGTGACAAGGCTCTGGACGATCAGCTGCGATGTGATGAGGCTCTAAGATGTTCAGCTGTGACAAGAAAAGACTCTGGACGGACGTGACAAGACTCTGAAATGGCGGCCATCTTGCAAAAAGTCTCTGGATTTGCTACCATTTTGAAAACAGGTTCTGGGTTGGCTGCTATTTTTGGAAGAGACTCTGCTTCTATCACAGAAAAAAAGGGAGCCAACTGAGTGCAAAATCCACAATGTCCCTCAAACTACCATTAAAGTCCCCTCTGGGTAACAATGATTTTATAGGCTCATTGAGTCTGGGATCCAGATTTACTGGGCGTATGATTAATCTGAAAAACTCGCAAAGCCACTGGGTCCATGTATGGCTGGTGATTCTGTAATGAGGGAGGCGTGGTCAACAACAGCAAACAACAATAGCAGTGGCAAGGCAAAAAGAGTAATCCAGATATCAGGCAATGGTCAGTGCACGCAGCAAAACAAACATAAATGAGAAAAAATTGTCAAGGGATCAAAATATGAAAGCAAGTAAACAGAGAATCTAGAAACACAGAAACTTAGCATCCACAGAAGAGCTATACAACATTAAATCAGTGTGTTTCCTTGCCTTTGTGTTTTGATCCCTGGACTGCATTCTTGTTTATGATTGTCTTTGTGGCCTGCCCTGACCATTGTCTGATTATCTGGATTAGGGCTGCACGATATTGGGAAAAAATTACATTGTGATATTTTATTTTTCTGCAATATATATTGCAATATGAAATAAAAAAAATTCTTACAAACAAAAATGGAGTGAGCACACTTACATTCTCATTTTAAATGATTTTAACATCGACACCATTGTGTCAATTGATTAATATGCATGAGGGAGAGAGAGCAAGACAGCGCTTGTGTTGTTTGAAGACATCGAGTGTGCGGTCGGGGCTCTCTCTCTCTCTCTCTTGCGCGCGCTCTTTCTCTCATGCCGGTGGCAGGTGCAATATTTGAAAATCAATAATTATTAATTTATTTTTTAAATTACATTTATATCTGAATATATGATCTAGATCTAGGATCTAGCTTTGTCATCACACCTACCTTGTTACATCCATTATTCTCCTTAGATTTTAGATGTTACTCCACTCTAATATATTTGCTATGAATGAGAATTTGCTACAATGACAAAAGTGGTTTGGAATGGGTGTTAGGGGTGGTGTTGGCACAGTGGATAAGACTCATGCCTTTGGTGTGAGAGACCCGGGTTTGAATCCACTGTGAGACACCAATGTGTCGCTGAGCAAGACACTTAACCCCTAGTTGCTCCAGAGGTGTGTGACCTCTGACATATATAGCAATTGTAAGTCACTTTGGATAAAAGTGTCAGATAAATGTATATGGAATCATTTTATGCTTTTCTGAGGTTAAAAAATCTTGTGTGGGGGGCCATGGAATATTTCTTTATAGCTTGATTGAAAAATGCATAAACTATTCTGTACACAAGCAATAATACCTTGATTTGTCTTTGTTGTTACACAAATAAAATGTCTCATATTACATATCAAGCATACATAGCAGCCCCATTAAGAAAATGTCATCTTTGTAACCAAATACTCAAACTTAAAAAAAAAAAAATATATATATATATATATATATATATATATATATATATATATATATATATATATATATATATATATATATATATATATATATATATATATATATATATATATATATATATTATTATTATTAGAGGCAGTTGGTGGCTGAAGTACTAAATTGCCTACAAAATGTATTCTATTTACTCTTCATTTACAGTAGGCTATCAAAATTTTATATTTTTGTTTGATAATTTTATAATTGATTTTCATATTATTCTATATGTCACTATGAAAGCTATACTTAAAAATTTATGACTTAAAATGACAACGTTTCCAAGTAAGCTGAAATCTGCTACATTCAATAAATATGAGATCATCATCAAAAAATTGAACGTTTTAAACCTACTAAAATGAATGAATATATAAAATCCTGCAATATGCAGTAGATGCTCTAATATTGCCATGACTATTTACATGTAAAAAAAATAAAATAAAAAAATAAATTATATTGTCAATAGAAATACAATAATGTTGTAAATGGGATTAGCCCTTCATGGAGAGAGTTGAAATTTGATTTGAAATTTGAGAACTTGCTCTGTCTGTAATGCCAGAGCCACGATGGAAAGAGCTAAATGTAATAAACCTGCACAAAGTTTTAAAATGCATATTGCGCAGATAAGGAACGCAGTACTGTACCTTTTTCTAAAGTAATTAGGAGATATTTTTTCATTTCTGTCATTAGTCAAACTGACAGGAGATCCCCTTAGGCCAGGCTCCCTTGTGCTCGCTGCCACACACCTCTCTCAAACACACTACTGTAATGAATGTTTACAACACACAGGTAATGGGGTAAATATTGGAGTCATCAATTATTGAGGTTGAGGGACAGGCAATCAAATCCCATGATTATTGTGTCTTTAGAACACAGCTCCACATGTAGGCCGCTGTCTGGCGGGCAGAGATCGCTTGGATTGTTCCGATGGGATGGTAGTGCTAATGTTTTTGTTAGTGAAACAAAAGGGTGAAACAATTAACTGACATTGTTAAGCTGAGCTCTTAAAAAAGACAACCACAATATTGCAGCACTGTTATACAGTAGCAATAAGTTTTTATATGATGACTAAGGTTAAGAGGACACAAACAAATGAACAACACATCGTGTCACGTGTTTTAAAATAAATAAACATGCCATAAATGTCATTCCTAAAACCTCTTAAATAATTATTTTTCACATCATTACCGAAGAATCTTAAAACCAGCAAGCTAAGAGAGTGAGCCACACACATCGATAGGGAGTGCAGAAGTGTGTGTGTGTGTGTGTGGAGACATCATTTGTACTGAGTTTAAAAACAACTGAATTTCCAGAAGCAGGCCTTAACTTTAGTGCTGATGCCTGCTGTTTTGTTTTGACAGAGCTCTCTTGTTCTGTTTTCAAGTGTCACATTTTGATTTTAACAATGAAATTTCAATGTAAATGAAAGCCTAAATGAATTCTGAAATGTCTAAAATTAATTTGATGAAACATTTTAATATCTTCTTCCTCGTGCGCAGTGGCATTCCGTGAGACATTTGAAAAGCTGCACCCCTGTGAATTGCAGGTCAGCGAATTTGGTTTGACAAGAATAAAGCACACAAGCAAAGGCCTTGCACCCACAGCTTGATATGTACAGCCTTTAATAGTTGCCATTTTGTGGCAAAAAGGCTATTCAATGGACTTTTTCAACATTTGAAAAGGCTATCTGAAAGACTTTTGGGAGTTCTTGGCACCATCTTTGAAAGCTAATTTAAGATAGGATTTTAGGAAAAGACTGAATGTACTCATGGGCCTCCAGGAATAGCATTAGCCTGTGCATTCATGCACACCAAAAAACATCAATTCACTGTGAAAAGATCACAAATTTCATCTGAAAATCAAAGAACCATTCACATTGAACTGCCAGCTACAGACAACCTTTCATCAGGATCTGGTTAACAAATGCACATTTCAAGTTCTTGCTGACAGACTGGCTCACATATTAACAGTAAATTCAAGTGAAGGATTCACCACTGAGCGGTTGGCATTGTTGCTCTAGAATGGCACAAATGGGATGCTGTGGAAGAGTAAATGGAATTGAGCTCTAATTTGTGAAGGGCACTTAGTGCTAGCGCTAATGAGTCCACATTAGAAGCTAGCTGTGCAGCTGGGTTCAGCCTGCAGGAGTGAAGATATGCCCAGAGCTGGAGATGAACCAACTTAGACTGCTCACCCCAGAATATCCAACATAACCCATCCATCAGTTCTCTGCTGCGGTAACAATATGACCTGACATATTACTGCAATAGCAGACCTGAAAAGATAATTGATATGATGATATCTTCATCTACATTTTAGATTAACAGCATCAAAACTTAACTCCAGCTCCAGTGTAAAATATACATATTCCCCAAACTTTCTCCCAGTGTTTACAATAATTTTTATTTTTGACCTTTCAGCATTTGCCAAAATGTTTTGAATCAAGTTAATTTCAGGTTTCTGCAATAATAAATTAACACCTTGTAATCCCTATTCTGCAGAGACAACTTAAACGCATAGTTCATCCAGAAATGAAAATGTATTCACCCCTGGGCCTTCCAAGATGGTATGTAACTGTTTATTTTTTCCTTGAGAAGAACACTAAAGAAGATTTTTAGTTGATTGATAAAATGCAGGCATGTTTTGAAACTTAATAAAATAATAATAAATGCAATTATCGGTCTTTCCAAGAAACACCAGTGAAATTAAAAGATCAGTTTTGTAAATTAGTGTTTGAATGTTGTCAGACCTCTTGCAGGGTCTCCTTAACACTTCAACATCTATAAAATGAGTATATAGGATTAATTCCTGGTACCCAGGCCATGGGTATCCCAATGGATCCCCAAGGATGGTACATTTTGTACAAAACAAAAACCTTTTTGAGCTTATCTCAAATGAGATTGAAAACTATTTTAAATCTGTCATTCTAGGAACAATAATCATCGAAAAGCCGTGCAAGCCAATCCCTCCCACTAAACTCACCCAAAGAGCAGACTATATGATACTTTCAAGGACTCCCAAAGAACCCCAGGGAGTCATCAATACATTTACAGGCAGCTTTGGCAATAGTCAATGTGAATGTGCACCCTTGAACCCTTAGAAAGAGACTTTACAAATGTGTTTACAAAAAAACCATTTTGAAGGAAATTGGAAGTTGTTAGGCAGAAGTTCCAAACACTGCATATAACTTCTTACCAACTGTGAAAAATACTGAGGGCTGTGTTGTGGTCTGGGGTGTTTCAGGACTTGTCAACTATGAAAAACAAGACAAATCTAATATAAATATAATAATGTTTTGTACTTTATTTTCCCACAGAATTGTAACAAAAGGTTTAAATTAAAGACAAATAATATAATGCAAAGATGAGGATCTGTTGTTTCATTTAATTTATGAACACTTCATAAAACTTATGTGGGCACTTGGACATGTTTAGACATTCAATGGAAAATCAGTTTCAAATGGCAAAAAAAATATTCTATGTCAGGGAAATAGTTTAACATTTTTTTTTTTTAATTTATTTAATTTAATGAAACATAACAGAACACACATCCCATTTTTTTCCCCTCCCTTGTGGGGTTGAGTTTGAAACTGCATGAGAGTAGTGTAAATGATGATTTTTTTTTTTTTTTTGCATGATTTATCTCTTAGTTGCAAAAAAGTCAAACCATTTAAATTATTGATAAAAAGAAATCACATTATAGCATTAAATCTTTTTTTTGTTTCTTTCATTTAAATCTGTTTTATAGCCTGGAATTTTCTAAAATCTAAGGGACATGTTGATCGCCATATTTTGTAAATGACCAGTTTGCAAGAACTATATAAAAGTGAATAGCTGATAAGCTTAACAAAAGATTTGGTCCTCCAGAATTTGTTCAAGACAGCTTGTGTGGCCTCTACTCCAGTCAATATTCTGAATGCACTACTGCCTACAACCCACAATCCCCTTATACTGAGCTCCCTAGAGCCCAATATAACCTGGTGTGTACTGTAATAAATAGTGCATCTTTACTTGAGAAGTTTCTCAAGGTCATCGCTCAACATCAGCTACCTCAGCCAATACCAGGTCATCTTGTTCTAACTTTATGGTACAGATGAAAGCCCTAACATTGTTCAGAAGAATCCCAAACTAGCAGAGATATAGTCTATGATAGTACAGAGATTTGACTTTCTTGTCATAGTAACCAGGCTTATTGTAGAGCCAATGATGTTTGAGAAGCTTTAAGAGATCTGAGAAAAAAAAAAAAACTGTAATGTGAAATCTGAAATGTGAAAAACTGAAATCTGTACTAATACCATCAACCGAGAGCAGTTATATCCAGCTCTTGAGAACTCTCTGACTAGAGGTGAGACCTGGGCTGATGCATCGTTTCAGCAAATATATGGATTCGTTGACCACAAGAAAATGCAATGGCGGCATTTTCAAATCTATCCACTCTGCCAGATCCATGTGGATGTGCTCACGATTTAGCCTATTTTTTTTCCCTGCAGGCCATGTGAGGGGCTCTGTATATATGGACTTCAGAAAAGAATATTAATCAATGCTAACTTATTTTCATTTTTCTTCCTTATTAGAGGGACAGACCCTCCAGTGAAAAAGCCACTAGGCTTCACAACTAGCTACAGTACTGAAACATTGCACTAGTAGGGACAGAACTTTACTCTTGGACCTCAGGCAATTATTTTAAGAAAATACACAAACTGAGTAAAGAACCAAATAAAACCAGGGTGTCTTATGATAAGGCATTGGATGTACTCATGAAGTACTGTTGTTCAGTGGATCTCAAATGGCCCATGTTATTAATCTACATACTGTACACACACACACACACACACAAAAACTGAATTGTAGATAGGCACAGTCTGAGGAGCAGTCTGTCGCCAGGCCCAGTACTGGTGTTAGCATGCCCAGAGTTCCGGTCAGCCCCTGTACTGGTCTAGGTGTTCATGCAGTATGGCTTGATTCCCTACGGGTAATCCCATATGTGTATTTTTCCAAGGTAAGGTTTTCCTCTTGGCAAATCCGTGTCTTCCCTTGACAGACCCGCTCTGTCAGTCTCTTCTGGCAGCTGTTCCATTCCTACTCTAAGGTAGGACCTGCCTCAGAGACCCATTCCATATGTAGTACTGCCCCCTGGGTCAGTCCATATCAGTGTATCCACATGTCACCTCCCTACGGGTAGGATGTGGTCTCCGTAGCGACCTTTCCCTAAGGCTCACTTCCCCATCGTCTTGCCAAGCTGAAAGAACAAATAGGGAAGATTTGAAGCAATCTTTCATTGAAGGTTGAAATCCCTTCCATTAACTTTACAGCAGCGTGGCCTCCTCCAGCAGCGAGGTACTCTCCCTTTGGCTCCTTCGGTACCAAGGTCAATGAATTTGCGCTGGGGCTTTGGGAAGATTACGACCTTAAGCGTAGCTTTTGTGGCACGCCACGTCTTGCAGACAATTGCAGTGCCACAGGGTTGTGACAGTGTTCAGGTTGTGGCGTTTTTAATAGGACCCCATATGTCGTTCGACATAACTCGTAGTGACCGACAGATAGGGAATGTCTCGGTTACGTACGTAACCCTCGTTCCCTGATGGAGGGAATGGACACATTATTTCCCCAAGCCACAACCTTGAACCGGTCGCTGTTGCCGGGACACGTTCTCGGCTCCTCAGCGTAAAACCTAATGCGTGGATACACCTGTTGCCCTATTTATACCCGTTGGCATGGGGAGTGGCTCAGGTATGTTAAATCCACTGGCCAATTTTCATTGGCGTTTTCTCTTAAACTCAGAGATGATTGGCCTCCCAACTGAGACCCCATATGTTGTTCGACATAACGTCTCCGTTCCCTCCATCAGGGAACGAGGGTTACGTATGTAACCGAGACGTTCCTAAATGTCTTTAATTTTAGTGTGCATTCAGAAGACAAGCATTGACAGCACAAAGAAACAATTCCTTATATTAACCATTTTATAATTGAGTATTGTTTTAACTTAACATGCATAAAGAACTGTTTACAAAGCACAACACTTACAATGACAATCCCTAGCAAATGGCAAAATTAACCACACAACAAACTGGCTTTCCTGTATTGTATTATATTCTTAAGGCAAAACTGATCTCTGGACCCCCAGAGTGAAAACACTGGATTAATGACCTTTTATCTTATAGTACCCCTGAGAAAATATTTTATTCTGTTAGGCAAAACCCCACAGATTTCTTCTATATTTGGGCTCCTTTTTTTGATGCATCTTTGTTAGGCTTTAATGATTGACCAGTTTGTATATTAATTGTTATATGTATTTTTCCTTTCTTTTATTTTCTTGCTTCATCTCTGGACATTATTGTTTTTATTCATTATTATCGTTAATTATTGTAATTCTATTTAACGGTGTGACAAATGTTTTGACAGACATTTGAGACAATTATACCATGTGTGGGTGGTTTTGTCAGAAAATGAATATTCTGATATTATTGGTACTTTTGCATACTACATAATTTAATGTAAATTCCCAATAAACATGTTTACAAAAAAAAAAAAAAAAAAAAAAAAAAAACAGTTTAAAGGAAACATTTTCCCAGAACTGATGTTTGATTCATATTATTTGCTGGAACACAGTCTGGAACACATTAGAATAAGACATAACAAAATGAAAAAAGGCAGACCAGCTTAGAGTCCAATGAAATGGAAGACAGAGCAGAAAGCCTGCAGATATCCCTAACTGGGACCTTTCTAAAATGACTAAAAAGTCCAACAGAGAAGCCATCAACCAGTCACAGGCAAATCCAATACCCTAAAAGCACACATAGAGAAAAGCTTGTACACCTGAAGAATCATACCCTGACCAAAAGAAAAATTCAACACAATGCAGTTAATAATGTCTTGATTTAAACATTGGGAAAATGGCACCACTGTTTTACAAGGTGATCGCTTAACACAGAAAAAGCAGCCCCTCTTGGCAGGACTTGATCATGTACTTGCATCTAAAGGACAAGAATCATTCAATAAAGGACAGTGATGTGAAGATTTGGACAGGGAGGACATATGGTTTGAGAGAAGACTGAAAGAGGCCATCTTTGTAAAACTGGAACAGCCATCTCTGCGACAAGGCCTGTCAACTACTTACAATGCTGTCCTTTCATCTTTAGCCCAGCAGTTTCGCCCCAATTCACACAGCAATTGCAATTCGCACCATCTGGGAGGCGACTCCCACAGCGAATCAAATCTCACCACAGAGTACGATCCAGTTATATGTCAGGGAATCTCCTCAACCTGATGAATCCACTTGTACGAGTGGAGAAACATCTTGAACATACAGTACAGAAGAATGTGTCCTTCAAGATGTGCAAGAATAAATTTTAGAAGACAATTTTGTGCCTGAGCTTTTCTTGAAACTCTCTTTTTTAACTCAGTTTCTCAGCATGTGGGTTCAGAACTGCAGGAAAACCTTTCATTCTTGTGTGGTCTAATGGAGAAAGAATGATTGAGTTCAGGGATCAGAGAGAGGGATGGATTTTTACAAATATGCATTTGGTAGATGCATTTATAAAATCTGGAAGTCATTTTTTTTTTATTATAATTGTACTTTTTTTGCATTCTGGCAACATATAGACACTACAATGTGCTACTACTACTACAAATTTACTAATTATTATATTATAAAACTAAGCTACCATCAAGTTACCCTTTTAGCTATAGCTGTGTAGCTAACTGTATAATGAACAGCAATGTTGAATTAAATACTTGAATTATGCAGTGCTGCTTCGCACATTACACAAAGTATGCAAGTTGTGTATGGACCCCAAACCACTAGGGGGCCCCCTTGCTCTCAAAGATGGTTTAATGACTAGGGCTGTGCGAAAAATTGAATTTTAGTTTAGTTTTGGCTTTGGCTTCAAGCAATTATGATAACACAATGTTGCCTTATTTTTCCTTAAAGCAGTGCATTGTTGCCCTTCCTACGTAACATTCAAATCATTCAAATAATGTAACGCGACTGTCGTCTCCTATAGGATGCGCTTAATGTTTAAAAAATAATTAAGGAGGTTTTCTGTGTAAACAATCCAAAACGGGAGTGAAGCATGAACAAGTATAGGCTACTCTTTTTTTTTGACATGCACTTAAAGACAAATAAACAAAAAATTGTTCAGAATGCAGGACGTAGTCAGTTACTGTAAGTCTTAAGTGAACATAAACAGTTGATAAATTAACTCAATGCTCATTAGAATATTAGATCTGTGCATTCAGTCTTGAAGGGACAGCAGCCTAATAAACCTGCTGCTGTAGCATTCAATTTTAATCAAACAACAAAATGTAATACCCTTAATAAGAATCAATATAGATTAACTTCACACAGTGTTTTGTTTTTAAATTATTATTATTATTCAGTTTCAGTATAGTAGGCAAAATTTTATTTTATTTGTATATTTTTCTATTGTTGTCCTATAGTCCTATTGTTTGTAATTTTCTTCTTTTTTACCCCTTATGTTTGTTGACAGTGAAACTGCTCTGAGCAAACAGTTTAAGCACTTTGAGGTCATCCTGGGGTTTTTATGAACACACCGACACCTGACAAATTTTTGCTGGTCTCCAGAAATCTAGGCACAAATAAGTACAACACAGTGACTTCTAGGAAGGGGAGACTGATTCACTAAAATGAATCTGAACTTGTAATCTGCAAAATAACCATAGACAAACTGAGAGATGATTATTATTTTTACCATGGTTGCGGTTTGTTCAGTTGTTGCTACAATACACTGTGGCATGTAGAATGCAACGATTTGGATAAAAAAAAGTGTTTTTAATAATTGTATCACTATATCACTCTAGTAATTGTTAGTATCACTGAATGGATGGATGTGATAGGATGATCAATGACAGTGGTTACCAGTGTTCCTTCTATCTTTTCTCATGTTTTTTATTTTATTTATTTGTTTTATTCCTGAATAGTCAGCAAATGCAATGGAACATTTTAATTAACCATTAAACAGCTTCTTCTGTAACAGCTGGAGAGTTAAAGGTGGTCACACAATAATTTACAGAGTGATTTACACGCAGATGCTGAATATGTTACACCTCACAGCTGGACAGGATGTGGCAAACAATTTTCCATTCCAATTGGATATGAAAATATGACAATGAATTAAATAAGTTTATTTGGCAGTTTTGATTGTCAACGCAATGACAACTCAAACCCACTATCCACCCCCCACCCCCCCTCCCCAAAGACACACACATGCTCTAGTTTTTGACACATCTCAGCTGACAGTTGAATTGAAGCAGCAACAGCAAAAGCGGTAGCGGGACAGACTCCAGTGCTCTTGGGCACTGACACGTCTAATACGTTTATCGTTAATTGCAGCCTTTAGGGACATTTACTCTTGAATTAATTAATCCATGCTAGGTCTCTGTAGATATAAGATTATTCTGTGAAGAGTAATATTTCACATCATTGGCCACATTTCATATGCAATAAATTCAGCATCAATACAATGCCCAGCTTTGTATGGAGTAATACATTTTTTTATTCAATTTTTAAGGAAGTGCACTGAAAAAAAGACATCCTTAAACCTCATAAGGATGATCTCATGTTTATAAGCATAACGTGTTACAGGGCCATTGCATCGTTCAGAATTGTGATGAAATTTGTCTTGCAAGGGAAAATTCTGCCCCCCAGAAATTCCCACGCAAACCAACAACAGCTATAATAAAACCCCACGGCCCTTAGTAGACAGTCAATTATCATTTCAGCAGACAAATAGAAGTTTCTCTGAATAATTCAACTAATGAACGTGAGCCAAGTCTGACGAATAGCCGTCAAACTGGCAGCTTGTGATACTCTGCGTCTTGTGGAATCTGTTTCACTTCAAAAGACTTTCACGCCAATGCTACTTGATAATGAAAGATGAAACAATTATTGGCTCGTGACTTAGATTTAACTATGTTGAAGCATTACAAAACTTCAACTGATAGTTTCACTTGTATATTCATCAATATAGAGAACAAATATTTAAAAATGTGCTGAGAAGCTCTGGTCATATGGTTTGTGATTTAGTGTGTTTTTGTGAAGATCTGAGAGGTGGTGTCCAAATATAAAATCGTATTTTAAGGGACCTGCTTTTGTAACACAGCCTGTATAAAATGACCTCTTATTAATAACTGTAGAAATACTGATTTAGCTATGGACAAAATTTGGATCCAAACAAGTGATGCAATACATTTTAAGATCATTCACGAATGTGTGTTCATGTTTTTTTGGTACAGTTCTTAACCCTGCTAATAATAAATGCCAAGTTATGTCATGAAACTCTAGATGGCTGAGGCTGATGGGTCATTAACACAAATAGATGTTATTCACAGTGTTAAACTACTTGGTATAATGCTGCATACACAGCCAATGAGCTTGCTACTTAACATTTAAATAGCTGGTTAGCATTCACTAGAGTATTTCTCAGTACTTTCAGAGATCCTCTGAATCCCTCCATCTCCCCAGCTCCACATGTATAGATCTGCTAAGGGTTTTTATAAAGCATATGCTATTTGTGCAGCAGCAGTATGTCTTAAATATTCAGAGCTCTGTATCCATTGGTCGTAGAAAATTCCTGTACCTGCTTTTTATTGCAGTAGCAATAATCTACAATTTTAGCAATAGCCAACAGCAGCCACAACAAGGGGTCATATGATGCGATTTAAATTTTTCCTTTCTCTTTTGAAAGTTACAAGCTCTTGGTGCATAAAGAAGACCTGTAAAGAGACCTGTTGCAAAGACAAAAGCCTCAAATCAATAGAGATATTCTTTATAAATTTAAGACTTCCACGCCCTGCTAAAATGTCTTGTTTAAACACGTCCCCACATGTCTACGTCACTGTGTGGGAAGATTTGCATAACACTGACTAAAAGTTAACATGAATAAAGAAGGCGTAACTTTTATTCTCACTGTAGTATTGTTGTTGCCTGTTGTGGAGAAGCTGTGTTTCGTTGTGAAAGTGAAACTACTTTGTTTGTCCTTCGAAAAGCTTGATATTGCCTAGAGCTGATCTGTGCTGGTCAGTGAGGAAATACATAAACTTCGCGCTGTGGATCGCCAGATCAGCTTTCACCATGGACGAAGCAGAGGCCAGCCCTGGGTTGTCACATGTGTGCTTCGTTGAATCCACCGACCTTGCGATTCTCTAACCTGCCGGCTGTTCCTCACTCAGACTCGTAATGTGCAACGTATTTTATGGAGGACTGTTTCCTGAACCTGACTAGCCTACAATTGGTTTATGCTCAAAGGCTGTTCTATAAAGTGAGGCAGTTCCAACTTGCAAGGAAAGAATGGCGCTTTTGAATTACAGCCTGTAAGTAAATGTTTTATATTCAAAGAATTTGCCACTGATGATTCAAAAGTGAGATTTGAAAAATGTAGAGTAGTGCTTGTTGTTTATCGTTGCTCCGATCACAAATGCAGACATGATTTTATGTTTACGCAATGCGATACGCGACGCAATGCGCAAAAACACAGTATAAATCATTATAATCAGTAATTATGTCCCCACTGGGTGCAACAGATGCCTCATTTGTGTAACCCTATATAATAGGGTTAAAACATTTATTGTATTCTATTTTTTATCATTTGTTTGCACTTTTATTTTTTTTGATTGCTTCCATTGTCCTTATTTGTAAGTCGCTTTGGATTAAAGCGTCTGCTAAATGACTAAATGTAAATGTTTGTGCATTGTACATTTGTCCATTCATTTCTAATTCAGGAATGATGTTTTTAAAATCTTTCTGTACTGGCATGCTTCTACGTACATATGTATCACTACAAAATGTAGAGTAAAAGTTAGAAATGCACATGTGAAAAACGTGGTGTGTACAATCAAACATGTCTTGTGTTTAATGATTGGATGCCTAATAGCTTAGACCCACCTCCCAAATAGGTGAACGTATGCTATTGGTTAATGAAGAGGGCCGTGAGAGAGAGAGACGGAGGAGAAGTGAGTTGTGAGAAGTTGTTTGTTAGTGAACAATTATGAAATGTGAGGAAAAATGTGATTTAAGTTTGATTCATTTTGTTTAAAACTGATTATATTCGTTGTTGGACTTCTGAGATACAGTTAACTCACAATATGGGTTAACACTGAATTTCTCTGAGTTATACTGAGTACTTCAAGACATCACTGCCTTTAAAATGGACAGTTCATGCAGTTCACACATATTGAGGTGAGTCTTTAAACTGTTTCACACATTTGCTGCTGTTTGTGTTCTGCCATGGGATGTTTCTTTGTGGGGCATCGAAGACTGTCAAAAGCGTTTTTGAAATCCAAAAGGCGATCAAGTCTTCTGGCTATGAGGGAGAGAGTGACGGTCATCATCCAAATAGTGCAACCAGCCACCAGAAGCGTTGGGTGTCCTCCAGCGATGATGGATAATCTCTGCTTCCTAGGAGGATCATATTGTGCACATAAGGATCGTGATCGACAGGAGAACAAAGGTATTGTCTTTTTTTTGCTGGTTTGCTTACTAGATTGAAGCGGCCAGTTTAAGTTTTCAAGGCTACAATGTTCTAAGCCATGACACAGGCCTGCATCAGGGGTGTGAGTACTGTTGTGTGTGTGATTGTGTGGGCCAACTTCTATTACTTTTTAATTCTGTTGATACACTTGTTGCTTAGAGTAGATTTTCTGTAGAGTTAAGTTTGAGTTATTTGCTCATTTAAGTAATCTTTCAAAGTTGAAAATAACCAAACAATTATTGTTTCATTAGTTAAACTGTGTGCACTGCCGTAAGTGTAAAAGTTGTTGGGTGATGCATGGTTTCAGGTATATTGTAACCCAGTAATTCCTCTAATTTGAGCATCTAAGTATTTTGTTTAATTTTAATTATTATTTTAAATTACTATTTCATAAAATTACTCATCTTTATTTGTTAAATCTTCTCTTTATTTAGCTGTGGGTATGATTATATTTGGGATACATCTTATTGAAGTAGGACATAAAAGTAGATTAAGGAGGTCTTTATTCAGACAACAAACATATTAAGTCAAAATGGTAGAGTGTAGTCGGAGAGGGAGCCTTAATCCAACATCACAAGACATTTAATTTCTGAACCTGGTGCTACTCCTTACAAAATTCTACTTCAGAAAGGTAGGGGGCGCTACATAAAATGGGGGCTCATCTGGGATCACTCCTCTTTGATACGTCAAACTCCCTGAAAGACCAAGGCAAGGCAAGTTTATTTATATAGCACATTTCGTACAAAATTGTAATTCAAAGTGCTTTACATAAAAGAAAGTAAAATAAGTAACATTTATTTGTATAGCACATTTCACAGATAAAAATCACAAAGTGCTTCACAACAATAGGTAGAATACACAACACTTAAAAAATCATGCTGGAGAGAGGGATAATGTGTCTGGTGAGATGGGCTGTGTCTCTGGTGTTTCCAGTGGCTGTGATGTGTTGTCCTGGCTTCCCTGACTGTTTTCCAGAAAGTCATCCTTGGGTGGTGAATCTTGTAGCTGTTTTGATACATCACAGTCTGTCTGTGAGGAGCGCTGTGGGCAGGGCTCAGCAGGAATACTGTCCATCAGCAATGCTTGTTTTGGGTGCATGGTGTTATCAGTGCCCTTGTGGGATATGTCAACCACATGATAACTCGGACCCGGTGTGTGTGTGCTGATTGGATTGACACACTCTGCTGAAGGATGACGGAGGGAGAAGTAGATATTGTCCTTAAACACTCTAGCACCAAGTTTGTTTGGGTGGAGGCCATTCAGTTTAAACAGTTGTCTATGGCCCCAGAAAAGATTGAAGTTGTCAATGAAATTCACTCCTTTTATACTGCAAGATCTTTGTAGCCATGTGTTCAGCCCAAGCATCCGTGAAAACATATTTGCTCACATTGCTGGGACGGGTCCACTGATGAATGACTGAACTTTGAGTCTTTGAAGTGTTTCAAAGAGTTCACTGAAGTCCTTCTTAAGGAGTTCTGACTGTTCTTTCCTAATATCATTCTTTCCCATATGGATGATGATTCGATTTGCAGTTTTGTGCTTCATCAGAATATTCTTAAGTTCCTTGTTCACATCAGAGACCGTTGCTTGAGGAAGGCAGCATGTTGTTGTAGTCCTGCTACTAATGTTTCTGATAACAGAGTCACCCACTATCAGACACGCGCTTTGAGCTGAATGCCGCTGTCTGCTCGACCTTGTTAGTAGCGATGTTAGCTGCTGTCTGATCCGATCCATGTTTAATCACATTTGGGGATTCCCCACCCACATTCATAAATGCTTCAAATATTTTCTCCAGATGTATAGGGGGTGGTAGAATACCAGTATTTACAAGCATTGTCATAGTCGAATCTTGGGTAGAGGAAGCTATGGTAGCAATACGAGAAACTTGTGACAATCTGATATCTCGTGTTCCTTTGGGTCTTGCTCCCTGTTTGTGCCATCGATTAGTGTGGTGATCAGTTTTGGCTTGTTCCTCTACATTTTGTATAAACTGTTGAGATTCAGAAGATTCATGGGACTCACCGGCTGTATGCTGAGGGGGTCCATGCCTACGGTCTGCTGAGTCTGTTTTGGAAGTCCAGAAAGTAACTTTGTTTCAAGAATCACAATCCTTTGTAGAAGTTTGCAGCAGTTCATGCATTAAGTAGATCTAACGAAGGCATTTTCTCTCTCTTCTGTTTGAATGTAGGCAGTTATTATCCTGTCTCCGGAATGTAAGCTGGTGGCAGTGGGAGGCAAAGTCTTCTTTTTGTAGTATTATTCCAGTCCCAATGTTTTTAGTTTTAGCGTTTGTGCCAAAAATGTTGTTTGAGCAGTGTCCTGATCTGCTGAAGTAAAAATCTGAGAAAAATCGGAGAAAACTACAGAATTTAGAAACAGAGCAGTAAGCTAGAATGTACGAACGGTAGCAAAGCAGGAACCTCAAACAAGTTTGCATGTTCAAGTTCTCATTAACAGTGCATTCTAAGTAACAGTGGTTATGTGGATGTGTGGGAAGTCGTGGCCTAATGGTTTGAGAGTCGGACTCCCATTTGAAAGGTTGTGAGTTCGAGTCCCGGGCCAGCAGGAATTGTGGGTGGAGGGAGTGCATGTACAGTACAGTAATGGGTTAAATGCAGAGCACAAATTCTGAGTATGGGTCACCATACTTGGCTGAATGTCACGTCATTTCGTCACTTTAAATCAACACCCAAGATGGCTCTGGGAAAACACCCTAAAAAGCTGATGTAAAGATGTGGGCATTCATAAGACGTATTCTGTGATGTTGTTCAATGCACCTACAGATAAAAGTCCAAGGAAGAATTTGTGTAAGAGACACAAGTGAAGGACTTACCTCACATACTATGCTGGTGTTGTGCGAGTGCAAACAAGTTATTGATGCCACACTTACACCCTCTGAAGTGACTCCTGATAAAACAGGTGAGCCCTGGACAGTCATGGTAGTCCCTGCAAAAGAAACCTTACCTGAAACCATTATATGCACAGTGGGTGAGATCTTGGAAAAGACTGCAAAGCCCTCAGGAGACAGCAGTGCGTACCGAAGATTATGTACCTTCTCTGCCATAATGCTAACCCCCATGGGAGAAGAAAGTATGGAGAACGGGATGATGCATTGCAGTATTTGGCGGCATTTAGAGAGTACTTTAGTATCATCAGGGTCTGGGGAGGATTTGTACTTTCAAGTTTCATTTGATGCTTGAAAGTCCAGGTGTGGCTCAGTCTGAGTTCCTAAGATAGATTAATAAATCCCTTAACGAACTAGTGGAACGCGATGGATTGTCTCTCAGACTGGTGGATAAAGTTTGTGTGGAACAGCTGATCAGGTGTGGTGTGCATTCAGATATGATGTTGCTTCAATTACAGCTCTGCGAACGAAAATTATGCCCATCCTCTTTTCAAAGTCTGTTGAAGGAGATACGTGAGGAAAATTAAGCAGCCTGACACAGGATGACTGCAAAAGCCAAATCGATACAATCTCATGAGGATGAAAGAGTTATCCCCTCAGTCATTTATAAACTTAAGTTGAAGATTCAGGAGTTAAGTGCACACATATGTGGAAGTGAATTTAAAGCTGTGGCCACGTCATCCATGGTGCTTAAATCTAAACAAAAGGCATTCAAGCGGACTAAGAAAGCTTACCCGAAGTTCCTCTGGAAGAGAAAAGTGTCAGCTCATCCTTCACGAAAAGTACTGGATTCAGGAACTGCACTCTCTGCACGATGACTCAGGACATTTGGGGGTGAAGAAAATTGCCAAACTCCTGAAAGATCAATCAATCTCCTTTATTTATATAGTGCTTTAAACAAAACACATTGCGTCAAAGCACTGAACAACATTCATTTGGAAAACAGTGTGTCAATAATGCAAAATGATAGTTAAAGGCAGTTCATCATTGAATTCAGTGATGCCATCTCTGTTCAGTTAAATAGTGTCTGTGCATTTATTTGCAATCAAGTCAATGATATCGCTGTAGATGAAGTGACCCCAACTTAGCAAGCCAGAGGCGACAGCGGCAAGGAACCAAAACTCCATCGGTGACAGAATGGAGAAAAAAACCTTGGGAGAAACCAGGCTCAGTTAGGGGGCCAGTTCTTCTCTGACCAGACGAAACCAGTAGTTCAATTCCAGGCTGCAGCAAAGTCAGATTGTGCAGAAGAATCATCTGTTTCCTGTGGTCTTGTCCTGGTGGTCCTCTGAGACAAGGTCTTTACAGGGGATCTGTATCTGGGGCTCTAGTTGTCCTGGTCTCCGCTGTCTTTCTGGACAGTAGAGGTCCTTTCTAGGTGGTGATCCACCATCTGGTCTGGATACGTACTGGATCCGGGCGACTGCAGTGACCCTCTGATCTGGATACAGACTGGATCTGGTGGCCACGGTGACCTCGGAACAAGAGAGAAACAGACAAATATTGGCGTAGATGCCATTCTTCTAATGATGTAGCTAGTACATAGGGTGTTATGTGAAGTGTTTCCGGTTCCGGTTTACCTAATTAATGCAGCCTAAAAATCCTTTAACGGATTTGGATATTAAAAGCATATTAGTATGTTATGTGTATGCCAGGTTAAAGAGATGGGTCTTTAATCTAGATTTAAACTGCAAGAGTGTGTCTGCCTCGCGAACAATGTTAGGTAGGTTATTCCAGAGTTTAGGCGCCAAATAGGAAAAGGATCTGCCGCCCGCAGTTGATTTTGATATTCTAGGTATTATCAAAGTTTTTTGAGAACGCAGCGGACGTAGAGGAGTATAATGTAAAAGGAGCTCATTCAAATACTGAGGTGCTTAACCATTCAGGGCTTGATAAGTAATAAGCAATATTTTAAAATCTATATGATGTTTGAAAGGGAGCTAGTGCAGTATGGACAGGACCAGGTTCATATGGTCATACTTCCTGGTTCTAGTAAGAACTCTTGCTGCTGCATTTTGGACTAGCTGTAGTTTGTTTATTAAGCGTGCAGAACAACCACCCAATAAAGCATTACAATAGTCTAACCTTGAAGTCATAAATGCATGGATTAACATTTCTGCATTTGACATTGAGAGCATAGGCCGTAATTTAGATATATTTTTGAGATGGAAAAATGCAGTTTTACAAATGCTAGAAACGTGGCTTTCTAAGGAAAGATTGCGATCAAATAGCACACCTAGGTTCCTAACTGATGACGAAGAATTGACAGAACAGCCATCAAGTCTTAGACAGTGTTCTAGGTTATTACATGTTTTTAGGCCCTATAATTAACCCCTCTGTTTTTTCTGAATTTAGAGAAAATATAGAGCGAAATATAGAGCTGAGTATCATCAGCATAACAGTGAAAGCTAACACCATGTTTCCTGATGATATCTCCCAAGGGTAACATATAAAGCGTGAAGAGTAGCAGCCCTAGTACTGAGCCCTGAGGTACTCCTTACTGCACTTATGATCGATAATGATATCCCTTCATTCACTGCTATGATTGATGGCAGTCATATAAATACAATTTAAACAATGCTAATGCACTTCTATTAATGCCAACAAAGTTTTCTAGTCTATGCAAAAGAACGTTGTGGTCAATAGTGACGAACACAGCGCTAAGATCCAATAGCTCTAATTAGAGATGTTCCGATACCATTTTTTCCCTCCCGATAACGATTCCGATACTCGTGCTTTGGGTATCGACCGATACCGAGTACCGATACCAGTGTGTTAAAAAAAAAGGAAAAGATCATACTATGCCTGCATAACTGTGATATTATCATTGTGGTAAGGTCTGGCTCAGGTTAAACCCTTTGTAAAACATGAATGAATAGAGGAAATGCAAGCCATTTATTTTTAAATAGAACAGTATAACAGTAGTGCAACAGCAACTTAAATAAATATAGGAATAATTATTTTTTTTTAATTAAACTGCAGCCACAATATTGTAAAATAAAGGCATTTAAATGTTTAAATAGAACAGTATAAAACAGTATTGCAACAACAACTTAACTAAATAAATATAGGAATAATTATTTTTTTTAAATAAAGTGCAGCCACAATATTGTAAAATAAAAAAGGCATTTAAATAGAACAGTATAAAACAGTAGTCCAACAGCAACTTAACTAAATAAATATAGGATTTTTTTTTTTTTAATAAAGTGCAGCCACAATATTGTAAAATAAAAAAGGCATTTAAATAGAACAGTATAAAACAGTAGTCCAACAGCAACTTCAATGATTCCTTTAAAAAAAAAAACTTAAAGTGCAGCCATTATGTTATAAAAAGGCATTCAAATCTTCAAATAGTGCAGTATTTAACAATAGTGCAACACCAACCTATAAAGTAAACATAAACAAAAATACAAATCAAAAGAGTAGCAGCTACATATTAAACAAAAAATACTTTACACCAAGTAGGCTACACATTGCAGTAGCATTTAAGCAATTTAGTATTGCTCATAATTTCAAGAGCAAAGGCAGATTCTTCTTCAAGAAGATGAGCATTTCTGCCCTCTCTCCTCCTAGCCTGTTCCTTCTTGCATCAATAATGTTGGATGCTACACTGAACAGTCTCTCACTGTCAACACTGGTACAAGGAGCACAGAGAAACTTTGCAGCAGTGGCAGCCAGGGTGGGAAAACGAATTTGGTTGACTCCCCAGTACTGGAATGGGCTGTCTGAGCGTGGGACCGTTTGCTCTGTCAAATATGTCTGTATTTGATTTTGAACTTGTGTGCTAGTGCTACTTGCCCCACGTTCCTCATCATGCTCCTGCAGGATTTCCTCAAACAGGCCTTTCAAGCTGCTCTTTCTGCTGCTGCTGCTGTCTGGCTGTGCTTCCAGACGTGGGGCTTTATGGGAGTTTTCTGGCACTGTCTCTGCTCCCTCAGGTGTGGTCCTGCTCAGTAACGCTGCCTCCATCTTCTCCACCTCTTGGGTCAGAGCATCCTTGGCATTCTTGTTGCTGTCTGCTCCTGTGAAGTATCTAAAAACAATGAAAAATAATAAATAAATGTCTTAATGTGTAAAATAAACATATAAACAACCTCTATAGTAGCTTTTAGTGGTAACATATTAATGCAACAGTAATCAATAATAATGCAATATCTAGTTATCCAAAACACCGTTTCAAAATTTTGTTTATAATATAGACATTTAATAAACATATTAGACATACCTGTCTTTGAATCGTGGGTCTAAAAGAGTGGCAACTGCATACAAGGGCTCATTCTCGATGGTCTTGAATCTTTTCTGGACAGCCTCAAGAAGGGTTGTTTTCATGGTTTTTATACCCGTGTCCCCCTCGTTCTCCCGAGCAAGCAGGCGTTTCAGCACTGTGACTGAGGGAATGACTTCAGCTGCAGAAGAGGTGGAGGAGCTAATCTGTCTGATCAGTTCTTCAAATGGTGCCAGAACAATGATGATTTTCTCCAGTAAAGCCCACTGGTAAGATGTAAGGGTCACTGGCAGGTCGTGGTCAGCTCCATATGCTGAAATTGACCGCTTCTGCTCCAGTAAACTTTCGACCATATAGTAGGTACTGTTCCATCGTGTTGCTACGTCTTGGTGCAGACGTTTGGTGGGCATTTGGAGATCTTTTTGAATTTCCTCCAGGCGTGTAGTAGCCAGTGGCAAGTGTTTGAAATGACCGACTATCTTCCTACCATTCGCCAGTGCATCACTCACACTTCTCTGTGACAGTAGTCCTTCATGCACCAGCAGCTGGAGAGTGTGGGCGAAGCATCCCAAACTTGCTACATCCATCTCGTCCATGGCTTTCTTCATGTTGCTAGCGTTGTCGCGCAAAACAACATGAACGTTGGACTTGGGGATTTTCCATTTTACTAGCATCTCCTCAATTGCTTCGGCAATTGATGTGCCAGTATGTGACCCTCGGAACTCGTTCGCGTGCAGCACCGCACTTCGAGGGGTAAATGTTGACTCTCTGTCCACCCAGTGTGACGTTAAACTTAGCAAAGACATGGGGCACACGTCGGAGCTCCAAATGTCCGTGGTAAAGCTGATTGCATGCACGTCTTTCAGCATACACAAAATGTGTTCCCTAACTGTCTCGTATAATTTGGGTAGCGCAGTTTCAGAGATATATTTACGACCTGGCAAACAGTACCTTGGCTCCAAATGCTCCATTAAGCGGCGAAATCCAACATTTTCGACGACAGACAGGGGTTGGTCATCCAGGACAATAAACTCCACAATTTTGTCGGTTATCTTTGTTGCTTTTTGGCTGTCTTTGGTGAATTTATCTCGTCGCTGGAAGGCAGTTTCCAGAGTTTGCTGCTGCAGTTCGTCCTTTTTTTTACCCTTAGCTTTGGTGAATTCGTCATGCTCTTTAGTGTGACGTGTCTTCAAATGTTTGATTAAGTTGCTGGTGTTGAAATTTGCAACATTCGTGCCACCCCTCGAAATTCCTTCTTTGCATATGTTGCATTTCGCCGTCTTACTGGTGGGAAAATCCACTGTAAAGTACTGCCAAACTGCCGACATGATGCGTTAACGTTAGCTCTATGGTTAGCTCCTTTTAAGGGAGGAGTCAGGTGGTCAGTTCTTCTTCGCCCCTCGAAAACAACAGTAGCTGCCGATGGCAACACAGCGCAACTGTTTTAAGAGCGGCGAAGAAAAACTGTAAGCTAACGGAGCTAATCAGTAAATAGATTCCTATTTCTAATAAATTATATGGTATCGGATCGGTGCCTGGACTCCAGTACTCGCGGATTCCGATGCCAGCATATTCGGCAGTATCGGAGGCATTTCCGATACTGGTATCGGAATCGGAACAACTCTAGCTCTAATATACAGATACAACCACGATCAGATTATAAGAGCAGGTCATTTGTAACTCAGCAGTCTCAGTACTATGATATGTTTTAAATCCTGACTGGAAATCCTCACAGATATAATATTTCTCCAAGAAGGAATATAATTGTGAGGATACTACCTTTTCTAGTATCTTGGACGGAAAAGGGAGATTCGAGATTGGTCTGTAATTAACTAGTTCTTTGGGGTCAAGT
Source organism: Carassius auratus (assembly GCF_003368295.1). Lineage (NCBI taxonomy): Eukaryota > Metazoa > Chordata > Actinopteri > Cypriniformes > Cyprinidae > Carassius > Carassius auratus. Next base: position 626,724 of record NW_020523372.1, read on the forward strand.
TGTGTTTTTTTTATGAGAGGCTTAATAACAGCCAGTTAATAATAGTCAGAAGAGAATCCGTGACTTCTGGAAGCACCTCTTTTAGGAGTCTGTTAACTGTGTTTTTCCAACCTTCTACCCATGAAAGTGCACTGGAACAGCAGTCAAATCCATGACTTCCCACCTGTGAACTCATACTAGATCGATGTAGTCCTAATTCCGATATCTGACGTCACATAGGCCGATAAAAAAACAATGGCAGACCGTACGGATTATGTTGCCTATGGATGCAGTGTTTATGCAAGTGGTACACGTTGAAAAAACAGGCCAATATAATGTTGCAATAAAATTAATAATCTAGCTACAATTCCTTGTGCTCAGGAGGGTCTGGCCACAGAAGTCATGTGTCATGGTTTGAAGTCGTGACTTACGGGCTCAAAAACCTGGCTGGAACGCAGCATTAGATGGAATAGGGTTTAACATACATGTTGTTGGTTTAGATGATTTAACCAGTTTATACAGTTCAGCAGATTTTTCCCTCAGGCAATCTATAGCACGCTATCTGATGCAATACTGTAGCTGATGTCTGCATGGTTACAATTTTATCTCTAATAGTATTAATCTTATAATATAAGTCATTGCTGCTGTTCTGTTAGAAAATGTCAACACAGCATTGTTGATGCCTTATTTTTCATTAATTTAGCTACTGTATAAGTACTTGAATATAAATACATTGAATAAAAACCTGGGGTTATGTTTGTTTCCTTCTAAAAGAGACGAAAAATAATCAGATCTAGGCATTTTTAATGCTTTTCTGTAGGGCAGGTTACTTTCCTGCCAAACAATATGAAATATCTCTAGTTTTGTTTTCTTCCAGCTGTGCTCCATTTACTATTTTCCTTAATCTTCCTTAAGCATAAAGGAGCAACTGTATTTAACATGCTAGAAAAGAGAGAGTCTATAGTTTCTGTTACATCAAGTTGTTGTGAGGTTTTGGATATACTAAGGAATTGGGATACATCAGGAAGGTCACTTACAAAGCAGTCTTTTGTGGTAGAAGTGATGGTTCTACCATACTTGAAACAAGAAGTAGAATTTACAGTTTTTGCCGTATAAAGTTTGCACAACACTAAATAATGATCTGAGATATCATCGCTTAGCTGCATAATTTCAACACTATCAACATCAATTCCATGTGACATTATTAAATCTAGAGTATGATTTCGACAATGAGTAGGTCCTGAGACATGTTGTCTAACCCCAATAGAATTCAGAATGTCTATGAATGATGATCCCAATGCATCTTTTTCATTATCAACATGGATATTAATATCACCTACAATTAAAACTTTATCTGCAGCCAGCACTAACTTGGACTTTAATAAAGTCTGTATGGTGCCCTGATGACCTGTACACAGTATACAGTTGTGACGATTTGTGCACCCAGAGAGACACAGGAGAGAGAGATCCAAAAGCAGGTATGCTTTATTGAGGGATGATCTAAAACCGAGGTCAAAAAGACCAAGGTCAAAACCAACAATCAGTCCAGAACAAAAACAAACAATGGAAAGGAAAGGGAACGGAACGGGAACTCGGAGGACGAGAAGACTAAATAACACGAAAGGTAAGGACTCCATACAAACAACAGGGAAAGACTGGTATTTATAAGGAGGCTAATGACAATAGATTGCCTGCACCTGGTGCAATTAGCTGGCGTGCAATTACTGTGAAGACAGGACCAGACTAGATGAATTCTAGCGCCTATGGTGAATTGCCTAAGGGGAAGTGAGCCCACTTGTGGACACCCAGGGAAACCCCCTCCTCCACGGAGCAGCTGCCAGATCCCAGGGCGGAGCAGAAGACCACCACAACCATGTGGTCAGGGCGGAAGCCCTCCAGGGTGGAGCAGAAGACCACCACAACTGTGTGGTCAGGACAGATGGCCCCCAGGGCGGAACAGAAGACCACCACAATCATGTGGTCAAGGCAGAAGCCCCCCAGGGTGGAGCAGAAGACCACCACAACTGTGTGGTTGGAACGGGTGCCCCCCAGGGTGGATCAGAAGACCACCACATCCATGCGGCCGGGCCAAAGGGAGGACAAGTCTGGTTGGGCAAGTCTGAAACATAAAACATGAACATGTTAGGGGTAGCCTCCGTGGCCACAACAGGAACAGTCGGGTGCTCAGAGGGTTCGACTTAGACATGATGAGTCTCTGGAAGTTCCACAGAGGTGAGGAGAGACTCTGGTAGTTCATCAGAGCCGTGGAGAGGCTCGAGTAGTTCCACAGAGAAGTGACGAAACTCTGGTAATCCCATGGTGTTTATACTGGATTCCAGAAGATCGGTGCTGACTTGACTCTGCTCATGAAGATTATTGGTGACTTTCATTTGTTCATGAAGATCACCAGTGACTTGACTCTGTCCTTGAAGATCACCAGTGATTTGGACTCTGTCCTTGAAGATCACCAGTGATTTGTACTCTGTCCTTGAAGATCACCAGTGACTTGAATCTGTCCTTGAAAGGTCAATGGTGACTAGCCTTGACTCTGGAAAGTCCATGGTAACTAGCCCTGACGTTGGGAGGTTATTTGTGATTAGTCCTGATTCTGGAAGGTCAACGGTGACTAACCCTGACTCTGTGACGATTCGTGCACCCAGAGAGACACAGGAGAGAGAGAGATCCAAAAGCAGGTGTGCTTTATTGAGGGATAATCCAAAATCAAGGTCAAACAATCCAAGGTCAAAAACAACAATCAGTCCAGAACAAAAATGAACAAAGGAAAGGAAAGGAAAGGGAAAGGAACGGAATGGGAACTCAGAGGACGAGAAGGCAGGGATGAATCTCGGGGAACGAGAAGGTTGAATAACACGAAAAGGTAAGGACTCCTGGTGCAATTAACTGGAGTGCAATTACTGTGAAGGTAAGGACTCCTGGTGCAATTAACTGGAGTGCAATTACTGTGAAGACAGGACCAGACTAGAGAAATTCTAGTGCCTATGGTGAAGTGCCTAAGGGGAAGTGATCCCACTAGTGGACACCCAGGGAAACAGAAACTAGACAGCGTGACACCAGTACAGACATCACAGAGGATTTATTATTTACAATGTTATATGAAGCACCGTTTCTTCAAACGAGTTATACTTGAAGCCCGCCCTCTGAGAAATACTGAAATACTGTTATAAATTGAAACAACACCTCCCCCATTACCTTTTGGACGTGGCTCATGTTTATAACAATAATTTTGGTGGGTAAACTCATTTTAAATTATGTAATCATCAGGTTTTAGCCAAGTTTCTGTCAAGCAGAGCACATCGAGGTTATGATCAATGATCATATCATTTACAAAAAGTGGAGGAGGGGACAAGAACATATTACAGTGTCTGACATCGTGCTTGCAAGTTCACACACCTCTTTAATGTTATTATTAGGGATCTCCGACTTGCGAAGTCAAACATCATTAGCTCCGCGGTGAATAACAATTTTAATGTATTTACGTTTAGCATTAGCTAGCACTTTTAAATTTGACAAAATGTCAGGTGCTATGGCTCCTGGTAAACATTTGATTATAGTGGCTGGTGTCTCTATTTTCACATTCTGTAAAATAGAATCACCAATAACTAGAGCACTTTGATCAGATTTTTCAGTGGGTGTGTCACTGAGTGGGGAGAACCGATTTAATGTTTTGATCAGAATGGAAGAGTGATGTTTTGACCCATGACACAGTCACCCAGTTGCCGTGCTGCACAGGTGCCAAAAAGCTCTTACTGTGGCCAAGACCCTCTGTGACAAGTTCTTCATGGTTTGCCCTCTCATATTCCTTCAGATCAGGTGCAAGATTTCAAGAGTGGCATCTTAAGGAGGTGCTGAAGATCCACAAGGGAACATCCGAAAAGTTTAACAGAACCCTCCTTACCATGCTTGGAACACTGAATCCTGTGGAGAAAAGCCAATGGCGTCAACACATCAATCGCTTTGTACACACATACAGCTAAGAATGAAGCAACTTGGTACTCACTGTATTATCTTTTCACAAGAGAGCCTCGCTTGCAAGTGGATGTAATCTTTGAAACTTTCCCAGATGGAAAGGGAGCCAAGTACCATCAACAGTATGTGGAAAGGATGGAATCGGAGTTTGAAAGAGCCTATCAGCTAACAAAGGAAACCACCCAGAAGACTCAGCAGAGAAACAAGCGGATGTATGACAGAAAACTGAAACGCCAGACTTTGGCTGTCAAAGACCCACTTCTATTACGGTTTAATTCTGCTGACACACTTGCTGCTTAGATAAGACTTGTTGCTGCTCCTTAGAAAAAGGTCCAAATTTATATTCATAATTTTTATTTCCTGTCCCAGCAAAAAAAAAAAAAAAAAAAAAAATATATATATATATATATATCTTGGAGTCTATGTGGTTTAACCTGGTCAGCTTCGATTACTCTCCATAAAGCTTTAGATAGGGAATCAACCCAAATATGAAGAGCCTTACGTTGAAATGACAATAATATATTTTCAATAATATAATTGAAAATTTGGCAAAGCCAATCCTCCTGAATGTATAGGATGATGCAGTGTGACAAATGTTATTCTGGGTCGTTTACCATTCAAGAAAAACTGGAAAATTATGTAAAGTAAAGTAACCTGGACAAGGGGAAAGTGGCAGCATAGAAAAACTGAAAATTAAGTCAAGGTAACAAATTAATTTTGACGGTGGAGATTTTGCCTTGGAAAGAGACTTTAAGATTATTCCATCTTTAAGTATCACTTTTGATTTTGACTAAAATGTTATTTAAATTGTCTTTATATATGGTAATACCAAAGTAAATTAAATAGTGCATGAATACAGCATTAAAATCACCACCCATGATTAAATGACAATCAATCTCTATATATGTAATATGTTTGAAATATTTGTGAAAAATGTACTGTCTGCCTCCTTCAGGCAGTAAATGGAGACCAGTTCTAACCTGTCATTATGTATTTTACAGCATATAAAAACAAATCTACCTTCATCATCATTCCGATATGTTCGATGGTTAGACTTAACCTCCTATCGACTAAGAGAAGCACACCCTTAGTTTTATTTATAGCTTTACAACTATAGGACAGAAAGAGCTAAATAAACTTATCACTGCATCTAACCCAACAACATGTTTATTAGATCCTATACCCACTAAATTACTGAAAGAGTTGTTACCTGTAGCAGATTAACCACTTCTAAGTATTATTAACTCATTGTTTTCTGTATGAAGAATTTCAGTCAGGTTTCAGGCCCCACCATACTGTAGCACAGAAACTTCACTTGTTAAAATTACGAATTACTTGCTTCTTGCGTCAGACCAAGGCTGCATCTCATTGCTAGTTTTACTTGATCTTAGTGCCACATTCAACACCATAGATCATGACAAACTCATAAATCGATTACAAAACTATATAGGTATTCAAGAGCAGGCTCTAAGATGATTTAGATCCTACCTGTTCAATCACTACAACTTTATTTAAATGGGGATTCATCTTATCACCAGTAAAATATGGAGTGCCACAAGGATCTGTCCTAGGTCCTCTGCTATTTTCAATATACATGTTGCCCCTTGGTAATATTATTTGAAAATACAGGATTAGTTACCACTGTTATGCTGATGATACTCAACTATATATCTCAAAGAGACCAGATGAAACTTCCAAATTATCTAAGTTAACAGAGTGTGTTAAAATGTAAAAGACTTGATGAACAATCATTTCCTCCTTTTAAATTCAGATAAGAACGGTATTATTTGACCAAAAAGATGGATGTACTGTTACTTCATCTACAGTCAAAAAAAATCTGGGTGTTATATTAGACAGCAATTTGTATTTCCATGTTGCAAAAACAGCATTTTTCCATCTTGGAAACATTGCCAAGCTATGAAACATATACAGAAAAGCTAGCTCCTGTATTCATGACCTCGAGACTGCACTATTATAATGCACTTCTAGGGGGTTGTCCTGCATCTTCAATAAACAAGCTACAGATAATCCTAAATGCAGCAGTTAGGGTTCTTACCAGGGCAAGCAAATATGATCATATTATCACAATTTTACAGTCTCTGCACTGGCTACCTATAAAGTTCTGTATCAGTTACAAAATAGTATTACTTGCCTATAAAGGCTGATTTATACTTCTACATCAGTCATACACTGTAGCCTATGTGTAGACGCACTCCCTTAACCTGTAGCCTGACGTGCACCTCTCTAAAAATCTAACATTGCGTCAATTTATGTAAATTGGAATATATTTTAATGTTACTCCTTCTTATATAAAATAAAACAAAGCAAAGAGCAAGTGTCTTATCATTTATTATAATAGCATTATACATCAGTAGTTGTCCCTGAAAAACAATGTTGATCTGCCGTGGTATAAGTCAGGGGTGGACTGGGATCAAAATGTGGCCCTGGACTTTCTGGCCCACAGCAGCCCACCACATTATAAAGCATCAGCCCCTGTTTTGATGTCAATTATTAATTTAATGTTTAATTAAACAGTTTGGGGATTTTAACCAATAGGGCAACTGATCCTCCATTGAAGAAAAAAAAAAAAAAACTGCATGAAGCAGCTGTACATTTAGCTACTCCGAATGAGTGATACAGGCTCATCACCACACATTCTCTTAGAACTCACACTTTACTTTCAGCTACAACATCCATACGAATCATGCATAAAATAGACATTTATAAACTCAAACGATAGCTTTATGTGCTTTACAGATGAACTTGAAGTCTTTATTAATTTGAGATGTTCAATAAAAGATCTTTGGCTTGGTAAAAGTTCATGCTCCGATTTGTGAACAGATGATTCTTTTGAGTCAATCTTTTAAAATAATCGTTTATTTTGTTGAATGAAATCATTGTGGAAACCAGTGGTTCACAAACTGGATAGATCTGAGGTGCAGGGCTCATAAAAACGCAAGCCCGACGTCCCAGGGCTATTGTGTTTTCCAGTCAGGCTACAAAATATATCCCCACCCTGCCCGACGGGCTGTCTTTAATGATGTCAAATTCCTAACTTGATTTGCGTTGTTCACTGGATTGAAGGGGTGAAACGGATCGTAGTTGATCGTTTGCACTTGTTTCTATATCTTGCAGATTCAAGCATTTTAAACAATTTGTGTGCATTTGGAGCTTGCGCGCACTTATTCAAAGCATGCAGAGAGCAGCGTTTCAGACAATGCGCGCACACAGAATTCATCTTTTGCGTATCCTAGCTTCTGAATTAACACCTAGAGACAAAATTATTTCAAAATAATTGTCTCTGCAAGTATTCTTGTAAACACAGTCGGTTATGTTTTAAGTGAATGTATAGAGTGGCTTACTGCTCCAGAGAAATTCACCGTACCAGATAAATCGCTCTCTCTGTAAATTAGACTACGTGAAAGGGGGCGTGTTTCAAGATACGCAATGGAGTAGACCAAACTAAACAGGGAGGGAGGGCAAAACACTCACATGCAAACAAAACACACTCCTTATCGGCCGCACGATCGACTCACTCATCCATTTCCGTAGAAAAGAAATGTAATATTATGATTTCCGTCATTTCAAAAATATGTATATATTTTGGTGGGCCGGACCACATTGGCCAGCGGCCCACCGGGAAAAGTCCCGGTGCTCCAGATGGCCAGTCTGCCCCTGGTATAAGTCCTTGTGGAGATGGAAAGAATGCCATATTCTCCTTTTGTAGTTTTAAATAAAGATTTAATGATTTGATTAAGTTTGGCGCCATCATGGCTACAATACTTCTCAGATGAGCCACCTCTTCTTTCACTTTTGTCATAGTATTGCAGGTTACACCAGCAACTCGCCCTGGGACACTGCAGACTAGCGGTTTATGTGTACTGCATGCCAAAATGGACAACAACACAAGAAGTAAATGAAAAGTGATGCATAGCCTATGGCTGTTAATTTTCTGTAAAGTTGATTTGCATCGTAAAAAGTGCTTTACAAAAAAAAAAAAGAAACAAAACATACAAAAATACAAATTTAACAGGCTTTCAGCTGTTTAGAGCGGATCGTGACACAGAATCAACGGGGAAATCGCGCGGCGGCGGGACATGCTTTTACATCAATGAGCGGTGGTGTAGAGATGTAACTGTGTTAAAGAAGATGTGCTGTCCTGATCTAGAAATGCAGTTTGTCAACTGCAAGCCGTTCTATTCGCCGCGGGAGTTTCACTCGTTCATTCTGGTTAGTGTTTACATCCATCCGCAAGCGCACGTGAGCTCAGCTTTACAGAAACTTGCTGATCAGATCACAGAGACAGAACAACAACACCCGGACTCTGTTTTAATCATTCTGGGGGACTTTAATAAAGCCAATCTCTCCCGTGAACTGCCAAAATACAGACAGCATGTTACATGTCCCACCAGAGACAGTAATATATTGGATCACTGCTACACTACAATAAAGGACGCATATCACTCTGTTCCACGAGCAGCTTTGGGAAATTCTGATCACTGTCTGATTCATCTTATACCATCCTACAAACAGAAACTTAAATCTGCTAAACCTGTGGTAAGGACTGTGAAGAGATGGACCAGCGAAACGGAGCAGGATTTACAATCTTGTTTTGACCTCACTGATTGGAGTGTTTTTGAAGCTGCTACCACCGATCTGGACGAACTCACAGAGACTGTAACATCCTATATTAGTTTCTGTGAGGATGTTTGCATTCCTACCAGGACTTATTTAACATTCAACAACGATAAGCCATGGTTTACAGTAAAACTCAGACATCTTCGTCAGGCCAAAGAGGATGCCTACAGAAATGGGGACAGGGTCTTGTACAATCAGGCCAGGAACACCCTGAACAAAGAGATCAGAGCGGCTAAAAAGAACTACGCTAAAAAGTTGGAAGACCAGTTTTCTTCCAACGACTCAACTTCAGTTTGGAGAGGACTGAGGGCCATCACAAACTACAAGACACCATCCCCTTGCACTGAGGCTAATCAACGGCTTGCTAACGACCTGAATGAGTTTTATTGCAGATTTGAAACCCCCAACACCTATTCTGACCATCTCCCTGCACAACCATTAACACCTCCTGCAATCCCCCGTTCCACACCTACTGCTCTTCAAATCTGTGAAGATGATGTGCGCCAGGTCTTCAAGAAGAACAAAAGAAGAAAAGCACCAGGCCCAGATGGTGTTACACCAGCCTGTCTGAAAATCTGTGCTGACCAGCTGGCCCCCATCTTTTCACAGATCTTCAACAGATCCCTGGAGTTGTGTGAAGTACCTTCCTGCTTCAAACGCTCCACCATCATCCCCATCCCAAAGAAACCCAAGATAACAGGACTTAACGACTACAGACCTGTGGCTCTAACGTCTGTCGTCATGAAGTCGTTTGAAAAACTGGTTCTGGGTTATCTGAAGGACATCACTGGACCCTTACTGGACCCCCTGCAGTTTGCTTACCGAGCAAACAGGTCCGTGGATGATGCAATCAACATAGGATTGCACTTCATCCTGCAACATCTGGACAAAACAGGGACTTATGTGAGGATCCTGTTTGTGGACTTTAGTTCGGCTTTCAACACCATCATCCCAACAACCCTCCAGACCAAACTGACCCAGCTCTCTGTTCCTAGCTCTATCTGTCAGTGGATCACCAGCTTTCTGACAGATAGGCAACAGTTAGTGAGACTGGGGAAATTCACATCAAACAGCTGCTCCACCAACACTGGTGCCCCTCAGGGATGTGTTCTCTCCCCTCTGCTCTTCTCCCTGTACACCAACGACTGCACCTCTAAAGACCCCTCTGTCAAGCTCCTGAAGTTTGCAGATGACACTACAGTCATCGGCCTCATTCAGGACGGTGATGAGTCTGCTTACAGACAAGAGGTTGAGCAGCTGGCTGTCTGGTGCAGACTTAACAACCTGGAGCTGAACACGCTCAAAACAGTGGAGATGATCGTGGACTTCAGGAGAAACCCCCCTGCACTTTCCCCACTCACCATCATGAACAGCCCTGTGACTGCAGTGGAGTCATTCAGATTCCTGGGAACCACCATCTCTCAGGACCTGAAGTGGGACAATCACATTGACTCCATTGTAAAAAAGGCCCAACAAAGGTTGTACTTCCTTCGCCAGCTGAGGAAGTTTAACTTGCCACAGGAGCTGCTGAAACAGTTCTACTCAGCCGTCATTGAGTCTGTACTGTGTACTTCTATAACTGTCTGGTTTGGCTCAGCAACAAAATCGGACATCAGAAGACTACAGAGAACTGTTCGGACTGCTGAAAGGATTATTGGTGCTCCCCTGCCCACCCTTCAAGAACTGTATACATCCAGAGTGAGGAAAAGGGCTCATAAAATCACTCTGGATCCCTCACATCCAAGTCACCCCATTTTTGAACTTTTGCCATCTGGCCGGCGTCTCAGAGCCGCAAATACCAGAACAGCAAGGCACAAAAACAGTTTCTTCCCCCAGGCAATCTACCTCATGATCAGTTAAATGTTCCCCACTTATGCTTATGCAAACAAAAGTGCAACATCCTTATATTTATTTGTTACCCCTCCATCCTAGTACATCCCTGCATCTTTTTCAATCCTATTCCATTATCATTCATAGCACAATTGTTTATACACTTATTTATTTGACTACCTTTTTTTTTTTGTCTGTGTGTTGGTGTCTCTGTGTACTGGAAGCTTATGTCACTAAAACAAATTCCTTGTATGCGCAAACATACTTGGCAATAAAGCTCTTTCTGATTCTGATTCTGATTCTGATTAAATGGTACTCTTTTATCAGGGCACTGAGGAAATCAATTTATGGTGCAAGTATTCTAATATCTGGGTCTGCTTAATAGGAGTATTTAGGACATTCACATTCAATTATAAGATATTCAGAACCTGCGTTGTGTGCTCGCAATGTCAAAATTATTTCTACTTGAAGAAAAACTGAAGTAATGCCTTACTACCAGTGACATACGTAAGCATCCTAGATACCAATCCATCTAGATTAGAGCTTAGATCGGGCCCAACAAATCAAGCCCGACCCTACACGAGCACGTTGTGTCCGAGCCCGGCCCGACACGTTCACTGTTATTATGAGCATGAGCCCGATTTTTATATATATATATATATATATATATATATATATATATATATATATATATATATATATATATATATATATATAATTTAATGTACGAGACAAAGCCAACACATATGTTGTCACTCCCCACGACTTTCCATACCTCCGATTTTCCTCCAAACTTGCTCAAAGTTAATTCTCCTGTTTTATTTTTTTTTCTTTGCTTCTTCAAGCTCCATGTTGCACTTAGGCTACTGAATAGTAGAGCATGCACAGCAGGTGTGATGCGTCACACATGCGAGACTGCGATTGGACGAGATGCTGCGCATGACATGTGACTTGCTTTATAAAGGGCCCGACTCGGCCCGAGGATGGCCGCGGGTCGAGTCGGGTCGAGCTCGGGCTCGGGCAGAGAATCTAAGGTCTAATCTAGATTCATAATCCATTGTGATGAGTCAGCTGCCTCCTCCCTGATTTTCATCGGCATCCCGTCCTAAATTGCCGCCCTTCACCAGGCACCCGACAGGAGTGGGTGTGTGAGAGAGGAGGGGCGCTGGATGAGTAAGGGCTGACGGCGTGTGATGGGGCACACCTTAAGGAAATGGAGCCTCATCACAGCCGCTGTTGAAAATAGACCTAGGTCTCTGCAGTGCAAAAGTGGGCGTTTTTCACCTTGTGGGTGTTTTCAAACTGCTGGGTGTTTCTAAATCATGCAGTCTAAATTATCTCTTACCCAACCCCACCCCTAAACCTAACATCACTATGAAGTCAACCAATCAGGTATCATGGTGTAAAAAAACACCCTGATCTGGTAATTCCCATTACTTGCGCCTCACCTCGTGAGACCGGTCTCTTCCCCTTGCATAAACACTGGTGTCCTCGTGGGTCCAAGAAGGGTGCGTTGAGGGATTCCCGCGCCACTAGATACGTGAGCCGCCGGAATCACAGTCCAGACGAGAACCGCACCCCTTTACAGAGTCTTCAGTCCAGGATGCCCGGCCGTCCATCCCCTGCAAGCGCTGTGGCCAATGAGAAGGATGCGGCTGCTAGAAGTTGCCGCCCCTTGTGCCCTGGACCTAAGAGGGGAGCGCGTGCGGCCGCTGGACTCCACCCCTTACCTGGAACCTTCCTCCTTAAACACTGCCTGACACACATGAACCCTGCAGCACGACAAGGACACCAGGTTCCCTGTTTGGTTTGGACACTCTCCCCCTTTGGCCACTTTTATCCCTTTTTTGTTTTATTTTCTGTTATTAAAAGCCTCTCCGAGGCCTGACGCCAAGCCCACTGTGTCTGTCATTTGCTCCTCCCACCACATAATTCAAAAGAGAAGTCCAATAAATAAAAGTATTGACATCTGCTAGAGGGCATAAAAAAAAGAAAAAAAAAAGGAACAACTATGTACAAAATCCAAAGCAGACCGCACATTAACGAGAGTATAGGTCTACATAAACCAAAGAAACATATGTTGATGCGTGACCAGTCCAGTCCACTTCAAAGCAAGTCATGTCCCCTCCAAAAATGGCCCACTTTTAGAGCTTTTTCAATCTGAGCACGCTTACACTAGCCTGAAAAATTTTAATAATTAATACAAATAAAATTATTATTTATTAGTCAGTGGATGAACCGTGGCAAGATTCCAAAAATAAGATAACAAGCGTCCATGGCAACCTTGTTATTATCCTGTTCAGGGCAGTTAGGATAACCACATACCTCATCTCGTTGAGCTGAAAGGATGGAGATGGTAGCTGTTGTCTTCTGTGACAGTGAAGTAACAAAATACTCCACCTTTTGAGGAGAGTTGAACATCATCTGCTAACCTTTGTGCTGTAGTTTAATTACCTCCGTACAGGTGAAGAAGGGCTGGAGACCGAATGCTATCATCTTCTTCAAGACTGAATTAAAGGTCTTTCTCTTGGTAGTGGTGGCTGAAATAGTCAGGAAAGAATTGTAGCGTGACATTGTCCTGCGTATATTTGACCGGATATGCCTGCCGAGCACCCTTCAGGATCACAGACCTGTCATGGCATCTTAGAAAATGGAAGATGAGAGCATGCGGCCGATCTAAATTTTTCCTTCCGCTATACACGCGGTGTGCCCGATCAGTCTTGCTGTCACACCCTTTCAATGAAGGAATCTAGCTGGAAAGATTAGCTCTGAGGAAGCCAGTTGCACCGAACCCCCTGGTCCCCTCTGGGAACCCCACCAGTCGTACATTATTTCTCCTGCTCCCGTATTCAATATCCGTCATGAGTTGTTCCAGCTGATTTCTTAAGTTTCTGACTGTCCTCATATCTTCACATGCAGCTGCTTGAACGGAATCAACCCATTCCTGTGTCTGCTTTGCTGTGTTGGCTAGATTTACAACTTCTGCTTTTAGCTCTTTTACAGAATTGTCGGTCTTTTGTATATCAAAATGAAGATCACCGAGTGCTGGCATCAGTACAGAGTCTATTGCTTCTCTTACAGTTGAAGCCACAACTGAATCGAATGTACTTTGTTGCTTTTAGAGTGCTAGCTTGATACCGTTAACTAAAGCAGCGTTGAGATCCTCTCTGGAGAATATTTTCTTTATTGGTGGTTGTTCAATCTCTCTTTTCCGAACATCATTGACTGCTGGGGTACTGGGGTAGAGTGAGCAGAGTGAAGGACAATGTGTGCATTGCTGCTGAAGGGTCATGTGATCTCTCCGCAGATGGACTATTCTGATGATTTTTTCTGGACCTTCACAGTATAATTTACTTGGCAGTGAATGGGACAGTCACAAGCCTCTGTTTTCATCCAAAATATTTTAAATTATGTTCCGACGATGAACTAAACTTGGAACGACATGGTGGTAAGTGAATAATGACAGAATTTTCTTTTTGGGGTGGAGTATCCCTTTAACATTTTCAGTGGAATTCTTCTTCACAATTGACTGATCTAAATGTTTTGATTTGCCATTCATGTACTCATCAGACACACCTGTGCTGATCAATGCTGCAAAAAAAAAAAAAAAAAAAAAAGGCAATAAAACAAACAAAAGCAAATATTTAGTGTAACTCAAGCAGATCAATCAACACATTTTGCTGATTTCACTTTATCTGTGATGGTCATAACTAATTCAGTTTTAACTTTATTTTTTATTTTATTACATTTTTTGTCCATAAAGAGGCCAGAATAGCAAGAAGAGTTGGCCAGTATAAAATCACCTTAATGGCACCCCCATCCAAAAAACAAACAAAACAAACAAGAACATCTCAGCATCCACATTCCTACATTTACACTTACGATACTGTAGCATTGCGGCAGCAAGTTTTACACGGACAGGAACCGCTCTCTTATAAATCCGAAAATGTAAAAATCAAGTTATTTTTGGTGCCGCTATAGTGACACAGAAATGACACACTTCACCTTTAAGCGACTAAATCCATGAAAGCAGACCAGCGGTGGCATATAAAGTCATTTTTAAGTAAAATGCAGCGACAACCACCATGAGAGCAACGAGAAAGGAGAAATCTTAAATTGCAGGTTCTGTCCATCAGCTGTTGTGTTGTAAACTCAGAGGAAGGGCAGAAGAGGCCCCGCTCGTGCGGCTCCTACCTGGGCTGCTAATTTCAGCTGATAGCTGACAGCATGTCACTCCGGTCCATATCCAGCACACACCTGTGCTCCACACCTGCTATAACTATTGACGGGGTGCTATTGCTGTGCCTTAGTGTGGCCCTGGTGAATAAAGCTGACTATTAGTGAGAAAAAAGTTTAAACAATACATAAACTCCCTTTGTGAAAAATACAGAGAGTGTAAGGGTTAAGAACGGACACGGAGAGGATGGTAAGAGACGATCTCACCCCAGCGCACAGTCATGCTCCACAAACCTGAAATCAGCGGCTATGTCTGTCCTTTAAACCAGCGGCACGCCAAACATTGCTATCAGCTTTTCTACCACTACTGTCAATCACTGTCATTCTGGATCAACAATGCAGAACTTCTCCTTACCTCCAACCTTTCCCTTGGCAGAATTCCTCTCAAACTCTCTCCACATTTATTTATTTCTTTAATAGCAGACGCAGATCGATACTATTCTTTTCTGTAGCTACATCAGGTTCCTATAACAGAAAGAGTTGCTTGCCAGAGAAAGAGACTGAGTGAAACATGTAAGAGAGTAGAGTATTGAGAAAGAGATGCCAGTGAAAGACAAACGAGACAACAATCCTTTACACAACTTGGTACTCATCATATGAACATAATTCGACTAGAGAATGCTGCTAGTGGTCTCATAGATAAGTTGTGTAAAAATGAATGTTTCTCAGAAAGTATAAGGTTTTGAGTTAAAAAATCCTACTGGTTGCAAACTAGTTCGAAGACCTCTTAAATTAGGAAAAATGATTTCCTCCAACCTCAATAAAAACACACAAACATATATTTAAGCAAGGGTCAATTATTAAATGAAGGTGTATTTTAACTGAAGGGTTGAATTTAATACAAGGCTATTTTCTAATCAATATCAGTTTGGTTCATGAATTAAAAATGTTATTTGCTGGCTAGAATACTGGTTTAACAGTTTTCTGTTACCTCTTACATTTGTGCCTTTTCAAAAAAAAAAAAATAATGATAATAAAAAAATATATATATCATATTTGTTTTATTGTTGTATTACTAATGTAATAAGCTGCTCAGAGGCTTCCAATTGTGACAACTTGTGACTGAATGGATGTTCAGTAACCGTTTCTCTTTTCTTTCTTTTTTTTGTGCAACAACGGGGGATTTTGGACCATCTTTAAGTGTTTTTAACTTCTATCTGCTAACATTTAAATCGATCATTTATGTACATGTTTTTAAGTTACTTCTATTGAAAATGATCCTGAATGTACCTGTAATTACAATGTTGACCCCACAACTACACCTTAACCAACCCTTAAACCCTTATTTAACATCCTTAATTCCTTAAAAACTGTTCATTTTCTTCAGTCAATCCAAATGTCACATGTAGTCACATGTATATGTTAATATTGGCAGTAGAATGTCATCATCCAAACAGAATTTTGAGCTATTCATTTTCAAAAACAATTTGAACAATTGCTGCAACAGAGAAAACATTAAACAGAATGGATTAACAGAAGCCATGGAAAATATAAGAATCAAATATGCATCATATATGTGTAATACAACAAATAACTGATGCAGGGCTGGTTGCAAACAGCATATGTAAACTACATGAATACAAATGCAGTACATTACAAGGTACTGCAATAAAACATTTTATGCGCATTAGTGACTTGGACTAAACTTTCTTGATGTTGATCAAAGATTGGGCTTAAAAGTGTTTACATCAACTGCATGTTCAAACTTCACCCTGCCAGACACAGTAATGAGAGGCGTCACAGATCATAAGTGATGCCCTAGTTATTATTATGACTGCCAGTCATGGTTATGATCATTAAACTTACAGTAAACAGTTGCACGAGTCTGTGTTTGTCACGCTGGCCTCCATCTCTCTCTCTCTGGGAGCAGATGCCTGCGGTGCTCTTTAATGACATGGTGTCAGTGCTGCTACATGCGCTGGGAGAAAGGTTAGACAATGCAGTGTGCGGCAACTTTCTGTCGTTCTCGTTTTCTGTCTTTCTGTCCCGTCTCTCTTTTGCTGGGTCTCAAGCCCTCTCCAATTTCTCTGTCTTTCTACATTTCACTGTTCTTGCTTCCCTTTCTCTCTCAGCCATGTGTCATTGAGGGTCTTTGTCTGACAGGCTGCTCTTTCTGCTCAAAGATAGAAATATTTAATGAAGAAAATGAAAAATATGAATAAATATTACTACATACAACATAAAAGATGAAAAAAAAAAGTCTTGTTGCAGCATGATTCGTGCATCTTACTCTTAATTAAAATACAGTTTCTGGAAAACCACATACCTTAATGCATGTGTAAACTGTATGTTAAGTAAAAAAACAAAAAAAAACCTTCAAATAGCTTTATATTTACATATATATGTCCCAATTTTCAGTTTCCATAATCAGCAAGTAAAAGTCTAACAAAGCAGCTCTACACAGAATAATACTGAGTCAAATAAGGGCTGCAATAGTTTCCACCACAGCTTCACCGATGAGTTATACTGACTATTATTTATCTTTATGTACTGGTTGAGCAAGCCAAAGGCTACAATGGAAAGGAACAAAACCTTCATAAGGTGACATAGTGTAAAAAAAAAAAAAAAAAAAAAAAAATATCAGGAGCAACTAGGCTCCGGAGCATCTATAACATCTAAGTATAAATATTTGTAAATAAATGAATAAATGGTATTTCATTGGCAGGTATTTTTGTGTAGTTTAGCATATCCAATACAGTAACTTACTCACAGCTTTGCTTCATTTGTGCTTACATTACACATGTCGTCATATGGTAATTGACATCTTTTTACCCGTCTCATCTCAACTGAGTAAAATCTCTTGTTTTATTCAAACTAAAATGATAGCTTAATAAACTAACTTATTTATTCATGTTAATTCACCACATGGGTATTTTTTTTCAAATCTATAAAGCAGCATCACACATTATTTAAAAATAATAAATACATACATAAAATATTTTATATTCAACTTCTTCATCATTCAGAAGCACTTCAGCATAGCCTTCAACTTATTTTTGATAAAAATTATGCATATAAAATAAAGTTGCATATAAGCAGTATTAATAAGAAAATTAACAAGGACAGCCATCATTGTACTCACACTCTATACAGTACATGCTCACTATTCAACAAACAGTCTTTAATGAATAAAGCCCTTTGCATATACAGATAAAAAAAATTATCACAAAAATCCATCAATTCACACTGTGCTACAAGGACCCTCTCACCATTATCTGTACAAGTCAAGGGAGATTTCCAAAGTTGAATCTTTAAGGTAATAATAAAATAACATTCATGTATAAATGTCAAACATGAGGCTGGAATTATCTACAAGTGTTTGAATGGAGACTAAGTGGTTTGATTCCACAAAATTAATATAAATCTTTTTGTATCTTTACTTTTTGTCATATTAATTCTTGCATTGTGCCCTACCCATAAATTCACATTCATGACAACCAGCCTCTCACATCTTATTGCTTTAATAGTAGATTATACAGAATACATTTTGTGAATCCTGAATTAAAAACTAAGTCTAATAACATTTATATATATTTTTTATCATTCTCTGAAGTTTGCCTGATTTGATTTCAAACTTTATTTACTTTTTTTTTCTTTGATTGCAAAGTTTAATTAATTTGCGGTCTAACCTTGGTGTCTCTCTTTCCTTAGTCTTTATTCAGCAAGCTGAATGCCACATACACAAACAATTAAAAGATAACTTTGGCATTTTTTGTCTTTTATTCTGTTGAGCGCACCACAATAGAATTGAGAAAGTGAGAATTTTGAAAGCCGCTCACGCTGATTAGCGTATGGAGCCTGAAACCGTGAGATCTTAATCATCAAACCATCGTATGTGGGAGTTAATTTTGACTGGCAAACGCTTTCTCCTTCACACCGTTTTCTGAAATGCACCGATACGCCAAAGTCCTTCACAGTTCGAACTTCAGAGAGCCTAAGCTCACATGACACACATGCAAAACAAATCCAACCAAATCTATTATATAAATATAAGTTGGCAAAACAGTTTTTGGAAAGCAACCCCAATTTCTTCCACCATTCAAATCAGCTTAGAAGATCTACCTTATATGACGGATAACTATAGATTTATCCCACTCATACGTGACAAAAAGCACCTTGCACAAAAAAAAAAAAAAAATGTCCATCAGAACTCTCCCAGATTCCTGGATGTTGTATAATAAATTACTCCTGCAACTCTGATCTGTAGCCATTCGGCCGAGGGTAGGGTTTGTAAGCTTTTTCAAGGCAAGTGATGCAGCCACGACTGTAGCAGTGGGAGTGGGAGACTCCACTCGGGAAAAGACAAAGAGAATGTATTGCCCATGCTGACTAGGGAGTGTGGGGGAGGACTAGGCATGTGTTCTAGTTAATGACATGTCACCAACAGGGATGAAAGGTCAAAACCTAACACAGTTCACAGGAAAGAATACTACATTACTTGCCGTGTTGCCGTACTCTAAGGGCTTCCTGCACAACGCAAGAATGTGTCACGCTGTGGTTTGCACTGAGTAGATTAACTGATGTCTGCTGCTGGGAGCCTCATTGGTCCGAAAAATGATGAGCTTGCTGAATCTGTTTATAAAACTGCTTCCTTTCATCTTTTTGGTTCTTTTTTTTGTGTTTGCCTCATGTGCTGAAGATGAAACTAACTTTAGTTTTGGTAAAGCATAAAGGAAACATCTGGTTAGAAGCGCTTGTCATGTGTCATCCTAGTTGTCTGCGAAACAGATCATAATCCTGATGCCAGAAACATACTAGAAGGTCCCATTGTACATACATATCCTCACTGTGGCTGTAATAAACCTCAATGCTCAGAGCTGTTATATGCAGGTACAGTAGCTAACTTTAATCTGCTCTGCAAGATTTTCTTCAAACTGTTGACCTGAAAGATAAAACCAAATATAAAACAAAAAAGGCCTAAACACGTATCGGTAATGCCTAGCTCTGTAAAAGCAACAGTGTTGGGGAAAGTTATTTTTAAAAATAATGCATTACAATATTGTGTAAAGGTTTTTTTTTTCAAGTCATACTTAAAAGAGACTTAAAGGGTTAGTTCGCCCCAAAAAATAAAAATAAATAAATGTTACTGATATCCTTACTACGTTTCTTTGCATTGATCGTGGTAATAACCTTGCTGTCATTTTCATTTTTGGGTGAATTATCCATTTAATTTTTAAAAAGAAGTAACATGTGACTTTATTTGGTCTCCAAAATTAAGACTTACTGTATGAACAATTAATTAAATCCAATGCTCTCTGACAAGGTTTTTAAAACTGACATTCAGTTTATGGAAAACTACCAGAAGACTTTAAAACATGACTTAGATTTCGGAAGTCTTGACTCCTGCTCAAAAATATTGTCAAGACTTATAAACATGTTGTTCTGACACATATCAGAATCTAAACCCACAGAATAGACTCTCATTGGAGGAAGTGTTTGTGTTCACATATTTCTGAAGAAGTGCCTGATGTCTGCATCGTATGTTCGTTTTTTCAGTTGTTAAGTCTGATGACAAATTATATAATTAGCATAAATGATTTTTAAGCAATAACAAGCAGATTTGTTACATGTGGGCTCATCCGTTTGAAGACCAGAGTGTCTCTCGGCAGGTGTATTTGTGAGATGAAGTGATTTGTTTGCATCTAGCGTACAGCATCTGTTTGTTCCCCCTCACTATCCAGGCAATCTAACTAAACGCCATGATAGCCTTCCGCTGCCCAACCCCATGCTCAAATATTTCTGTGCGGAAACTGTCAGACCACAGTTTAGAGACCAGATGTCACTTCTGTACAAGATAAACGGATGTTCTGCGGCTCCTGAGGACACTTCCTGAACCATTATTCTCTCAAGCCTTCAGGGCCACCGGCTCAGGCGGCTCTCCATCTTTGAAATTTAATTGCTCAGTCTTCCCAGACTTCTGGTTAAACTTAACATTGTCCTCCAGGTAAATCAAGAGGTTGGCTGAGATGAAGTGGACTTACTCCGAGCCCAACTGTATATAAGACACCAACCTCTAAAAAACAGCCTTTCCATTGTCTTCCATAGCACCTGCCTTTGTTTATCTTATTAGATCCTTTGTAATGTTGGCACTTATCGTTACCAAAGGCAAGACTAGATTCAAGCTATTAAAAAAAAAAGAAAAAAGGGAGATAGATGACTTTAAAAGTACCTCCTGCTTTACAATTATGTACCAAACACATTATTGCCAATGCATTACGTGGTCGTACATAAGCAAGACCAACCTGAAAAATATGATTGTTAAAAGTGTGATTTAAACTAAACTTCCTATTTTACAATGACTTGATTTGAAAATGTTGGCCTTTCCCTATATATTCACTTGCTTGTTGAGAAAAGAGCTGGCACCAAATATAACCAAGATAGCTGCCAAGTTGACAGAAATAATTGCATTAAGGATTTTGCCACAACTCCTTTTTCCTCTTGACTCGTTTTGTAATAAAAACATTGTATCAAAATTTTAGATATGCATGCTTATTCTTTATTATTATTCTAAAATAGTAACAATAAAGTCAGTAAACTATGAAATAACATCAAAGGAAGTAAGGGGGTTGTGATGTGACCACAAACCAATTTAAACGCATTTAAAGTCTCATACTTAAGATTAAAGTTTTGCTTGCTCTGGAGATTTTTTTTTGACCAACTTCATTAGGTGCATCCTTGGATGCATTTATAAAGGACTGAACAAAATCCTGTGTAGTTGTTGGCTGCTTTTCCTTCACAACCTGGGCCAACTCATCCATTATTTCGTTATTTATTTATTTTTTGCATTACATTTTTGATTTTTTTTTTTTTTTTTTTTTTTTCTGTTGACTGTCAGTAAACACACACACATACATTTAGTTATTCTGTGATATTATGTGATGCACTTTAATACGACTGTAATATATAACACTACTGACATGCTATATTTGCCATCGGTGGAATGTGGTGTCCATTGACTGCATTCACTGGTGGCCAAATGAAAATAGAAGAAAAAAGAGGGAAAAAATGTCCACAGTACCTCTGTACGACAGCTGATCTGTCCATCTAGCGTGCATTGTTGTAAATGTCAGGTCTTAAAGGAGCTTCTACAGCAGACATTAGGTCTCCAGGGAGCTCGGGAGTGTGTGATATTTCACACTCCACTCTTGAGCAGATGAGAGAGACCTGTGGACATCCACTCAGGAGACAGAAGATTCACATTCAGTTCTCACACACCTTCAGTTCCCCATGAGTTCAGCTCAATTTCAATCACTCTTGCAAAGGCCTCTGCGCTCTCTCAATCTGCGGTTGAGAATTCATGTGAGGATACACCAGGAAAGTGTTTGTCTAATGTGGAAAACTGAAAAGAAAGACAGTAAATAAAATACTGTGAGCTTAATAGAATGAGTTCAATATTTTTTATATTGCTGGAAATGTTGTTTCAGCACAAAATCTTATTGCAGCAGAATTACTTGTATCCTGTATTTTTACAATATACAAAAACTTTTAAAGCTATGTTATGTATAGTGATACAAATCAAATGATATATGCTAGTGTATTACCTTACCCAAAAGTTTTATGTTATGCATAACACAGCATCACTGATAATTGTGCTGAATTCCAGGAGAAACTAGATGCATTTGTTTACTGCGCACTAAACATGGTCTAGTACATGCCCTTAATAACCAGAGCTTGTAAACACAATATCATTTATAGATCTCATCTCAACCTTGTATTGCATTTTTTAGTCCAGTGGTCTTCTTCATTTATCATCCATGTGATAATACTGCCTTTTATGAAAGCACTTTTGCTCAGCTTTCCTGAAGGGTGAAATCATTCGTAAGCTCTAGTTTGCGTTTTGAAGAGCACATTAATCATTAGGGACAGTTGGACTATATGTAAATTAATGGCATAGTGGTGCTAAAACTTTGACAAATTGCAGTTTCCTCTTTTTCTTCAACAAAAGGAAAGCCCTCTGTTATTTTAATGACCCTAAAAAATCCAGAAGCTCATGGTTACATGTCCACCCTTTAGCAGAGCAGGTCCTCCCTTAGGAACGTCATTAGGAGAATCAGTCAATACAGCCCATTTGGAAAGTAGTACGGTGGAGCGCATGATAAAAAGAGAGAGAGAGAGAGAGAGAGAGAGAGAGAACAAAAGATAAAGGAGGAAGAAGATGTAGTTATTCAGCTTAAAAACTTTAAATATCAAAATGTATATTATTTTATTTACTAATTCAGGTATGATTATCTAGAATCATCTCTCTATTATGTTACCCTACAGTCTATTAGTAAAACTCAAGAACAACTTCAACACTAAACAAGAAATTTGCTATTTGAACCTATACTGTATTATTGCAATTAATACATTCAATTAAATTCAATTCACGTTTATTTGTATAGTGCTTTTTACGACACAAATCATTGCAAAGCAACTTTACAGAAAACTAAGTTTCTACAATATTTAGTAGTAGCTTATAAGTGGTGACCGTCAGTTTATGTGCATATGACAATTTTCAGAGAAGTTAAAACAAGATATGGTCAAGAGCAATAATTATGTGATTGCATAGTAAGTAGCAATATTTGTTAGTTCTGTATGTTGTTAATAAAATAATCCTTATTACAATGTCACATTTAAAAAGAAAAATAATGATAACCTAAATTGGCAAAACTGATTATGCAAGAAGTCTTCTGTCAGTTGAAGCAGAAATATAGAATTAAATGTATATATTAACATTAAGAATCCAGTATCTTATAACTGGAAATTTGATGGGACAAAACAAGGAATCTGTGTTTAATTGTAGAAAAAAGTGAGTCAGATGAGAATCTGAATGTGTTACAAAAAGGTTTATTATATATTAAATACATTTTTGATTAATGAATTAACTGTTTTAATTAGTTTAATCTTTTTACAGCCATAATGGTTTGAAAATAAACATTTTTAAGTTTTTATTTCTGCGTAATGGTTTTAACAAAACAACATAAAACAAAGACATTTCCTCGTACCTCACTTTAGTGTCCCCTGGGGTACATGTACCACTGATCTAGAGCACTAAATATTCTGTACTAAAGGGCTGACAAAAACTGCTCTGTGAATCTGTGAATATTAGCCAGGTTGGGCATAAAATCAATATACCTAAAGGCATGAGAGCTAAACCTTGTCCGTGGGTCTAAATGGCTCTGCAAGCCCTGCGTTCACATGCAGTCAAACACACATATCACCAACCCTCACACATGCAGTGATGGACAATTTAGTTCTGTTTTCCCAGATAGTTATATTATGGTCTAGTCTGCTTTTGAAAAATTGCAGGTGAGTTTTTATGGCTAGAAACACACTTGCTAACATGCTACAACTTTTGATATTAATGCAAACGTGTTAGTTCATTCCAGACTATTATGCTTAGTTATTTTATAAAATACCTTTAGATTACATTGCTATCATTCTGTTGTTAATACTGATATGTAAGTGTAAGAATTTCAGGAGACACATTTCAGCTTGTCGATGCCATGACATTTGATAAACCTTATCACTCTTACTGATACAGTTTGATTCTAGAAAAAAAAAAAAACTGTTCATCCAAATCAATAGCTGTTAATCTTGTTGAATTTTAATTTAGTAGAGCAACACACTAAGATAAGTGATATAAGTGCACAGGTACTATTCAAGCAACAGTAGGATTCATCTGTAATTTAGACATTATTCAGCTGATGAATGTGCTATTAATTACAGTTCTACAAAAAAAAAAAAAAAAAAAAAAAAAAATTCGGATTCAAATGTTTTTTTTTTATTTTTTTTATTTATTAATATAAAAAATATTCATAATTAAGAAGTAGCGGAAGATGTCAAAATTGATCAAGTCAACATTTGTACTTTATTATTTACTTAATTTAATATTTCTTTTAAATCCAAATAAATGTCAGACTTCTGTTATATGCTTATGTGCACATAGATTATGTACATTAATATCGACTTATCTATTCTAACAACTTAACATTTGTTGAGATAAATGTCTAACTTAATCAGAAGTTTAATTAAACGTATAACTTTACGTAATTATAAACAAAACGTTTAAAGCACGAACACTTTGACAACACATTGTCATTTATACTAATGCTACATTTTAAATTGTGATAACTAATTGCAGCAAAAATGATTCCTGCGATCAGTTATCACAACTTAAAATTCACTAGTGACAACTGCTATAGGTCAAACTTAGGAGAAAAAGATGGAGTATCTATACTTGACTACAAATTGTTTCTACGCTCATTTCTATATATGACGACAAATGGCAAGCTATTCTTTTCAAATTAGCTGAGCGAGTCTATTTTTATTCCACATTTGAGTATTAGTCTAAAGTAAAGGTCAGCTTGCTTTTTAGTTGAGCTCAACTTACTCCTTCCTGTTTCTAAGAGTTGCATATAATATTATATGCACCACTTTAATTTGTAAAATCTCCATATTAACAATTTGTTTGGCTCTTTCAACCACCATAGAATAAACTCCCCATTACATCAGCCCATCCTGGCTGCTTGCATTTCCTAAGCGGCCACAGCTTCAGCGTATGTTTTACATATGAGTTGAGCATATACTGTCAGTTGGCTCTAGTGAGCTGTCCAGCTCTGAGGGTGTGAGACGGAGCCAATGAAAACAACATCTCCTTCTGTGGCTCCTTTCCAAAATGCAATTTAGTGTGTAATCTATGGAAATCTGCTCGGGAACGCGCTGTATGAGGTAGACGGACGATTATGCTTAATGTGCGTGCAGCAAATACTGTGAGAAAGGCTGCATTCGGCCAGAAACCAACTGTTTTCTGGAATTCCATGGTAACCTAACTCTGTGACTGGAGAAATATTACAATAGCAGTAGCTAAATATAATGGACCAAACGTAAGAGTGCCATTTTATTACTCATGCAAGCTGACGGTCTTTTCAGGCATCTCTTCAGCCACTTATTGTAGACAGTCTGCAAATCAGTCATCAAACCTAAGATTCTGCAAACATAAGTGTACACCCGGAAAATCTTACCTGCTGCGTTTTAGAGGCTATGCTCGGAATGGCATGCCTCCATACTAATCTTACTCTTTCTGCAGTAAATAGTATAGTGCAATAGTAGGCAATGTGCTGCATGTTGGTCTGGGCCAAGCTGATATGTTTACCAGTGCATGCACAATAATTATATTCCCATGTAAAAAAATACATACATGCATACATCAAAAAGAGAGGCCACAAACTGGACCAATCAACAAAAGGCAATGCATTATTTTGTTTGCCCTTCGTTTGCCCTTAAAGCTTGATTTCCTGCTTTTACACTGGATTCTGCACTTAGTGTGTATTTTTTTATTTCATTTTTTGGTTAAAATATCATTAACAAAACAAGACAGAGCTCTTATGAAGAGATGAAAGTAGACTACAGTACATTGCATCCAAATTGCTCCAAAATATAGTCATTATTCAGTATTAGTGGGTTTGAATTGGATTACAACATTTGGAATGATTTTCAAAATAAGGTGTTTGAATTGGACCGCAAAATCTTTACACATTACTGTGGCGTAGGTGTATGTGTGTGCTTCGAATGAAGTACTGTATTTATATTACTCACAGTTCTTCAGCTTACATTTTAAAAAGATTTATATTTGCACAGTGCTGAGAATAAAGCATTGGTGTTACATGGATGTTCTGTTTTGAGAGGTAAGAGAGAGTATAAAATTTGCCAAAAATAGGCAGTATATCACAGATCATGCTGTATCCCACATCACAATGTGTGTGACTTGACCTTCCATTTCCAGTGAATGATGAGATATATATATATATATATATATATATATATATATCACCCAAAACTATAGTCGATCCAGGACTACTGTACTTAAATATGATTTAGTATAATAGCTTACACAGTCATGTCCCTGAATATATCTTAATGTATTCATAATGCTGTATATTATACTATTGTTGTATTTTGAATTAATTGTCTTTTTATTCAACGGTTTCAGTGCAGCACTCTGTAGTGTATTCAGAAGCATCCATTACAAAATTGCTTCTTAACTAAAAGCTGCACACGGCACATTCCAAATGGCAATGATCTGCCTAGAAATTCCTGGGAAACAACTCCATAAGCAGCATGGAGCAAATTACCCTGAACTGTTCATTTAGAACAATGGCACAGAGGACCATCTTTTTTTTTTTTTTTTTTGTCCTCTGGGATCCACTGCATCCCAATGCACTCAGTGTGCCTGAACGTTACATGAGGACAATCAATTGGAGAGTTAGATGAGAAAAAAAAACTTTAATAGGAGTAAAGCAGCCTTTATAACATCAGACACAAACATCTTCAGCTTCATTTAATCTGCAGTTTGAAAGTAACAATGGCTACGATGCTAGGTAATTAAGACAAATATTCCTCAGGGAATATAATAAATGGGGAATGTATATAAAATTACAGCACCCAGGGGTCTAATATATAAGTATTAATCTAATTGTACTCGTAAATAATGTACTACAGGTTTGTTCCAGATTCATAACAAGTAAACTCAACGGGCAGAATTCATTGCAACTAATAATAATTCTAACTCAAAAGCATAATTTGCAGTTAGAGCCAGGCATTCATCTTAAGACCATAACGCAAAGCTCATATTTTTGTCTAAATAAGAAATTTAATTGTTCTATAATATGTATATTATTTGGGAAAAATTATATTGCTATACTTTATATTGCTATACTAAATGGATAAACTTTTAGTTATTGGTATATTTTAAGGACAACACTCTCTTTGCAATTTTTAAATTTTTTTAACATTTTAGCAAATTAGCTGACAATTCATATGAATTCGTAAATGTCTTCATAAAAAGTACTCATGCTCAGGGTTAGGCTTTCAGGTGGACTTAGGCATTGACCTCCAAGCTTATTTTATTATATATTTTTTTTTCTTTCAAAAAATTATAGAAAAATATAGACTTTCATTCAATTCGTATCATACAAATTGTTCCATCCAACAGATTGGCAAAAATGTCTATTCAGCGCAACAGAAGACAAAATCTAAAAACACTTTGCACATGTCTGGAAAAATGCAAGCCAGTGCATTTATGATTATATATTGCAAATGCATGACAAATTGCCACTTTCATCTACTGTGGCTAAATTTATTTTTTATTTATTTATTTGGCTTCTTGGTCCATTAACACAGTGAGGTTGAGCTGAGAGCAGGCAAATGGAAAAAGCAACTCAAAGGGTGCAGAAAGCAAACTTGCTGGAGACAGACGGACTGAAAAAAAGTTAGCATTGAGTGTGACACTCGTGATGGATAGCAGGCAGCGAGAGAAGTTTCTGTTTCTCTGCAGAGCACACATCATTTCCCATCAGCCGTATGCACAATTTCTCCAACAGGAAACGCAAAGTGGAATGCTCAGGCGGCCACTTGAGAAGCAAAGATTTAGTTTTTTTTTCAGCAGGGTGAAAGCTCTGACATATGTACAGTATTAAACACACCAGACAAAGAATCCACCTCACTATATACTTGTCAGGCTTCAGTCAACGACTCCTGTTGTGATCCTAAGCATTTCCAACAGTCCTGCATTTTAAACATGCTTTTTTTTATTATATGTTTTATTATAATATATATATTATATCACACAATGGCACAAAATCACTTTCCAGAGCGATTTTTGTTCACTGTTGTTGGTGGAATGATCTCCAAATAACTGACACTATTCAAGAAACAACTGAAAACTCATCTCCCCCGTTTAGCTCTTTTTTTATGCTTTCACTATTCCTAAATCCCTACTTCTTCTAGCTTGTACTTTTCTGGACAATGTTTGAAATTTTGTATTGCTAGCATGTCTTAAATGATTATCTCCTTATGAAAAATTGCTTTTGCTCCTCATTTGTACAAACATTTGTAAAACACTTTATTTTGATTGTCTACTTTAGACATTCTACTAACTACAGTGTAAGTAACTTTGCTACTGCATGACAACTGCCGGTCTGTTTAAAATCTGCTAAAATATTTTGATGCTCCCCTAATAAACATTCTACTGACTATAAGTAATTTTGCAAGTACATGCCAACTTATTCTACCAATCCGAAACAAATAGTCTTCTAATACTCTGAGAATTAGTTGACATGTAATCGCAAAACAATTAGTTTGTTTCCATGTACAGTAGATGTAAAGTTACTAATAGTTAGTAGACTGTCTAAAGTGGACTATCAAAATAAAGTGTAACCTTAAAATGCTCTGGATAAAAGTGTCTGCTAAATAAATCAACGCAGATATAAATAGTGATTTTAAGGATCCTAAAAGTCAAAAATGTTTATTTTTTAACTATGTTAAATATTTCTCTAAATGTAAAGTGTGTAATTTCTGCACCATTAAATAGAATTGCTAAATTAACTTGATCTTCACTTTTTTTATATACATTGTAGTATATGTGTGGGTGGCTTGCCAGTATATTGCTCTTCACCTGAGCAGTAAATTCCATGTGACTAATTACTAACGGGGCAGAAAAATTAGGAAATGCCAGTGCTGATTGGCTGATGGCCCCACAAGACTACAAAAACTCCCAAGTCATTCAGCAGTAGGGCTGTGCAAAAAATTGAATGCGATTTTCATGCACATCTCATCAGTAACGACGCTCCTTTTATTAGAAGTATTATCTCCAGCGCGTGTGTTCAGATCAGGGTTGCCAGGTTTTCAGAACAAATCCTGCCCTGTTGCTTCTCAAAACTAGTCCAAAACGAATCGCGATTCAAGGAGGTTCCCAGATAAAAAAAAATGGCTTCCCGGGGTTAAAATATATGTTTTTTGGCATGGTTGTCTTGGTAAAATTCGCATTTTAGGGGCTAAATATCACGTTATTGGTATTGGGGTTGCTTCGAACCGCGGACATGAAAAACAACCGCAGACTTGGCAACACTGGTTCAGGTGGAGCGGCAGTTACTAAACAGAGCCGTAGTCTACCGACAGCTAACACAAAATCGCTTTCAAAATCGACAAAGAATCGGCACCGATTTTAAAATCGATTTTGTGTAGATTGGCAGTGAATTACGGCTCTGTGTAGTAAATGCCAACCAATGTTGCCAAGTCTGTGGTTGTTTTTCATGTCCGCGGGTCGAAGCGACAATACAAATAGCATGATATTTAGCCCCTTAAATGCGAATTTTACCAAGGCAACCATGCCATAAAACTTAAATTTTAACCCCGGAAAGTAATTTTTATCGGGGAACCTCCTGGAAATGCGATTGGGTTCGTTTTGGACTAGTTTTGAGAAGCAACTGGGCAGGATTTGTTGTGAAAACCTGGCAACCATGATCTGAACGCACGTGCTGGAGATATACTTCTAATTACAGGAGCGTCTTTACTGATGAGATGTGCATGAAAATTGCATTCAATTTTTTTTTCACAGCCCTATTCAGCAGTGACTATCCTGTACAAAAAATATGTTAATTATTATTTTTTCTGTAAGAGAAAGACCCCCAAAGACGAGCAAAAACAAAAAAAAAAAAGAAAGAAAACGTCTCAGGTTACGAATGTAACCATGGTTCCCTGAGAGGGAACGAGACACTGCGTCCTCTGAAGGGACACTATGGGGAACACCTCGTCGTGACCCGTGTCTGAAGCATACTTTGAAAAACGCCAATGTGTTGGCCGGCGACAGCCTCTGACGTCGCTACCGGCGCGACTATAAATACGCGCCCGTAGGACCCGTCACTTATCTTCTTCGTGAAGCTTGCGTCCGAAGCATGGCAGGGAGCTAGAGGACGCAGTGTCTCGTTCCCTCTCAGGGAACCATGGTTACATTCGTAACCTGAGACGTTCCCTGTCAAGGGAACTTCGAACTGCGTCCTCTGAAGGGACACTATGGGGAACAGTATACCCACGCCGCCATGCTGAGGGGAGTGCAGGCCAGAATCATGGCAAACACTAAGTACCAACTCTACCATTTCACCGGGAGTCGCCCCTGGGACGGTTCGACGGCTGTCCATGACATTATCCCTTATGGCCAAAGGCCTAAGCTACATACCCAACTTACCTGAAGGGCCTCGGCCCGGGGTAGAGCTGAAGGCTTGGAATCACGAAAGATTCCTTTAAAGGGATACGGCTAAGAACTTAGCACTGTTTATTACCAAGTCTTGCCTGTCACAAAGGAGGGGCTCTCGTGGCACTCTGATAGAGCAGCAGTAGATGGAATGGCCCGGGAGCAGAGCAATTGGAGGACGGAACATACAGATGAAGCCTCGGCCACGCCTGTACCATGGCGTCCAGCCCCAATGGAGCTGGATGAGTCAGAGGAAGCCAGAGGGGATAGTGCGACGCTCTCTTGAGCCGCAAAACCGATCCACCCAGGTCTGGCCAACCTCTCTAACTCTACTTCAACACCTTGGTGCGAAGGCGCCATTCCCCGAGCCTCAGCAGGATGTCTGCTCTCACAGTGCGTCTCAAAACAGTATGTAGTACTGGAGCGCTCTGATGAAAAAACCGAGAATTCAGTCTCCCATGAGAGGAGGACTCCGAGCTCCGAGCAGCATGCTCATAGGCGACCCTTTTAGAAAGGGGGAGCGCTGCTAAACTACCGCGAGAATTGCCCACACATCCCCCCATGTTAAGGGGCGGTGCTTGAGGTGTATTACAAATACACACTGGTTGGATGAAGCCCAAGGAACCCCGGGGCTAATCATCTTAAGAAAGGGAACGAAGCGGAGCGCGTAACCCTTACCGTACAGGATTTTAGAAAGTGCGCAGAGCCTTGCGTGCACACTTACCACTTACGTGGATTTGAGACAGTGCGCAAAGTGTTCACGTGCACACTGACCACCATGTGGTTTTGAGAAAGTACACAGGCTTAGCGTGTGTACAGAAAAAGGTTACCTGACAACCACTGTATGTGGGAGCTCACCTTCAGAGAGACCTGTGAAGCCTACTATCTGATAACCACAATATGTGGGAGTTCACCTACAGAGAGGCCTAGAGAGGCCTACTACCTGTTACCTGATAACCACCTCAGTGGAAGTTAATATGGAACTCGACTCCAGGGAGGCCTGGTGAGGCCTACTACCTGACAACCACAAACCGTGGGAGCTTGTTTTTTTTTTTTTTTTTTTTTTTTTTTTTAGTGGAAACGCACAGCATGTGGGAGCTAAATCTCCAGGGAGGCCTGGTGAGGCCTACTACCTGACAACCACAGTATGTGGGAGCTCACCATCAGAGAGGCCTGGTGAAGCCTACTATCTGAAAAGACCACAATATGCGGGAGTCCACACAGCCCCTCATGTTGAGGGAAGCGATGCTTGGGGTGTATAACAAATACACACTGGTTGAATGAAGCCCAAGAAACCTTGGGGCTAATCATCTTAAGAAAGGGAACGAAGCGGGGCGCGTAACCCTTACCGTACAGGATTTTAGAAAGTGCGCAGAGCCTTGCGTGCACACTTACCACTTACGTGGATTTGAGACAGTGCGCAAAGTGTTCACGTGCACACTGACCACCATGTGGTTTTGAGACAGTACACAGGCTTAGCGTGTGTACAGAAAGGTTCCTAAGCATCGCAGAGGCGCTGGATCGCACGGGAGAGGCGAGCTCCAACCCTCAAGCGAGGGGAGCATCACCTGAGGCAGTACATACAGAAGGACTCCGTAACTACCACCTCCCCGGATGCGCCAAGCGGCCAGGCGGCCCCTCAGGGTGACCTGGCCGGATATCCATGAAATTCCCTGCAGTGCTATGCCAGTTCTGACGATCAGCCAGGCTCCTCGGGAGGGGTGTGGGACGAGCAACCGCAGAGCGCTTGCTTCCAGCACGTGGAACTCGCTCCGCGGTGGGTGTCGCACCCTGGGGGGGGCGAACCCACGCGGCACGGCCGCCTGCCGAAAGCGTGTGATCGTGGCCAGAGCACAAGGCTGGAACTGAGCACTGTAAAAGGAAACTCACAGAGTCTGTTAGAAGACAT
This sequence comes from Carassius auratus, assembly GCF_003368295.1. Lineage (NCBI taxonomy): Eukaryota > Metazoa > Chordata > Actinopteri > Cypriniformes > Cyprinidae > Carassius > Carassius auratus. The sequence goes on from NW_020523372.1 coordinate 659,312, forward strand.
AACCACCAGCAACATAACACCCATAAGCAGAAAGGGTTACATACTCACCCACCCTCCTGTACTGGAGTCCCGCTTTACGGGGCGTCCCCTTTTGGTCCGGACCGTCAGTAAGGAGGTCACTATGAAAATAGGACCAACCAAAAACATAACAGGTCCAGGATAGGAGACTGTTATGTGAGAAACTTTCCACCTAACCACGATCAGGTGGAGCGCTGGTGGCTACAGGGGAATTAGGCAGGGGAGAAATGAAACAGAATTTAAAAACATCCAAAAGGAAGTGACAAACTCCTAGGTATCGCTCTGATCCAGACGAGAACGCTGCCCCGTCTGAATCACATCCTTCAGACCCTGCTTACCTCTTCGTGACCCGCGATTCCTCTTGCCCCTGCCCTCAGGCGGGGGAGGAGCACGAGCCGCGACACTAGCCTTCTGCGCCCGTCTTCGATCCTCAGATCGAGATGGGCCAGGACCCCTTTGTTGTTCGGGCTCTGCTACTGCGTATGATTTACCATTTAAGCGGGATGTATCCTGGAAGGGCTTAGATGGCAAAGAGGGAGATTTTAGAGAGGATGTTCCCCCACTGAGAGATAGCAAGCCAGCATCTCTTCTACAGGGGGCATCCTCTCATAGCCGTCCTCATGCATGCCATCGATATCAGCATAACTCGTATGCTGAAACCGATGGATGCAAGAGAAAACGGCCTCTTCCATTCCTTTTCAACTTCTGCATGTAAGTCAGGCAAGAATGGAAGGCTCACCTGGGCTGCGGGCTATGGTCAGAAAAATAACACTCATCGAGTCTACCTCGCGACGTTACCTTTCTGGCACAATTCCATGGCAAGTTTATTTATTTTTATTTTATTTAAAAAAAAAAAAAATTTTTTTTTTTTTTTTTGGCCGCGGCGCGATCCATAACCTCTAACAGCTCCCCATACGCAGAGCAGGAGAAATGAGCGGCTCAGCCTCAGCTTCTTCACCACTCTCAAATATCTCCTGCTCTTTCTGGTTAGAACCCAGCAGAGCACTAACTTCAGTGTCAGAAAGGGTTAATGACAACGCATCTTCCTCTCGAAGTTCGCTCTCGTTTGCCGCCGGAGAGTGTGAGAGGAAAGTCCCTCTCTAAACTCCTCAGCGAGATCCACCTGCGATCCCCACGAGCTCATTCTCCTCCGTGCCTCGGCAACGGCGGGTCCTGAGCCGCGAGATCCAGATGACAAACGAGAGCGGAGCTTTTCCACAGAAAAACGCTCGCAGTGCGCGCAGATTGCCCCCTCAAGGACATCGCGCGCGTGCTCTTTGCCCAAACAAGAGACGCAAAGACTGTGTGTGTCATCAGGTGTCAAATAACGCTGACATGGATGCACACACTGTTTAAACGCCTTGCTAGTGGATGCCATGATAACCATAATAGATCGCTCTTACCATTCTGGTCGTTTCTCAGATGCACGCTTCAAACAAAACAGTCAATGAAGACGAAGAAGATAAGTGACGGGTCCTACGGGCGCGTATTTATAGTCGCGCCGGTAGCGACGTCAGAGGCTGTCGCCGGCCAACACATTGGCGTTTTTCAAAGTATGCTTCAGACACGGGTCACGACGAGGTGTTCCCCATAGTGTCCCTTCAGAGGACGCAGTTCGAAGTTCCCTTGACAGGGAACCAATTGCTAAATGTCTATTATGCAATAATTGTGGCACTGATTTAGCCTGAGGGAAGTTGACCCACTTTAAGACAGCAGTGTTTTGAAAGCACTACAGCTGCACTGTTTACACCTTTCAGAAAGTCAAACTTCGAATGGCTTACTTCAGTTGTCTCTGCACATTAAGTTTTACAGGAGAAAGTATTTTGCAAAAAAATACACACTTCACATTTAATTTTGCTGACGTTAGCATCGCATTTGTCATGTGCTATACTGTGCATTGCATTTGGCATCTTCTATCAGCATCTAAATCACTCCTGAACTGCAGGAGCACACGGAAGACCGAACAACATGACTAGTGAATTGCAAGTTCTCCAACAATGCTGATTTTGTCAAGCAATGTGTCCACAGCAAGTGGAGGTACATTTTTAGTCATATCCCTATTAGTTAGCTCTATCTGCTCTCTGTGTCATTTAAATGTGCACCTGCATATAGCACTAATAACCAAGTCAAACCACAGCTCTCACATTGCAGACGAAACGACAGTCAACAGCAGCCCTCTGTCACACATCGCAGATTGGCCGTCTGCAAGTAAACACTTCAACGGGTCAAAAACACATGAAACAACATCAGCACTCACTGCCTTTCCTACCCTGGTATGGCATGTCCCCTGAGCCATGCATTAAAGACTCTCATCTTTGAGCATGGCTGTCAGACGCCAGCCCACCTTTCCACTCATCTCTGCAGACATCTCCCTACAATTGTTTTGCAGGCTCTGGCAAAGCCGTACAGCCTGGCAGGGCAGAGAATATAATAACTAAGCCCTCTGCGACGGAATGAGATGAGACTGCTTGATATGGATCCAATGCATAAGCTGTATGCATATCGGGCCAATCCTTCAGGGCCTGCATATCATTGCCTGAGGTAGACAGCTATACATACACATTTGACATTTCAGAGTATGCAGTGTTCCCTCGATAAAAGCACTGTAACTGGGACACAACAGTTATGGGAAGTGACAGCAATTGTAAACAAATGAATTCTGTTATTGTCTGTGGAACAGCGAAATAGGGAATTCCCTTTATCAAATAGAATTTCCTTTAGAAACTGACATCAGAAGCCTGAGCAGATAATTAGCGTTTACGTGTAAACACACAATTTGTAACCTGATTAGCATTGCAGGCTCTTAAATTGCCCTTTGTGGAAAATTATATTTGTGTCTAATATCTGGAGAAAACTATTTGTTAGCAACTTAATGGCAGTTGCTTCTCTTGCCACCATCTTTGCTAATATTTTAATTTAACCAGTTAGCTTTAAATGTTATGTAATCAATCTGGTGCCTCAGGTAAATGACCATTTCATACAAAATCGAATGCAATTTTGCTCATATGTTTACATAGCCCTTACATAATATTTTTTTTTTTTTTTTTTTAAGTAAGAGACAAAATAATAACCAAATTTACACAAGTTCAAAAACAGTTCAAAAGTTGACATCCCCTAGAATTTCAATTCTGTATGTTTTTTACGTTTTGTGATTAGTTCTTCATCGGTCCAATTAAACTGCCTATTGTTCCCAAGTAAATCTCTCCAAGTCCTGTGCATCTTTGGTTTTCTATCATCTTCTGCATATTGAACCATTTCCAACAGTGACAGCATTTCATACGAAGAACAATTGCAAAACATTCACTGAATCTCGAGAATGCAACATAATGAATTAACAGGCAAGGAGTGTAAACTTTTTGTTAATATGTCTTTTTAAATGGCTATCGATGGATTCCTTCCAGAAAAGAGTTATAGCATTTTCTTAAAGGGCTGCAATTCTGTCCCTTCCTAACAGACCCATGAACAATTTTAGCATTAAATCACTGGACTCTTATTAAAAGGAAAACGTGTTCAATCCCAATTTGAAGTGTGCACCAAGACCTCGTCACCCAAGCTCGTGTTTCAAGCCAACAAATCTTCTATGACATCACCCTCAAAAATCACGTCTGCTGCGGGGGCCGCTGATTAGCCTTACATGCCCCGTGGCAAGATGCTTGATTGGCCAGACAAATTCTTCATGTACTCTTTGCTATCAAGCAAGCAAGCAACTTTATTTATCTATCACAGCATGGCTGTCCAAACCATGCCAGCTATGTACACCTCCATGGGGGGCCTAATGTTAGATGTAACATTTGTAACATATAACTTTACATTATAATCAGAATCAGATGTAAAAAAAAAAAAAAAAAAAAAAAAACATTAACTAAAAAATAAGGAGCAGTGCTATTGTAGAACACAACAGAAAACTTGTATAAGGTCCAAAATGGAACATTTTCAATCGTCTATTCTAGAGGTCTCCTACCCAATTTGTTGACTTTTAGTGCAGGTTTAAGTTAGTTTTTAATTTATAACCTTTGGGCTACACTGAGTTAGTAGAATAAATTGAGATGTACTTGTAAAGTTACTTAAAGTCAGTCTATTGGGGGAGCATCACAGTTAAGAGTTAGCAGATAGCAGACGGTCTACTAATACTCTGGTAGTTTACATGTAGATGCAAAGATAATTATAGTCAGCTGAAAGTAGAGCAGTGCAATAAAGTGATAACAAATTGAATTAATGTGGCAGATGAGTACAGCATTGGACATGAGGTTTCTTTCTATGTCTATATACGTTTGGTTTTGTTTCTACACAACTGTACTGTCATAGTCACTGGCTACAGTACATAGCAATCCATTTTGTGATCGTGCTGTCAGTCATTCCAAGGTGGAAATACGTTTAAGTCCTGATCTTGTTTTCTGTCTGCGCTACCCCTACATCAGACAGTTGCCTTTGTCCATTGAGTTTTGTTACATTGTCAGTGCGATGAGCACCCCATTGCAAGATGTGTGTCAAATTCTGGTTCAGTTCTGAATAGAGATTCTGGCATCATTCAGTTTTGTTCTGTTGTGCTGCTTTGTGCTATTTTTGAATATAAGAATGCAGCAAGTTTGAACACCTCCTTACTAATTTTGTGCTGCCTATGTTTTAGTGTGGATAGGTGCTTTGGAAGTTCAAAAATAAAAGGTATTGTTATTATTATTATTATTTTCCTAATTTCATTTCATTTTGTGTACAGAAGAAAAAAGTGACCAATTTTACAAATTTTGGGTTCAATACCATTACCAGTTTGTCATCTTTGGACTTCACTTTAAAGGGATGCCCTGGTATGAAGACATGTATAACTTAAAATAACATAAATTATGTCTCTTATTGAAATATGTTATAGAAAACCTATTAAAGGTGTAAGTTATTTTAAAAAATCAACATCGTTTTTACACTATGGGGGGCGCAATTATTTTATGTTAATGACGTCAAATGGTTGCATTCAGTGAGCTTCTGGCGCTTTTTACCACGACACAACTCAGAAAACACAACTCAAGAAAATAAAATACTGATACAATACCACAATGTGTGGCTTTGGGTTGTCATTTTCAGTCTAGAGAAGCAATATAAGACTTCACTGATTTCCTAGCAATAAGAAGAGGAGAAAAGAATGGGAAGATGCATGTGGAAGAATAAAACTTCCTATAAATACCTGCTTTTTCTCTCTCCACTTCAGCCCTGATGCCTGTAAGGTTTTAAGTGGACCACAGCTACTGAAGAAACGGCTTAGAAATGGCTGAGACTAGAAACGCTTTGCCATACTGTTAGGATGTAAACATGCCGATGCTAATCATGATTCTGCGTCCACTGAAGGAGTTTCTCAGCACGGATTTCCCTTGAGATCCGGGTCGTTTAGACTCCTTGTGTGGAAAAATCGATGGTACGACAAGTGGTTTGAGCCTATACTTATATCCGTCACCACCTGTAAGCTCTTTCAGTAGCTGTAGTCATCATATCAGTATTTTATTTTCAGACTCGTCTATTCCAAGTTGTGTTTTGGTAAAAGCTGCAACAGGTAACGGCAGCAGCTCACTTAGTGCTACCATTTTAAGTCATCAGAATAATGGCACCCCCTCATAGTCCAAAATATGTTTAAAACTGTGATTTTTTTTTTAATTTATTTTTTATAACATAAATCTTTAATGGGTTTTCCACTACATATAGTAAGGACCTTGTGTTATATTAAGCTATATAAGTCTTAATACCCAGGGATCACTTTAATAGTGACATAGTCAGTGGTTAATTTGTAAATTGCGAGGTCCCAGAACAAAGCGATTACATTAGGGAGAGGTAATGGAACATTCGCGCAATCACATTGCTGGACAAGTTTAAGTGATTTTGAGAGCATGCATCAGTTGCATTTAGGGTCTGTAAGGTCATGAAAATGCCATGCGATTTTAAAACAATTTCCAGGCCTAAAAACGTTTTGAAAAAGTTGTGGAATTTTATTTTTCAAATCTCTGTGTAATAGTTATATTTAATCAGGTCCTACATTTCTGTGGTTTTAATAATTCTCACAACTTTCAAGTTTATAAGGAGGTAAATCCCTGCATTTATTCAACATAGCTTGTAGGTTTGAATAATAAAAGAAATCCACACAAACAAGATTAAATCAGTCATTCGAAACCATAAACTCTCTCGGAAAACAAGCTCAAATTGAGTTAACAAGGTCTTTGGCCGGCGAATGAGGAGATCTGTGTTTTGTCCGCATCTGAGGAAAGTGCAGCGCATTATATACTATCATCAACTTTTACAGGCTATATAACGTTTATTGTTGCTATATGGGCGCTTAGTTTTTCTTGTTGTTTAGTAAACTTGGCCAATGTCTCATGATATAAACGATAAATCGCTTATGCACAGAATATTCAAAACGTACAAAAGTATATTGGCTAGATGGCAAAAAATGTACTTCTCCAGACTTCAAACACACACAGACAATAGCCTTTACAGACACAGTGTTTGAGTAAAGAAAATGCTGTACTATTCAAAACAGTTATTTGTTTACCCTTGCTTTGCAAATAAGCGGCGATCTATCTCCTGCAGGGGGTGCGTCAATCTGAGTGGAAGCGGGGGGAGTGACGAGGTTTCGCTTAGAGCTTGAGGATCCAATGGCATAATGAAGTTTTACTGAGAAGCTCTTTTAAATACTTATCATTGGTTAAATATTTGTAAAACCCTCTGATTTAAAATAATAATAACAAATTGTAATAGAGATATGAATTTTGGTTAATTTTTCACGGCACATATCTGTCTGCCATACGGAAACGGCACCCCTGGAGGAGGGGGATCCGCCACAATGAGGTGCCGGATCCGATTTCGGAGGTGCCGGATCCGGCTTGTTCAGCCCTGGAAGTCCTCTATTGCCCCCGAAACCTATTTTGGAATGGTACGATGTCATTGCATTTAAGTACAAAGGATGACAGGAATCTGCAAAGGAAAATTTAGATGGTATTGTGGCAATCAAAGTGAGCCATTCATTTATTAAGGAATTGTGAGAAATCAGAGGAATGTTCCTTGATCAAGATGGTAAACACTTTGGTTGCTGTGACATTTATGTTGCCTGTGAGGTGTTAAACATCATGGGGTTTACTTTAGTAAACATGATTAAACAACTTGAGATAAAAATTAACAAATTAGTTTTACAAGGTTGATGACACCAACATTGAGAGCGGAGTGCTTGTTAGCAATATATGTGTCTTTGATGCTAAGTGCTTTAACACAAAGAAACAGATGGCTCAGGAGTGCACCAATGAACAGTGAAATTCTTCACAACTTTGTTGATTTAGAAAAACCATCCATGTATTCATCTCAATACACTATCACAGATGCCTAAGTGCAGTTATGTATGTAAATGTAAACCCATTGTATTGTTGATGGCAAATAACATTTTCCTTGGTAGCAGTTCATTATTGTCTAGTAGCAGTTAACTGGATAGTTCACCCTAAAATGAAAACGCTATAATTTACTCACCCTAATGTTACAAACCTGTACGCTTTTTCCCCTTCTTCTTCTGCAGAACATATTGGAAATATTTTAAAGAACACTGAGAACCAAACAACACTGGAACTCAGTGCCTTCCATTGTATTGACAAACACACACACACACAAGAATAAGGGTGACTGAGTAAAATAATGAGACTATAAATAAACCCTAATAAGATATTTCTCAAAATATCTAATTTTATGACAAATAGAAGAAAGAATTGACAAAAGAAAGAAAGCTTTGGAAATACATGAGTTAAAGGGAATAAATGACAGAACCTTGACACGTTCTGACATACACCAAGATGTCTGTTTGTTTGTTTATTGGCCAGTGTGGGAGCTAAACTATTCTATAATATTTTATGCTGTTGAAACATTATTTATGAACTTGAGTCAGTTTGAAAAAGTTGGTTTGAGGATAGGTTCATCAGAAATCTGCAGATTCAGCAATTTGAATTAACTTTGCAGTAGTGATGTGATTAATGATGTCAAATTTGCTTGTTTGTTCTCTCGATTACACCCATCACATATATGATGAATTTCCCTTAACTCATCTATGACTAAATGTTATTTATTGCAAGTTGCAATGCAATGCAAACAAAGTTGTTGGTAAATCCAAAGGGACAACAATTTTCCTTTACCTTGTTACATACAGTGGTAAACAGTTGCCTATAATACTCACAGTTGTACTTGTATTGGTGACACAAACATACTGCAGTTTTAACTCAAATTGCACAAAGTGGAGAGAGATCTGCAGAGGCGAAGGGAGTGGAGTGGAATCAAACTCTGGTTTGAACCAAGCAATCAACATACAAGCCTCAAAATGACTGGTTGGAGCAAAAATAATTGTGACACAAAATTCTAATAAAAACAAATGGTGAATCTCTAAATAAGGCAAACAAAAAACAAACAAACAAAAAAAGGTTTGTCAGAACCTTTTTAATGATGTTTTTATAGAGATTTGTTTAAAAAGAACATGCGGAACATTTGCATGTTCTTTGAAAATCAACAAGTGTAGGGGTTTAATGTAAAACTGCCAAGCAACGTAGCAATCAGCTATCAAGGAACATTGGTGCTTAAAGATGACATGATGCAACATGAATTCTGTTTGTTATAAACAAAATACTCATTTGAGAGTCTCTGTATGTCAGGAATGTGTCTTAGTTTAAGAAAATAAAATATTTAAGTTATGCATTCCACCACATAATGGCAAGTCCTATATATGCCATTACAAAGAACTTGCTGTAATCAGAAATATTTTTCTTTTAAACTCCAGTCATAGTACATGTGCTCCAAATACATAAAGTGCAGTTGTGATCACAAGGACATGGAATATAATATAATATAATAATCCTACCAGATTAAATTAAAAAAAAAAAAAACTTTTAAAATTTTCCTTAAATCTGTGCAGATAAAATGTATCGGGTGAAAAAATTATAAGCAATTTTTATTTACTCAAATCGGTTGTTTTAAAAGCTTCTGCTGTGTTTATGTGACTTCATACCTGTGTTTCCTTTCACAGCTCAGCGACCATCTGTGTTATACCAGATGGGTGTCTTCTCATTAACGTCATTGATTGGTAATAAAAAGATCAAATGTCTTCAAGGAATTGTCATATTTATCAAATGACAGAATGCCAGTAACACATTCATATTAGTCATGAAGTTCTAATTTAAATGTTTTATGCACTGTTAGTTTGGGTATATTTTGTGTATATTGTAAATTAAAAAATCCAATGGTTTATGTGGTGACAGGCTTGTCTAGCAAAACATTTTCCTTCATTTTCTAATCTCAAGAAAAAATAAAATCCAAATGTAAATCATCAGTTGCACACCTGTTGTGATGTGTAACAAGTAAAAAATAAAAATGTTTGCTTATGAATCCTACTTACAAACTGTGAGCAGGAGCTTTCCAGGAGGCCATGGAGAAGTCCAAATTATTTCTACAGACAATTTTCTTTTATTTTTATTTTATGAGGCAGTATTATATACAGAAATCGGGTCGAGTACATGTATCTTTTCTTTCTTGTGTCCACACGACACATGCAGCACAAAGACACTGGGACTCAAATCCCAACGTAGCTACTGTAGCCAGCCACATACAGTACTTACATTTAACAAGACTTTTATTTTCTTGGAAGCTTCCTTATGATAGGAAGTTTGTTGCCAAAGTCTTCTGTTTTTAACTTGCATGGTTTTTAACACTGCTCTGGCTTATCCAGGTGTTGTGAGGTTCAGACATTGAGTTTTGCGATGGCGATAGCAGGAAATGTTCTGATGTCTCTGTCATTCAGATTTGAGCATGACCGGACACGAGGGCACAGTTAAAACTTCCTGCACACTTTCTTCTGTTCAGAATAGAACACAAACTGTTCTATTAGAGATTTATCTTGGTCTTCTAGATCTTGTCTTGACTTTAACAGTTCCTTTTAAACGTCTTGACATTTCGGACTGGGAAGACTGCAAACAGGAAACATTTAGATGTGTTTGTATTACATTCCTCTGCCTTGTGAGTGTGAGTTATCTTGAGATTGTAATCCTCAGGCAGTTGGTTAGTAGAGCTCATGGTTTTTGAGTTTAAGTACAATTCCCAAGAGGTACAACGAACCTTAAAGTTTATTAGGTTCTGGAACTGTCATTACTGACTGAACATTCCACTAGGAGATGTTCCTAATCCTCTGCACACGACTTATTTAGATTCCAATCTTTATTCCACTGAACAAGAGACAAACCAAGTGTACCAAGTTTCTTGGCATGCACCTTACTTCAGTTTTCACAGCAGCCAGACTCTGATGTCACATGAACTCAGGTTTGCACCAAACATTGGAGTGTAAAAATGCTCTCAGCTATGTATTACAGTCAGCACTGCAGCATGAAAACTTCTCACCTACTCGCCAAGCTTTTGAACTCACCATAAGGGATATTCCAATCCATATGATTATAACACCGGATCAGAATTTGGATAGGTTTAATCTTCTTTTGTTCTATTTGGTAAGCAAGAATTACGTAGACTTATCAGCCAAAAGATTAAAACCACTGATAGGAAATGAATAACGTTGGTTGTATCGTTACAGTAGCATCTGTCAAGGTGTGGAACAAATTAGGCAGTAAGTTAACAGTCAGTTCTTAAATTTCACGTGACAAATGGGCAAGTTAAAAATCAGAGTGACTTTGACAAAGGCAAAACAGTGACAGCTAGATGACTGGGTCAGAGCAACTACAAAACGGCAAGTGTTGTGGTGTGTTCCTGGTGCACAGTTGTTAGTACCTACCAAGTGGTGCAAGGAAGGACAATCGGTGAACCGGCATTAGGGTCATGAGAGCCCAAGGCTTGTTGATGCGTGTGGGGAGCGAAGGGGAGCTTGTCTGGTCCAATTACACAGAATAGCTGCTAAAATTCAATGATAGAAATTTAATAATAGCAATGTGTCAGAACACACAGTGCATCACAATTTTCTGCATTTGGGACTGTGTATATGCAGACTGGACAGAGTACCATGATGACCCATGTCCACTGATGTAAGTGCCTACAATGGACAATTTGAGCATCATAACTGGACCATGGAGCAATGGAAGAGGGTTGCCTGGTCTGATGAACCACATTTTCATTTAGATGAGTTGGACAGCTGGGTACTTGAGTGTCATTCACTATGGGAAGCAATGTTATGCTCTGGATTATTTTCTGCTGGGAAACATTGCAACCTGGCATTTATGTGGCTGTTGCTTTGACACATCCCGCCTACCTAAGATTGCTGCAGACCATATACTGTACACCCCTTCATGGAAGTGGTATTGCCTAAAGGCAGTGGCCTCTTTCAGCAGGATAACACTTTTTCAGGATTGGTTTGGGGAACATGATGAAGGTTTCAAGGAGTTGCCTTTGGATCCAAATTTCCCAGATCTTAATCCAACTGAGCATTTATGTAATGTGCTATACCAACAAATCCCATCCATGGAGGTTCCACCTCACAACATACAGGATTTAAAGGATCTTCACATGTCACGTTCAAAGGTCTTGTGGAGTCCATGCATGGGGGTGTTGCGGAGGTGTGCAATAAGCATAACATTTCTCAAGAGCAATTCTTTAAGGGAACACGAATAATACAGCTAAAATTGGACTTGGAAGGATAAGTATACACAGAAGAAAACCTACTTTTACTGTAACAGTGAGACTGTGCCAAATTAGACAACTTCATGCTTTTGTGATCACACTCTGTTGTAGACATTACTATCCATCAGGCAGGTATCATTATTATTGCTAAAATAGTGGACTCATCCAAAAATGCATTGGCATCATCTGCATTAGAGTAAATAATTACTTCATACGATGTTAAAAGTGAATAAAATAGCCTTGACAGCAGAGTTCCACAACTATTGACCTTTTTTTTTTTTTACTCGCCGGACTTGTGTGTGTGTGTGAAAGTAATGCAGGGTTGCCAGGTTTTCATAAAAAAAAAAAAAAAAAAATTCAATAGTAGCCTGGTAATACCAAACTCTGCTACTTCGCTTTGCTTCATAGACAGAGTCTGGAAGGGCATAATTGACAAGGGTTTTCTTTCTCTGGGGGGGGGGTGGGGGGTGGGGGGCACTTGTCTGAAGTTTAAAATCATTGGTTACCTGTAAGCCAGTCACATAACATTTGGTTATGACTTGTGTTATTCGCCGGCTCAGCGGCCTCGAATTTTCACTGTAAACACAGAAATGCAGCAAAAACAAAACCATTGAGCGAAATACCGGAGCGAACATGGCAGTTCATAATCAAAATTATAGCCTTACCGAATAGCATCTCATGTCTCCATGTCCGTTTTGGATTTCCCTAACCTAAACTACAATCCTGTAGTCCGGCTGTTTTGGACAGGGAGATAGTCTGCTATCTCAGACTGAGTACAGAAGCTAACTGAAATTGAGTGGAAGTACGAAGTCTGATGTAGTCATGCTAATTCAATAGCCCAATTCCATGTGAAAACTGCAAACTTGGCAACACTGATTGATGTAAAAGAGGAAAGCAGGCATTTGGACCAAAGCACTGTGAGGCAATGGAACAGGAGACTCAAAATGTTTCTAAACTTAAAATGCATTTTTGCATATGATTTCTGCCAATGTATATTCCCTTTTTATTACCTTATGTTTATCCTGCTTTTTACCTTTTAGAGAAGACAGAATAACTCTTGAATTATAATCTTCACTGGTCCCATGTGTGTCTGTGTTTTATTTTTTATCTTATTTTTTTTTTTATATACTTTAAACACAATATGGTCATTTGACAAAATATTTAAAGCAAGCCAAAATAGCAAGCCAAAACATTGAGAATTCTGAGGTTCTCAACTCCATTCCTGAGGCCTGATGGCTCTGCAGATTTTGTATGTCTTTCTTATCTAACACAGCTGATTCGGATCATATGCTTGTTAAAAGATACCCCCATGAACTGAACTGAATGTATCATATAAGAGAGACATACAAAATGTGCAGATCGGTGAGATGCCATGACCTTTGGTTTAGAGGAAAAAACCACCAACAAAACAACATCCCAACTGTAAAGCTTGGTGGAGAGAGCCTTGCTGCCTCAGGGCCTGGATGCTTTGCAATCATTGAAGGAACAATAAATTCAGTACTGTAAGACATTTTACAGGTGACTGCAGGACAGCAGATCATGTTTTCAATTTTTAGAAAGGTTGGGAGATGCAACCAGAGAATGAGGCAAAGCACACTGGTAAAAAAAAAAAAAAAAAAGAAAATGTGTTTTTCTGTCTCAGTTCCGTTCCTGGTGCCAATATACAATATAAATTGCTATATCTTCATATAAAATATAATACATGCAAGTGCATTTATGTAAGCATTCAAGTGCATACTTACTTTCTGCACCCTATCTTTGCGATATCTTAGTGTATTTGATGACGTTGTGAAAAGGCCAGTTGTCTGTGTGTTGCAGATAGTGTTTCTCTATAATTGTGTATTAAGTTACAATTGGAGTATCCAATGCTGAAATCCAACAAAAAATACAACTGATACTAAAAGTGACCCTCAATTAAAAATGTCTAGATAGCATAAAAAAGGTACCACCATTTATTTATTGATGATAAATTACCCAATGCCTTTTGCATCTCTACACTGATGTAAAAGGCTTCTCATTGAAAGCAGTGGAGTTCCTGGTCTGTTGTAATAGTGACACCAATGTGCTTCAGTTTCTGAGCCTTGGGAGCAAGCACGGGTTGAGTATAAAAATATCTCCCATCCACCCAGACCTGTATGCACATGCATACTCTGAATACACAGACTCTATGCCCTTGTACTGAGATTAGAAAATCACATTGTGCTGGAAATGTTCTTGAGTTTCAGAGAAAAACGTCCTTTCGACTTCAGTCCCCGTTGTAATCACATTTCCTACAATTCAATAGATGTCTTACAAATTTCTCCTTTTGTGTTCCACGGAAAAAGCCAGACCACCTCAAGTTCTGCTGCAAACAAATATGTTTGTACAAATTTTATCTGGACTCCAGAAATCCAGTATTGGTGGTGTTTCTTTTTCTTTTCTTTTTCTTTTTTTAAAACTTATTCACTCTTTACTATTTATTATTATGATTATTATGATTATTATTTTTGTTTTGTTTCAAAAACAGCTTCGTTTCCAGTTAGCTTTGGATTTTTTTCATAACAAACTGCAAAAATTCACAGACAAAGAATGTGCTCTTTTTTACCATTTTATTTTACATATAATTCATTAGTATTAGTTGGATTTAAATTTCCATTCACTGTTGCTCTAAATTAGATGAGTTTGCAAACATTTTTTTTATTTTGCTATTGAGACCTATCTTAGACTGAAATGTAAATATTAAATGAGACAATTGTAAGACAGATTTACTGGATTGTAAAAACTTGTTTATAGTGAAGGTTTATAGATATGCAGCAAAATGCCTCTGAAATGAGAACAGATCAGAGAGGTGGGTGTAGGGGAGTGGTTGGAAAATACGAGGGCTTTATTCATTCATTCATTTCATGCTGATTCTTTTACTACATCATTGAAGTATTTTTTATTTTTTACTTATTTATTTTAGTTGAACATGTACGCTAATTAACTAAACAAATTAACTTTAAGGCTCATTATCGTTTGTATATTAAAAGAGCTAGAACAATTACCAGTAGTAGTTATTTTATTACACTGAAAACATTCAACTCCGCTGCAATAATTGGATGTTATATATGTATATAACCATGGGCACTTTTATATCCCAGGGGTGTGTTTTATTAAAAGTAACTGCTTTCCCCACAGGTTTTTATTTTTTATTTTTTTTATCATCAAATGAAGGTCACAATAAAAATGTCCTATTAAATGTTATTGAAATGTGTTTTAAGATTCATAAAATGCCAGCTATGAATTTTGCCTTAGCAAGGGAAATAGTTTTGCCTTTTATATATACAGTGTAACTTTTTAAAAACCAAAGAATACACACAAATACATAATTTGAGTAGCACTTTATTTTACAGTCCTGTCCTCATGTACATACTATGTACTTATTATAGTAATTACAATAACTATGTAATAACTAGGTACTAACCCTGAACCTACCCCTAAACCTAACCCTACCCCATGTAGTTACCTTGTGTTACCAGAACTTTCTTAGATAAATACACTGTAATTACACTATAAGTACATGATAGTAACGTACTGTAAAATAAAGTGTAACCATAATTTGTGATGTGGTTATAAAAATAGTGGTTCAGAAGAAAATCTACAATGGTTTCGAGTGTGAATTTCCTTAGAAGTTTATTTTCTAAAATCCACTGGGCCGAAAGTGTTTTCAGATGGAGAAAAACCCAATTACGTCCTGAACATAATTATTATGATAATTATAATTACTTGTAGCTGCCCTGTTTATCAGCAACACTGATCACAAATGCCTGCCGTAATTATCGCTTCTTCAGAATTAAACCCAAATGAATCTGAATCTAAACCAAAAAAAAAAAAAAAAAACGAAGCAACAAGCCCAGAAAGCAAGCAAAAGCTGTGCAAAAGAGTAGAGGCCATAACTGACTTCAGATTAGTTTGATGGACACCTAGACTGGAAGTGTCTCTGTGATGATGTTCTAAACAGGTTTATAGCACACCTGATGGACTGAAAATAGCCACACAGAGGCCGCATCTCTGACAGATGGCTGTACTGAGAAGGAAAAGGCCCTGCCGAATCACCTTTGATTGAAACACAATGAGGGCGGCCCGCTGTTCAGCGCTGTGAAAATTGCGGATCAGCACCTTCTGATCTCCGCTCGCTGCCCTTGCCATGTTCCACCTTTACTTGATGTGCACTCCTCACCTAAGACCCAGGTGATTGGCCCACAGGCAGAAGATATTATAACACACAAGGGAATGACCTCTGGCTGAAGACTCCAGCATCATTTCATATCCTGTTTGGGCTGTCCTAATCTGCAGGGGGGATGCACAGGATGGGAAAAAAAGACTATAAAACACTTTTCCATTCCATTTCGCAAAGATACACCCCGTGAAATAAATTGGCAGCAAAAGGGTAGAATAACATATTCATCTATAGATGGAAGAGCTTGTGCAGAGACGGAGGGAAAGGAGAGTAGAAAGAGCGAGAGGAGAGAGATGCCTGTCGCCGGCTGCTGTAAATTGATGCAGGAGCGTTGTATATTTGTGTTTCTGCAGCGAGTGAAGCTGATTTCCACTCATCTGTCGGTACCTGCTTTTAAAAATACTCACACCGTCGTTTCCTATCATTTCTGCTACCTTCTCAAAATTCATGTGCATTTAATTCTCCCTGAAATGCTGCGAAAATGCTTTGTTTTTTAAATCTTTTTGCTCTGGATTGATGTGGGGCACGTGTTCGAAGCGATTGTGTGTGTTAACAGCATAAGCTGTCAATGGGGTCAAAATTGGGGCTGTTTCCTAAATGTCATCCTTCTGGAAACAACCTTTCTGTACTTCAGCAGAAACTCAAATTTAAGCTCTTTATATATAAAAAAAAATAAATAAATAAAAAAAATCTATTAACTAGTCTTGAGCAGTTCAGGCAAAAAAAAAAAAAAAAAAAAAAAAAAAATGTATATATATATATATATATATATATATATATATATATATATATATATATATATACTTATTTTAAATCAAGAAAAAAATATTCAAATTAGGGGTCCCACTTTATATTAAGTGGTCTTAACTACTATTTACTTCCATCAAAAATAAATACAATATTATTGTGTAATTGTATAAACAATTTTAAAATTGTATTGTGTAAACACTTTTGCTGCTTCTGATGTGGGATAAAGGTGAGGTTAGGGACAGGTTTGGTGGTATGGGTAAGTTTAAGGGAAAGGGATGGGTCAACAGTGTAATTATAAATGTAATTACAGAAATGTGTTACATGAGGACATTTTTTTAAGTGTAAGTACAATGTATGTAGGAACATGATAAGTGCATTGTATCAAATTGTTAATTTAAATGTAAGTAGTTAAGGTCACTTAATATAAACTGGGACCAAATGATGTAACAAAATCTTTACACCGCCCACTAAATAGCCGACAAGTGCTCGGGATACATGGTGCTTCACTACACCTCATGAAGCTGACTGAGAGAATGGCCACTGTGTCTGTAAAGCTTAGCTACTTTGAAGAAGCACAACATAAATTAGTTTTGGATTCATTTGTTTTTTTGGTCCTACATAATTGACATATTTCCACTTTTGGTTTGTGTTATTTTTTACTATTTTATGAAATATTACTATACACCATTTAATATATTATCCATAACTATATACCATATCATATTTTACCTGAATGCATACTATATTTGTGCACCCTGTTTTTCAGTTTTCATTGAAAGGAGAATATTTTCACTGAAAACTAAAATTAATTTATCAAAAAAAAACATGTGACCAGCATCATGTGATGTAATTTCCTCTGCACCTGACATTGTAAAGGCTTTATGTCCTCTTCATTTTTTTTACCCCTATACACTTGATCTTCAATGAACTATTGTTAAGGAGTATATTAGTTGTCAACTATGCTATATAGTTAGATATATTGTTATGGCTTACAATATTTTTTTTAATGATTGTAATATAATAATAATAATAATAATAATAATAAACAAATTAAAATTTTAAGTTAACCTGGAAAAATAACATTTGGTTGACCAGACGAGGCCAACTGAAATGGTCAAGTGTTACCTGTGAACCGATACTGTTTGTCTGTGACATAGCTGACAAACCCACGACCGGTGTAAATTATTTATGTATCTATTTAGTTAGTACTATCAAAATGGTGTTTAATGATTAAGCTTTGCAAATAGCATACACTGATAAAATAAGGTCCATCAACTGAAACCAATAATTGTTTTATTGACAAGGTATTTTTCTGATAAAATATACCGTACATTATAGAATGACTTTTAGTAAAGCATATGCATATATCAAAATAATATAATAAGAAATATAGATGAGGAAGAGAGCATAACCATTTTAGGGCTGGCCTGCTCTTTAGATCTCTCTTTGTTCATAACTGGCTGTGGTCCCACATTGTCTGGCTGGTGATTGGCAGAGTGTCCAGCAGCGGGGTCTAGAGGGTCCAGCTTTATTGATTTCCTGCTTGTGCTGGCTGCCTGAGCTGTCAGTCAAGTGCTCAGAACAGTAGGATGTCACTGGGCGTGCACTGACAGGCATGCAGCCATGAGCACCAAACAAGCACAACATGTTACTGCGGGCGACAACCAGAGCACCAGTGGGCAGAAACGCCCTCTTTCATCTCAGGCTATGGACCGGCATCATTCTGAATTAAAATAAACCGCTCTCTTGTCTTAAACACATTCAATACCAGACAGAATGAATGGGTTGTAATGAGATGTGTGAGAGAGGCTCTCAGGCGTGGCTGTAATATGTTCTGGGCTGATTTCGGTTACATCTGCCAGTGAAGCCAGTGATTAGTTTGAGAGAATAATCCACAGACACTATGATTAATCTGTTCTGAAGAGCATTGAGAAACATTCGACTTCTCAAACCTCACCGATCCATCAAAATGGCCTCAAGGAGCAGAAATGATTCTCTCGTTTAAGAGCTGGGCAAGGAAAGATCAGAAAGTTTTGGTGAAGTTTGGGGTCTTGGAAACACTGTATTTAAAGGTGTCCTTGTTACACAAGTTACTGTACATGTACGTACTATTATAATAACAAATTCAGCATAACTGCATGCAAGTAACCCTAGCCATATAGTGCGTAGATATAATCAATTAATATTTCTTAGTACTTAACAGTATAATTACACAGTAACAAGGACACCTCTCAATAAAGTGTAACTGTCAGAAATTTGGAAAGGTAAACAATGTAACCATGTAATCAGTTACATTACTAAAGTAACTGAAACAGTTACACTAATTGTTTTATTTTATTTTTAATGGCGTAACTTGTAATCTGTGACCTACAGCATTACATTTCCAAAGTAACTTTCTAAACACTGTCATCAATAGTTGGAAAGTTAGTTATGGGGTGGATTAACGGATATAAAATATGATCATGCATAATAAGGCATTAAAATGTGGTTTATAAGTAGAGTTTTTTTAGAGTGTGCATGTGCATACATGCATTAGGGGATGTACAATGATCAATTTTCAAATAAAGCAAAAGACAAGGAACACACATACACAAATATCGTTACAGCAGCATCTTGAAGATCTCAAATCAATGAATTAGAAGAAGTTTTTACTCCACTGCCTGCATGAGACTTCTTTAATGGCCGTTGTGTATTGTTCAACCAACAGGTGTTAAGCGACGGAGATGTGGCCATGTTTGGGAAGCAGTCATGACCATCTAGGTAGTTTCTGCAATGTTGCATCATACTGTGGTGGTTAAGCAGTGAGTAATGTGATTGTTTGGCAAATACATTGCTGCAAATTTTTGCTACAACCTCAATTAAACACACCTGAACCGGGGTAATCAAAGTCTCTAGTATTACTAGAATCTTCCAGGCAGGGGCGTTGGGACAATTTGGAGCTAAAGTGAAATCTACAAGAAATTGGCTCTCCTGGAGAGAGGGTAAAAATAGAAATCACACACATATGTACGACACCCAGGCAATGATTAGTTCTGTGAAAAAAAAAAGCAAAACCAATGTTACGCCATCTCTACATTGGACGCTAGAAGCAAGTTTTTAGTTTTTCCTTATCTTAAGCGTTCTTTTGTTCTACAGACGTTTGTTTTTTTTTTCTCCGCCATCTCATCGCTCGGCTCTGCTAATATCCGTCTTGTGCACTGAGCGCTCTGTTATCCTCTTCTAAGTAGACATGGCCCTTACAGCTGATTGGCTACAAGTTTGCTTTGGTACTCAGCCCGACTCAGTTTCCTAAAAGGTTTTGAAAAAGTACATACCCCACCTTTAAAGTTAATTATTTCACTTGAATTTTTTCACACATTTTTTTTTTTTTTTGCAATTTGTATTCTTTTCTTGCTTTCTAAACACACTCTAATTATCCTTGAAATGATTTACCTGGTTGGCAAAACTGATAAGATACAAATAATTTATTATGATGTGTCTTGATCCATTTGCAAACTTTTTAAAGTACATCTGACAAAATTCAAGAAGTTATAATAATAATAATAATAATAATAATAATAATAATGTTTTTAAGAGGGCTTAGTAACTATATATATATATATATATATATATATATATATATATATATATAGGAATATGATTTTCTCTCTCTGAAATACTGTTATTTACTTACAATACAACTTCAATAATTAAATGCATAGTTAATTATCATTTTTTTTTAAATGGGTAAATTTTTGCAATAGGCTTACTAGCTTAATAATATTAGAAAAGCCTATATTAAGTTACTTTTATGACCGTTTCCCTTAAAAACACAGCATAGAATATTTCCTCTCAAGTACCCATAGTCGGACATCACATTTGTGAGATGACAGAATCCAGTCTCAGCAGAATAACACATGCTCACGCATCAAGCTGTCTGCAGAGAAAACATGTACACCTCCAGGATCCTGACAGGCTGGAAGAGCAGCCATTACCATAGCATGCTTAATTGAGCATTTTACCTTCCCATCTATAGTGTGTGTGTTTGTGCGGCCTGTGACGATCTGAGATGTGTAATTGTGCTCTGCTGACGACTGTGGTTTTTACTTTCACTAGACCATCAGCATCTTTATGTAGATGATGTTGCTACAAAGATACATTTTCCAACGGTCTGACCATGAAATCGTCCTCTCTGACACCTGGATTATTTTCGTTTAGGTTTGAAAAGGGTTTTATTGTCTCGCTGGACTGTAGCATGAAATTAATCTGCAGGAAGAAGATTACCAAAACAATTTTGTTAAATTAATTCAAAATCTCGAATCGTTCATTACAATAATAACTGTAATTATAACCAAAAACCACAAAATTCATAAATAAGCATGTTTGGCACACTTTAACATTACCTTGTATATGTTAGAACATGCTTTTTCTTTTCTTTTCTTTTCTTTTCTTTTTTCTTTTCTTTTCTTTTCTTTTCTTTTCTTTTCACATTAGTTAAGGCAAGACACTGCAGGTGAAAATGGTTACAATTTAATTAATACAAATTTAATTAACAGATGTCACCAGTTGATTAATCACAGTACATTAAGACAATTGTTTTGTATTAGCAGTGTTCTGAAATGTTGTTTTAATATGCAAATTAGTTCTAATTTAATTTAATATGCACTCATTTGCATATGAGATAAATCTGAAGTTTCGATAAAGCTAGGCTCAAATTTTAGTTTATTCAATATAGTAGTTAAAAAATAGTTAATGGTTTTACAGAGGAGATGTCCATTTAATGTTCCATAAATAAGAAAATCCTTTCAGTAGCCAAGAAAAAAATAAATAACAATAAATAAAAATAGGAATTAATTCTAAAAACCAGTATAGGAGAGAGAGTGTATTAAAATGTGTATTGTACTTGACACATAAACGTTTAAATGGAATCTATTGAATTGTACGTTATGGCATATATATATAAAGAATAAAAACAGAATGCTATGATGTGGAAATTTCAAATGTCAATATTTTATTCAGAATACAACATAAGTTGATTTTAAATTTCATGGCATCAACACATCTCAAAAAAGTTGGGACATGGCCATGTTTACCACTGTGTGGTTAATACATGCTTCTAGTTGCTCAACTGTCTTAGATTTTCTTCAAATGTTTTCTATGGGTGAAATATCTGGACTGCAGGCTGGACATTTCACTCCCCAGATCCTTCTTCTACACATCCATGATGCTGTAATTGATGCAGTATGTGGTCTTGCATTGTCATGTTGGAAAATGCAAGGTCTTCCCTGAAAGAGACAATGTCTGGATATACCTTTCAGCATTGATGCCTTTCCAGATGTGTAAGCTGCTCATGCTACACACACTCATGCAACCCCATACCATCAGAGATGCGGGCTTCTGAACCGAGCGCTGATAACTGCTTGGGTTGTCCTGGTCCTCTTTAGTCCGGATGACATGGCATCCCAGTTTTCCAAAAAGAGCTTCAAATTTAGATTTGTGTGACCACAGAACAGTTTTCCACTTTTCCACAGTCCATTTTAAATGAGCCTTGGCCCAGAGAAAACGCCTGCGCTTCTGGATCAGGTTTAGATATGGCTTCTTTTTTGACCTATAGAGTCTTAGCAACGGCGGCAACGGCGAATGGCAAGGTGGATTATGTTCACCGACAATGTTTTCTGGAAGTATTCCTGAGCCCATGTTGTGATTTCCATTACAGTAGCATCCCTGTATGTGATGCAGTGCCGTCTAAGGGCCCGAAGATCACGGAAATCCAGTATAGTTTTCCGGCCTTGACCCTTACGAACGGATATTGTTCCAGATTCTCTGAATCTTTGGATGATATTATGCACTGTAGATGATGATAACTTTAAACTCTTTGTCATTTTTCTGTGAGAAACTCCTTTCTGATATTGCTCCACTATTTTTTGCCGCAGCATTGGGGGAATTGGTGATCCTCTGCCCATCTTGACTTCTGATAGTCACTGCCACTCTGAGAGGCTCTTTTTATACCCAATCATTTTCCCAATTGACTTAATAATTTTAAATTGGTCCTACAGCTGTTCCTTATATGTACATTCAACTTTTCCGGCCTCTTATTGCTACCTGTCCCAACTTTTTTGGAATGTGTAGCGCTCATGAAATCCAAAATGAGCCAATATTTGGCATGACATTTCAAAATGTCTCATATTTTCAGTATTTGATATGTTATCTATATTCTATTGTGAAAAATAAATAAATAATAATAATTATGTATAATATATATATTAAGGTTTTGCTTGTAGTGTCTTGCTATAATTATACTGTATTATGAATGAACATGAATCTAAAATTAGAAGTGACAATGTTATAATATAAATTAACCTTAACCTTAAAAATCCTAAGAACCCTTAATCATAACTCATTGTTAGTTTGCAATACCTTATGCATTAATAACAAATTTTATTTCATTGCAAAGTGTTACCACATATATATAAATTATTTTTACAGAACCATTTTAACATCTAAGCTGTGGTTTAAAATTTTAAGGTTTTATTTTTACTTACTGTAATTATTTAAATTCTGCCATGAGACACAAGGAAGTATTAGAAATAATGTTTTAAAACTTTATTATTATAATTATTATTTATTTATTGTGGATGGTGATTTTACACTGACAGAGTCATAATAATAATAATAATAATAATAATAATAATAATAATAATAATAATAATAATAATAATAACATTATTATTATTATTATTATTATTATTATTATTGATAATAAAAAATGAAGGCATAAATAGTCAAAACACAAACATTTTGCTTAAGGTCCAGTGTCACTGATTAGCGCTTTCACATTTCATCTGAATAACATAATACAGGGCAGGAATAACGTTTTCTTTTTTTTCTTTTTTTATAAACTTCTTATTTAACCTTTATTTTATTAGCATTAAACACTAACATTTTAATCTGTTGTTTTCACACCATTTATCCAAAATATAGTTCTTCAGAGTCTGCCAGCTTGTTATTTTTATAAACACTGGCAAGGGAGTTTGGGTGATGGAACGGTTGCTCATGTTGACATTTCTCCAGCATATCTTGGGAAAATGTTGTCAGTGTTTCTCCGACTATGCTTTTCATGTACCAAAAAAAAAAAAACTTGTGGCATTTTCCAAATCCAGCTCATACTGCAATCACTCTAATCCTCACTTGAGGACTTGCAATCTCTGTCCATCCAGCAGTCTGACTTCCTCTGTCTCTACAGATACTTGGACACGAGCACTTCCCCTCTTAGCTCAGCAATAACACAGTGAGCTCACAGGCTGGAAGCACTGAATGGGAACAAGCCAGTACTGTTGGGTCTCTGGCTCTAAAACATGGCATCTGGGCTAATCTGCTACTTCATATTTCTTGGTAACAGTAAGGTGATGCAACTTTATTTTGTCAGTGTACATGAATTGGAGTAAAAAATTGAAGGTGAAAATATTTTGGTTCTGAGAATTTCACAATGAGTAAAAACCAGGTTTTATTCTTTCTTTCTTTCTTTCTTTCTTTCTTTCTTTCTTTCTTTCTTTCTTTCTTTCTTTCTTTCTTTCTTTCTTTCTTTCTTTCTTTCTTTCTTTCTTTCTTTCTTTCTTTCTTTCTTTCTTTCTGCTGCTTTTGATGCTGAGGATAGGATTAGTGAAATCCAGCAACAACAACAACAAAAATATCTTCCATAATACGATCAACCATGTATGATGTTGCTTGCTAAACATTTTTATTTATTTATTTTTGTCAGCGGATGTTTCATCTACAGAATTCTGCGGTTACAGCATCTACTAGCAAGATCAAACTAGACTTCTGACCCCTTGAGCGTGCATCTGCTAAATGAAATAAAAAATAAATAGTTGACATTAAACCGAAATAAAAGAAGCCCTCGTGTCTGTAACCACCAACAATCTAGGTTTAAATTTAGAAAGATGAAAAGCAGAAAGATCTAACCGAAAGCCATGGACCACACATCATCTTCAAGGAGTATTTGAGATTCAGAAACCATTCAGAAACCCCAATAAAAAAAAACATTTCAGCAAGTTTTGTTCCCTCCATTTAGAGCAGAGACATGATGGATGGCGCTGAGAGAGATTGGAGGCAAGAGACGGGAGAGGTGCTGGACTCCATGACCACTGCAAGTGGAGAGAGAGATCTGTCTGACAAACGCTGTGCCCCGTGCACGCTGTGTAAAAGCTGTCTGACATCCCACTGTTGACAGGTTTGGCAGAAGAGCTGCATTGGTGCTCAGAAGTGGATTTTCAGTGAATTTTGATGACTCAAAGTTCACTTTCCCAAGACAAATATACTTGAGGGGGCACAACCTTCCCCTTTTGACTTCGTCCACTGTTTCTCTTTGTGTTTTTTGATGCTTTGATGGATATCATGTTCCGTTTTATATTTCGGTAAATGTACAGCACAGTCTGTTTACATTAAGGTGTAGCATTACCTAAACAAATCTTATTATACTACACAGGAAGAGTGACTTTCAGCTGACAGATATTTAATTACACAATCCGTTGTGCTTTTGTCATTTAAATAGGTGTTATCCCGCCGCTGAGCTGCTGTACAATGTCAGAGGTCTTTACGAGTGAGTGAAAATGTCCTCGGCTTTATTCAGCATTGGGATTTAATATAAATTTCTCTCCCCTCAAAAAAGCATTTCCATTACAGGATAAAATCCATATTGAGTCTCAAGTCTGACACTCGCGAGACATCCCTCGAGTTAGACTGACCTAAGAGAACGTGTGAAGTGCAGGCGAATCGATTAAAACGTTTGTGTGTGTCATAATCGTAACTGTTGGCTTAGAGATATCAATGTCACCCCGTTGCCACGTGGGGAATTTAAGACATCTTTTCCTGTGAATTTATTCTGACATGGAGGTGACATCGCCATATATAAAGCTTCTATTAATAAAGCTCTGACAGCCAAATGCGCCCAGCACTCCTCCAGGGTTTGCTCGGGTTTTTTAAGATGCAAAGTCTGCCATTGTGGGACTCCAAAGGAAGTTGTAAATGTGTTCTAATGCGCGTGTCACTTGCATCAGAGCGATGTTTATTTGTAGGTAACGGTTTGTGGAAAAACCTTGGCTCCATCATCCGCAGGACCACCCTTTCTGAGAGAGGCAGGGCGGTAAATCCGGAGGCGTTTGGCTGTTGATGGAGTTCTGGGGGACGGCAGCGATTGCACCTCACTTTATGAGTGATTTAGGACGAGTTTTTCCCTCAATGTTTTAGTCATTACTCTTAATCACACACTTCAGCCATTCCGTCCGCTTCCGTCGCCCATTTCCTCTGTCTTCAGGCTGACATTGACGGATCGCAGACGCCCGCTGTATCTCCTCTGAGCCAGACAAGAATATTATCACTGCGTTTTTTTCTCTCCATCTCAGAAAAAAAAGAAAAGGCCTCAAGACTTTCTGTTTTTATTATTTTTTAAAGCACGATATGTTTCTGCCATTGTAGTTGGTTTTAAAACAACAGAAATGTCCTGCGAGAGTTGGGTCCCATGCCATATGAATGTACACTCTTTTCGAGCTCATGATTAGGATTTTCAGCTCAGCAGAAAATCGCAATTAATCCTCAAACGCAGCTCATGGAAATCCCAGCGAATGTCAGGAAACATTAAGGCTTCTTCCCCCAAAATGAATTCCAATATATTCTGCGAGGAGCAAATGTCAGACAGCCATCATTACAGGGCTAAAGAGTCGGCAGTATTCCGAGATCATACACAGATCTGTTATCACACTTGAGGGGTAGACATGTAGGTGACACACAGTTCATGCGACAGAGCCCTGGGGGACAGACTGGCTTTCTGCTCAGCGTTTGACATCTTTTCCATATGCAAGCACAGGGCCGGCTGAAGCTGGATGGATCTGCTTTATTAGGCTGGAAATGGGGGTCAGTGTGTTTGACACGAGCGATTCTCCTCATGCTAACAGCTGGCCTTGACTACATTACCCACATCAATCCACATGCCGCTGCCACAGTCGAGATGAAGGGCTGCTGGATTCCCATATCCTGAGAGGCGAGGAACCTTCGCTGTTTTAGATTCACTATTTCTCATTGCCAAATGGATACGGTTGGGATTCTGTCTGGTGGTCTTTTGAGTTTTCTATCAGACAAACATAAACAACAAACTGTATAAAAAGTCTCACCGCAGCACAACGAGTGGATCTTGACAAGCAGTTCACTTTAAATGGTCATTTGCTTTTTAGCAAAAGGCAGTAAAAACATACTCCCATTTTATAAACATGTTATTTAGAGACATATGTGAAGTCGAGCCTGTCCTCCAACAAAAAACGACCATATAAGTCGTTTGTGCAAGCACCTTATTACGACCTATATTTACGTTTTAAAGTTAAGCGCCCTCTAGCGGGCGTAAAAATAATGACAGTATCGTGTTGCGTCTGTCCTCATGAAATGACGTATCACGTCATTACCAATCAAAACGCACGTTTATTTAAATGCAATGTGTGGCCATTTTACACCGATCTCACAGTAATTCGTACATATTTTACTAGGTTGCTTATTCGTTCGAATGACCACACCTAACCCCACCCCTAAACCTAACCCTGACAGAAATCATGCTAAATTATTATTTATTGAGCATATACATTTTCGTGCATGTCCGTTGCCTGGGATCTAACCCATGATAGCATGATTACGTATCAAGGTATAATGCAATATTCTACCAGCTTAGCTACCTGAAACGCAAACCAGAGGGCAAATAAAGGGTACAAAACATTAATACGAAAACAACCTTTTGCCGATAGGTGCGCAATTGTAGGATACGCTCTGATGGGTCATATTTCAGGGATTTGGACAAACGACCTATACGAGCGTATTGGTTGGAGGACAGGTTGGAGCAGTCTATTATCTGAATGTCACGGCATACTGTTTCAACTACAGCTGACATTACAGTCTCTATGACTCCATGACATATATTAATATTGAAGAAACTGTCTGATGTTTTATCTTGTTCTCTAAATACCTTAAACTGTTAATATACCCGATTAGCATGTCTATCATCTTTATAATCTACCATGCACAACTTCATAACCATTTAATGACCAATGTATTCAGTGTACTGTATAACAGTGATATTCATTATATCAATAACCCTAATGATCAGAGATGTAAGTTGTACTGGTACAGTCATAAACATGATATTTCTGCAGCAGTCATAATAAAGAAAGTAAATACAGTTGTAAAAAATAATGATGGCCATGAATACAAGTAATCATGTTAATGACTGCAGCTTTTATGTTCATTTATCCATCATTTTTGAGTCCATAAATAACAAAATCAAACAGGCTTTTCCATATGGCATCGTCCAGCTTGTAGAACTCAGCTCTCCATCACCGCCCAGTATGCCAGTGTTTCCCGTCTGCTTATTCATGCGTGTCTTATCAGAGATGAAATTAGCATCTCACTGCTGTAATTAGTGAAGATCAGTTTATTAGAGCTCATTACACGCGCATTTTTGCAGCCTTTAAAATGAAAAGCATTTTACTGTATGCAATGCATGCTTGAATTAAAAGAAACAATGTAATTCTGCAAAGTACATATTGCTTAGATAAATTGTAGATATTCCAGTAGTTCCAGTATGAGATATTTTGGTTGCACTTTATTTTACAGTCCTGTTCTGCATGTACATATTGTGTACTTGTTATAGTAATTACAAAAACTGGATAATAAGTAGGTATTTACCCTGAACCTACCCCTAAACCTAACTTAACCCATGCAGTTAATATGTATTACCCGGTACTTTCTCAAGTAAGTACTCTATAAGTACACATACTGTAAAATAAAGTGCAACCAACAAAATACAGAGTATATATTTAGTATATATTTTATTTGTGTGTTTTTATTCTCATCTTATTATTATTATTTTTTTATTGTCTGTGTACTGGAAGCTTGTGACACTAAAACAAATTGCTTGCATGCTCTAACAAAAACAATTAAACATCATAAAAGTAGTCCTTGCAAACTGTGCGCTACAATTGAAATGTGAATCCATATCTAGAAAAATATGTGTAAAATGAAGTCATTATTTTGTGAAAATCCTTCACTCTTCTGTAGCTCTCAAAGCATTTGCATACATATATAAGTCTAAAAACAGTTTATATTGAAGCCAGTCTGGCAAAATGACAGGTTGTGGAATGTGATTCTCTATGACGTAATAGTGTGGCTAAGCACCGCCTCCACAGCAGAAGATCAACGCCTGCTTCTACATCTCTGCCTGTTTAGCCCCGCCCACTGACTCTCACACATAGTAGGTCAATTGCAAGAGCGGCAAGCACAGTTCTACGCAGAAACAAAACAATGTCATGCCACACAAGTGTGAAAACTGTTTTTATTACATGGTCACTATTGCTTTGTATGTTATTACAGATCGTTTGAGTATTTTTGCGTTTTTAACTTAAAACAGAGCAGCGTCCATCACTAAAGGATGTAAGCTGTCAAACATACACAAAAATTATCCAATCAGAGCGTTGGTTGTTTATTTCCAAATCTAAAATCCACCACGCCTATTCAAACTGATGAAGGGGGTCAAAAAAGGACAGAAAATAACCTATTACTTCTAAATTATTTTTGGAAATATAAGTGGACCTCAGAAAACAGTACCAAAAAAATAAAATAAAATAAAATAAAGGCAGTTCTTGACCCCTTTGAAATCTGGCTACTATCCACTACCATATAGATTGCATGGAATATTAAAATAGCAAGAGGTTATTTTGTCATCATTTCTTGGTAGATTCCTGATAGCAAGATGTGACTGGATTACTAAGGCTGAGTTCGACTCATGGATGGCATTAAAAGCTATAGAAATGGAGTTTATTGCGGTCTGTATTTGCTCTGAATGTTATCTTATATAACCAACATACCAGCACTTATTTATTTTTTGTGTACAGTGATAATCTGCCTTCACCAGCTTCCTCTGCAACCACTCTGACAGACACTCAGCGAAGAGTAAGAAGATTTCAGGGGAAGAGCTCTGCTGGTGCACTTCATATTAAAGTACTAGAGATTAGGGAGCTGATATTAGTGGAATTCAGAAACCATTTATGATGAATCCAGTCAAGTGGCCCATGAAACACATGTGACATTTTGAATTATGCCCTTCTCCTTATAAGAGCCAAAAGAGGAAATAGCACTTAGCGTTTGTGTCTCCAGATTATACTTGATACAGACCTGTGGTCTCTGGGACTGGGTGATTTTACCACACAAACGAAGCCTGAATCCCTCCTCCTGATTCTACAGATTACAGAGCAGCCACAAAATCAGCCAGAAGAGGATTTGAGCTAAATACAACGGTCTAATTCAATTACTAATCCAGAGATTTACCGGACTTTAAAAACACAAAATATGTTAGATATGTTAGCCAAAAAAGAAAAGAAAAAAAGAAAAAGAAAATTACTTTGGGGGAAAGTGTAATATTTTCTTCTGATAATTTCTTAAAATGCCTTTTTAAATGTTTTTACACTTATTGTATACTATTACGTATAGTCTTTATGGAATGATACAATTTTACGATAGGTAAAAATTGATAGCCTTAATGCACTGTAAGTCGCTTTGGATAAAAGCATCTGCTAAATGCATAAATTATTTTTTTTTAATTTTACAATATGCCTATACCAATCTTGGAAACACTTTATAATTATACACTAATAAAGTACTTAACAAAGAAACTTGAAATCATTGTATACTTTCTGAAAGAAAAAAAAATTTTTTTAGATTTTATCTACATTATCTACTCATTAAAAGTTGAATGTTTGTAAACATTAACACATGATCCACTAAGCATTATATAATGTTTATTAACAATTTATGAATGAAGATTTTAATCATTGTAAACCATCTGTCAAAATCGTTTGATTTCTTTTTTTTTATATATATATACATGATCATATGAATTGAAAGTTTAATTACATTTGCAAGCATTTCAATTTACATTAAATAATGATCTGTCAATCATTTGGTAATGTGTAATAAGTTCATTAACATTAACATTAACAAACACGTGATGGATATATATTAAGTATACTGATAAGTTAAACATTATACCTTTTTGTAAATTATATATATATATATATATATATATATATATATAGTCACTCTGTCAATTGTTATATATGACATACAGTAATATTAGATAACACTTATTTGTCTACTGTGTCTACACTAATGTAACATTATCTATTTGTAGTTTATCATTTGAATGTGTTTATATTAATACTTTCACATATACATGTACAAATGTTGCAACTGTTATAATGGATGAGCTTACTAGAGTTGATTAGATCAAGCCAATGAAAGACAGTCAGAATATCTCTGTATGATAAAGACTCACTTTTTACTGTGTATGGAGCCAATATGAACACGCAGAAGCATCTAGCAGTCATATCCAACCTGTTGTACAGTCCAGTGCCAAAACTACTTCCACAGACCACAATCAAACACCCAAACCCCAAAATAAAATAATAATAATAAAAAAAAAAAACTTGCAGATCACTGTAGACTGTACATCAGCAGTCATGTCCTACAGTCACACCTTGAACAGAGCACTGCAGGTCTGCCTGGTGTGCTTCCTCCAAGGGGAACCCAAGTCCCTCTGTAGGGATCTATTAGACAGGCCAGCACTCACGCTACTGTTCTCAATTTTCATGGAGGCCTTTGCCGAAGGGAAAATAGAACCATTTACCTAGGATAGCCTGCAGACATTTTCTTCTTCTTCTCTTTTCTTTCACTCTTTCTCTATTTCTCTGCCTCTGTCCTCCCCGGGGAGTGAAATCAAGAGGTTTTCTTGGCATGTGGAAGGTTTTTCTGTGGTGTCCGGCATAAGTTTGAGAGACTGCAAGATTGTTCCGGATATGTGTTTTCTAAGGGGAACGTCACAAAATTTGAAATCGCACTGAACGAAATGCATCAGCCATTAATTTATAAAACCACCTATACTCAAACTACATAGTGGTCATAAATTTGAATGAATAATTTTAATTTCAAAGAACTGACTGTTTATATAATCTTTTAGCCGGCAGTATATATATACATACACAAACTCTATTTTTATTTATTTTGCAGATGCTTTTGCCCAAAGTGACTTATGAATGATAAACACCAGAAGTGATTAATCACAGAGGAGCAGCAACGCCGCTAAGTTCCAGGATTACTGATGCTTTTCCAGAAGTGAACTACAGTAGAACAGTGATGAAGGTTTAGAAATTTCATAAAATAAGCACATTAAAGAAACAAATACATTTTCAGGTTTAAGATCACACAGTAAGAAGAAAAAACAGTAGAAAAATGGATAATGTTCTGGCAGAAAATATCAGAACATTTTCCATCACATTTACAGACATTTCCTTCAACCCTAAAACCCTACATCAGGGATAGGCAACTCCGGTCCTGGAGGGCCACTATTCTGCAGAGTTTAGCTTCAGCCCTCATAAAAACTCACCTACCTGTATCTATCTAATTCCGAAAACACTGATTGCCTTGTTCAGGTGTGTTTAATTACGGTTGGAGCTAAACTCTGCAGGATAGTGACCCTCCAGGACCGTAGTTGCCTATCCCTGCCCTACACAATGCAATGCTTAATATATATATATATATATAATATGTATATATATAATATGTATATTGATAGCAAAAAGTGTCCAAAATGACCGGAATTCACCCTATTTTCACATCTTTACAAATCATTTATTAATCATCTGTTCATGTTTGAGGCAACCTTAAACCTACCCATACCACTAAACCTGAGCCTAACCTTACCCGACACCAGACAATAATAACAACAAATGCTTTTAATCATTGTATAACATGTTAAAATCGTTTGTAGATTTTTAAGATGTGCATGATCATATGAATTAGAAGTTTAATGACATTTGTAAGCATTTTCATTTACATATAAATGATTAAATAATCTTTAATAAGTTTGGTAACTTTATTTTACGGTTACATCTATTAGTTGCTTAATATTAATAACTATGACTTTTCTCTAAATAAATTCTTAATTTTCTGCTAATTAATAGTGAGTAAGGTAGTTGTTAAGTTTAAGTATTGGGTAGGATTAGGGATGTAGAATAAGGTCATGTAGAATAGGGCATTAATATATGCTTAATTAGCACTAATATATGGCTAATATTCTAGTAATGTACATGCTAAAAAAAATTAACAAGCAAATTATTTCAAGTTTCTAAATATGTAACTACATATTAACTAACGATCCATTAAGCATACATAATGTTTGTAAATGAAAGTTATTATAAAGTGTTACCTAATAATTTGTTTTATTATTAAATGTGGTTGTTTTATTACTAATATCAAATAAAATGCAATTTTGCACACTAAAATTGATTAATAGATCCTTTAGAGTAACTGCCAATGTCATGCACTCCTTATACACTGAACAAAATTATAAAATACTTTTTATATGTACACAAAAGGCCTATTTCTCTCAAATATCGTACACAAATCTGTCTAAATCTGTGTTAGTGAGCACTTCTGCTTTGCCGAGATAAACCATCCATCTCACAGGTGTGGCATATCAAGATGCTGTCGAGACCCCGATGAGGACGACGAGTATGCAGATGAGCTTCCCAGAGAAGTTTTTCTGACAGTATGTGCAGAAATCCTTTGCTTATGCAAACCAGCTGGAGATGGCTTATGGCAGAGAAATGGCATTCAATTCACGGGCAACAGCTCTGATGGACAATCCTGCAGTCAGCATGCCAATTGCACTTGCTCCCTCAAAACTTGCGACATCTGTAGCATTATCTCGGCAAAGGAGAAGTGCTCACTAACACAGATTTAGACAGATTTGTGAAAATTATTTGAGAGAAATAGGCCTTTTGAGTACATAGAAAAAAGTCTTAGATATTTGAGTTCAAAAACAAGACTGTTGCATTTATAATTTTGTTCAGAGTACTCGTATTTGCAGATATTTTATTCATTTTTTACTGATGTAAATGTAATGTACTGATGTATTTATTTATTTATTGGTGAGACATTAGTTGGCACATAAAGACACAGTTTTAAATTCCCTTGAAGGAAGTGTATATTCTCTCTCTCTCTCTCTCTCTCTCTCTCTCTCTCTCTCTCCTTGTACTATTGAAAACCTTTCAGCTTTTATAGAGCTAATCTGACAGGAAAATCTTTGAGAGGCTGCACAGACTAACTGCCCAGAGATTTCAACTGTCTGCTCTGGATGCCGAAATCGCTGTGCCCTGGATTCCTATTAGTCAAAACACCCCGAGCCTGTCCTCTTCAAACACACACACACGCGCACACACACACTTACACACCTCCCCATGCAGCACTGGCCAGGAGTGAGATGCCTGTCAACCTGTAGCATCTCTGACTGTCAAAGTGAGCCTGTTATTTAGCACCCTCCTCCTGAAACACACACGCACACACTCACCCTTCAACTCTTCACTCTGTTTAAATTGTTTTTCAGATGTTGTCAAAAGTGCTCAAAATGACTGACAATACATTTAGTGTTGCGTAATGAGACTGAATACATGGACATTAATTTAAGGTGCTTTTGCCATTTCAGTGCTGGTTTGCTTTTGACGCCGGAGCTTTTTGTGTCTAATCTGATGGACTGGCAGAAATGTAAAAGTCATTACTTACATTGTAGAATTGTTTCCGAGTATGTCACGCTTGTCAGCCGCTGTGAAGTATGATTTTACTGCGTGATCTGAGAACAGGTGTTCATAAGCACTATAGTCTATCTGAGCATGTGTTGAACAAAGGGCATGGATCCAACATTACTTCAATAGTATCGTTTGATAGAAAACTAAATCTAGGCTCAGCAGAAAAAGAATGTGGAGATGAATCATAATTTTATTGCATCGGAAAACAGAGAATGCCTCAGTCATCTCAGATCCCTCTTAACACACAAAGCAAACAATTTATTTTTAATAAGTTTATTTAAAATGTATATGAATTTTAATATGTATTGACAGATGAAAGGATTTAGGCATTATGTGTTTGGTGTTATGATGAAAAAATAATCGAATAAATAAAATACACATTTTAAATAATGTTGTTTGTTTGTTTGTTGTTAGAAACAAATATGATTTAAAAAAAGAACTATTTGACAATAATATTTACATAAACAAGATGCAATTCATATGTTTGAATTCATGATTTATTAATGACTTATCAATAAAAAGTTTTTTTTTCTTTATCAAAGCGCTCTAAATATAAATTACATTTAAAATCTAATCTAATCTATTTTGTTTTATTTATTTATTTGATTTGTATTATTATTATTATTACTTTTTTGCAAATACATTAGCATTTCATATATTCATACATTTGAAAATATTATAATTGGAATTGGAACAAGAATACACATTTTAAAATGTAATAAAAACCAAAATGCAATGTTGTAAAAATGATTATATAATTATCATTCTTTCTTTTTTTTTTTTTTTTTGTCTTTCTCTTGCTCTGTGATCTTTTTCAGTGCTTTGCAAACATATTTTTTTGGAAATGAATGTGGGATTTTTGGAGTAGGTTGAAATGTTAAGGTGTGTGAAACTATAGTATAACTATAGGGTGTTATTACAATGTTATTACACACTTAGATATATTAAAAGAATAATTGTGTTAGCTGCAATCCTGTTAATTTGTTCTCACATGCCAACCTATAATTTAACATAATAGCACACTTATCTTAGAGATCCGTTCAGTCGCCACACTGTCTGAAAGATGAGACCAGACCGGAGCTCGTTGACTACCTTTGCTGAGATGTGAAAACTCGTGTCATACTGTACGCATGAATCTTTTTTCTCTTTCTCTCTCTCTCTCTCTCTCTCTCTCTCTTCTGGTGCCTTTCCCACAGGGAACCAGACCAAATCCTGCCATTAGTTGCTCCCAAGTTTGGTATTGACTTTTTTGGAATAACAGCTTTGCAGCCATGGCGTGATTTATGATGATGCACATTATTGATCACTTAAGGAGATATTAAGGTATTCAGAAATAAACGTGATGGTCTCATCATGGATGGCACGAGAGGCGCCAGGCCAGAGGAAAGTCTTTCAGCATTAATTAGCACGTCTGCGGATTGCTTTTTCCTCTGACTGTCTCAATACTTTTAGTGAGACTCGTGTGAGATGTGTTCTCACATAAACATGCTGACCATTAGTCGGTTTCTCAATAGAAAAAAAAATGGATTACATTTAATTATAAACATAAATGCTGGTAAAGTCCAGTTAGTTTAAGTTTTTTTGGCTTTCAAGTTTCAACACTATTTAAAAAAGATTTGTGAAATGAGATGAAAAGACAAGTACCTGCTGACATTGTTATACTGTGCTACGGCGCTGAGGTCCAGAGGGCACTTGGGAATCAACCAGACCAGGTACATTACTGCTGCTTTAGCAGAAAACTCCATTGAGAAGTTGTTAATTTTTTAGCCCAGAGTTCACAGGCTGAGAGACATGAGGAAGACATCGGTCTCGACAGTCTGGAACCGCCTTAATTTGAGCTGAAGTGGAAATTACTGACTCAATCAATAAACAAAGCCAAAGTGTTGAAATATTTATCTGCATGCTAATCCATCTCGGTCTATTATCTAAACATCACTCTTCCACGTTTGGAGTAATTCTGAAAGCCATTTATGGATGTTAGTACACCTCCTGATGGACGCTGGGCCACGTGGCCCTCAGCGAGGAGCCATTAGTCCCTGCTGGTGTCAAGAAGAGAGATGATGAAAGATCCGGAGTCAGCAGAGAAAACTTACTAACGTTTCTTCAGTGTATTTAGATGAACATTTAATAAACATATACTGTTACGGCCTAGGCCTTCTGAGTGTTGTATCTGTGTTTGTTTGTGATCTAATTAGTCTTTTCTCTTCTGAGTGTTAGGCTCCGCCCCTGCACACCTGTGTCCTGTTGCTCTGATGGCTCAACTAGAGTATATAAGAGAAGTGTGAACCAGAATGAAGCATGCAGCAGTGAATTCCATGCAGTGGTGAATTTTGCGTGCATCATGCTGTCCAGCCAGCCTGCGAAGAAAGCTGTGTTCTATTTGATGTTTATTTGGTTTGATCTATTTGTCAGTGTCTGTTAAGTATATTCTTTGACTTTGGTATAGTTTAATTGTTATTGTTACATGTGGAGAGTTGAGGTGAATGAGAGATGTGAGATTGCGTAATCGTTTATTAGTTCAAAAATAAATGGTTAAATTGCTGTTGGCCTCATGTCTCCTCTTATGTTGTGGACCCCTTTCTCAATGAGCATTTTTATAACAGGGGTTCGTAACATAAATGGGGGCTCGTCCCGGATTTTGTCCTGATTTTTCTTTTAAGGTTGATTTGATCCTGAATTGGATTCTGTGGAGCAGATTGGGGGTGATCCTACGTATTCTCCGGTTAGAAAGAGTGAGCCAGCAGGGCTGTGTCTAGCGCCAGTCCTGACGACGGTTTGCTGTTTATTGTTTTCTTTATTATTTTAGTTTGTTGTTTTTGGAGGTATTCCGGGGGAGAGAGTAATCTCTTAATCGGTACCCTCTGAAGACTAGTTAGGTTATAGTTAGCTTGATGGTTAGGTAAGTAGGACCGGAGTGCGTTGGTTTATTCCTTATACATTGGGTTTTCTTTTGTCTTTTCGTAAAGATGGCAACCTTTGAGTTGAGTCAATTTATAGATCAACCTAGTGTTGAAGTATTAGAGACATGTCGGAAAAATGATTTGTTTCTCATTGCTCAACATTATGAGATTTCTATCTCTAGAACACTGCGTAAAGAAGCGTTAAAAGCTTGTTTGGTGGCTAGTTTGACTAATAAGGGGGTATTTCCTTCTATGGAAACTGTTTCTGTTGCAGCAGCGGAGTTGGCGGCACCGGCTGCAGGAAGTCCTCCCTTACGTGTGTTGACTGGTGATCCAGTCACTCCATTGATTGAGGTTGGTGCGGAGGTAGGTCCGTCGTCTTCAATGCCTAAATTTGAACCTCTTTCACTTTCTACACAGTCGTCACCAGTAGTTAGTTCAGATTCACGTTTAAAGTTACGTTTAGCACGGTTACAATGGGAGACTCAGGATAGAGCTCAGGCGAGACAAGATGATTTGAAGCGTCAGATCGAGATGTATCGAATTGATGCAGATACAAAAGTGCGACTGCGGGAGTTGGAGTTGCAGGCTGTAGCAGAGGTACCTAAAAAATCTACTTTTAAAACATCTAGTTTGAAGGGTAATTCTGAGACACCAGCAGGTCCATCAAATTCGAGTATTAATTCTGTCTCAACTGATACCGCATCGGAATCTGTAGTAGCGCCGTTTTCAACTCATTTTGATGTTGTTAAAAATATCTCTATTGTTCCACCCTTCCGTGAGAAGGAAGTTGAAGCGTATTTTCAAGCTTTTGAACGAGTTGCAGTTGCTTTAAGATGGCCAAACGAAGTTTGGGCACTAATGTTACAGTGTAAACTATCGGGTAAGGCGCAAGAGGTGTGTGCATCTCTCTCGTTAGAGGAAAGCGTACAGTACGATGCCGTGAAAACCGCAATTCTACGGGCATATGAATTGGTGCCTGAGCATTATCGACAGCGATTTCGTACCACAAAGAAGGCAGTGTCTCAAACTTATGTCGAGTTTGTTCGTGAAAAGGGAATTTTATTTGATCGGTGGATCAAAGCGTGTAAGGTAACTGACTATAATTCTTTGCGAGAACTTTTTCTGATTGAAGAATTTAAAAACTGCGTTCCAGAACGTACTGCATTGTACTTAAATGAACAAAAAGTCAGCACCGTACAACAGGCTGCTGTGTTAGCTGACGAGTACGCATTAATGCACAAAACTGTGTTTTTTAAGCGTTCGTCTGAATTTGGGGGTCCCTCACCAAAAGAAAATGAAAATTTTTCTGATTCAAAAAATAGATGGGTTCCTACCAGTCCGAAGTCTAATAGAGAGTGCGGTTATTGTCACAAAATGGGACACATGCTAGCCGAGTGTCGTATCTTAAAACGTAAACAAGAGCGACAAGATTCTTCATCTTTTCAGCCTCGAGGTTCTGTTTTGGTGAAAACTCTGTCTCCGTCCTTCTCTGGTTCTCCTGCAACACCTGAGAGCTGTTTTCAGCCTTTCATGTTCGATGGATTTGTGTCGTTAACTGATAAGGTCAAGAGTCGAAAACCTGTAAGAATCCTCCGGGATACAGGAGGGTCTCAGTCCTTTATATTATCAGATATTTTGGATTTTTGTGCTGACTCCGCGTGTAATACCAGCGCGATTGTGCAGGGTATTGAAATGGGTTTGGTGCCTGTTCCTCTTCATCGCGTATACGTCTCTTCTGATTTGGCATCTGGGTGTTTTGAGGTTGCAGTTCGTCCCTCTTTACCTGTGAAAGGTGTTGATTTTATCATGGGCAACGACATAGCTGGAGGTAAGGTAATGCCGGTAGTGCAAGTGACTGATGTTCCGTGTAATGATTCGCAGGCTGATGTACTTGCTGAAAAATTGCCAGATGTGTTTAGTGCTGTTGTGACGCGAGCACAAGCGAAGCATGATTATCAAGAAAGTAATATTCTCTGCGATTCTGTCTTCTCAAAGATTTTGAGAGATGATCTTATTTCTGAATCCTCAGACGCGTCCAAAGTGACTTTGAATTCATCCTTCTGCTTTGATCTGGCTGCTGATTTGCCCGTCTCGCGGGAAACTCTGATTGAAGCTCAGAGAAATGATTCCTCTTTAAACAAATGTCGTGCGAGTGTTGAAAATAAGACCACGTCGTTACGTAACCAACAGTATTACTGGAATGATAATGTGCTCATGCGTAAATGGAGTAGATCGCTAAATCCTGAGCAGCGGGAAGACTGGAATTCGGTGCAACAAATTGTGGTACCTTTGAGATTTCGACTACATGTTTTAAGTCTGGCCCATGACCATCCTTGGTCTGGACACCTTGGGATAACTAAGACCTATAACCGGGTGCTCCAACATTTCTTTTGGCCAGGGTTGAAATCTGATGTTGCAAAGCACTGTAAGACATGCCATATTTGTCAGGTCAGTGGAAAACCTAATCAGGTAGTACCGCTTGCTCCTCTCTGCCCTATTCCTGCAGTCGGCGAACCATTTGAGCGTGTTTTAGTGGATTGTGTGGGCCCACTTCCTCGGGCTAAGTCTGGTTGTCAATATTTATTGACAATCATGTGCGTGGCAACACGTTTTCCAGAAGCCATCCCGTTACGGAACATAACTGCTAAGACTGTAACTAAAGCTTTAACGAAGTTTTTTACAACTTTCGGGTTGCCGAAAACTGTTCAAACTGACCAGGGTTCAAATTTCATGTCTCGCGTGTTTCGTAACTCGTTAAAAGCTCTTGGAGTGTCTCATGTTGTGTCGAGTGCCTATCACCCTGAGTCGCAAGGGGCTTTGGAGAGATGGCATCAAACATTAAAATCGGCACTGCGCAAGTATTGTATAGAGACTGGGAATGAGTGGGACGATGGAGTTCCATTAGTCTTATTTGCTGTGCGTGAGGCCCGACAGGACTCGCTTGGGTTTAGTCCGTCAGAGCTTGTGTTTGGTCATAATGTCCGTGGACCCTTAAATATGTTGAAAGAGGAATTCCTTTCTACAGGTTCATTTGCGAAGACTAATGTCCTTGATTTTGTATCACGTACTCGTGAGCGTTTGCGTAACGCGTGTACTGTGGCGAAAGAAGCACTGTCTCTTTCACAAAAGAAAATGAAGAAACGCTTTGATCGAAAGGCAGTTGTGCGTAATTTTCTGCCAGGAGAGAAAGTTTTAGTACTGCTCCCCATTCCTGGGTCCACACTCTCTGCGCGTTTTTCTGGCCCCTATGTGATCAAAAGTAAGTTGAGTGAAACTGATTACATCTTATATACTCCTGAGAGGAGACGAAAAACTCGCTTATGTCACGTCAATATGTTGAAACCATATTTATGTCGTGTTGAACCAAAAGAGAACACCACTGAGGGTTTGGCATGTGAACCGGTGACTGAGTTAACCACTGAGCATATTTCCTTACTAACTTATACCTTGCCTACCGACACTGAGGATGATGGGTTGAATATCCCTATGGAAGCTTTACAAGGAGGATGTTTTGAAAACTCAGAAGTTTTATCTTTGCTTTCCTCTCAGCTCTCCTATTTAACGATCGAACAGCGAGGAGACATAATGAAGTTGATAGAAAGTTTTCGGAGTTTATTCTATGATGTTCCTCCTGGTACTAATGTCATCCAGCATGACATCGAGGTCGGCAGTGCATTACCCCTCAAGCAACATGCTTATCGCTGTCCAATAGGTAAACGAGAGGCAATGAAGAACGAAGTGAAATATTTATTGCAGAATGGTTTTGCTGTTCCGAGCAATAGTCCCTGGAGCTCGCCGTGCGTTCTAGTACCAAAGGCTGATGGGTCTTTTCGCTTTTGTACCGACTTCAGGAAAGTCAATTCTGTCACTGTGGCTGATGCTTTTCCCTTACCGCGTATTGATGATTGTATTGACAATCTTGGGGGCGCAAAATATATCACTAAGTTAGACCTGCTGAAAGGCTATTGGCAGGTGCCTCTCACTAAACGTGCTTCTGAGGTCTCCGCGTTTGTTACCCCTGACGCTTTCCTACAATATACGCGAATGGCGTTCGGCCTGCGAAACGCACCGGCAACGTTTCAGCGTTTGATGTCAACTGTCTTAGGTGAGGTTCCTAATTGCAATATTTATTTGGATGATGTAGTCATCTATTCATCTACATGGGATGAACACCTGTCGACCTTACATGACGTGTTTCAGCGTTTAGCAGATGCTTCCTTAACGCTAAACCTTAAGAAATGTGAATTTGTTAAGGCTTCTGTCACCTATTTAGGGAAGCAGGTGGGGAATGGTCAGGTACGGCCATTGGATGGAAAAGTGGCCGCTGTCCTTAGCTATCCAGTACCTACTACGAGGAGAGAGTTGTGTAGATTCCTGGGCATGGTTGGATACTACCGGTGTTTTTGCAAAAATTTCTCAAGTGTTGTTGCCCCCTTAACTCAACTGTGTAGTCCTAAAGTTTGTTTCAGTTGGACTGATGAGTGCCAGCAAGCTTTTCTCTCTGCAAAATCTCTTCTTTGCAGTGCACCTGTGCTGTCTGCCCCAGATATGACTCGCCCGTTCCAGCTTGAGGTGGACGCTAGTGCAGTGGGAATAGGAGCTGTCCTGCTACAGGAGGGTGCTGATGGAATCGGCCACCCAGTGTCATACTTTTCAGCTAAGTTTAACCGTCATCAGTTGAATTACTCCACTATTGAAAAAGAAACTTTAGCTATGTTGTTGGCAATGCAACATTTTGATGTTTATGTGGGGTCCAGCTCTTGTCCAGTCGCCGTTTATACGGATCATAATCCGTTGGTATTTCTGCATAAAATGTATAACCATAATCAACGATTGATGCGTTGGGCTTTGATGGTTCAGCCGTATAACTTGAAGATCCATCACAAAAGAGGATCTGACAATGTGGTGACCGACGCTTTGTCTCGCGGTTTGGTTTAGGTTTTGGTATGGTTTCATTCAGAATTATTTTTTCCTTGTCCTTTTAAGGAAGGAAAGAGAAAAGTCAAATTCTTCCTTTAGGGGGAGAAGTGTTACGGCCTAGGCCTTCTGAGTGTTGTATCTGTGTTTGTTTGTGATCTAATTAGTCTTTTCTCTTCTGAGTGTTAGGCTCCGCCCCTGCACACCTGTGTCCTGTTGCTCTGATGGCTCAACTAGAGTATATAAGAGAAGTGTGAACCAGAATGAAGCATGCAGCAGTGAATTCCATGCAGTGGTGAATTTTGCGTGCATCATGCTGTCCAGCCAGCCTGCGAAGAAAGCTGTGTTCTATTTGATGTTTATTTGGTTTGATCTATTTGTCAGTGTCTGTTAAGTATATTCTTTGACTTTGGTATAGTTTAATTGTTATTGTTACATGTGGAGAGTTGAGGTGAATGAGAGATGTGAGATTGCGTAATCGTTTATTAGTTCAAAAATAAATGGTTAAATTGCTGTTGGCCTCATGTCTCCTCTTATGTTGTGGACCCCTTTCTCAATGAGCATTTTTATAACAGGGGTTCGTAACAATACACTGTAATACCTTTCATTAGTATGTCTAATAAATCAGTAGCTGATTCAGTTATATTTATGAACATATGTGGATTTGAATAATAACTATTAAAAGGATTTGGGCAGAACGTTTAACAGTGTAATAATAAAGAAATGATTGAATAAATAAAAGCTAATATTTGTTTATTGATAGTAAACCATTTGACAATAATATTTAGTGTACTTGGGCAGCAACGAATAAACATATGAATCATTGACTTCTATTATAAATAATAGGGTTGTTAGTTGTTTTCTTTATCGAAACAATTTAAAAATTGAAAATAACTGATTTTCTACTGAATTGCTCTTTCACAGTCCTGATGTGAATATAATTGTCTTCTCCAT
This sequence comes from Carassius auratus, assembly GCF_003368295.1. Lineage (NCBI taxonomy): Eukaryota > Metazoa > Chordata > Actinopteri > Cypriniformes > Cyprinidae > Carassius > Carassius auratus. The sequence continues at coordinate 702,316 of NW_020523372.1, forward strand.
TTTAAATGGTTTGATTAATAAAACGTATTAGCTCTTTTCAGAAATTCATTTCAGTAAGGAATACACATAGACAGAAGCAGATAATAATAAATTCGAATTTGAGGTGGAACTCCATACTGTGCTTTTAAAGTCACCATGAAATAATGAGCAGATGCAGAATGTCAGGTTATAGTAATCTGCTCTGGGTTTATATCGAAGCTGTATAATTCCCTAAATAAGAATTATATGTTCTGATGCAGTGAACTTTGGTCGCATTTAATTATTATAAAATATATATATATATATATATATATATATATATATATATATATATATATATATATATATATATATATATATATAATTTAACATGTCATTTATAATATATTCGTCTTTAGCAATAATAATATTTATTAGTTAAGAAGCTGAAATGGAATGGCATCTGAATTTTAATGAAATTGTAATAAGCCACATTATTCTAATTTGTTCCGTTTAGGTTAAGTATTTAAGTATTTCCCCACTACTTTAATCTTCTAAAGCAGTGGTTCCCAACCTTTTTCAATTTGCGGCCCACACAACCAAACACATATGTTTGCGCGGCCCACTTCAAAAAAATTAACTGACCCCGCTATTGTTGGGTTAATAACTTAGTACTCAGAAGCTAGATTTTAAACTATATTTATTGAATAAACTAGGGCTGTGCGATATGGACAAAAAAAAAAAAAAAAAGTATCGCGATTTTTTTGATCAATTTTGCAATTGTGCTTTTACAGTCATAAATGCATTCAGGATTAATTTGAAACATATTTCCAAAAGAAAACCAATCAGAGCTTTATCAAAAAGTTGTAACATCTCTAGAACAGACATAAGTCAAAATTATCACTATAGTGAAGATGTAAAAAAATGTATAGACTTGTGGCAAAAAAAAAAAAAAAAAAAAAAAAAAAAAAAAAATCCTGTATAGAGGGACTTTTTTTTCTTTTTTGCCATGCATTGTTCATAAAGCTCATTAATTGTAGCGGTGCCTCAGGTGTTTGCAGTGTGTATACAGTATGTGTATGCGGTCAGCAGTGAGAGCGCATAAATATAACGCGAAAGCACATTAAAATAATGCACGAGTGCGAATCTCTCTGTTCGCAGCAGATTTCCTTTGCTCTGTCACAAAACCGGTCGTGCTTGCTCAGATACACGCTGCTTTACGAGGAGAGAGTGTGCACACTTAAAACGTGTCTCCTCTCAAACTGCATCCTGTTCACTAACAAATTCACTCTATGCTCATATGTTAGACATGAATTATTTTTGCACGTTTTTATTTCTAGCCTTTTACCGCAGTGAGAACGCTCTGATCCGTCAACATTGGCTCAGAAAAAAGGCGCATCACAGACAGTGTGTGAACCTGGAGTTAGGCATATGCGCACGCTCAAATCGTGATTTTAGGACGTTTTCTTTTAATCGCACAGCCCTAGAATGGACTGGAAATGAACAGAAAATAATTGGCGGCCCACCACAGGTTGAAAACCACTGTTCTAAAGCATTAATTAATCATACATAGTGTTAATTTCAACATGTACTTATAAATATTTTGAATCAAAACTTGTATCTGTTAATATAATGAACCTGAGCAATGAACAGGTGTATTTCGGTTTACTATCATTAACAACGATTCATAAATACTGCAAAAAAAAAAAAAAAGTTTTTCGTGGTTAGTTAATGCATTGAAAGTTCATGTAAAGTGTAACCTTAATAATAATAATAATAATAATAATAATAATAATAATAATAATAATAATAATAATAATAATAATAATAATAATAGAACACGTAAAGGCGAATATCTAGAATCCAAACTGTTAAAACAATACATAACCAGAAACACACACCTACTATGGATTGGTTGATTGATTGATTTATGCATTGGTTAAGAAAAATGAAGTACCATAATAGAAGAAAATATTGTTAGTGATTATTTAGTGTTTTAATTGTGGTTGAAACATGGCTGCTGTCTACTAACTATAAATGTATGTTCATTTTCAAAGAATATCGAAGAATAAACATTTTCTAAAGAACACATTATTAGCCAAGAATATAACCACGTATTCAGCATTGGGGGAACCATAAGTAAAAGACTAAACCCTGTCTGTGTTAAATTGTGTTTTCCGGTCTGTTTTATTGTGTGTCCTGTTTTAGCTGAAGAGTCTAGCCTAATAGTTTTGAATAATGTGTATTAAATGACTGTTTGCATGATATATTAAATCTAAACACAGTCTAAGAGTTAAGCTTTGTGTCTAGCATTTGTTCCCCAGCCTCATAAGAAGATTTAAAGCTGATGGTAATGACTAGGGTTAAATACCTGGTGAAACAGTCTTCTTGTGTAGCTTTAGCCATAAGACCTCCATAATAAGACTCTGATGAAGGTTTAACTAATCCCATTCCATTTAATATAGATATTTCCCTGGAACCCTAGGGATCTCTGGTAAACAGGTTGGGGCTATTGTATCTACCATACTTATCCAGACAGTAATCAGCATTCATGGTGTTGTCATGGGTTTGCATGGCTATACTTTTCAAACACTGTGCTGAAAAGGTTAATGCTGCGGCATTTCACAGTTGATGACACTTAATAAAGATTCATTCCATTCATACTCCAGGAGTAAATGGTGTCAGCAATTCTTAATTACAGGAGGTTAATGAGGTCAGCCCATACTGTGAGGAACTGATGAAACAGTCTTTTATTTAGAAGGTGGATTATTCTTCATACAGCAGAGAATCAGATGTCTCCAAAGGCATGGAAATTGGCAGATCCAAACAAATTCGCTAGATAGTTGTAATACTTTTTTTGCGAAGTATTTCAGAAATCTACATCTTATTTACTAACCACCCACAATCCAATTTAACTGGGCCTTAAATGCACAGCAGGTATTTAAATCAACTCATTGTTACTCTTCGCAAACACAATTGCTTTCTATGTAAATTAGGCTCATTATAGATTATGCGTCATTGACAAAACTCAGCAGTATTTGCCTGGTGCAATTAACTTTGGGGTATTAGCAAGATGAAAATGCAAAATCATTTAAAAGATATGTTTTGTGATCATGGTGGGGAATCGGGCATGTATCCAGAATCATGGTGTAGAGAAGCACACTTCAAGGCTTTGAAAGAGCAGATTCAGGTGTCTGGACTGTAGTGGAGGATCAATGCTGTACAGTTCCAGTAAAGCATGTCATATCGTAGTAGTCTGCTATATTAGCCAAACCTTAGCACTTGGAACTGGTCTACAAGATGGGGAATTGAGCAGAGCAAATCACCTGAGCTGTTTTGCATTTGACTAATAATTAAGGAACTGCCATGTTAACATTGATTTCACTGTGAAATTTGAGAAAAATGTCTGTTATAATAATAAAAAAATTGAGTTATAATTTGCTTGAAATGTGTATGAAAAAAAAAAAATGCATGGTTACTACTGAATGACCACCAATGATTAGGTGGGCAAATACATAATGAAAAATTTCCAATTTCCAATGTCCAATGATCTAAAATGTGCAATTTTCCAAATTAAATGTAGGGTAAATGTTAACCATTTTTCACTATTGACATTACTAAAAATATAGTTCCCAGCATGATGTGTTTCTATTATATAACTACTATTTTAGATTTATTTTTATCTCTCTCAATTTAATAATATAATAAATCAAAAAATATATATTTTCATTAAATGGAAATAACCATCACATCATACATCCAAATTCAAATTCCAAACCATGATGTAACAGAGCACAATTCTATATAAAACACACTGATTTAACATAAAGTAAAATTTAATGTTAAAAATTATTTTGTTAATGTAACCTTCACCCTCTAAATACATTGATCAGTTCAAGAATTATGTATGCAATTTTATATTATTTATTTGAAAGAATTAAACGAGCAGTTTCATGTCCATCCTTGTATTGTAACTGGTTGAGGCTGGTATGGATTTAAAAAGTAATCAGTGATAAGTAATGCAATCTAATTACACTGTTGAATAAATAATTAATAGATATTATATAGTATAAAGTATTTCGGTAGCACTTTATTTTACAGTCCTGTTCCTCATGTACATACTATGTACTTATTATAGTAAACACAATAACTATGTAATAACTAGGTACTAACCCTGAACCTACCCCTAAACCTAACCCTAACCCATGTAGTTACCTTGTATTACCAGAACTTTCTTAGATAAATACACTGTAAGTAAACTATAAGTACATGTTAGTACACATACTGTAAAATAAATTGCATCCAGTATTTCAATACTGAAAAAAATGATATGAAATTAAGTGAATTATTCCTGTCAGAGAACCATATAAAATAATTTGAGACCACTTAAATTCATGATGTTGCAATTACTTGAACAAATTTTCACTACTACATCTTTACCCCTTTGGGTATAAAACAACTAGACAACCCAACAACAAATATATTATTTTGAATAAAGTATTAAACTATGAGAGCTATTATTTGACATATTTACAGCTAGTGGCCAAACAATTCAAGTTCACTCTCTACAAATCCAGAAGTGTTGTTCTTGTAATTCATCACAGTCAGCTCGGCAAGTGACCTCCCTTTGTCTTCCTCCGGCTCCCTGCATCTCCCTGTAACCCAATAGAGACAGAAATAAGATCAACAGCACTCTCCACTTGACTCAGTTCATCCCAGTCCTGACATCAAACGCATCGATTGAACAGCCTGCTCTAGTGAAGGTGAAGTGATCAGCGCAAGCATCGATTCCTCACATCACTGCTGAGCTGAAAGCAAACACTAGTCACTGTCAGAGACAGCTCCCTCCGAGGGGCATGAACACAAACCTCTTAAACGTGCAAAACCACAAAATATCTTTTTGTCTGGATTTATGATGTGATGGTTATTTCCATTTAATGAAAAGTATTTTCAATTTAATATATTACGGTAGAGAGAGAGAGAGAGAGAGAGAGAGAGAGAGAGAGAGAGAAAGCAAATTCTATCATCAACACACCTTCACAGGCAAAACTAGCTGTATTCATGAAGCACCAAAAAGAGTTATTTAGAGCAGAAGATCTTAACTTCTCTTTAGATACTGTGGAAACAGTAACATAGAAGAAATAAAGGTGTAGGATTTACGCTTAAACAAGATATACTGGTTAGAAAACTTCATCAATAAAACTGCAAGGCATTGAATTAAACATGATAACACGAAACTGATGTAAAAAGTAAATAGTATTTTCTTGTAAATCATACAATAAGCATTGTTTTATTTACAACTTTGTCTTTGTTTGCTATTTCCGATAACTTTTTCATTGTATAAATGTTCCCCACCTCTTTCTTTGAAATCGAAACACACACACACACACACACACACACACACGCACACACACACACACACACACACACACACACACACACACACACACACACACACACACACACACACACACACACGTTTTATGGGGTCATTCCATAGGCATTATGGTTTTTATACTGTATAAACTGTATTTTCTTTCACCCTACACCTAAATCTACCCCTCACAAAATTTTTCTGCAGTTTTAGATAAAAAAAAAAAAAAGAATTCTGCATGGTTTATATGCTTGTTTCCTTATGGGGACTTAAAAAATCTCTCTACAAGGTCAAAATTTACTGGTATTACCATCCTTGTGGGGACATTTGCACCCCATAACATGGTAAATACCAGGTGCGCGCACACACACGAGTCATGTGAGTTTGGAACTACTATTATTTAACTACTTGAGGCTGACGAATGATGGCACACATTCCCTCATCAATATGTGAAGATACAGAGACTTAACATAAATATGACAGTTTCATTGTGAGAACACACTGAGAGCTTGTGTCCTCCATCGCATTCAAGGACATGCGTGCCAAGTACGACTCGTGTTATTAAATTAAATATTAAATATTAAAACCACAGGCCCTCAGGCTATGACTGGCACCTATATCATGTTTAGGAAGAGCGACAGGTTCTTTGTTCGAACGGAAGCACACAGGTGATTTTTTTCAGTACTTCTGACATCCTCTTCTATCTCTGGAAACTTCTCCAGTGTGGAAAGAACATGCTTTGGTACAAAGCACACTGACCGCTGAATAACCGCTTTGTTAGTTTAGCGCTTTCATTTCTGCATGTCCAAGCATCTGTAATCTGTAGTGGTTTACGTTCTGATGCTGAATTATCCAGATGCATGGACAAAAGAACAACTGGTGTTTATACAGCTTCTGTTGAATATTGATGTCATATTTCAGGACAAAATTGCATTGTTGTTTTTAATAATTCATTATTATCATTGTCATTTAGACTGGTTTTAGTGTAGAGACAAAGGCAGCTCTCGTTCATATTCATATGTTTTTTTATGTAAAGTGCACAAATACATTTTAGGAAATTCTGTTAATTATTCTCTGTTTTATTATTATTATTATTACAGGAACCTCTTTTCACATTTTTGCTTACTTCCTCAGATCAGTGGTGGTTTTGTGGCACGCAGTGAAGAGGCTGAAGTGCAGGAAGTCTCAGCGTCAGTATTGTTAGATCTTCCTGGTAGTGACGGTGAGATTGCTAAAGTGTGCTGAAGGGAGTCATATCCATTTCATATATTTCATGACCTCCATAATGTACCAGACGCAAGGTTAAAAGCAGGGCTTTAATTCCGTCCAAGTGGTTGAAGTAATATTTCACATGTGCTCTGTGTGTTTATATGCCAACATGCAATAGGATTCAGAACCTGACATCTTTTTGATGTCAGTGAAATTCAGCGAGAAAAATATTGTAAAGTGGATTTAATGTAATCCATTAGGGATATATTAGATGGTGGTATGACAGGTGGTTGGAAGGTAGCCCGTATAAAGGTGTCAGTTTGTCTTTCGTATATCTGAATATCGTAACAGCAGTTCTGTAATGTTATAAAAACTGGAGGGAATGTCTGAAAGCAAAAAAAAAAAAAAAAAAAAAAATTGCTCAAAATATTTATTGTTTTTCGAATAAAAATAGCTAAACATTCTAAAATAAAGACCCACATACTTAAGAAAATTAATATATTATATAGTTTGTGTTTGTTTGGAAAAAAAAAAAAATATGGTCTTTCTTTCTTGCTTTCTTTTAGCAGTGAATTTTACCAGTATGTTAAAACAATTGTATTTTCATTTATTTTGTCATCGAATATATGGGCACATGAAAATAATAATATAAATAATCTACACAGCTTATTGTAATGTTTACAAATGAATTATTAAACCCCTTTTTTTGTCCTTTTTCCATTTAGTTAAGTAAGCACAGCCACACACACGTACACCTGCATGACAGAGCATATCTGCAGGAACTTCTGAACTTGTTGTTGGTAGTTCTTGAAAATAATCTCCTGAAGAGAGATGAGTTTCTCTAGTCCCATCATTCCTTTCTCAGAAATTCTTGTTGCCACCCTCTTTGCTGTCATGGTTCAGTGATTTCTCTGCCTCCATTGCTGCCCATGAATCTAAAGTGAGTGCGGTTTAGCCCCGCCTCCTCAGACAGTGGCGGCTGTCACGCGGCCCGTATCGCTCCTTAGCACTTATCACCAACTGATTAACATTTCAGCTCTCGCACCCCACACAACATATGTAAACGTGTAACATGAAGTTCAAGGAGAAGTTACTGTTCATTCTTAATGCTTTTACACAACGCCACGCAAAACAAATATTCTACAGTTTTTACAAGTAAACCTATTTAAAAAGTGGGTTACATTTTGCCTACACTTTCATGATATATTACATTGAAATAAATACATACTTTCTTTAGATTACACGCAGGTTCTAAATCAGACCAGAGTTACCATGAAAAAAATGTATTAATGAATAAATAATGTACTGAAAATTAATCATGAAAATGACTGACAAACCAAATTGTGAAAATTTTGCTGTCATTGAGAAATTCACATTAATGTATTGTGAAAGAAGATATATTTATCCACACTTTTTTAATTTTTTTATTTTTTACATTTATGCATTATGTTGTTGTGTATAAATAGATTACAAATTATTAGACACTTACCCAGTATTTTTTAACAAGCAATTGCAATTATAGATCGAATGTAAGGTTTTTAATAATTTAGATTTTAAATGAACTATAATAATTATCTAAGTATTCAAATCATCATTGCATTAAAATAGTTTTAAATAATGTTTATCAGTAAATACATTTGGTCCTAAACTAATTTAGAGCTTAATTTTAGCCTAACAGCTTAATTTAAGATAAATCCGCAACCTTGGTCCTCAATATGATGATATTTATGTCATTATTATTATTATTATTATTATTATTATTATGAGCTATAAAATAGCAAATACACATAGTCTATTCAGTCATGTCACATATTTTGATAAAGGAAAGCAAATTTGCAAACATCATATAAAATGCATGTGAGATAAAACATTTTCTATTCATTAAGCAATTCTAATCACTCACCATTCATTTAAAAAGAAGATAAAATTTACTACACTCTTTTCGTGGAAAATGCATGATGTTTTTATATCCGTCAAACACTATTTGTAATCGTACATGTTTTCTGCCTCATCAAGTGTAGTTATTTATTTCTGTTCTTAATGAATTACATCTGCTAGAAAGAATATATATATATATATGTAAAATGACTGAAAGAAAAATCTTATAAAAGGCTTTACTGGTTACTGTGCCTCAGTTACAATCCGTCTTGAACTCCTGTGTGATGGAACTAATGTAAGAGTATATATTTAATTCATGAACCTGGACTTATTTGTCTCCGTCAAACATTTGTTTCATTTAGAATTTTTTTCTTCTATGTTCCCACTAATTCTTTTGATCATCAAATAGCTTTAATTACACAGTTTCAAAGATTCTTCTAATTGAAAATGTGAGATATTTTTGCTTTCCAAAGAGCAAAATGGATAACGGGCTGGATTTTATATTTAATAATGAAAAAGTGTGCATGGCACTTAATCTGCCTGACTAACAACTACAGTAAAACATATATAAATAAATAAAACTAAATAGAAAATAGAAAATAAATCAGACGTGAAATATGGATGTGAAGACACATTAGAAAATGTCTTTATTTATTGATTGAAATGTCTCTGTTAATTTGAAGTTCCCTGTTATTTTTGCCCACAAACAATTATTTATATTACAGTCTCCAAAGCATGCTCATAATTCCATTTCTTTCCCTGTGCTACTGTAAAGGCAGTCAGTGACCTATTTCACACTTGTTTTATGTCAGAGTAAATCAAAAATTAGAGACAACCATCTTAAATGGAGTGAAATGGTGTGTAACAGGTTAAAATATGCTTTTGCTCTCTGAAAAAGAAAACAATGAAACATTCCCTGAATGAAAATGAAACCATTAAACACGGAGACACACATTCGGTAGGGTAATGGCTTCCATTAGAGCATATTAGCCTTGCCTTTTTTTCATCTGCCTTAATTTTCAATTGATTCATTTTCAATATATTTTAGCGCCACTTCAATGGCTGTGTTTGGAGATATTATTTAAAGCTTGATTAGAGTCTTGTTCTCTATGGAATTTTAAGAAGGTCCATTAAATCCTGGGATACGGGGTCCTGTTTTGAAGGAAAATACGTCACTCTGACTTCACAATTTGCTTGCAAGCTTTCACTCCTTAAATACCGTAAAATAGTTATTGTGCATTGAAATGTTAGTGAATGCTAATTAATTGCTTCCTCATACTATATTACCGCTGTAAAGAGTTTTCTGTAGATGAGCTGAGATTTTAATTTAAAACATTGGCACTGGTGCATCTGGTATTGTTTCTTACTATATATAAAATTGCTGTGAATGGTTCAGGAGAGAGGCTATTTTTGACATTTTTTTCAGACAAGGAACAGTTTGTTTAAGCTTTAACGTCAACATGAATTCATAACTGATCCTTCGTATTCCAGGTCATATTCTACGTGATTTTTTGGCACGTTATTCCAAAGAGAGAGAGAAGAAATGTCTGCAATGTTTGTTTTCTTTGTCCACATTATATTTATGTTTCACACATTATCAGTATAAAATGGGTTGTGAATGCAATTTCATGTTGAACTAAAAGCTATTCATGCCATTTTCATCCTAGAAAACACAAAACGTCCCCCTCTATCCAACAGAAATAACACAGAAATAGGTGTCCTGAGAAATGCCAGTGTCTCTGTGACAGCCCTGGGTTCTGTAAAAACAGCACAGAAAATATGACCCATCATCATCATTTCAGCCCATCAGAAAGCTTGGAGGCGCCTCTCTACCTGTGAATTGTTTTGAGCGTTTGGGTTAGCTGACAGCTGGCTGACTGACATGTCTTTGGAGGGCTGGCTTGTGAATTGAGGAGACTGTGTCATTCACTGTCACGGCTCATAATGCTTATAGCAGATTGAAAAAGAGCTCTGTTGTGCTTCCCAAAAGCATTCATTAAGATAATTAAACCAAAGGAGAGACCAGGGATGGTTGTAACACTTTTTGCTTTAATCGTTTGTTTGTGTTTGTTTAAAACTAGTTTCCAAATTCCACCCATTTCGAGAACATTTGAATGACAACAATACAACTTTTAATTTAAAAATCTGAAATATTACTAAGATGCCATCATATGTTTTATGTCATCATTGCATTAAATACATATTAAATATTCATAATATTTATAAAAGTAATATTTATAAAATATGCAACACATACGTTTAAAAGTTATAACATTTGCATAAGATTTTCTTTTGTTTCCTTCCTTCCTTTGTTCCTTCCTTTCTTATTCATTTCAATCATTTTCTCAACTACAACCCATTTCATAATTGTATTAAAAAAAGTGTCAAATTGAGACAGTTTACTCAGTTTATTATTAAAGTGCCTCTATTATGGATTTTTGAAAATTACCTTTCATGAAGAATGTAACACAGCTCTAAGTGAATGAAAATAGCCTGCAGTTTTAAATCTGAATATAAATGCAAATTCATTCTTTGCCACTAGGTGCTTTTTGGAGCAGTAAAATAGCGGTTTCCCCGGTAACACTGTACACAAAGCAGCACTTCGCTCACAAACACTGCTTTATCAGGCATTACAGACATGATGACATGAAAATGAGACCAGTCGACCAATCACAGTGGATTAGCATCACGCAAAGGAGGGCTTTGAAAAAAATGAATCGTTAAAGGAATCGTTCTGAGACCTTGAGCAAATAAGGTCAAAAGAAATGCATATCATAAGACGATGAAAGTGTTTTTTTGACCTTGCATGCATGTCGACCTGTTGTTGGGGACTCCCAAAACCAAAATATGAACCTTTCATATCCCAAAATAGGGTTACTTTAATAAATAATAAAAAATGCACATAAAGTACTACTATCACATCCACCACCACCACAACTACTACTACTACCAACCCGATCTCACGGCAATTCGTACATTTTTCACAAGGTGGCTTATTCGTACGAATTCGTACGACCACACTCGTACAAATTCATACGATTGTTGCCAAATCGTACGTATTTTACAATTTGCACAATTCGTATGAATTTAAACGAATGACCTACACCTAACCCAGCCTTTAAACCTAACCGTCACTGGGGTTTAGCCAAATCGTATAAAATCGTACGAGTGAGGACGTACAAATTCCTATGAATAAGCCACCTCGTAAAATACACTCAAAAAAATGTACTTTCACTTTTGCCAATTTTACTTAATCCGTTCATGTTGTGATTACTTAAAAAAAATAATTTAACAATGTGAACTTAATTTAGTTTAGTTCATTCAACAAAAAAAATGTGTATTGTCAGCTTTACTTAAAAATTATTTGTTCAGCCAACATAACATTGTTGCTTTAAAGTAACAGATTAATAAAATCTTTACAGACTTGAATCTCATTGGCTAAGGATTTTGCAGTGTATTATGGGTAATTGTTGTTCTGTCACCCTCTTGCAGAAGTGTAGCACCATTAGATAGGTACGTGAGTAATAAAAAAATATTCATGTTTGATTAACTTGTTCTGATTTGTTTTAGAACAAAACATACAAACAAGGTTGGAAATGCAACATTGCGTTTCAAACATGTTTGTGATCTGATTGATGAGCTGTAATTAAGAGATGGTTTATATAATGAGTTGTATTGAGCAGCTGCACCCTATTTATTGATTCAGTGTTATGGACTTATTAAATCCTAATTAAAGAGGGTGGTGTTTCTGAAGTGGCATTTTTATAAAAAATTTGCTATCATAAATTACAATATTCATGTACAATTAACTCAATTGTTGTTTGTTGACTCTACTAAGGTTTGTTAAGTTACGTTTACTTAAACTTCTTTTGTAAAATGAACTAAATTATTGTTTGTTGAGATTACTGAAACAATTGTGTGGAACCTGTTGACATAATATTTTTAATTAAACCCAACATTTCATTTTTTTGAGTGTACGTACGAATTGGCCGTGAGATGGCGTTGACTACTAATGCTACTACTATCATAACAACAATTTTCCCAGTTTAATAATTTATTTCAGAATTGTCAGAAAATAGACGTTTTATTCTATAACAGCAATACTACTACTACTACTACTACTTCTGAATAACAATAATAATAACAATGATGTAAAAATCTGAAATATTACTAAGATACCATCATGGATTTTAGCAGATGTCATTATTGAACTGCTGTAGCCCATATGTTTAAAAGATGTAACATCTGCATAATAAACTATTTTTGTCCGCTCTGAATGTCATTCTTTACATCAATTAGCAGTAATTCTTATAAAGCATGCACCTAAAGGGCAGACATGACATCAAACTCATAAAAACCTGAACAAATCAGAACAAATTAGTCCATTTGAGATGATCATTCACAGCTGTGTTGTGACATCATAGTGAGATCCAGACGCGACTGAAGCACACAACTTGACATTTATTGAGAGGCTCATTTCAGACTCTTCAGGATCCGACTGCAGTAGGACCACACTGGAGTGCACTTATTTTCAACCTTGTGTGATACATAAAACTATATACCCAGGGTAAAAATTTACTGCTTTATGGAGTTCTGAATTGTTTTAAGTATGAATGTTTAAAAGTCATAAAAAGAGACACTAACACTTCAGTAGAGGGACTAATTGTTAATATTAACTAGTTGCTTATTAGCAAGTCAATTATTAACATATTGGCTTTTTGTTAGTACTTATGTAGCACTTATTTTACATGACTAACCCTAACCCTAACATCTACCTTATTAACTGTTAACAAGCAGCAAATTAGGAGTTTATTGAGGCAAAAGTCATAGCTAATGGCTTGTTAATAGTGAGAATCGGACCTTAAAATAGAGTGTGATTAAAGAGACAGAATGAGTTAGAAAATTTAGATGTTAGAGAATACTATAATGCATGGCATTCAGATATTATATCTCAGAACCTTTTTGACGAATTGGAATAATTTGATGTGAAATGTTGTGAATTCATATTATAATCTCTGGTTATTGATTACACACTGCGGTGTCTTGGCAAATCTGAGCGATGTCAAATCTGAGACGCTGTTCTGAAGAGGTTAGTAATGGTCTCTTTCTCAGGAGCATTAAAAAAGACGTTATTTCATGAATGAAAAGTCATTATTCACTGAAGATTTTGTCATCTACAGCAGGTCTGGCTCAAATGTGTGATGTCTGACAAAACAGCAAACATTTGATTTGAAACACCATGAGGACAAGTGAAGTATTTTTAAGGTGAACATTTTCAAAAGTCGCTGTTTGCTCTCCATTTATTCTCAGTGCTGAAGAAGAAACAATCGAGGGGAGGGAATTCTTATTTGTGATTTTCTTTCCTATTGGAAGCTTCACAGCTAAATTGCTTGCCTTGACAGGTAAAGGATGATGATATTTAAGGGGAAGAAAACACAAGGTGACTTGTTCTACCCACATAGCGTGAAGATTTGGCTTTGATGATGTTCTAATTTAGAGCTGTCTTTTATGTCGACACTGCAATCGATGTGCACACAAAAAAAAAATCATTTATTTGTAGAATAAATATTTGAAAGAAAAAAAAGAGCTTTGTTTCTCCTCTGAATGTTCGATTCACCCTGAAGTAATTTTCAGAATTTTTTCTAATCCTAAAATGAAACCGATTCGAATGCATGTTATTCATAAATCTGGTCGCATGAATCGAGCAGTCCCTGATAAACGCTGTATTATTATGACCCTACACATCACTTCTGCCCTGAATCCCAATAAGGCTAAATAAAACCACAGAGAGATTATTTGCCCTGATCACCTGATGCTTTAGTCACCTGATGCTCTCTCGCCATCAGCAAGGCAATTCATAATCAATATTCACCCAGAAAGCACACCTGCATTCAAGGTTGTGCTCCGAACCTGATTAATTAATGACGCTGTGTTGTGTCCCTGCAGACTTCATGATGATCTTTCACAGGCAGAATACAATAAAAGATCTCAAAGTTGAAACTGTGACCTCAAGTGTGGAAAGTTTCTGAATATTACTTTCATATGGTTAATATTTTTGTACAGTATTCAATACAAGTTAATAAAACATTTCCAATAATAATAATAATAACAATAGATTGTCTTGACTACCTTGATTGTCTTGTAACTGTTAAATAATTATTTTAATTTAATGATCATTTCAGAAATTATAAGAATGCGCCAAATGACTTTTTTAAAACTGTTTTTTTTTTCTTGCTTTCCTTAATTATTTATAACAATTATTTATTTTTCGTTCTTTTCTTTTACTGATGTTATTTTTCTTTAATCTCTAAACAGTTAGACCTTCTAGACATTATGTTACAGTTAATCAATGTACTTTTAACTAATTTAAATTTTGCCTAACTATCAAAATACAGAGCAGACTGTGTCTAATATTGTTTCCTACAATGCAAAGAATATATATATATATATATATATATATATATATATATATATATATATATATATATATATATATATATAATTTTTTTTTAATTATTATTATAGGATTTTTTGTTTGTTTGTTTTTTTTTGTTTTGTTTTTTGATCAAAGGACTTGACAGAAAATTTGAATGTTAAAGGAAAACTGTTATTTTAATTTTCAAGTATATTATTGCTTGAAACGTTGCAGAATTAACTCTACCTTTTCATATTCCTATTAAACCTACTATTAGACAACTGTCTAGATTTCAGTGTATGCTGCACAATATCTATTAAGCAGTGCGCCTGAATGCTATTCTACACATAACCTTTTTGTCTCATCTTTGACTCTTATATCTCCTATAAAGGGGTTGACTTCAAAGAGGCGCAGGGAAAATGTCTGTGTTTCGTCAGCAGGTGCAGCGCAGGGGGCTGTCTGAGAGAGACTTTCTGAAGACTGATCGTTTCAAACAGGACTTCAGAGAGACATGCAGTTTAAAACTGCAGTTTTCTCCAGTAAATGAACTTGCGGTTCCCTGGTGCACTGCCCTCTAGCTAGGATGCAGCAAACTGTTCTCAGGCTGTTTATGAGGGTTCATATTGCAGCTTATGTATCAGCTTACAGAGCTTTTCACTTTGATGTGCATCACCAGCTTAAACAGCATAAACATGCCAAACCACCGAGATAAAAGAGCGATGAAACACCGTCTCAGTTTTAAAATGGATTGCTACCCGTATCTTTACACAAACAAGACTCATGTTTCTAATCGCCAATGTACAAATAACAACACATTCGATTAGACAAAAAATTCACATTTATTTATTGTCAAACAAGTGTAGAACTTTACATCCTTTGTAGAGATGGGCTCCTTAACATGTTTATCAGAGATGGGTTTTTTAATTATGCTTATGAGGATGAACTACGTCGACCAGTGCTGTAAAATATCCACAAAAGTATCATTTTTAAAGAATAATTTAATAAATAAATATCCAACCCCAGCTTCAGTAATATGTCTGTAAGAAGAAGGTCCTCCTTCATGCTCAGCTGCGGCCTTCAGTCGCTACATTTTTCATGCTTTGCACAGATTCGCACAAAAATAAATTTGTGCAAGGCACGAGAGCATCAGAATCTCCTAAAATGAACTGATGTGAGGCGGCAAAACCATTTTCATGAACAGGACAGAGAAATTTCCATGTCTTCTGCTGCGTACCTGCGGTCATCCAGCGATTGCATCATCGTAGACACGCTTTGAAACTTTTTACATAGTCATCTCGTGTTCAAAATCTCTTTATATTTAGGGTTGTTCTCGATTATTTTATAGCAATTTATTTTACACAATCAATACAACAAAATATATTGTTCTATGTTATATCATTACCCTTGACAGCTCCGTGTATGATTGAGAAAATATAAGGCCTGGGGTTTGTTTTCTAGTGGTCATATGGGAGTTTGCCGATGATTGTAAAGGGTGTTACAGGACTCCTTGAATTCAGTCAGGACAATCTCTGCATGTCTTAAAGTCCTGGAAATTTCATTTTTCTATATAATAAACAAAAAAGCAAAAGCAAAACTTGCATTCAAAAGAGAAATATGTGAACATATATGTACATCCTTTGAGAAACATATGCACTGGAACAAGAAATACTTTTTTTTTCTTTTTTTTTTTTTTTTTGGCTTCGTTTTGTTTTTATTTATTTATTTTATTTTTTTTTAAGTGAAACTGTATTTCTATAACCAGGCCCACACGGAATCTGCAACCACAGAACATTGAAAGGCCCTCATTCTCAAAGTTTTACTGTACACTTCATCCGACCCTTGCTTGCTTGTAAATAATTGTGGCTAATTTGATTACATTCAGCTACCAAAAAACAGTGTAACAATTAGAAATGGCAAAATATGTTTCAATACTAGTTTTCCAGTAAAAACGTTTATTTAAACAACAGTATACTTGCTGAAGTATGTCTTAAGATCGTTTCTCACCCCAGTGGCAATTTTTCCCTTTTAAGAATAAACCTTCTTAACCCTTCGTGCTGTGCTGAAAATCCTTTACCTAATGTGGTGTTGCTGGTCATTTAAAATTAGTACATTTCTTAAGATGTATTGTCATCAAATCTTGGACTGAATATGTTTGTCAACTTTTTGTTTTCTTGCATTTAGCACAGTTATTGTTGTTTCTGTTTTGGAACTGAATGATTGTTGGCTGCAGTGATCTGCGCTTGTGCTAGAGTTGCCAAATCCACACTTTTCCTGCTGCGGGTTGTTTTTTTAGTCCGCAGGTTAAAGCGAAATCCCCTGCCCCTCTGTAATGTGTTTTCGACTGTGTACGACCCCCGTGGAAACCCTGCTATTGAGCTTGTTTGGATGTGATAGGGCTAGTTTTGAGTAGGAGTTGGGTTGGTTTTATTATGAAGTCTTGGCAGCTCTGGCTTATGCACCTCAGTTTTGGAGTAAAAACAACATTATTTTAGCATCATTTTGGCAATATATACCATTTTTGACCAGGAACACCAAGCGGCGGGAAAGGTGGGAAGGTAAGACAAGGGAAAGTATTTATACCCTGTTTGAAGTCAGTAAAATTGAAGTAACAACAACAACAATAATATTAATAATAATACAATTTGCCAGTGGGGTAAGAAAAAATAGAATTCAAGAAATCTTAATTAATATCAGGTTTATGCATTTTTTTAAATAAATTTTACCGAAAAACAAGGCTTGGCATGATCCATTTCACCAACGTTATCCATTACATGGCAAATTTCCAGCTAAAAATCAGCACAGAAAGTGCAATAAAAAGTCTGCAGATTCCGTCTGGGCCTGCCTGTAACACGTTGGACAGCAGCGGTACTTCTCCATTATGTGTGCAGTTATGTGGGAGGCTAAAAAAGGAAGACCACTCTGCCATCTGTGGATAGGCGGGGCTGTGTACATGGTGGGCGGTGCTTATAGTTAGTTTTAAAGGCTTGTGACCAGCTGCATTTGTCCCTCTCGTACATCCCCCTCGGGGACACAGGCGTCTTTAGAGACGGGGATGATGAGGCCCTCGCTACTGTCTCTGCTCATCTGATAATACGCGTTCAGTTGCTGGCCTGACCCCAGGTTGGGCATGCTTTTATAGTAAACGTCTTCGCTCGGACTGTGTTTGGATGGCGAGAGATCCTGGCCGATGTCTAGACTGCTCTCCGAGAATGGCGAGTCTCTGAGGTTTGGCATGCTGGTGTACACCGAGTCTCTGTTGGGGGAGGGCAGGGCGGTCTCGGCTGGAGCTGGGAACTGGCCGATGTAGCTGTGGGGATGCGAAGGCCCTCCGTCCGCGTCGGCCCTCGCTCTCTCCTGCGTGTGGTACAGGAGCGAGTGAGTTCGCTGGGGGATGAGTGGGGCTTCGAGTGTGCGGGGGTGCGTGTGGTGAAGGCCCAGACCGTCCATCTCGCTGTCCCCACCCACCTGCACCAGGGACGACGTCTCCGCGACCACAGGCTCCTCCCCCCTGCTGATCCCCGCCCCCTTTTTGGTGCTGATCCGGGACTCGGCGGCCCTGAGGTTGTTGTGCACGAGCTCGGAGATGATCATCTTCTCGAAGGCCGTATCGTTAAGACTGAGCCCGCAATCCACCACCTGCACACTGTCGCTGTAGTTATGAAGTGAGTAGCTGTTATTAAAGTTGCCATTGAGTGGTAGAGTCCCGAACGTGTTCGTATCTCTGCCGCTGGTCACCGAGTGTCCTGCAACAACACAAGAGGAAGAAAAGCATTAGGTTGGCCGCTCTCAGAGCATCCGAAAGATCAAAGCACAATGTTTAATGCTGTTTAGGAGTCTCAAATGCAAAAAAATTTTAGAACATGTACAAATCGCAAATCTTTAGTCTGCGCGTGTAGAACTGTGAGGCTCTGTTAGGAAAAATGCAAACTATATTATTGCCTAATGATAAGTAAACAATTTGATATTTGGTAAGCATTCGAAAATTGTAAACTGTTTTATCGAACAGCTTCCTATATAAAGTCCATTGGATTAAATTATATTTCTATATATATAAATTGCATATATACTTGCATACAGTAGGTGGCCAGCCTTTCTGGGGCTAACCGCCGCGTGTACCGCCGCGGCAGTACCGTGAGGTAACTGTAATTCAGTCGCGTGTTAAAATCATTTGCGAAACTACCGCCAGGTGGCGCAAAGGGACGGATTGCGAAATGAAAGTAATTGTAAAATGAGATAAAAGAAGGAAGTAAAACAACAATAACATTATGATATAACATTGTAACATTTAAAAAAACAAAAAAAAAAAAACGTTTTTTTTTTACAATTTGTTAATGTAGGGCAACAGTTCCTATATAGCATATCTCAACAACGAAATATAAACTATATTGCCACCCAGCTCTAAACTAATAAATGTAACTATAAGGTGAGATATTAATATGTTAAATACAACATAAAAAATAGCATCATGGGTTTCTGTAAAGCTGCTTTGAAACAATACGCAGTGTGAAAAGTGTTATAAAAATAAAATTGACTTGAATTGAGTGGTGAATTTACTAAAGTAGTTTAAATACTTTCAGCGTGAAAACGACAGTTTAAACCACGCCCTAAAACCGTGCAGTTGTATTTACGGATTTCAAAGAGCCTGGATCCCAGTTCTACAGCCCCAGCAAAGTATGCCAGATTGCAGGAGTCTGTCACATCTATGTGTATATAAACAGATTTGCATAATTCCCTAACTGAATCGGAAGGCACAGGCACAATTCATTCTTTGTGAATTCTCCACAGTTTGAAGTTCGGAATTTTTTCCTCAATCAAACAATTTTGAACAATTCACAATGACCAATTTCAGAATGTTGGTTTCAACTACATCCCAAACAACATTAAAATCATTCTGTAGGCTTCAAACATCACAGACACAAATGAGAGAGCGGCACAGATGTGTATTCACAGATGAAAGAGCGGTGACAGTCACAAAAATTCATCAACATCAGCTTGTATTTGAAGCAGTTACGGCGGTGGGGGGAAGGGTTTGAAAGTAACGGAAAAAAGCCAAATTAGAAAAAAACAAAAACACAAACAGCCATTTCTCACACTACAGAGAGCCGATGAAAGCGAAAGCATCCAACAGACAGGAGAGAGAAAACTCACTCTGAACAACTCACATCAAGTCTGTCTGTTCAGGCCAGCAGACCTGAGCGCTGCTGATGAACGAAAAGAACACAAAACAAAAAGGAAAATGATTTATTGTAAAACATGATGAGATATCACTAACAGAAAAAAGGTGGGGGGGAAAAACAAACCAAAATAAATTACAACGTTAGCGCAAGCAAAGGACTTTGCAAATTAAATTAACATCACAATTAAGGCCTTTTCCCTCCGTTAAATGTCACAGTTGGGTTTGTTTGCTGGACTGGACTTTATGTGGTAATTGGAGCTCATTTGCGCGCCGGTGGATGAGTGGCCATCTGCATGAGCTACGATAATCTTTATCTGCATCTTACGAGAGCCCACCGGTGGGCGGCTCGGACACAGCCCTTCTCAGAGCCTCTCCACAGAAATGACAAGACAAAGGAAGGAGACGGCAGATGGGAACAGAAGAGGGACAGTAATTTGATTAGAGGGAGTTTAAGAGAGATTTCTGCTGGATATTGAGACGGAAGGGCTAAAGAAACATGAGGGCTTTTCTTTGACGAAATCCCTCGCCAAACTCTTAAAACAGACAGAGATATGAGTTAAACTCGAGGAGGAGGGTAACAAAGAATATACTGGGGACACTTACACATACGCTATAACACTATGGAAGCCTGTTTCTAACATTGTGGGAAAAAAATAAAATAAAATTAATTGCCATTTTCTCATTAATTTGAGTTATTTTATTTTTTATTTTTTGCTAGTTTGTGAAAGAATGTCAAAGCATTAGAGCCCAATCTCATGAAAATGAATATCTATAGCACATTGTTTATTATTAATTATTTTATGTGCCATTTATACACAGAAACTGACTCTGGTATGCATATGTGTACGTGTTTGACGTGGATATAATATGCAGCTTGTGCATATGATACACACTTTGTTGGCATGCATGTAATACGCATTTTGCATGAAATGCAATTACATACACACACACAAACACAAAAAAAAAAAAAAAAAATATATATATATATATATATATATATATATATATAGTGTATTTTTGTTAAAGGTAGGTGGTTGCAATCTATTTATTTTAGCTACATTTAAATAAACATTAGTTGACTAACTTTCAACATTTATATTTATTAAATATAGCTAAAATCAATACTTGACTTTTTTTGTGTATAATATGCCCCTACCCCACACCCTAAACCTACCAATTGCATATCATATGCATGCTAAAGTCCGTTTCTGTGTATAAATATTGAGTCAAATAGCAACATAAAATCCATGGAAACGCCGCTGAAATGCACATTCATGAGATTGGGTTAAAATATAAACTCAGATTTCTGACTTATTTTTTCAGAATTGTGAGATATAAACTTGCAATTTAAAGTTATAAAGACCCATTTTGAAGAAAAAATAATAAAAAAATCTGACATTTTTCATACAATTGTGAGTTTAGATCTCATAATTTTGACTTTATAATACGCAATTAGAGTTCTGAAATCAGAATTGTGAGAAAATTGCAATTCTGACTTCTTAACACCAGTTGCGAGTTTAGTTAAATCAGAGAAACAAAAAAAATAAAAAAAAATAATCTGAATTGTGAAATAAAAATGTGCAATTACCTTTATGTGTTTGTTTGTTTGCTGGAAACAAGCTTCAATAATATATGGATACTTTAAATAATTAATTTGCATTATTTAACAACATGTCAAAATTTTAATACGGAATATTATTTTACGGAAAAAAGGTTACAAAAAACAAAAACAAAAAACGTATTAAATAATAAGACATTAAATAATAAATGAAATTACAAAAACTATAATTTTAAGGTTTAAGTGGAACATGTTTATAGCTAATGTAGTGAACTACACCTGTCGATATTTTGCAAGGACACCTGTGTAAACTCGAGGGGTTCAGACATCATATATCCATGTTTTATGAAAACTAAATTCAACTTGGCAAATATATATATATATATATATTTATATATATAACAAACAAAAAAAGACAGTAAAGTGCTACAGTAAAGTTTTTTTTCAGTTTTTGCCATGTTGTTAAATTACATAAAACATCTGAATCTCAGTTTCATGACTGGATGAGCCACAGTAGAAGCAAATTTTAACGACAAACTATATGCTTTTCATATTGAAGAGACTGGCTTCAAAATCTGTAGCCATTCAACTTCTAACAGAGAAGAAAGTATTTGGATAATTCCAACCCAATGTCCAAAGAAACTGTGTTTAACAAAGAGAGAAGGCGACTGCTTTCAGTACAATCTCCATTCAGAATGACATGTGTACATTTACACTAAGAAATCTAAATTGTGTTTGCAATGTGCATGCATCGTGCCAAGTTGTAAAATGCAGAGGTGATGAAAGTATTGTTTCATTGAGAGCAACATTTCCTAAATGATTTTTGAACCATGTGCTGACAGTATGTGGATGGCCAGAGATTTAAATAATGGTAAAACAATTACATTTGATGGGCAAATTAAAAAACTGATTGCATACTTGTCTCTCTGTAGGTCACTGAGTGTGTGCAGGAAGGGGAAAGAGAAAACAAGACACAAACAGTTAACAGTGTCATGTCACTCACAAAAAAAAAAACAAAAAAAAATTGAAATAAATAATAGTAATAAAATGAAAAATAAAGTTGAATTACTTTTACTATTAAATTATAAATAAATAAAATGTGTGCAATATTTTTTTCAATAAAAATTATTTTAAGCATCACAATGATTTCATAGTGAAAAAAAAAAAAAAAAAGCTTTACTCTGTGCTATGAAATCTCACACGAGAACTACAGTTTTAGCCTAATGCATCCGCACTGTTACTGCCTAGTGCTCCGATAATACCCGGAGCACTACACAGTAGCACATGAGCAGAAGGGCACACAGGAGTGTAGTGGGTTAGTAGGCACACCTGGAGAGTGAAAGACTGGCACCGTTGGGGTGTTACATACGATTGTTTCAGCCAATAAGGTGTTGTAGGGGTTATTAGTGCCTTGTGGTCTCAGAAGAGGGTTAGTAAGAAGATAATTGCCCGTCATTCCTGAAGCAACAAAAAACAAGAGGACAAATAAGATTATGACCTAATCTTATAGTAGTAATGAAATAACTGGATATATGAATTAATCTACCTGCATACTGTATGTATGGAATTTCACCGGAATCTACTAGCTAATATTAAATCAAATCAATGTCAAGAAATGCAAATAACCAATTTTATTAATTTAATTTCCTACATACAAAATAAAAGGATGAATATTTGTCAATGGCAAAAAAAAAAAAAAAAAAAAAAAAAAAAACTACCATACTGGGCACAGCTTCTTACTAATTCTAAATCTCAGTTTAAAATAGTCAGTGCTATATATATATATATATATATATATATATATATATATATATATATATATATATATATATATATATATATATATTTAACCTTTTTTTGTCCATATTATTATGTTATGTGATATCAATATTGTAAACAAAACCAGTCACTGATGTTATTGTTTCTGAACAGAGACACTGAAGAACAGAAAGACAAATAGCTTCTTTTCTTTGCACCTTTGTGTTTTGTGCTTGAACGCATGCATTAAAAGCATGCTGAGTGTTTTAGAGCAAGCCAAAGCAAACGGCTCTAAATAATATAATCTTACCACAGGTCAGCTAGAGTTGAACATCATCTTCTCATCACATGCATTTCAGCCCTGGCTAAATAATAAATGACAGGTTTTTTTTTTCTTTCTAGATGCTTGAAATAGCTGACTGAGGGCATATTTCCTCCTGACTCACTACTGTAGCTGTGTAAAACAGACCCAAAAGGGGCTTGCCTGGCTTCCGTGTCTTTAAACGGGCATTAATTGTTTGATTTTCCATTAAAGTCAACATGAAATCAAAGTTGACCCTAATTACTTTCTCGATGCATTTTTCTGCTGTTACTGTGAACGAATCATGTATTATATATATATATATATATTTTTTTTTTTTTTTTTTTTGCATTATAATCTTTCATCAAAATGTAATAACCTACTTTGCTTCTGAAACGACTTGTCTTCCAAAAACCTGTCATACAGAGACCACTTTTCACAATCAAATTAATTTGCTATCTGACAAATATGTCACATCACATCAGCAAAAGGGCTGCAAATGATGTTTCATGTTGACTTTAACTAAAATCACATCTGGGTAGTTTAAAGATGATACTTGTGCATGTTTACCAGTAATCGTACTTTTCATAAGCTTATAAGTTGTAAATGAAAAACCTTTTTATTTTTTTTATTTTGTATAAATACATTTGAAAAATACAGAAACATACTTTTATTTGATTTCTAAAGCAGGCCTGATGAGCTTAAAATAAATGTTAGAATTATTGAAATTTTTAAAATAAATAATATTGTTGAAATATTTCATTCAAATGAAAATGAGTTCATTAGTGCAGAGCTTTACAAATGATTGGCTACTAAGAGAATTGATCAAATATGAAGTCAATTAAATACTTAATTAAATGTTTAAAAATATTTAAGCATGGATGACTGTTTAAAGACCATCACTATGTCAGAGTCGGTTATTTCAGAGTAAAGTGTCCATGAGAGCGAGCTGAAGTGAGTTTGGATGTATGACTGACCTTGGTTGAGGGTGGATGTGCTGTTGATGTCTCCTGAGATGAAAGAAGACTCCGACTGTTTTCTGACGGTGTCGTTCCACATTCTTCTGATTCGACTCTGTTAGACGAACAAACAACCATGAAACACTGATCACTATCTTTGGGAGGGAAAATGTGCATGTTACATTTTTTTTTCTTCGGATATGTACAGTGGATGTTTTTGGACACTTCAGTCGTACTTATCTGATGCAATGGCATTCATACATTTATAACACAAGAAACTGGCGTCTAGAAACAAATGATAGCTTTTATCAGAACTGACTTCACTTTTCTGAGCAACTGGTAATATATACCATAGACATTATATTATATTATATTGTTAATGGGTGATTTTTGGACAGTCATTTATTTATTTTTATTTATTAATCTTTTATGTGAAAATGTACAGTTAAATCTTTGAGTCCCCTTTTATTCTCTCTCTCTTGTTTTATTATTTTACATATTAGCATTTATTAATAATTTATTCTAGGTATTTTAGGTGATTTCAAACATAAAATGGATCGAAAGATCTGAAATCTATTTAAAATTATAGTTAAAAATATAAACATGTTGGCAGTAAATAATACCAAAAATTTCTCAAGCTTCTGTTTTACATTTTTCTGTAATTATTCAAAGCATTTACATAGAATATTGGACTTAATGTTGTACATTCACAACACTTTTAAGAAAATAAATAAAATGATATTAAATGCATGTAACGTTTCGTGCTTTCCATTTATGTGACTTAACATACTGGATGATTGATCACCAACGTGTACTCTGTGTATGCTAAAAGTTTCTCTGGGATATAAGTTTTAAGTAAATGCACACTGGGGCAACTTTCCTCATACATAATCAATTTGATTTGTTTGGGACGCCTTTTGTTGTTGAAAAACATAATACTCTCCACTCATTATTTTCACATTACAACTATAAATCAGTATGAAAAATATTTACCCCAGAGATTTTACAGCATTCAACACAAATGCTACATTAGATATCATAATGCGGTTTATCAAGTAAATATTATAGTATACCAGAGCCCTATCTAAACATTGCACAGTATACACAGCTATTGCTATGATTCTCTATAATATAATGCAATCCATCATAAAGACGTTCAAATAAAATCTGTAAAATCTGTCTGGAAAAAAACAAGAAAAAAAGATAGATAAAAGATCTGTGTCTGTGTGTGTGTACTGGAGCAGATGGAAGCACTCACAGAGTTTCATTTCATTCCAATATGAAATGTGTCTCATAACCGAGCGTCGCATTAAAAGCCGTCAAAATGAAAACAATGGAAATTGGGTCAGTGGTGTTTGTACCTGAGTACCAGAGGAATAGCGAGCGCTTGTCCGTGTTGTTGAGGTCTTTGTGGAGTTGTGTGAGCTCTCAGTCGTGATCCCGCTACAGCAGTATGTGTGTCGGAGGCATTTGCTGTACTCTCTCCGAACCTGCAGTTCAAAGACATTTTTTTCCCCTCTTTTTAAACGTGAACTTTTTAATGTGCGCTTCCCGTGTTGCCGCAGCTCGGGTGGAGCAATGTATTTCAGAAAGCACTTACTTTCTTCTGAAGCAGGCAGTGGAAGGTGAAGATAAACATGCCCTGGAAAGCGTTGAAGATGGTGAAGAGATATGCCAAGACAACAGACGACTCGCTGATGAAGAACAACCCAAATGACCAGGTCAGGCCCAAGAGACACAGCAGAGCGAAGCCGCCCATGACCCACGACCTTCCAAAGCAAATGAAACAGAAACAACGAGGCATGAGAGAGCGACATTTCCTTCAGTCATTACAGCATTACACTCTCAGGAAAACAATGCAAATCAAACACGGGTTCTGAAAAAAAGAAATCATTTGGACTGACATCTTAGGCACAAGTAGATGGGAAATGCAGTGGAACATATCATTGAGAGGTTAATCAATCCCATATGGAAGCGGGATTATCGTAAAGAAGGTTTAATCAGTTTTGAGGCAGTGGAGTGTGGAGATATTTTTGCATGCCACACTACTGGGTAAAGACGCATGATACTGGGCTGCATTCAGACGGAGGGGGAAGAGAAAGAGCAGTAATCATCTCTGATTGGTCCGTTTTAGTGGAGGAGGCTCTGACAACAGGTCTCGGCTGGCTAAAGAACCAAAGAGATTGAGCTTGCTTTCATCAGAGGAGAGATGAGAGATGAAACAAGAATCCAGCATATGAGGAATTGAAGGAAGAAGGAATAGGAGGGCTTTAGGTTCTAAAGATTTTCTGAGGTCTGTAAATGAGGGGCGTAATGGATGGAGCTGAGGATGCAATGATATCAAAATTATATCCGCTGATCAATTTTTTATATTATTATTAATTTTTTTTTATATATATGTTAAATGGATAACACTAAAATACTGCTGTCTAAAAAAAAGTATAAAAAAATAATAAAAACATAGGTAAATATTTAAATAGCACACTATGATTCAATTATAAATGAAAATAGCTAAATAATACCTATTTTCAAACTTGTAAATGCAACTGTGAATTCTGGCATAACATTGTACAGTACAGTATGAAAGATGGATTTGCATGTATATATATATATATATATATATATATATATATATATATATATATATATATATATATATATATATATATATATATATATATATAATTAGTGCTATCAAATGATTAATTGCATCCAACAGAAACGTTTTTCTTTATGTAATACATGTGTGTGTACTGTGCACATTTATTATGTATTATGTAATATATTTAAAATACTTTTCGGAAATATATACATGCACGTGCGTGTATTTATATATACTGTACATAAACGCAGTACACACATACATATATTATGTCAACAAAAATGCTTTATTTTGGAATGCGATTAATCGCGATTAATCGTTCGACAGCACTAATTATAACGCTTTGAATAAAATGCGTTTTTGAAATCTGCTGGAGATTATGTACAACTGTTTAACAGTGCCGATAAATCATTTGTGTTTAAAGATTTACTTTCATTCAGTGATATGAGAGTAAAGCTAATCTAAATGATTAAAATTTAGTAAAATATTTATGGAAATCAGCATGTACAGTTAAATGTGCAATACTGGCCAACATATACAGTACAATATGGACTGTAATATAAATACCCACTGATATACTGTAGCATATACCCATGCACAGTATGTTGTAATTGAGGGCATGGTAGCTTGTGTCAGAAAACGAAGGGAATTAACTCTTTGGCATCTGAGGGTTATAAGAGTAGGAATATATTAAGGGGTTTGTCATATGAAGTGTGAGGAGGTCTGAGAGTTCGAGGGTAGGGATAACGTGAAGGGTGAAGTTAAGGAGGGTGGAAAGAGTTATGGGTTCTTAGGATTTAAGGATATCAGGGTATGATGTTAAAATGAACAGCAATGGTCCAGGCGGAATACAAATTAAGAAACCAGTTAAGCCACAGACAGAGAGACAGACGGAGAGACAGACAGACAGACGGAGAGACAGACAGAGCGCATGAGCAGCACAGAAAGACGGCGCTTCTGGAAGAGCCCAGCAAACAGACAATAAGATGACAAGGGGAGCAACCATGAGGCTGTGGCACAGATGTCTAGCTAACGCTCTTACTTGATAAATGGTTTATTATCTTCATAGCTAGAGAGCATGGCCAGCAGAGGAGAGAGACAACAGTGGATCAGGCAAATCAGTTGGATTAGCATTCAAGTCCAAATGTAAGAATTCTGAAGTGAAAAATCAAATAAAGCTGGACAGAAAAAGGTCGATTTTGTCCTCAGCTGTGACAAGACAAAAGTTCCCTGAATAAATGTCCTTAAAGACAACATGAAACATATATTTTCTGTTTTTCAATGTGTATAGCTCTTATATCTTGTAATATCTATAAAAAAAATAAAAAAAATCATTCAGCTACATAGTTATATATAACACACCGATATATGTCATTTTATATAGTCATTATACATATATAATGAAAGTAAATAGAACTTATTTCAAGTTGTCTTTAACACAGTTGATGATTACATGACAAGACTTTTCATAAAACTTTACTGCCACTGTACATTTTACATTTTCCTCTTCTTTTTTTTTTTTTTTTTACACAGACAGCCAGTACGTTTAATTTCCCCATGCTGCTTTGCCTTATCCCGGTTTCTAAAGAGCCTAAAGATGGTTCTCTCAGGCCAAATGTGCCAGTACTTTGCACTATTGTGCAATATATGCCGTTTTACACTATTTAATGCGGCAGTAATGTTTTATGAGCGACATAAGTTACGGTGTACGGTGAATCTTACCCAGGCAAATCAGAATTATAATAGCCATCACAGACGCGATAATTACTGGTTTGGGTAAGAGAACAGAGAGAGGACAGAGAAAGAGAAAGAAAGGAGAGAGAAAAAACAAGGGGAAATGGGAAAGAGAGAAATGAACCGAAATGCTGCAGGTTAGCTTGCTGAACATGCAACATGCTGCCATGAGGCTCGAGTTTAGATTGATTCCTCTCGCCCTGTGGTGATGGGTGGAGAGAAATTTAGACAACATACGGCCGACACAATGCCTGTGAGCAACATATTCTTCAAGCGTGTTATTCATGTCTATATCATTGTTAAATCTAATAAAATATGCATATTTCCCCAATGGCTGTGTGTTAAGTTTGAAAGATCACATTAAATGCAATCTGTGTCATATATCAAATCCAAAACATATAAAGGCTCTTTCCATGAACAGGGTCCAAGAGTTGTGACCACAAATGTGGAACTTGGCTCATGTGTCATTTGTGAACATTTAAACATGAACTAACAACAAACAACATCTACAGCATTTATTAAACTTAGTAAATTTGAAATTAAAAATTATATTTGATATCTGTTACCAAATGCACTGCACTGTGAACTAACATGAACAAACGATGGACAATTATATTTTGTAATAACTAACAATAACATTGTTTAATACATGTTTTTTAAGGTTCATTAATTTATGTTAGATAATGCATGCAATGAGATCTTAGTTTAAAGTGTAAAATCATATAAATGCAATCAACACTGCATTATATATAATGCAGTTGTCTTCCATTCATGCAGTAGAAAACGCACAAATAATGTCACTTCATGCCTGAGAAAATGTTAAAGAACCTGACATTTTTGTAATATAAGGAAATCTTAAGACATAGGGTACATGTGCAATACATGAAAACAATTTAATTATTACAACTATTATTATTCATTGATTCATTCATTCAAAATCTAACAAAAATATTAATAGTGTAAATGGGATTAAGACAATTTAATGTATTTCAGTGTGTAATGTATTTGAATGCATTGCAGGCGTATTCATGGAAAGTGCCATTAAAAAAAAAAAAAAAAAAAAATCACAATTTCAAAACATAAAAAAAAAAACATACACTATCTAATATAACCAGTTAGACATGCATTGCCATGCCAGCAGGAAAAAAAAAGGTTTATATGGGTAACCAGTACATTTTTTTTATTTTTTATTTTTATTTTTTTTACTTTTCTGATACAGAAAGAGATCCCCCTTTTCGTAACAGGAAACACATGGAAGTGCTTTGACTGTGCTGTCTCTACACACACACACACACACACATCTGAATTCACTCTCCAGGCAGACTCTGAATACGAGCAGTTGTTCCAGAAAAGAGTTTTGTGGTCACTGTAAAGGAGGAACGACGCTGAGCCTGTCTCAATCATTGCGTGCCTCTCTGGCCATCGCTCACATTAATAGACGACGTGCACCTGAAGAGAATAACATCTGTCTGGAGTCCATCTGAATCCCTTCAGTCGACGCACTCAAATTCATCCGAGCAAAAAACAACAGTTTTGTAGATGCTACATACAATGCAACCCAGAAGCAGTGTCTGTTCCTGTTCTAAATGTTAGATTAGGAATGCTGATTCCTCTGAGTGTGTGGCGGCACACTTCCACTCCACATGAGTTGAAATATCGTGGGGAAAATAATGTGACTTACTTGATGTGCTCCAGCCGGCTGGAATCAGGTTTCAGCGATGTAGAGTGTTTCATCATTTTGTACATCGTGATGAGCAGGAAGATGAGATTGAGCTGTGTGCGAAAGCAAAAGACCTTTATTAATAAACAAAAGCGAAACTTAAAAGATTAGATAAGTGAAGTTTTATTGGGAGCATTAATTGAAAACAGCCATCCAAGCGTCCCTTCAGCCAGTGCCTAATACAATAACCATCTGGCATACAGCGAGACAAAGCCAAGAAGACTGGCGCCAAATACAGTGTCACTATATATCAATACAAGAATACAAAAAAAGCTATAAAAGCGTTTAACTGCAGAATGAAAACACAAATAGTTCAGAGACCACACACGGAGAAATTGATATTTGAGATCTCCTCAGGGAAGAAAAAAAAAAAGAGATAACTTTAAGGAATATTCCTGGTTTATTTCATATACAAACATCGCATTTGTGGCAAAACCTCGGAGGGTAAGCATCCCTTAGTCTGTGAAAATGAAGAGAAGATGAATATTTACAGTGTTCCTCTCACAGTGGAAATTAGCAGACAATCATTCAGCGCTGCAAATAAACATATAAACTACACTACCACCAAACGATCACACTAAGTAAACCGTAATCTTACACATGGGACTCGTGTGTTTATTATTTTGACTGATTGTAAGGCACATTTACTGTAAATATATTTTTGTTTGTTTAACAATCCTAGGGACGAAATTTATTCTATTTGCAGTCCAGTTTAATTTCTGTGGCTATCAACAGAATCCCACAGATATTATCCATACATATTAGGTTATTTAATAAAATATATTAAAATGTCACTTTAAATCCCCAGATACTCAACGAATTAATAAATAAATTATATTTAAATAGCAAATAACCTAGAATAAAAATGTTTTGCTCAGTGTAAGAGTAATATCAAAAATTTCAAAAGTGTTCAGAATGTTAAGTATATAAAATGAAAAAATAATAATTTCAAATTCTATTCGATTATTTAGGTAAGCACATAATCTTTCATGGATCTGTTTCATTTTAACAGTCAAAAGATTTTGGAAAACTATGTATTTTTCCATTTATTGACACAAATGCAAAATGTAGCAAACTGGAATTATTATTATTATTATTTATTTATTTATTTATTTATTTATGTGCTAGTAAATATGATAGAAGCATAAATGTTAATTAACAATTGCCCTTTTTAAGTTTATACTGTAAGTGTTCTTGCTTTAAACACATTCAAGTTCATTCTTACAAACATATTTTTTATTTAAACTCAAATTAATTTTCTTAGGTAATCATGTTACAGAAGCTGCCTTTAGATATTAAGGTAGTTAACGCAATTTACTTAAGTGATTTCTGCTCAGTAAAAAAAAAGAAAAAAGAAAAAAAAAAGTAAGGGAGTCCAGGATTTTTTATCTACAAAACAAAACTATTCCGTGCTTTCAATTTTTGTCCAGTCATTTACAATACAAGCAATCGATATACTGCACACCTGTTTCATTTGCAATCTTAATACCTTCATGGACACACACACACACAGCGAGAAGGACCTTGTGACAACCTAAAGTAATGCATTGGTCATAGTTTATCACGTACTGTGTAAAATGACTTCCCAATAGCTGCAAATATGTGGGACAACTACGTGGTGACGGAACATTTTCTGCTCTAATCCATTTTCTGGAGCACAGACAGGCGAGGACGTAGCAGTCTATCATTTGCGGCCGCTCTCGTAAGTGGCGGTGTCACCAGCTCAAACAAGCTCTTCAGTTCGGCTCCTTGTTCGGGCGCACAAGCTCATCATTCTGCCATCAAAACAGCGATGGCGATCAATAATGTGCTGCTCATGCAATCAAGTGCCACGGTTTCTCAGAGACATCACGGCGAGAGAGAGAGAGAGAGAGAAAGAGAGGGGAGGGGGTGGCGGGGTTATGACTGGTTTTCACGGCCCCTGTGCCCGAATTTATGAGCACAGAGCTATAAAAGGCCTCTCACGCCGCCAGAGCACTGACAGTGATCTGATGAGACGAGAGGAAGTAAGGACGCTCAGCAGAGGGAGTGGTAACCTAGCAGAGCAGCCACTACACTCCTAAAGCTCCTTGTTCCTGCCCGTCCCATGGGCTTCCTCCGCTTCGAAAAGAGCTTTTCCTGAACAAACCCCCCCGTCCCTGAATCATCACCGCTAGCCAAGCAGAAGACCCTCAACTCCACTCTGGGACACTGGAGAAAGCTGTATGCGTGTGTTCGCATTTGTGTGTGTGTGTGCGTCTTGAACTCTGATTGAACCAGATTAAATATTTAAGGTGCAGATGGAACTGTCTGCACGATGCAAACGTGTCACAGTCCAAGCGTGTTTTAACGTCACTCACACGCACTAATGGTTCCCGACCGCTCATTAGCTCAGTGTCCTGGCTTTCATGGATCTTATATGCCTGAAGCCCCAGAGCGGAGTAACATCTTTTCCACCAAAACCGCTGGTGGCTGTCCTGCCTGAGCCAGTTTTGGCTGGTGAATGAGCGAACTTCACTCAGAATCAGTGCCCGCATATTCCACCAAGTTTTCAATGACTTGAGAGCCATATGATGATGTTGCAAATTATATTATTTTATAAACTGTTTGCAAAAAAGTTAAGAAAATATTTATATTTTTTTTGGCCAAATGTTATGAGATTTTTATTTTAGTTGGCACTTTTGATCACAAAAGTTTTTAAAAATTCCACACAATACTGTTTTGTGGCTCTGTAATGTGTCGTGACGGATAGCTGTAGTGCCTCAGTTCAAGCGGCACCTGAACCGATAATCTCTTTCTCTTTATAGCATGAAATAAACATGAATGGACATCAGAAGGTATCTTGTTTCAACCGTTTTTCAAGTTCAAGTCCACCATTCTTAATCTACTCTCTGGTCTGTTTTGTTTGTCGGACAACACTGGCAGATTCAGCGTTACGATTGGTCAGATTGCCTGTCAATCAAACTCCCTGAAGGGTCAATTTGTTGTGAAGGTCGAGCCCAAGTGGATGCAAGTGAAACACGAGTCACGATAAAAGAACTCAAAGGCTTGACAAATTATCTAAAATAGATTTTTTTTTTATCTCACATTTGCTTGTGTTAACACTATTGGTTAGGTTTGGTGCAGGTGATATGCTATTTTCAAAGATTTTCAAGATTTTTAGCACCACTTACTGGACATTACATTTCTGAAATGCCACATTGCATACAAAAATCAAAAAAATTTAATTAAAATAAAATGTTGCCAGATTCACACTCATTTGTTTTACAGTAAATTAAAGCTAAACACATTTTAGCACCACTCACCGGATGTTTCCGTTTCAATGTGACATGAAAAGCAGCCAAATATTTGGCAGAAATGCTGACACATATATGTATTTCCACTGAACTGTGTTGAATGTATTAATCCTGGTCAAAATAGACATGTTGTTTGAGACCAGATGGCATTAACAGCAAATGTCAAACCAATGTTTATGGCTCAGAATTGAAATTAAATTAAAATTAAAAAAAAAAAAATTATGCATTTAGTAGACTCTTTTAACTGAAGCGACTTACAGTCCATTCAGGCTATCAATTTTTACCTATCATGTGTTCCCAGGGAATCGAACCCCCAACCTTGCACTTGATAACGTAATGTCTACCACTTGAGCTACAGGAACACTGTAGGACTTTTCGGTTGTGAAAAGTGGTGGAAAATGCCGGCATATCAATAAGACACTGGCTTAGGGACCCTATTGGTGGAAAAAGGAACGAGATTAGCTGTGAAATTCATGGAGCTCTACATCGCTGCAGCATTGGGCATGAGGACGCTGAAAATAGATGTAGAATAATGAGAACCACAATGGGCTTCAACTAATTGAGCAGGATCACACCATTCTTTCCCTCTGCACGGCGAAATGGGTGAAACTCTGAATAATGAGACTCGCTCTGGCTCTCTCATTGACAAGGACAAAGCCAATCTGCTGAGAATCAGGGGTCAGAGGTTGGGGGAAACCTTGGTCTCGCGTTCCCCTGAGAGCCTCTGGTCTTTGTGCTTTATCTAGCATTGTCAAGCAGCCTGAGGACTGCGAGTCCTGCTTGCTGTCCGTGCAGAGCACGCAACAATAAATCAGCTTCATAAAGGGTCACAGTCTTCCTGCCGCTGATGACTGGAACACGTATTCTGATTATCAGCAACACCGCAGACACATACAGTACATCACGCCTCATCCAGCGCCGCAGCGGCTAAACAAGAAGATCTCAGGGTTTGTAGGACTTGCTCCAAACGCGGCAGCAAAAATGTGCATCTCGCGGCCTGCCAGCCTCTTTAAAATCAGTCTGACTTGTCGAGAAGAGTGATACGTTATACTCCATGTATAACTATTAAACAGCTTTTTTATAACCCTTTACAAATATTACGCATTCTGATTTTATGACCTGAGAACATACTTGAAATATCTAACTAGTCAAGGTTAGTTGATAATAAAAATGTTGATAAGTAAAAATCACACGTTCTGTTGTCAAGTAAATGTTACAGTCGACTGCTAAATTTCAGTCTTTACATAAACGATTATTGATACGTCTCTTCCATGACTTCTTTTATATTTGCTCTATGGTTATGTGACGGATTCCATTTAATAGACACGTTTATTTATTTATTTATTTTCTTGTATTATTTAAGTAACGCTGGATCATTTTGTAGCATCTGATTATTAAAAGCACATGTGGATGTTTCTGGCCACTTCTCTAATTACCTTCAATTTTTTATTGTGCCACAAACCAGCGTTTGAACCATCTGTGTGTCTCTAAATCTGTTTTCAACTAAAACAGCCAAACAGAGCTTGGCAGGAAGATCACCTGGTCTGTTTACATAACCAGAAAGGATATAATAAAGTCAACCCTCCACAAACATCTCTACTTGTCCTTCCATTTTCAGGAAGACGATTTGATTTTTTTTTTCCTTCATCCAGAGATTAGAGGGCAAACAAACAGCCAGACAGATGTGAATACCACCTGCTAGTCTTTCCAGCATATTTGTCTCTATCAGGCCTACCTCCTCTTAACCTCCCCAATCTAGTCCGAGGCTCTAATCTCTTATTCGCAAATAACAGCATGCTTAAACTGCAGCTATGTCAATCCAGTATGCCTTATGACCGGCATCTCACGGCAAACAAACTCTGTGGTGTCATCAGCTACCTTCTTAAATGGACTGAACCATGACAATATATGTTTTTGATTTGTATTATTTGACATTGCCGTTTCATCTATCCGCATCCCGAGGGGCTGTCTCGACCCCGTAGCTTGAAAGCGCCCTGCTGAGTATCATTTGAGGATAATGTTGTGCTCTAATGCCACGTTGAAAAAGCTGCATCGTATCAAAACGATCCACGAGAAAGAAAAAAAAAAGCCTTGAGAGCTGCATTTCCGAACCTCTCCGCAGGCTGCATTGACTGGGTCTGCCGAGACTGAACCGATCTAAGCAGAAATCGATGGGCTGCAATCTGTTGAATAAGGCTGAAGAAACAAAGGCAGCTCAATGTTTTTGCACGGGAGGATTTTGTCAGTTACTCTTTAAACTCTGAGGCACAGTCTCGCCCTGCACAGAAACATTCTCCTTCTTGTTCTTTCAGCCCTCGATCACACATGCTCATGCACTTTCCATTTACATTTTTAAGCCATATGAAGGTCAGTAGATACTGAACGCACCATAATAATGAAGGTGACCGGTCCGATGAAACTCCAGATGAAGTGATTGTCCATCCTGAGCCAACATCTGCAAAGAAATCATATTCACAATAAAAGAACTGCAACATGGCAGCTTACAGAAAACATGTCTAAGCCATTCCATTACTTTAGACAAAAAACAAGAGTTTTACAGAAACTTTAACAAAGGGAGCTTCCACACACTTTCTAGATAAAACATTGGCCCACTAGAAGGCTGATCAGCTATCGAGTGAGATTCTCTTTTAATTGCTTTCAAATGGTTGTGTTAGAAGTGAATGACATGAGTACTATTTATTGGTATCACTTGATACCACTTCATTTCATAT
This sequence comes from Carassius auratus, assembly GCF_003368295.1. Classification (NCBI taxonomy): domain Eukaryota; kingdom Metazoa; phylum Chordata; class Actinopteri; order Cypriniformes; family Cyprinidae; genus Carassius; species Carassius auratus. The sequence goes on from NW_020523372.1 coordinate 738,965, forward strand.
AATTTAAAATTATATATCGCCCCAAAATATTCTCACCCTCATGTTGTTCCAAACTTGCATGGATTTCTTTCTTCTACTTAACACAAAAGACAATATTTTGAAGAATATGGGTAACCAAGCAGTTACCGCCATTTGCTTCCATAGTACTGTATGTAAGAACTGTTTTCAAAATATCACTTTTGTGTTCAACAGAAGAAAGAAATTCATACACATTTGGAACAACATGAGGGTAAGTAAATCATGATAAAAATAAATAAAATAAAATTGTGTGCAAACTATCCCTTTGAGCTAAACACTTAAAATCACAGTGAACACTACATTCACTGCAGGCTCACTGTATCCCACACACCAATATTTCAAAGATTCATAATAGACAAATCTCTGTCTGGTCATCTGAGATGTCGGTATGGAGATAAAAGTTAGTATCGTGATATTTCGCTTGTATTACAACACACCTTCAGTGTATATAAGCCCAATTTGTTATTTGCTTTTGGCATCTGATAAAGCGTTTGCACCCGGAAAGTCAGTCTTAACAAGTAGATACTTGCGTTCTGACACATATTGGAATGCAATTACATATGGATTTGAGTAGTATTTGTTTGAATTCTGCATATTTAAGTATGAGCAATTGTGTTAGAGATGCTTGCCTTTGCAAACAGCACCAATAAACATACACACTAAGGACGGTATCTGTTACTGAGCAGGCTCATGTGGGTTACGTTACAATGTTTTATATAGCTTGATTCTGCATTCGTTTATTAAACTCTGCTCAAAGACAGTAATTTCCTGTAACAGATCCAGTTTCTCTAGAGTGCGACTTCCAGTGGGAAACACTGATCATATAAATTGTCAATGTTCTTCAGTGTTCTGAGAAACCGTAGAAACATCAGAGACAAATGCAGTCGCTTTCATACCGATATAAACACATCTGAAGCAAAGCTATGTGCTCCGTATTAAGAGACAGTGATGTGGCAGACAGGGTCGACACACTACCACCTGTTTATGTGTTATAAGGAGCAACCCAAGAGCCCATGCAGGGCTGAAGCACTGCCATTAATCTGCGTAAAAGCCTCTTTCTCATGCGGCCCTCGTCTCCGTTAGAGAGCATTTACAAACAACAGGTCACCAGAGACTCTTTGAACAAAAGACACTAACGCATGCAGCCCTGCCTGGAAACCGCATTTTGTACTGTAAGGCATCCTCTGAAGACTTGTGTGTGTCTGTGTGTGTGTGGTACCTATGAAACCATCAGTTTGTGGTATGCTTCCGCAGACAGCATTGCATTTAAAAAAAGAAGAAGAAGAAAAAATGCTTGCTTACGCTTTCTTTGTCCCGTAGCTTCTGTAGTCTACAGCAGCGGAGACCCCCACGACCACAGCGGGGAGGAGGTATCCCGCCATGTAGAAATACTTCCTGCGTGAATATTCGCTCTCGAAGACCTCCACCAGCATCAGATAGAGCTGAACTCCTTCCAAACACATCCATGCGAAAGATGCCAGAAAAAAGTAATGCAGGATTCCTGCAATTATGGAGCAGGCCATCTGTGGGACAGACACATGGGTCAAAGCTGTAGTTTAAAATGTACATTTTAATTTAATTTAATTTAATTTAATTTAATTTAATTTAATTTAATTTTATTTAATTTAATTTAATTTAATTTAATTTAATTTTTTATTTTATTTTATTTTATTTTATTTTTATTTTTTATTTTTATTTATTTTATTTTAACTTTTGATTTGAATGTTTATTAACTTGTATTTACCTTTAGAACATTCTCAACAAAGTTTTGATATAATGGCTCTTTAAGCTTTGTAATTAAATTTCATTTCTTTTAGCAATTTAGTGATTTTTTTTTTTTCTTTATTACTAACCAAGGACAATTAAAAACATTTTGACATTGACATTATCTAGCCTGACTTCAATTCAATTTTTTTAAATATGTTTAGTTTAAAAGTTTAAAATATATTCAAATGAAATGCATTTATATACACATATACATATTATATATATATATATATATATATATATATATATATATATATACACACACACACACACACACACACACACACACACACACAGACACACACAAAAGCCAAATTGCTGACTCTGTCTGGATGAATACACGTCTCTAGACATTCCCACAAGACTAGCTGAAAACATCCCATCCGTTCAAGTTAACGTACCAAGTCCAAAAAACAAACAAACAACTTTTATTACTTTTTAAACATCTTTTCAACAAAAGTTTTGATTTAATGACTTTAAAAAAAAAAGTCAGATAGTATAGCTATGCGGTAGATACAGATAGTGTACGTGGACCCCCTTCTAATGAATGGCTTTGGCTGGGCCTCTTAATTCCAGTGAAGACAAATCTTAATGCTTCGGCATAAAACGACAGTCTAGAGAATTGTGTGCTTCCAACTTTTCTGGCAACAGTTTGGAGAGGGCCTTTTTCTGTTTCAGCACGATAACGCCTCTTGTGTACAAAATGAGGTCTGTAAAGAAATGGTTTACTGGTGTGGAAGAACTTGACTGGCCCACACAAAGCCCAGACCTGAACCCCACTGAACACATTTGGAATGAACTGGAGCAACGAGCCAGACCCCAGCTCTGATGCCATTGTGTTAAAGTGGGAGAAAATCCCCACAGCCACGATCCAGAGAAAGGACAGAGACTTTTTTTCATATTAGAAGTAGTAAAAGAATTAAAGATATTTTCAGTAATATAATGAAAAATGGAAAAAAAAATATATATAATGCAATTTCTTCAAATAGATTCTGGACAAAAAGTGTCAAGTTATTGACTCGCAAGACTCGAGTAAGCCTGAAAAACTATAATCATGTGTCAAAATGCTGCTGGGGAACTCCCTTCAGAAATTTGTCTTGGATGTTGTGGACATGTCTCTAGACATTTCCAGGAGACTCGCTGAAAACATCACATCCATTCAAGGTAACGTTACCCTGGGCTCCGTCATGTCGATTCCGATGAGGAAGATGAGCTCAGCGATGAAAAGGTTTATGCACAGGTTCTTGTGGATTGTGTTCCTGTCACTCTGCAGCCCACGGAAGAAACAGAACGTGAAGATGCTCATGGCCAGACAGATGAGGGATACCACGATACCCACACGACTGATGACGCTTAACAACAGCTCGTGGACTTTATCTGCACCCTAAGAAACAAACAAATAGTGATGGAGGGAAAATAATTTAGAAGCAGGTTACATTTATTGAGTGAATCATAGAGGGGTTTGCAATACAGAATATACAACACATTTCCAGAAACAAGAAATTTCTTCTGTCCAAATTGAAATCTAAAATGTAGCAAAGACCAGCACATTTGCCAATTAGATAAAATTTGATGTTCATTAGACAGTTATGTGGTTATGTTTTTCCAACTGGTGGCACAGAAAGATCTGCTTTAAACATCTATTCAGTTTTTGCTTCAATCATATTTAGACAAACTCTAAAACAGGGTGATTTGCAGCCTTCAGTTAGTAGCGTTCGGCTTAGAGAAGCAGATGAGTGTTGGCGGTGTCTATTAGAACAGCTGGGTTTCACAGTAACGCACGGACAAAAGCTTAAATATTTATGAAGATCGCATCTTACCAGCAGCTCTCGATGAGCCATGAGCACCGCAAAGTTGGTGAGATGACTACAGGAGCAGGTGGTGTGACTTTTATTGGCGTGGATGAGTTTGCAGCCCTGAGTGGACCAGTATCCCATCATGGTTCTCTCCGAGTAGTTCCAGAAAGAGCAGTTGGAGTTATAGTAATGCTGCATCTGTAATTCGACAAGAGGAGACAGACACATTCCTCATGAGTTAGCAGACGATAATGAATTGATATTTAGCAGCCGTCCGTCTCATAATGGCGCCTGCGCGAGAACGTTAGGGGAACGGCATCCAAATTCACGTCGGCTGTTGGCGTTCATTCTTTCGCAAATGATACGCTGGCCATATCAAACAATCTTTTGAATGCGCAGTGTGTGTTCTCACATAAACGACTTAAGAATCTAATAAGGTTAAATGAGTGCGAAATCTAGCATGGGACCATTGATTATATGAGGTGCTAACAGGGGGCAGAATGGTTTGAAGGCATGTCTGTGGAAATCGCACAATTACTTTGATAGAGAGCAAAAATCAAGCCGGGTCTCCTCTGGGAGCGCTCCTGACACTTTAAAAGAGAGCGAGATGATAATTGGTCCTCTGGTAATTTCATCCTGCATTGTATAGCTAATCTGGGAGTTAATTTTCCACTCAGAAAAAAGGAAATTGCATCATTTACATCCTAATGTCGACAAACGAATTAGTTTTCATTAAGAATTTGGTCTAGGCTGGTAATAATCATTGGTTCAGACTTTGTTAATTTCATGTTCGATGGCTTAAATAAACCCCTCTGTGACCTTGTAGGGTGTTGGAATTGAGACTGCTTTTATTTTATTTTCTTTGCCAGCTTGCTTTGCTATCCCGCTGTTTTTACGATCCCTTTGTTTGTTTATTGCTTGCACTCACGTCGATGTGCTCCAGGGTGAAAATCACAGGCTCCGATATAAATACACGACTGGATTCTTTGTTTATTGAGGCGGCAATGACGTCCGAATTCACAGCCACGGAGAGGTTGCGTCCGTTAGCCTCGTGGTCGAGCTTCATCGTCGCATTATCCGTGGTTAGAAACTGCCCCAGGTTCTTATAAAGGGCAAAAACCAACTTGGCAACCCCTGCGAAGAGAAAACGGCACACCTTACTTCTCATTAAAGTCTATTATGTCAGTGCATCTGTCAAGAACAAGTCTGGATTTTATTTCACCATATAGTTCATAGAGGAAAAGTCGAATTTACATTTTGTACAATTAATAGTAAGTGTAGGATTTTGCAATGTGACAACGAATGGCAATGCTATACCCTTGAAATGATTACAGCTTTAATTATACTTAATTTTACATTCACCCATGTACATCATAAAACATGATAATCCCATAAATAAATGTATATACCCCACAAAAGTTTCTAACTTCAGTATATGGATCTCTTTTCCCAAGTGACCCTGCAGTAGACCCAGTTATATTTGTCGAAAACAACATATGTTGAGCAGTATGTTCGCATCAATGTTCATATCTTTTTCTGACCATGAGAGCATTTCTATTGCCATAGTTACAGGGACAATTGGATCTTTTATGTTCTTTTTCTCACTGGAATTGATACTAATGACCGTATATGAGTGAGTTTGCACGTGGGCTGGAACGTACCATTACGGCTGTTGAGTTTCACCGTATTGGAAGACAATTGGATAGAAATACCACTCCTGCCGCTCTGGGGAAACCTGAAATCTTGAACCTGCCCATCTGTGCTCAGCACGTAAACATCCAGAACTGCGGAGAGAAATCAGATGTTTCACAATGTTAGTTCACCAAGCGGAAACAGAAAGAGAGAGAGAGAGAGAGAGAGAGAGAGAGAGAGAGAGAGAGAGAGAGAAATCACTGAGAATGAATTGCAGTTTATTTGCATGCATATCTAGCATTGTTCAGTTCACTACAGGAATTATGCAAATCAGTTAGCGGTGAAAACGCACCCACAGAATCTGTGCCGATCAAAATTTGCATAACGTTATTCTGAAGTTTTAGTTGTTAGGCTGTAGTGGATGTAACAGACCACAGCGATATGGCTTACTTTACTAGCAGTTTTTTTTTACTCCATAAAGTGCATTTGTCTACACTACAACTCTGGATATAACAATCTTCTGTCATGATTTACATTTTTCATCTGTAAAAAAGTTTTCTAAATAACGGGCAATATATACTAAGCCTTATTTACCTAGAAAATAAATATGTTTGCAAAAAACACACGAAAACTGTTTAGAGAATTCACTCCATAATCTGATGGAGATTTGTGTTGGACTTTGTGTTATCAACAGTGTGCAAAATATAAAAGTGTATACAGGAAAAGTATATACATTAGTCCCTGTAACTGGTCAAGATTTCTTTATTCACTATTTTTAATCACGTTTTTGCCTTCACTTCATTTTTAAAAGGTCCTGCGGTGTGGCAAATGAATGGAGTAGAAATATTCCATGTAGAGTCTCAATTAATATGAGGTCGTAAAAGCTGCATGAATGAGGAAAAGAATGAGGAAAAATGCTGTTTAAAATGGTATAAGACGGAGTAAGCATGCCGCACTGCAGGACATGTCAACTCCCAGAAAAGTATTTCATGTCAACCAGCCGTGTGTTAGTGGCCACCGCTATTATAATTTCACAGCTGAAGCATATTTGCAAACTCAAACTGATCAGCTGCAAAATAAGCTGTTTACGTTGTCACTTTTATTCCTTTTTGCGCATCGCTCGTACTCACTTATATTACTGGCTGGTACTTTCACGATGGCCGGTTCCATTAAATTGTCAGCAAGGACAAAGGCTCCTTCCTCCAGGGTGTCCAGTAACATAGTTGCGGCGTGTGTCTGCTCCGTGGTATTCATATCTCGCCATGATTTCAGAGCCTCCGGTCTGAGGAGGTTGTCGACTGTATCCACGATAGCCTGCAGCCCAATGAGACGCTTGTGTCAGCACTAACCACTGTAGTAAGGTCAAATGTCAAAGCCTTGACTTTATCAGCAGCTGTCTGCCCGTGCCCAAATGAAAGCAAACATGCACACTTTGTTTTAGGTCGTTATCAGGTGACGCACATAAAAACAGGCTGCAGAAATGATCCCGACATGCTCTGTCTGTCTCATGAGTGCAGTATTGAATGTCAAAGGCTCTTCAAGCACGTAAACGGACACATATGAGGTATAGAAAGACAGCCGGTCGTGATGCCTTATAAATGCAAAGATAAAGACACCATTGTTCTGTGTTGTCAGAACCGAAGGCGTCTCATGATGCACAAAATTGAAATAAAATAAATAGCCACCTGTTCCCTCACAAAATACACTCTCATACTATTTTAGCAGAGCTTCTGCGCACACACACACACACACCACCAGACTAAAATATCGATTCATACTTGTCGCCTTCTTTGATAATTATTGTTCATCCTATTGGTTTTGCAGCTCTGACTCACACAAGCTCTAATTTCCAACATTTTTATGGTCATTTTTAACTACTCTCATTGCTAAATCGCTTTTTACTCCTACACACCAATACATATTAAAAGATGATGTATGCATCTTCACAGTCTAGGGTTTCACATTCGCTGATTTATTTTACACTTTCCGAAACAGAATCCTGCCTTTCATGTGAACTCAGCATAATCTCTCCTGTCATACTTACATTTTTTCGTTTTTGCTAGGTCTAAGTAAATCTTTTAGCAGTTGAAAATGCTGTGGAAAAACCAATGTAGCAATCAATAAGTTTCAAGCACCACAAATTGGCATGTACCCTTTACAACCAATAAGAACATGCAGCGCCAACTTGTGACTCAAGCACGTCGACATATATTAATACATGGCTTTAACAATAAAGAAACTGAAAAAAAATAAATAAACAGACCACTAACAAAAACACATACAAGGTATGAACTGGGCATAAAAATTGCAGCCACATGATTTCCAATCCACTGAAATATTGAACCTCCGGGAGTGGGGACACAGGCGGAGTGAAATGCTGTGGCGACAGTGAGAATGAAAGGACACAGGACCATGCAGAGAAACAATAGCAGGAAAAGAAGAAGAGAAAGTACAGAAACAAGTGAAGAGCATAGTAGCGTAGCACAGATATACCTTCATATACGCCCTGCACGTCCTTTCTCGCTTTTGAAGCTTTTTCATTTGAGAGAGGACACACACAAGAACAAAAACAGACCAAAGAAAGACAGTTAGAAAGGTTGATGGTGCACTAATGGGTTCTCCAATCCACAAGCACTTCAGAAACACAATATAGCAGTCGGATCTGCTATGATGAAATCATGTAACGGATGAATGTAGGGGTGTACAGAGTGGCCCTGCTTTCAGAACAACAATTTAGTCTGGTGATTTCAAAACCCTCAGGTGCTCTTTCAAGTAAAAATAGAATCAGTAGCTCATTACCATCTAAAATATGCAACTAAAACAATATTCAGACGCAGACTGCCTAAATCAATGTGTGGTTTGCCTCTATAGGTTCGGGATCGGGGTTGGACACTAAACTAAGAGAAGGGCTTGAGTTGGAGATTAGGTGTAAAGGTGTGGTTTATGAATAAAGGTTAAGATAAAGATTTACGGTAAGAAATTGGGTGCTGGGATAGGTCTAAACCAGGGGTGTTCAATCCTGCTCCTGGAGGACCACCGTCCTGCAGAGTTTAGCGCCAACCAATATTATACTTACCTGAACAATCTAATAAAGTGTCTAATCTCTGCAGGACAGTGGCCCTCCAGTACCGTTTTTGGCTAGAGGTTGGGATTCAGAATAGATGAAGGAATCCAGGTTATACTAGGTTTCTGAATTGTGATCACAAATCAATAGATGTAGAATTCAAAGTGAAACTTTTCCTTAACAGGATCTGTATTGTGAGTTTGTACTAGGGGAAGGAGCAGAGTTGGGGTTTTGAGGTGAAAAGTAAAGTTTAGGCTTAGTATTTTAGGTAACACTTTAGTAGAGGGACCGATTCTCACTATTAACTAGTTGCCTGCCTATTATTAAAACATTGGCTGTTTATTGGTGTATTGGTTATAAAGCACATATTCTGCATGACCATATTCTGCATCCCTAATCTTACCCAACACTTAAACTTGCCTTACTAACTATTAACAAGCAGCAAATTGGGAGTTTATTGAGGCAACATTTGTAGTTAATGGTTTGTTATTGGCGAGAATTGGACCTTAAAATAAGGTGTGACCATATTTCAAGAGGGTCTGGCTGCAGACTTGCACTTGCACTGTCAGACTTGCATTCTCAGACTTGCACTCCCAGACACTTGCACTTCCGCTATAGCAATTTTTTATTTTTTTTTTATTTTTTTTTTTTTTTAATTTCCCAACATTTTATAACAGTAGCCAGGTGGCAAAGACAAGAAAAAAATAAACGAAATTACAATGTCACTTGCAATCGCTATTGCACTCTCTGGTACCTGTGACACTTGCAATCGACACAAATCGTGCATGTTGCCAATGGAGACAAGATTCAACGCAACGCAAAGTTTCGCGTTAAGCATTTTTCCATATAGAATAAACTGTCTACAACTCGTTTATATCACTATCTTTGTCCACTAAGCCACATTATGTGTTTTATTTATAATGATTTTCTATAGCAGGAAAACGTTATGTAAAATTTAACGCACTGCGTTCTGTACTCGTCTGCTTGCCTGTACGGAGCTGATCCTTTTAAAATCACTTAATGCATTTCATGATGCACGTTCATATTTGCTGGTTTGTATATACGTTGAGTCAACAACAAGACATATATGTACATTATAGTAGTAGGCCACAGCGTCTTGTCGCCATTGGCAACATGCACGATTTGTGTCAATTGCAAGTGACGTCACAGGTAGCGGAGAGTGCAAGTAGCGATTGCAAGTGACATTGTAATTTAGTTTCTTTTTTCTTGTCTTCACCACCTGACTACTGTTGTAAAATGTTGAGAGATTCAAACAAAAAGTTATAAATAAATAGAACAAAAAAAATAAAAAAATAAAATAAAGACTGAAAGTGATGTCGCTAGCGGAGGCACAAGTGTCTGAGAGTGCAAGTCTGGAAATGCAAGTAACGATTGCAAGTGACATTGTAATTTAGTTTCTTTTTTTCTTGTCTTCACCACCTGGCTACTGTTGTAACATTTTATAAGATTCAAACAAAAAGTTATCAATAAATAGAAAAAATAAAATAAAAAAAAGACTGCAAGTGACGTCGCTAGCGGAAGCACAAGTGTCTGAGAGTGCAAGTCTGAGAATGCAAGTGCAAGTCTGCAGCCAGACCCTTCTCCCATATTTTAAAAGTTGATGTTAGTATTGAATTTATCATAGGAAAGAGGCTGGGGTAATGGTTAAAATCAGAATTAGGGCTTCGGGCCATTGTATGTGTGGGGTCAAGATAAATAAATCTTTGATTTACATTTTAAAGTTTGGTATTAAGGTTTGGAGTAATAGCTTAGGATGTTGGTCCAAGAACATGTCCTGTTCATGTAAATTACACTGGCTGATGTCCATGTGGCTCCATGAGACAAATTCTATTCTTGCTATAGTGCACTGGGGGAACCAAACTCAGGCCTATGTGCCTTCAGTCCCTTCCACTGGCCTGTAACTACAAAATTAATTTGAAAGAAAGGTTTCACTCTTAGTGAGTACAGCCTGTGCTCCAGCCATTTGATATCCACCCACTTCTTTGACTTTAATGAATGAAACACACAAAAAGCCATACAGACGACACAATAGCCAATAAAGAAGTTTCTGTCTTAGAATTTAACAAAACCAATGTTTCTTCAAACACTTTGACAAATGCTATCCAAGCTCCCTGACTTAAAGAGATAGTTCACCCAAAAATGAAGATTCTGTTCTCACCCTCATGTGGTTCCAAACAACACTGTAAAAGTAAAATGGATTAATCAAACAGTTTAATCTGAGCATTTTGAAGGAACAAGCTCACGTTTTATGATGAACAGATGTAATCCTTGCTTGATGTGCAAGAACCAATGAAGTGTGTTCTTGTATGTGAAGCATGCTGAGCTGCCTTTTCCACATTTGATGTCCTTTCTATGTGTATTGAGCAGTGTTTACATTTGAATAAAAGCCTACATTAAATATGTTCAACATAGTGTGTCCCCTCAGAAAACTGGGATTAAACTACTCAATTAATACTTTTACAATGTCAAACTTTTTGAAGCTTAGGTTGAATGGACTTTCAATGGAAGGACATAATTCTCTCAAGTAGCATCATAAATATATATATATTTGTACATACAATTCTTATAGTTTTCATGAGTGAATGATGACAGAATTCTAAATTTTACAACAACTAATATTCAGTCCCAGTAGCCTTAGAACAAGCTGCATAGAGTCATATATCTTTAAAGCTCATGTTTGGTGAACGTATGCCCTCAAGATTCCTAATGGTTAAAGGAAACGTTACATAACGGCCAGTTGTAACCAGAAGAGTTTAGTATGCAGTTAAACACATAAAGCAGTCTTTCATCTGTATTTTAAATGCAATGCATAGGTTTCATATAGAGGCAGCTAATCACTTTTGTAGACTGAAAACTGGCTTCATTCTTTTCCTTGCGACCTATTTTCAGAAAGTGTCTGCACTGTAATTTGCATACTTGTAAAAAGCAGTAAAATATGTACAATTCTGGTGATGTGAAAGTATGAGTGTGTGAGACTGGGACATATCACCATGTTATTGTGATACTGTACCACAGGCCCCTTTATCGCATACAACTTATATTTGAATCTAAATTCATTGCCTAGATATTAATTATTTCTTTATCTTTCTTTCGTGCTAACTTTGTCATTCATTCATGCATATAAAAAAAAAAAAAAAACTGTTGTGGCAGCTTCAACCTTATCACTATTAAGCAACGAAATGCCCTCATCCCAAAACTGCATGTATGGATGCACACCAGACAAAGTATATCATCTAAGCATGCGTCATGAAACCCTAATTCTGATCAGACATACTATTTTGCATGGATAGTAGTCAAAACCAACTGAGTGATTCTCTTCAGTCTGTGCATTTATACTTTTTTCAATTCTGTAAAAGCACAATGGGGTGTAACACAATGAGTTTAACAGTCTTTTTGAAGCAAGTGTCCTTTAAGCAAAGTTCCTCTGAAATGTCCACGGCATGCTGCTGCTTATTAAAAAAATCATGTTGAGAATGAAATCCTGTTAATACCTTATTGAAGCTGCGGCCGGTGGAGTCTTTCTCGCTGGGTCGCAGTTCCTGTAACTGAGCGTCTAGAATATCCACCAGCTGCTCCATGAGCCTCATGGTAGAGCTAATGTCACCGGCAAAGATGGCTCCTTTGGTATGTTTGGCCAGCTCGTTCGCCAGGTTGGCTGCGTTTTCCCCGCTCCGGATCTGAGAGATTACACAAATTAACCTCACAGCATGGATCTGAAAAATATCATTTCGTATCTACGAGGCTCTTGACTCCCATTATGACATCATCACGCTGAGTCAGCAACAGCCCCCACGAGCAATTACAGCTATCATTAGAAACTGGTAACACTTTGGAAGAGCATTCGGAAACACTTCCTGGGTTTCAATGGCTGAAGTATTTCTGCTGCTTTAGTTCATTTTGGTGGGTGTACGGGAGGAAGTTTGGTGTCCCATTGTGCACATCCATTCTATTTACTGGAAGCATCTCACTTTAACACAAAAGTGCACACGCAGATCAATCTGCAAGATCCCTGTTGGATGTTTGAAGGCCGTGTGTCTTCTTCTTAACAAGTGATAACAGAAAGAATGAGCTCCAAAATATGCCACCGGAGAGTATTTTATTTTTATGATGTTATGCTCTAAAGACTGTCACATTTTTTTGCTCCTTGTTCTGCAAGGACAGATATATTCTGGAAATACAAACCTTTTGTGCGACTTGATTCACCCAGTGGGATGTGCAGTTGCTAAGATCTGGGCCTTTTGGGTTCCAGGTTCCAGTGGAGAGAACACATAGGTAGGAGGCAGTGCCTGTTTAAATAAAGGTAACATCATCATAATCATTATTATTAGCTGTATGTGTAAATAAGATTGAACACCCTTTGTAATCATTAACCTTTGTAACTGTAATTTAATTATACTCTCAGTAACTAACTGATTAGAATTACATTTATTCTGTAATACCATTCTGGGTCACACTTTATTTTAGGGTCCAATTCTCACTATTAACTAACCATCGACTATGACTTTTGCCTCAATTAACTCCTTATTTGCTGCTTATTAATAGTTTATAAGGTAGTTGTTAAGTTTAGGGTATTGGGTAGGATTATGGATGTCATGCATTATATGTACTTTATAGGCACTAATAAACAGCCAATATGTTAATAATAGACATGCTAATAAGCAACTAGTTATTAGTGTAAACTGGACCCTATACTAAAGTGTTACCCAATTCGGTAATTCCTTTACATGGAACCAACATTGGTAGCTAATTAACATTACTCAGTACTTAAATATATTATTACACTGTCACAGAATAAAGCGCAACAAATATTTGTTATGGCAATAAAGCACCAAAAAAGATATTTAAGATCTTAAGTCCAAAAGCTAAAAAATACTGTCTGATGACTAACTAAATAAATACACAAATTGGCATAAATAGATGTTAATTATTATGAACAAATGATTTATTCTTATAAGTAAACACCTTTGCTGACAAGATTACAACGCATGGCCTCTCATGGATTTATTGCTTTATTCAAATGGTCAATCCTAAGAGAATAGACACATTTCTCTTCGCCTAGAGGCCAAATGCATATCAGCTTGTGTGTGACTGATAGCAATTCAAAGAGCCCTGAGTGGAAAACAGCAGCGTGTCACACTTCAACAGGTACATGCACCCACCTCGAGTTCCTTTGGGGCAGGGTCGTTCCACTAGCATGCCCCTCTGTGTCTGCGGCCACAGTATGTCCCTGAGCTCTACGCTCTCGCAGAAGCGCTCAGGTGGAGGGAAAGACTCCAGCGAGGGAGGCGCGGTGGTTTGGGGAAGTACAGCTGGTGATTTGGGCGTCTTATTAACAGCTCTGGTCCCTGTAGTGGTAACAGTAGTCACCTGACCTCTCGGCTGAGCAGTGCTTGTTGTAGTGGTTGTTGGTTTTAGCAACTTGGGTGTTGTGGATGCCTCTGAGATAGGTGGTGCTAAAAATAATCATTAGCAGAATTAGTTGTGGAACAAATTATGTCCTGTTTCTGTTATCAAGCTCGTATGGCGTTTAATAAAAGAGAATAATTATAAAGTAAAAAAATATTCAGCTCGTACATAAGACCTCAAGCTCTATTATACCGTATCTCAAGAGCTTATTAAAGAGCTGAATCGCACAGTTTTTGAACATATATTTTCTCCCACCCTCAGTTTCTTTGTTCCTGTGTCTATATTTCATAATCTTAATATATAACTAACATAATTCCTTAAGGCAAGAAAAATATGGTACGTATATCAGTGTAAACTGAGCAAATATTGCAGGCCACACTTTACAGCGGAAAATATGCGTGTCTTATTTCCAAAACGTAATTACGTTTTTCCTAGCTAGGAAGTTACATAATGATAATCAGAAGGAGATTCATACATAAAGGGGTTTGAGTCCTAGATAACTCAAACTTCTTTGCAGTTTGCATTGGTTCTTCATGTACAGAGTAAAAGTGATATACCTGACCTCATCATACCTTGAACCACAGATACTGATAAACTTTCACCGACTAACCAGATTGTGTGAACGACAGCGTGTAGCCAAGAATGATGAAGCGGCCCATAGAAGTGTGAGAGATTTTAGCAGTATGGGTGTGAGAGCACCTTTATGTATGTTTGTGAGGTGGAAAATACCGATAGAGTGAAAGAAAAGGCTTTCTTTTTGAGGTTATATGTGACCTACTGTGAATTAGTGTCAACTGACCAACCATTGCTCAAAAACAGCCGCAACACCTTTACCTGCAGACCCCGATCTTTATGGTTTTCACCCATGTGTGCGAGTTTTGACATGGTTGGCATAACTGGTGTGCCATTATTGGCTTTTCACTCCCAGATTCTGGTTGTTTGTCATGATGGCTCTAAAACAAGCTTTAGCTCAATGTTGCAGAATTAAACCACAGATGAGAGAAGCCTGTTAAAGTCAACAGGAAACCACATCCGCAAACCATTCTACTATAACTGTAGCCTAAAAATAATGCTTCAAAAAACTATTTGTCTACTGGGTAACATTATCCTAATGCCACATTAGGTTATGTGAGCTGAAAAAGGGGAATCATTCTGCTCAGTAGCAGGACAAAAAATACAAATACAAATAATAATAATAATAATAATAAAATAGAAAAGCGCTTTACCATGATAAAGTGGTAAATGGTAAATTTTCTTATACCATGTTACTGAATGATAAACGTATTTATGTACCATGGTATTTGCATGGTATTTTGACATATCACAATAATGGAAATAGTAGTACCATAACAATATACAAAAAAAAAAAAAAAAAAACATCATCCCACTACTTTGGCACATTTGTGAAAGATGTGTTTTCAAACTTTGACACTATTGTCCTTTGTGCTTTATGTATAATTTGGTGTCGATTATGGATTGTGGTCCTTCAAAACTGAACATGCGAGCGGTAAATGGATACTTACTCAGCTGTCTCATAGCACCTAGGTGTCTGTTATTATTTTACAGAATGCCTTTGAAATCTGATTTATGGACAGAAGTATTAATTTTCTCTTTGTTGTAACAAAGGCAGTTTCTCTTAAGATAAGTATGTCTATAGTGCTGTAATGAAAATGTGTCTGACTCACATTAAGGCTCAAAGGAACCTTCAGCTCAATGTCAAAAAAAGAAGAACTATTTCCTTCGCAACAGAGAACAATTTCAAACTAAATATTGAAATGAAGTTGTGGCGATAAGCATCTAAGTACTAGTTCCAGTATGATGGAGAATTTCCAGTGACTTCTACCGATTTTACATCGAACTAATGATGGTTCATTTAGAAACATCTTCCTCACATTTCTATGTTTATTAAGCCACTTTCTTTATAGGGGTTATGTGGCCTGCCCTCAGATGCAGGCAAAACAAGACAACACATATATAGCTTCGATGTAACAGACAACCCAGGCTCATTAAAAATACGTGCTTTAGACAATGTTTCTGCATGGCCACATTTTTTTTTATGCCGGTATTGCTGTGGTTCTGAATTCAAATGTCTGGGGAATGTCTATACCAAACCCAACCCTTAACCTACCCGATAGTGTTAACGAAAGCAGAAGTAATATAAAAACACATTTGCTAATGCAACTGTGCTATTTAAATTTTCACAAATTTGAGTTTGTTTTTTTTTTTTTTTTTTCGTAGTTTCACAGGATTTGTACTGGTGTGCTTTGCCTCTTGAATTAGTAAACCCTTACATTTGAAGCTGTATATGTGATGCTTACATTCAAAAATATTCAAATCTCAAGTTCAAAAGTTTTCAAATCTCTCAGGGTGTTTAAATTGTCATAACATAACATATTGTGCGAGTAATTGTGCAAAAATTAGGCTTTCGTAATGGAAACTCGGGGCCCTGTAAACCTTCATTTTTTGTGAAACGGAATAAAAGTTGTCTGGGTTCTACTGCCTCTAGTGTTCATGTTAACTGGAAACATATTCATACATATAGGTAGACTAAGGTTTTTATTTTTATTTTTTATTTGTTGACTTGATTTTGACTTTTGTAAAATGATTACTTTATATGAACCCTTATTTTACTAGCATCATTTTCATACTAGAATTTGCTTTGAATACAGGAATTCTAAAAACGAAAAGGTTGTTGGCATGCAGACTTAATAGATTGTGTCATTCTAGCTTTTAATGCTGAGAAGTAGTCTAGCCGTAGAGGGAGTGGTCTAAGAAGGACAGCCTCCCTAGGATGCAACCCTCCAATTGAAAAGCACCCTAAATGAGGGCTGACTGAGGGAGGGGCTAAATTAGATTTTCTAGGGAGGGGCTAAATGTGAGAGGGCTGGTTAGGAGAATAAAAGGTTAGGCTGGGGGAGGGGCTAAAAATGTCACAAAGAGGAAAAGATTGAGACGTGTGGGCAGAGGGAGAAGGTGAAACTCACTTCAAAGGTGGAAATTTGCATCTAATAATTATGTAGCAGCATTAGCAATTGTAATATTTAACAAAAATAGAGGCCACTGAGCAATCTCTCTAAGTGGCAGTAGAAGCGAGACCAAAATAAAGCCAAATCCATTAGTGGTCTTCTGAACACAAAACAGTGTATATTTTTTTCAGGAAGGAACAGAGAAGGCTCTGCATAAAATTTAGCTAACCATCAGCAGTGTAATATCACATGGCAATTATCACAATCAGTGTCAAACTAATTCCATTAATGATGAGCAAAAATGAGATTAAGTGGCAAGCAGCGTAATGTGTGTTTTCCACCCCGATTCAGATGGCAAATATAAATGCTGTCTGTCTCTTCCACATCAAGATGATTCCCCATTATGAAAGATGATTCCAGTATCAATATGCTGCTGGTTTTAATCATTTTCTCTTTCAGCAAACGGCGCATATGATGCTATTTAGGATCTTTATGAGATGTCATCCTAATACGTCGTGCCAGCATTCCACATGAAGGAACAATCTATCAAGCCAGCAAACAAGCAAGTATTCTGGCAGGTATGTGGTATAGAGCCCACTAATACATTACATTTTGTTTACACCTGGTATTAAGAAGTGTTTTGAGTATACTTATCACAAGTGATCAGGTGAGACACATCGCTGTGTACATCTCAAATACATTCTTACTTGTATTAAAACAAGGATAAGTCTCAGTTATTTTAGTGGGGTATCTGTATTAACAGGAGTTTGAATGTTCAATGTCTCCAACAAAACAAAACAAAAAGTCGTAGTATACTGTTACAGTCTGAGCAAAATTAAAAGCCATTAATCTAGTAATCGCTCCATCCCTGAAGAGGAGCTGTTTTTTTCGCCCTCTGACTTAAAGGGGAGGGATTTCTTCCTATAAAGACAGTGGCTTATCATATCGTATCTACTCTAGTGGTTCGTTGTAGCAGTGTCTCAAAATCAAGGTAATTTCACAGCTATCAAAGTAAAGTGGAGCAAACATCAACTCTGCAGAGCACAACTCTGACGGCTGTGTGAGTGAGCTGATTATTGAGATGATGAGATAATCACCACATCTAAAACAGAGAAAACACATCAGTATACAAATGATGGCAGATTAGATTCAAGTGGGGGGTATCGTTCAACTCGCGCACTGCACAGGAGCTAATGCTAGTGAAATTAGCATGTTTTTTGTCCTTCATCAGCACTGATTGTAGAGCTAATTACTTCCTTTACAGGCGGCTAAAAGAGAGGCAGAACATACATGGGCACATTCAATCAGCCACATCGTACAAGTGTGAACCACAAGTGGATACATTGTGGTAACAATGTGATAACATTTCCTTAATGAAAGATTTGAACCCTCCGAGGTAGCACCCCAGAGAAATGTTCAATGAATTTTAGATCTGAGCCCTAATACTTTGCATCTGAAGTGATATTGAGTTGATATTTCTTACTTAATTGCTTGGTTGTGCAGGGTTTAATTTTTTTTTTTTTAATTCAGTGGATTTTTTATTTATTTTTTTATTCAGTGGCAGTAATCGCTTTAGGCTACAGGAAAGCTGCTAGCACATGCTAAGAATGACTCAGATGATCATATCCTGAGCTCAAAAATAAGTCTGATATAATAAGTAGTGCCGATAGTAATGTGATTATGAATGTCATACACAGCCTTCGGAGAGGTGTTTTGGCTCTGTTCCAAAAGCTAGTGATCTGCTTTGCAGTCTACACAGGCACATTTTAAACAGCATCTTAAGAGAAATGGAACCTCATTGGAGCCTCAAGTGAATGATTTGCGACAAAATAGCATTCCTCATGTGAAGTGCACATACAGAAATTATAATTGATTTAAATAGGGTGAGCAGTTAGCATGTTGCTAAGGTACATTGTGATGTGTATATGCTTCTGAACAATTAATGTAATATACTTGGTAGGAAAAAAAAAAAATCTGAAAAATGGAAAAGGTACTGGTAATTTTCTGCCAGGACATTATCCATTTTCTGCACATTTCCTTTTAATCCAATGCAATGCATAATTTATTATAAGGGAAAATCTCCTGTGAAGAATTTATGGTTCGTTAAGCCCCGTTTTTAATTTTTTTTTTCTTAGCTTGTATGCATATTTTAAATTTAATTTGATTCATACTTTATCTTGGATGAATTTAGCAAGTTAAAAAGGTTGCAGCCTTCATATCAGAAGCACACCTGTGATGGTTGGTTATAATATAACAGGTAGCCTTTGAGTTGCTTTTGAATGCTAGAAGCAGACCACAAAAACTCTGTAGCTTACAAACTATTTATTACTTTTATTCAAAATAACTTTATCCAACGTGCACTCATCAGGGGTACAGTTTCACGACGGCCCTGGGTACAGTTACTCTGCTCAGTAGCAGATTCATCACTAAGGTAGACAACGCTGGGTCTCTGCGGAAGAAAGACACTCGTATTTTAAATTCTTAAGCCCCACTAATCTGCGTAAAGTTGTTTGACCCCTACACTTAGCCAAGTTTTTCTGGAGTAATGCAAGAGTCTCGGCCACTAGGCTGAGCTGGGATTATGGTAATTACAGTTATTATTTTTTCAATGTAAAGATGATCTGACACATAGTATGGCCATCCTGTCCTAGCTCTTGACAGCTAAATTAAAAACAGACTACGCTGACGTGAACTTCGGGACTGATCCGGTCTCAGCGGAGAGCCGTCTCTCAGCACAGACACATTGAGAGGCCTGCAAGCAAAAGTGTGAGTTGTTTTCTTTTGAGGCGCTTGAGATCTACTCTTTTGGGGGTGATCTACCACTGCGGCAAGGCTGCCTACATACCTGTCCAGACAGGTAACCCTCTACCAATGAGGGAAGAAGTGCCTTTCTCAGTGCAGCAGTGGGAGGGAGTTTAGCCTCAAGAGTCTAAACGCTGGGGAGGAATGGCTCTGTATTTTAAAACCTTGAGGGATGCATCTCTTATTATATGCTAACAACGCCTATGATGTTGTTTACTGCCGAGACCCACCACTCCACTCTAAGATGTTGCTTGCACTCGAGAAAGGTTTCCGGAATACATCAAGCACATATTAAATCTGAAATTAAAAATCAGTCATCCATGACATTTGACACACAGACTCGGGAGCCAGAGGAATACCAACTCAGTGGCTGAAATCTCGCGACCACTTAAACATATATCCAGAGGGACTCTGTGTGTGTGTGTTTGCAGGTAGACTTGGGATTGTAGATGAAGCTTACCGTGAGCTGGATCAGGTGGACCAAACACCAGATTGTACCGCAGGATGTAGAAATTATTCCACACGTACAGCTGGTTGTCTCGCGGGTTGTATTCCACAGCGGCGATGTACTGGTACTGGTTGGGGAAGTGGATGTCGATGTATTCGCCTCGGTTCAGTTTGGTGTTGTACATGTAGTCGATGAGACTCTTACTGACTTCACTCTCGTTGTCTTCGTATGTGGATCGGACCACATACAGAACCCCACAGATCATGAAAGCATTGGAGGCCGATCGCTTGTCGTAGGTGGTCTCCCAGGTGGCCTCGAAGCGAAGGGTATACGGGTTGAGCTGACTGATCACCATCATACCGTTGTTCTGCTCAGTGGCGTAGATCACCCAAAGGCCATTTTCGTCAACTGCCAAGTCAATGTCTGTTTTCCCACCCCACTTGTATGGTGAGGTGTCATGATAATTGGCATTATTTATAATTGCCTCCCCACTTTTAATTCTGGTCCGAAGGTCAAATTTGACAATGTTACGTGTCCTTTCCTTGTTAAAAAACACTGCGCCATCGTATACCACAAATCCCGTGCCATCGACCCGATGGGGGAGTTTGTACGTTGTGGACGGTCGGGAGTTTTGAAAGTCGTCGAGCGAGTTGTACTCAATGAGTGTGTCTGTTCTGTAAGGGGTCCAGGGCATAAAATAAACCTTGTCTCCTGCCTGGAGAGGGTCTTTGCACCACGACCCCGCTTGTTGCTCCGCCTCGTACAGAAACGACGGATCTCCAACCGCTTTCAGAGTTCCGGGACAAACAAAAACTAGTGATGAGAAGAACAGAGCAGAGAACAGTCAAACGTGAACGAACGCAGCTCGCGCTAGTTGAAAGCAGAGGGCAAAGTGCCGTCTGACTCTACATCACTCTGATAACTGGGTAGTCGGTGAAGACAGAAACACACACTAAGAAGTCTAACAGCTACCCACATTCACAAGCAGTAAAAGGTGCGAAGAATCTGCATCTGAAGGTTATTGAAGCTTAAAACGGAAGCAAAAACAGTTTTTATGTGTCCGTAAGCAAACAGTTTCAGCTCACTGCTGCTTGGACATACTGAAGGGGAGTGATGGAAAAATCAAACCACAACCAAACACAAAGGAAAAAAGGAAGGCATACGACAAATCTGCCCTGCAAATAAAAGCAGACAACTAAATAAGGCTTGAAGAGAAGAGCAGCATACAGGCAGTCTGTGTCCTGAGCCAAGTTTTTCCACAGTTTTTACGTCTTTCCTACGGGCCTAATGTTGCAATCATTTTACAGCATAAAGCATTTCTTTTCTTCTTAACAAAGACATGATAGTCAAACATGTAGAAAGGGTGAAGTGAGAGCGAGAGAGACATGTAGAGAGATAGAGAGAGAGAGTCAGAGTCAGAGAGAAAGACTGAAAATTAGAAGAAGGGAAAGCCAGAAACAGTAGAGGTAGTGTAAGTCTATAGGAACCCTCTTACCAAAGCATGCTGGGAGTGTGGAGTGGGGCTGGGGTTCGAACAGGCAATAAAAGAGAGAAGGGGAAAATGGGGCATTTGTACCTTCAGCATTACTGCTAACATTTAACTTGTGCTTTATCATTTTCTTTTAAAGCTGCCCTCCAATTGCCGCTCGTGCACTGACCTTTACTAAAATACAAGACCCTTTCTGCTACTGCCTGCTATCGCAACAGCAAGAGTGGGCACAGGAAGGTTTTACAACCACAAAAAAAAAAAAAAATATAGATATATATTCAAGAAAGAAAAACAAGGAGCTGATTGTGTCAGTGATTTACCTTTTTGCTCCACTTCTATTTTAAGCGTTGGAAGAGAGAATGAAAGGAGTGCAGGGGGAAAAAGAGATTAAAATGAATTAACCATCATGTCCATGATCACATGCAGTTAACATGTCATGAGGTTACGGGCATTATGCACAGAGCTACAGCTGTCAGAGGAGGAAGAGAGCGCAGTTAGACACCTTCAACACATAAAAGAGAGCAAGGTTAAAGGGGGTTCTGTCACAGTACAAAAGGACAGCGTATGTGGCATTGAAGACAAATCAATCTGCTCTTGTCGAGGGAAAGCTGCGGGGAAATACACCGGCTGAATTCTAGATAGTGGCGTATGGATTTTCATAAGAACTCAGGGACATCGACCAGGGAAATCTGAATTCCAGGTGGACAGATGGTAAGTTGTGCTGGAGGGAAACTCAAAACCAGAAAAATAAAGCTGTCCCTCGACTTCCTCTCCAAGCACAGAGTTCTTGTCAGCCCTTCTAAGCTTTATATGGACACTTGAACAATCCGTTACGGCAGTTTAAATTTCCACCACGTAAAGTTTGTACAATGTATTCTCACTTTTTAGGGCGATGTGTTTTGATTTTTCTTTTAGTCCAGATCAGTGTGGCAGTGGAAGATTGGCGAGCCGGTGCTTTTTACTGTTGAAAAGCATGTGTCTGTCAGGTTACTTTAAGATTTCCTGATGAAAAAGAGCCATTTACTCAACCTCGTGTCATTCCAAAAATATACCTGATTTGCTTTCTTTTGTGAAACATACTTTTGAATAATATCATGGTTTTTCATGCAATTCAAATAATGCTGTATGTTAACTTTATATTTCAGTCTGGTTCTCACAAAAATCTTTCAAAAGACTTGATGTACTACTTTAAATACTATTTAATGGTGAAATTGTGTCATATCAGAGTTTACATCTTTCACTATAAATATACTGAAATGGGTGGCCAGAATATTCTTTAAAACTAAATTTTCCCACAGAATTAATATGTGATTGGAAACATTTGGAATGACATAACAACGAGCAAACAATGAATCTTTCATCTGTAATTTGCAAGTATAGTTTTTGTTATCTGGTACGTTTCGCTGAGTAACAGTCCAGTTTCACTTCAAAAATATACTGACAATCATGTTCATGGTTATTATTATTTTTATTATTAATGTGAATTCTGAGTAAATAGTGTATATGAGGAGTATAACTTTTTGTTTGTGCATGCAATTTCCAAACAGCTTAACTTTTACTAGTCAATAAGGATATTTTGCTATTAAGGCACTTTTTTTTAAGTCTTGCTTCTCGAGAAATTCTTATCGTCATAGCTTTGGACTACAG
Organism: Carassius auratus; assembly: GCF_003368295.1. Lineage (NCBI taxonomy): Eukaryota > Metazoa > Chordata > Actinopteri > Cypriniformes > Cyprinidae > Carassius > Carassius auratus. The sequence continues at coordinate 762,021 of NW_020523372.1, forward strand.
GCCAATACGCTGTCCTTCCAAATCCTTACATAGCACCAGATAAAGATAAAGAGAGATAAATAGACAGGCAGACAAACAAAATCCAGACAGACATATAAACAGAAGAATCTTGACAGTCTTCAGGAGATTTATCTCAATCTTAAACAATACAAAACATGAACATTTCTTACAATCTAAAGCTACATTTCTCAGATTTCTGTTTTGTATTATTATGATCAATCTACTAATGGTGTCCATTCTCTGGCCTCGATGTCCATGAGACACTGATCACTGTTTTCTTTTTTATGGAAGTCACCATTTTCTGCAGGTGCTCTGCTTAGCATTCATGTATGAATGAATTTCACAAAACCCGTTCAGAACAAGGAAAATTAGAAGAAATAATGAAATAGAATTTGCAGAAAATAATTTATATTTGTTTGTAGCACCATTACCATTTTTATTTAAATGTATACTATTTATTTTAGATTATAAGTGTTGACACTGAAATCTTACATGCCCATAATGCCAAAAAAAGAAAAAGAAAAAAAAAGTATAATAGTCATTATAGTATTTTTGTGATAACTTTATGATGATTTAATAAAGAAATACTATGATATTTGCATCCCAGTAATAACAGCCTAATAAGATTCACCTTAGAGAATAATAAAACAAAAAAATGCATTATAGATGCATTACAGTAATAATAATTTTGGTGGGGAAATGTGCCTAATTGCCCTGAAAATAATATTATAATTCAAAAAACCTTAATGGTCCATAAAATTGGTTTCCAATTCTTTATGGAAATTATACTTTATAATTTAGTGTTTATTTGAATTTGGGTGGAACGTAGATTCTGGACATGTTTACAGATTCACCTGGAGATAATGCAGTGTTTCATTAGTTTGTACCCACAAACAGAGTTTTAGGTTGTTGTTATAATAATTAAAGCACAGGAAAAAAGAGAGAGAGAGAGAGAGCGAGAAAGGTTAATCCACATAGTTCCAGGTTACTAATGAGTTAGGTTAAACTAATGAAATTATGGTGACATCCATTCACAGGGCAAATCATTTCTAGTTTTGGACAGATCTCAGAGTATGCAGTACACTTAGTACCAGGACAAATCCTGTTCTCTGAGATACCGTCGGCTAAAGAACATCATGAACATTCCACTGTTGCAACAAAACAAACCAAAGAAAAAAAACACTTCCAGTCAAAAACCAGCATTGAGCAGCCTGAGGGTGACATGAGGGCTCCAGCGTCCTAGGGAGTCAAACTGTGATTAGTAAATACAACTGTTACGGACCGCCTGGAAACGCCTAGAGGAGGTAATGCAGAAACGTAAGAAAAAAAAGAAAAGAAAAAAAAACCCTTTCCTGTAAAGATGCTAACATCAGAAAAGAAATGTGAACAATCCTGGAGAAAAGCTGTAAAACATGATAGCACATAAAACAACAGCTTTTAACATTTTGTGTGGGATTTCGACTCCAATAACCCATAGATAGGGGCGTAGATTAAACTAATGCACTAAAATCCAGCGGGCCTTTGTTATTTCGGGATGGTGGTGGAAATGTGCGGCAGAGGACCCCGTCTGGTATGTGAAGTCTCTGGAAACATTCTCTGAGAAGACGAGACAATTCAATCAGAGAATAATATTACTATCTAATTGTTTAATGGAGCAAAACAATCCATACTCTTAATGTAATGGGAAATCTGAGAACAGAAGTGAGGCGTTTGTTTGGAGTTTGTTCATGTTAGATCCATGTGCACTCATTTGTCTTTTCTGACAGTCGTACAGCTGCGGTTTCTTACGAGCAAACACAATGATCAAGCACTAACGAAAAACATCTTTGGTCTGTTTATTAGTTGGCATAACGCTGGCATAGCTTTGCTTGGCTAAATCTTTTTTTAAGGCCAAAGAAATCATGCTGGTCTGTCTCAGAGCGATTATATGTGCAAAAACGGGATGTCAGAGAATGCCGCCTTGCTTTCATGTATTGTGCATCACTGAGAGATGAAAGACTGCTAAACAGAATGTTTTCACAGGGAAAAAAGGCACATGGAAATGTTTACATTTATCCGCTTACATTTTAGTTTTTATGAAACAACTTCAACATTTAAAGGCAGCAAAAAGCATTTTGTACCCAGCTCTGTGCGCTACAATCACACTTGCACAAGGATTCAGGATACAAATCAAACACTAAAAACTGTGCATCATTAGAATAAAGCATTACATCGTAAAACAAATAAACATGAATAACAATTTCTTTCCTCAAGGAAATAGCACTGCTTGCAAGGCAGCAAACGAATAGTATTTTACGTTTTAAGCTTAGATTTACTGTAAATGAAATGCTGCATCAAAGACGCTTCGCTGTTTTCTTAGTACTCATCTTATTTTCTCAAAAACCGCTATATATGTTTAATAGCAAGAAAGAAAAGACCAATCAGAATTCAGTAGGTGAATAAATTCAAGAAAGAAGACTAATCACAATTCATCGTGCACATATTGTCACTGCCTTCACTTTCACAAACTGCAGAATATTATATAATGCTGTCTTGCAAACACTGATATTGATAATACAGTGCCTATAAAACTATTTGTTGGTGTTGTTGGTGTTGATATTATTAATATTTTTTTTATTTTATTTTTTGTTTAATTTTTTATTGTAATAATATGATCTTTTTCTTAGTAAAATGAAACAATTTTTTTTAATTTAATTAAATTTTATTTTATTTTATTTTATTTTATTTTATTCTCACTGTGGTCAAAATGTATTGTATTTATTTTAACTGCATGTTCACCCCTTCATGTAAGTGTACAAATTGAGTAATCCTGGTCTCATCACACCGTATAACCTTCTTGCACCTGGTTTGGGAATCTCTCACATGCCTTCTTGCAAACTGCAGGCAAGATGATTTATTTTATTTGATTTATTTTTAAACAACAGTAGCTTTATCTTTGGCTCTCTCTCATAAACCCAGAGAAGCATCCAGGCACCAGTTGTTGTTGTATGCACGGTCTCCAGTCTCAGCCAGGGAAGCCTGTAAATCATTGGTCTCTTGGTGGTCTCTCTCGCCAGTCTTGCACGGCCACTCGGTTTTTGAGGACGGCCTAGATGGATTTACAGCTGTGCCATACTCTTTCCATTTCTTAATTGTTGATTTAACTGTACACCAAGGGATATTCAATGACTTGCTTTTCAATTACAATTCACTTTCACTGCTTGGAGTCTGCAATTTTCTGCAGTAATGACTCGCTAGAAGTTGGACCTTGCAGATAGAGCTGTATTTATACTACAATCAACTCAAACCACTTAACTACTCACAAGCGATCTATTTAGCGCTCACCTTGAAAACATGAATTGGCCGTGCCAGAGACGGTTTAGGTGTGTCATTTGTTAAGGCTTTTTTTATTTTATTTTTGACATTAAAACTTTTATGTCGATCAGTGGCAAAAAAGCTAAATTAAATCCATTGACAATGGGGGAAAAAAAACCTATTGTACATGTTTTATAAACACTGTATTATCAAGGATAAAAACTGGGTCCTGGAGAAATGAGGCACACTCACAAAGGCGTAACATTATATATATATATATATATATATATATATATATATATATATATATATATATATATATATATATATATATTAAAAAGATGGTTTGTACTTACTGTAGGGAACACATTCATACTGGACTTCAAGGTACTTATATGTTCCTGGGCAGGGGTCAGGAAAAACATCTGGTCCAGTGATGACGATGCACTGCGTTCTGTTGTTACACCTGGACGGAGCGAGAGCAGGATAAAAGAAATCAAATGAGTGAAATATTAAAGGAAACTATTCACACCAGAGTTTAAGGAATGCTCTGGATGTAGAATTTACGCTTGATACAATGGAAACTTACTGTACGTTACAATGAAAAATCATTTTGAATCTCTGCCTCTCTGCATGTTATTACTTATTTATTTATTTTTTTTACAAAATTATTTTCAGTGATTTAAAAATGCCTGTATGAACCCTGAACATTGCTTTAGCTGTGAGGGCAACAGCATCCAAGCGAGAGTGAGCGTGCACACCGCTGATGGACGGACGGATGGTGGCCCAGAGCAGGAACCAGATAAAAGACGGCGGGAATTAGCGGAGCGGATAGATGCCAAAGTGGCCCTTTTCAACCCAACGACAAAGATAAACAGCCTCATCTCTGAGTGTTCATACCTGCCAGCACATGAGTTATACATCTGTACGAATCCCCCCTGAGGTCAGGCTGATTGTACCTATGATGGATTCATTTTCCCTATATGCCATTTCACTCGGAATGAACTAACCATCCCTCCACTGCCTGTTTAACAGGAAGTCATGCAGAAGGTGGTTTATGTGGGTTCTAGGAACTAAAATTAAGCACATCAATAAAAGATAAAGTGCAGAAATGATCTCATGGCTTACAGACACAGTGTACAGCGAGATGTTGGGAGAGTAGTGGTAGTATCGTCCATCAATCTGCGTCACATCGTTCCTGAGGTCTGCGTTTAATTTCTGTTAAAACCGTTTTAAAGCCTTAAAGCTGTTTTTCTCCCACAAACACCTGTGGTTCTGTAAAAAAAACATCAATGTAAAATAAAAATACTGTTGATTTTCAATGTTTTTAAATAATAATAATAAATAGCTTATGCTTAATTTATTTGATGACAAATACAGATGAAAACAGCAATATTGTGAATATTATTAGAATTGAAAACAACAGCTTTTTGTTTGAATTTATTTTACATTTTAATTTATTCCTATGATGGCAAAGCTATTCTTTCTTTAGTAAAATTGTACAAGTCTTTATTGGTTAGTGACTGCTGAAAATTATGCTTTTCAATTTGCATAAAAAAATAAAATAATAATCTTAAAGGAGCTATGTGGAGGTTTTTCCTTAAAAAAATCTTTAAGATAGAGTTTTATTTTGTACATGTATGAGCCAACCATGATGTAGAAAAAAGAATGACACCTCGACTGTCCACCACGGTTGCCTCTATCAGCCTGTAGGCTCAGTTGTGTGAGGAGGAGTCAGGCCCGAATTGGCGCGAAAATTCACAAAATGTGACGTCATGCGCGTTATCGTCTACTTGGGCTTACAACCGTACGGCACACCAGCCATTATAGTAAGCAGCGGCAATAGTGTTTTCAAATGGACTCTGTGAATGGAAAGAAGCGACCAGCCTCCAGCACAATTCAGACACCCACGGACACTCCTCGAAGTAAAAAATAAAATAAAATAAAAAGAGCGTGCTCCTCTGCGCACTGAGAACGAGCTTGAGACTGGCTGCAGTTCCTCTAACGGCCAATGGTGTCAGTATGTCAGAACCTACGCAATGCTCCTTTAAATTGTAATTTTACTGCTGTTTTTCACTGTTGTTGTTTATAATATGCATAATAAAGCCTTGACATTTAATGATAAGCGACGTCTTTCAAAACAAAACAAAACGAAACGAAAACCTAAAAAACTAAACACAAATTATGTCACGGTTCTCAAAGAACCCTTTCTTTCGTGTGGTTCTTTGGGGGTGTTCTTGACTGAAAAGAACCACTAAAGAACCTTGAAGTGTCAGTCATATCCACAGACCAGAATAGTATTGTGGATTTGAAACATGAAAGACACATGCGGTGTAATCTCACAGTTGTTAAGGAAAATGCAGGAAGATTGTCCTAACTTCGAGGAACAGAATGTGTTTGGGGATAAAGAGCGTGTTTTACTGTCAGCGCAGTGCGGGGGGTGAATTAGCCTGCTTGTGTTTTTCTGACCTGGCCTTGGGGCAGCATCTCTTCCTGCAGCAATTTCTCTTTACCTCAGCATGTGACTCTGACAATTAATTTGTCTTATGTTCTATTTGCTAATAAACAAGTGGAGACTTTTTCTCTCCCTCTCTTTCTCTCTCATAAAAGCAGCGAAGCACATGGAACAGAGTGCTGCTCCGTCCACAGCTGTGAATTCCCACCGGTCATGTTTGAAGATGAGAATTTATACATAGACACGAGCTTTGCTGAAAAACACGTCCCTCATATGGGAGTTTCTTTATTAACGAGCGCTCATATGTGGTAACAGATGAGAATATCAGCATGTTTACCCATATAAATGAGTTATGGATCTAAAATTATAACACACGGCCAAAGCTGGAGCCGTAATATGGTGACTGGTTGTTTGGTTATTTGTAGTTGTATTGCAGGGAGACTGTTCCCATTCATATTTCATTCAGTCACAATGTGCTGTTCATTTGCATAATGTACTCTATGAATAAATTATGATCACAAATTATCTTAAAAAAGGGAAATATTAAATAATAACTTCTGGAGTCAACATAATGCCATAACAAGGCTAAAAAAGTTTTATTGTTATTTATACACACACTACTAACCTCATTACTTAAATTTTGAAATAGATTTTATTTTAAAAATGTGTTTTCTATATATATATATATATATATATATATATATATATATATATATATATATATATATATATATATATATATATATTTAAAGTAATTTATACCGGTGATTTCAAAGCCAAATTTTTTGCATCATTACTCCAGTCACATTATTATTATTATTATTATTATTATTATTATTATTATTATTATGAAAACAGCTAAGTAGATCCCCCCCCAAGATTTCTTTGATGAACAGTAAGTTAAGAAGAACAGCATTTATCTGAAATTGAATCTTTTGTAATATTATTTTTGTTTATCATCACTTTTGTTCAAATTAAAGAATCCTTGATTATTATTATTTATATAATTCTTCCCCTCCACCAACCAAAAATAAATAAATTAAAATAAATAAATAAAAATATATAGACTCCAAACGTTTGAATGGTATATTGTATAATGTTACAAAAGCTTTTAGTATTATTTTTATTATTATTATTATTATTATTATTATTATTATTTCAGATAAATGTTGATATTTTGATCCTTCTATTCATCAAATAATACTGAAAAAATTACTCAGCTGTTTTAATTCACAATAATAATAATAATAATAATAATAATAATAATAATAATAATAATAATAATAATAATAATAATACAGAAGACAAGGGTAATGACGCTGAAAATTTAGATTTGATTACAGGAATAAATTATATTCAAACAGAAAGCAAATATTTTGAATAGTAGAAATATTTCACAATATTACTGCTTTGTCTGCAATGCAGGCTTGGTGAGCATACTAGAATTCTTTATAAATATTACTGTTCAAGAAAACTGGTAGTGCATATAAAACACTACTATTACTACTACTACTACTAATAATAATATACTTAAATAATATATATATATATATATATATATATATATATATATATATATATATATATTGTGATTGTAAGGCATCTTTTTGCTATTTTTCTTCTTTACACTTGAATATGTGGATAATCTGTCCAAATACAGTTTGGGGCTACTGTATGCTAAGTTCTCATGATGTTCCTGTTAGCTGACAGTTGGTGTTTTCTCTGAACACCACAGTCACACGTCAGGCGCTTTCACAGGACGCCCCTCATTAGACAGATCTCTCCCTCCTAAACTCCAAACACTCACCAAAGCAACGCTTCCAAGATATCACAACATTTACAGTCAAAGTTTCACTCATTAAAAAAGAAAAAAGAAAAACAATAAACTGAAGGAAGTGTTTCAGTCAGGAAATCTGGACTAGAAAAATGCCCACAGGAAAGACAATCTCTATCTCTGTCTCATATATATATATATATATATATATATATATATATATATATATATATATATATATATATATATATATATATATATATATATATTGATCTATTAAAACATCATGTAAATTATATTGTACATCATATATTCTAAAGCCCTTCTAAGATGGTGCACAATACATTTTGTATTTATCACAGTAACAAATATCAAAGTAAAAAAAAAAAAAAAAAAATGATGAAGCCTGAAAGAACATAACTGCTTCATTTTCTGAATATGAAACAAATTGATGTATATTAAACCGATCTATTTTCTGAACGTACGCTGTGTTATGACAGATGTGGTACTCATTTACTTATATCACAAAAAAATGTAATAAATAAAAATAAAGACCAGCATGCCTTATCCTGATCTTCAGTTCAAACAGATGTACTGTAGATGATCATCCATCCAAACCAAAACACAACAAACCGAATCCGACAAGTGACAAATGAAATCAGAAATGGCTTGCAGTACTTTTAATCAAAAGGTTTCAGGATTTCTAATGTCTGATCTGTATTAAACCTCACTTCCTCTTATCAGTAGTATCAAGCAGCCCAATCCTCACATATCTAATTAAATCAGGAATCATAGGCATTATTTAAGACTTTATTACCAGGCCAGCAGAATTCCCAATGCTCTGAATCCTTAAACAGGTGTAGCTGTTGTTTCCTGAAGCTTGTATTTACGGTGACTTATGAAAGCTTAATCTGCGATGCTTGAAGTATTCACTAATACCATATGTACAGTGGGAGTGCTGTACACGGCTGTGTGCGAACGCTGGTCTTCTGAGAGCCATGCGGACGCCTCTGTCACGGATATTAATGGTGTGAATACAGAACACATTTCCACCATACAGCACTGCAGCCGTTCTCTCGTGTTCCCCAAAGCAGGGTACTTAGCAGAGCAAGGACGATAGGAGCAGGAGAGTTTCCGCAAAGAAAGTTTTGTTTCGGATGAGTTGCTAAGGGACTAAGGCAAAAACAGGCATAATATTTCAATCACAGAAGTGCTCATAATTTAAATAATCAGAGCTGTAACGTAGGACACATTCCTCACTTGGTAAGCCGTGGTTCTAAAGCAGAGGATGCAGGTTTTCTTTCTTTCTTTCTTTCTTTCTTTCTTCTATTATATTCCCCCGTCTTCCTAGTGAATTCCCGTTTCTCACATACTCATAAAAGCAAATCAAATTTGGCTTATGTGATCAATCAATTAATCATTCAATCAATAATGACTCAGTTGCCAGGGATTTTATTATGAAACTAAATATAATTCATGGTTTGAATTGCAATGTTAAACATTGAATTAAAACATGTTAAGTGAATTGCAATTAACTAAATGATTGACTGATGAATGAATGAATGAATGAAAAGTCAGAAAGATTATTTTTGTTTTAAGATTGTTTTTGGAAAAATAATCTCTTGTGCTCACCAATATTACATTTCTGTTACAGTGAAACCAGTAATATTGTGAAATATTATTACTGTATACTTACATCGTTTGATAAATAAAAAGTATTATTTTATTAAAAATAATCCATAAATAAAATGTAAAAAAAAAAACTCCAAACTTTTGAATGGAAATGGCTGTGTAAATTTTCCATCAGACATTTTATATTCTTAGCATTTAGCCATACAAAAAAAATAATAAAATAAAATAGATAAATAAATATATATATAAAAATTATGTCATCATGTTTTTTGCATTAGTGTAGTTTACTATTTACATAATTATGCACTTCACTGTTTTCAACTCTCTGTTGCAAATATTATTATTATTTTTATTATTTTACCATTTATTTATTTTCTCAACTGGTTTCTCTCCGAACCCTTTCAACAATAATGAAGTTGTCTAATATTAACGACCAAGAGAAGACCAGCACAGAAAAAAATCAGAAAGTGCCTCTGGTTGCTCGATCCCTCATATAAATCCACATTATTAAACAAGTTAATAGACTTCGACACAAACCCACGGGACACAGAATGAGGTGTTTATATTAATTAATTTGTTATTAGCCCGTATGAATCAATAATAAAAAAAAAAAGTATGAAAGTTTCTTTTTGCAAAGAAATGAAGTAGCGTTGAGTGAAAGCTTCTATTATTAAGTATAGTAATCTTTTTTTTCACAATCGAAGATTGCGAAGCCGCTTGTGATTAAATATTTGACCAGAAAAATAACAAGATGAAAAGTGCACAACAATGCAATTTCACATCTGGACTTCTGCAGAGGCAAATCCCTGCCTAGAGTTCCTGTGCAGATCAGCACCCACTTGAGACGCCTAATTGCCTGCAGCTGAAAGGACTAATTGAGATGCCACATTTTCAAACCTATTTCCCCACGAATCATGACATTCTTATAATAAGCCGAGCGGAACTGTACGCCACTCCTGCGGCAATACGTATCAAAGCCCGGCTCACGCATCACTTCCTGTTTTTAGCACAAACCTCCAGATGTACCACACTGTCAAAACTCAAAAGAAGATCGGATGTGAGCACATTGAGATCTGTTTGGTTTGGTTGTTGAGATTGTGGAGGGAAATATTCTTCATGTATGCCGCTGAAGATGCTCATATTCATGCACTGTGTTATCAAAGACGGGTAAATGAGAGAGAAGACGCGTTTTAGAAAAGGAGGACAGATCTTGGCACGGAAGAACCTGCCTTTGAGACATGATCTTGAATGCATCGGGCAGATAACAGTTGATGTTCTCCATTTGAAAGGGGTCAGCATCGCAGATCTTGTCATCTGTCCGGCCGTAATTGGCACTCTCGATCATGATGACATCACTTCCTGGACAGCGGAGGTCAATGGGGTAACCCTCGCAAGACAGCTCCCGCCTCACCAGACCAAACGGCATGGCTGCCCGGCTAAACCCTGGAAGAGAGAGAGAGACTTTAGACCCAAAAAAATACACTTCACAAATCTAGTTTCATGACATGTCAAATATCAAGACAAAGAAGTCCAAGTCAAGTTATTTTAAAAGCTGTCAAACCGACAGCAAACAGTGTTTCAGCCCAGAATCAAAAGAAAGAAATAAGCAGCGCTGCCTGTTTGAAATAACATTGTTTTTTTAAACAATTAATATTTATTTATTTAGTTATTTGTTGATTGTTTTTTTATTATTATTATTATTATTATATATAAATATATATATTTTTTTACAATACCATATTTATATAAATAATTTAAAGCTGCAGTCCTTAAAGTTCTTCCTCAACATGCACACAGTTCTGTTTATTAACCACTAGAGCACCAAAAGTTATGGACTGCAGGTTTAAATTGCGATGCATTTATCATGGTATTATTTGTCTAGATATAGTAAAGGCTTGTTCACATCAGTACGAATTTCATGCACAAATATTGCCTTCATTTAACACCTTGTGACTAAACAAAGGGCGTCAATGTGAGTGTGCACATCGACATGCAAAATAATAGCGTAATAGCGTCTTGTTTTTTTTTCTGGTTTGATGTGCCGTGTTAAAAACTGTAGACCAAGAAGAAGCATTGAGGCAAGATGAATGTAGAGCTGCTGGTCCTCCAACAAAAAACGACCATATAGGTTGTTTGTGCAAGCGACCTATATTTACGCTTTAAAGTTAAGCGGCCTCTAGCGGGCGTGAAATAATGACAGGATCGCGTTGCGTCTGTCGTCATGAAATGACGTATAACGTCATTACCAATCAGAACGCATGTTAATTTAAATGTGCAGACTTTTTACATCGATCTCACAGTAATTCGTACATATTTTACTGGGTGGCTTATTCGTTCGAATGACCACACCTAACCCCACCCCTAAACCTAACCCTCACAGAAATCATGCTAAATTATGATTTATTGAGCAAATACATGTTCATGCACGTCCATTCTCTGGGATCGAACCCATGAAAGCATGATTACATATCAATGTATAATGCAATAATCTACCAACTGAGCTACCCGAAACACAAACCAGAGGGCAAATAAAAGAGTACAAAACATTAATATTAAAACAACCATTTGCCGATAGGGGCGCAATTGTAGTATATGCTGTGATGGGTCGTATTTCAGGGATTTGGACAAATGACCTATACGAGTGTATTGGTTGGAGGACAGGTTGGTCTGAACACAAAGGGGCTTCATGACAAACGTGACAGCAACTACAAAAATTTAGTTGCTATGGAAAAGAATTGCAGATTAAATAGGATTCATGTACCGGGGTATTTCTGTATTTCATTAAGCACCATCTAATGTCAGGGAGTGAATTTGCACATTCACTCTGCTCATCGCCAACAAATATCACCTTGGTATGAACACAAAAGACGAGCCTAAAAACGTTGCGATAAGCGCATGTGATAATCATCCCTGTGTGTATGAGGCTTAAGTCTTTACATTAGCATGTTGCAGTAATGAGGATTTGGATTAAAAAATCTGGAAAATAATGCCACAAATTAAGTCAGAATGTAAGTAAGTAAAAAAAAAAAGTAAGTAAAGTTAAAAAGAGCAAAAAAGAAAAAAAAAGTACTGACAAAAGTATTTTTTTCATTTCATGGAACGGTGAGAAAGGCCAGACAACAAGAGAGATAAAAAGATAAATAAATAAATAAAATCAATCGATACATGTGCCGTGTTCTGCTAATGTGAAGAGTGTCAAATGTCTGCTCAGAGAGTGAAATCTGGTACTGAGCTCAGAGCAGCATGTAAAGGGCATTTCCCTCATCACGCTAATGTCAAACACAAATAAAACACATTCAGCCAATCACAAGCCTTGACCTTAAATATATCCCTATATTTAGAAATTAATCTCACATGCAAAATGCAGCACGGATGCACCAGAAAATAAGTACAAGAAAAATAATCAATTATGTGCTATGACTAAAAATTACATCTATCCATCTGCCCAGGAGGTGTATTTAAAAAGCAAACCCTCACCAAATCCCATTTGTGCATGTGAATCACAGCAAAGCAAAATATCTTACACTACAAGTCAACTTTAATACTTGAGGCTTCATTTTTTATTTGCTTGCTGCATCAGACTGTAAATGGGTTTAAAATGTGTCTTGTTTAAAATACAATTTTTTATTACAAAGATTCATAACCTGAGAGAAAGACTGCTCTTTAATCTATATTTCCTCCAGCAGTGCGTATTACTTTGGCCACATTAAGTAGAAATCCATCTAAAATCAGTCTGTGCGATTGATTTATTCAAGTAAGTGGAATTATAAAGTCTACATCTTGGCTCTGCATTTTTTTTTTCTCAGTCATGTTTTCAAATGAAGAGGAAAATAATCTGTCTGCTGAGAAGCTTCTCCTGTAATTATTCAGTCAGAACGCAGTCACTGTGCGTTTTATCCACAGCATTTCCCCCTGAGTTTGACATGCTGAGATGTTCTCAAAGACACTGACAGCAAAATGGATTCAAATGACTTTAAAAAGTCCATTCAGTGGAAATCAAATCTTGGGTTGTTGAACCAAGATTTATCGCAGATTTATTTTTTTATTTTTTTCAAATCTGTAGTCATTCCTTGTGACCATTAGAAAGGCAACACAGCAGCATGTTTTGACTGATGACAGGTGTTGCCGCCTCAGATATGTCATTTTATAGTGTGCGCTGCTCAACAACATGCAATTCAGTTTGTGACTCGGTAAAACCACCAGTGAGAGGTAAAGCTCAATAAAATGCTAACTGATAGTTCCAATTCAGCTCAAGGATTGGATGAACTGCATTCAAAATCATTGTAAAACACCAGTAAACTAGTTACTACATCGGTTGGCATGTGTAAATTACAGCCTGTCCTCCAACAAAAAACGACCATATAAGTCGTTTGTGCAAGCACCTTATTTACGTTTTAAAATTAAGCGCCCTCTAGCGGGCGTAAAAATAATGACAGTATCGCGTTGCGTCTGTCATCATGAAATGACGTATAACGTCATTACCAATCAAAATGCACGTTTACTTAAATGCAGTGTTTGGGCTTTTTACACCAATCTCACAGTAATTCGTACATCTTTTACTAGGTGCTTTATTCGTTCGAATGACCACACCTAACCCCACCCCTAAACCTAACCCTCACAGAAATCATGCTAAATTATGATTTATTGAGCAAATACATTTTAGTGCACATCTGTTCCCTGGGATTGAACCCATGATAGCATGATTACATATCAAGATATAACGCAATAATCTACCAACTGAGCTACCCGAAACACAAACCAGAGGGCAAATAAAAGAGTACAAAACATTAATATTAAAACGACCTTTTGCTGATAGGGGCGCAATTGTAGGATACGCTCTGATGGGTCGTATTTCAGGGATTTGGACAAACGACCTATACGAGCGTATTGGTTGGAGGACAGGTTGGTAAATTACAATGATAAAGAACAGCGTTATTTTAATTATTATTATTATTTACATATTGGTTGTCATATTGCTAGTGCTATAATTTTATACAATAATTAAAAACAAAATTATTATAAATCATTGATTTATCTATCCTGCAATGAAAACTGAAAGTATGACTGTTACATTGTTACTACATATATATATATATATATATATATATATATATATATATATATATATATATATATATATATATATATATATATATATATATATATATATATATATATATATATATAGTGGGGCTCGAAAGTTTGGGCACCCCTTATAGAATCTGTGAAAATATGAGTAATTTTCAAAAAATAAGAGAGATCATACTAAATGCATGTTATATTTTATTTAGTACTGTCCTGAGTAAGATATTGTGCATAAATGATATTAACATTTATTCCACAAGACAAAAAAAAATGCTGAAATTATTAAAATAACCCCACTCAAAAGTTTGGGAACCCTTGGTCCTTAATACTGTGTTCTGTTACCTGATGATCCACGACTGTCTTTCTGTTTTGTGATGGTTGTGCATGAGTCCCTTGTTTGTTCTGAACAGTTAAACTGAGCAGCTTTCTTCAGAAAAATCTTTAAGGTCCTGCAGATTCTTCAGTTTTCCAACATCTTTACATATTTGAACCCTTTCCAGCAGTGACTTTATGATTTTGAGATACACCTTATCACACTGAGGACATTTGAGGGACTCAAACAAAACTATTTAAAAAGATTCAAACATTCACTGATGCTCCAGAAGGAAACAAGATGCATTATTTCACTGGGGGTGAAAACTTTTGAACACGATGAAGATGGCCAAATTTGTCTTATTTTGTTGAAATATAATTTGTTTCCATTTAGTTCTGCCCTTCTTGAGCAACAGAAGATACTTGTATGTTTCCCGGTACACAAATTAAGTACAATTTACACCCCACAAATTAAGTACAATTTTCACCCCCCAGCTCTTAATGCATCTTGTTTCCTTCTGGAGCATCAGTGAATGTTTGAATCTTTTTCAATAGTTGTGTTTGAGTCCCTCAAATGTCCTCCGTGTGATAAGGTGCATCCCAAATCATAAAGTCCCTGCTGGAAAGGGTTCAAATATGTAAAGATGTTGGAAAACTGAAGAATCTGCAGGACCTTAAAGATTTTTCTGAAGAACGCTGCTCAGTTTAACTGTTCAGAACAAACAAGGGACTCATGAACAACCATCACAAAACAGAAAGACAGTCGAGGATCATCAGGTAACAGAACACAGTATTAAGAACCAAGGGTTCCCAAACTTTTGAGTGGGGTTATTTTAATAATTTCAGCATTTTGTTTTGTCTTGTGGAATAAATGTTAAAATATTTTATGTACAATATCTTACTCAGGACAGTACTAAATAAAAACATAACATGCATTTAGTATGATCTCTCTTATTTTTTGAAAATTACTCATATTTTCACAGATTCTGCAAGGGGTGCCCAATTTTTTAATTTATTTTTTTAGACATCAAAAGTATAGTAAAAGAAGCATTCAAAGGTTTCAATCCATTTTTATTGTTGTTATTATTGTTTTTATTACTATTATTATAATTATTATAAAAACATATATAAAAGCTGTTTTATGGCATTTTTTTTGGAAAAAAAATAGCTGTTTTCAACATTGATATTAAGAAACTCTTCAAGCACAGAATTATTAATACATTACATTTTAAATCAAACAAATAGGAAAGGGTTCTATTCAATTGTCCTAATAATTCACAGCACTTCTATTTTACTGTACTGTTATTTTTATTAACTGATCAAATAAATGCAGCCTTGCTTAGCATAATAAACATCTTTTGAAAACTTTACAAATCATCTTATGAATGTATACATCTTTTCAAAATGTACTAGTCGTGGATTGGCTGCAGTTAGAGCTCGCAGAGCTCATGAAGCATTCAAGTAAATTGACACGAATAATGTGATTAAACGTGATCATGATTTATTTGCTCAGGTCTTTTCAGCCTTTAGCTGTAACATTTCAATTCACGGCCCCTTTCCCTTGGCCTACATTCCACTGCACTCTAATGCAACTCGATTGCTAGGTCACAACGGTGTTTGAGCGGATCAATCGGGCTGCGGCGGTGTCCGTTAGACCGGGCTGCATTATCTCACTCGGCCCTTTTCCCTTCTGACTCCAGCTACACAGGAATAGCACAGCCAAACCCGCCCCCTTTTCACCTCATCCGATCGGCTCTGCTGAAACTCTTCATTTTCCCCAGCTGCGGTTCCGCCACATGGCAGCAGATTTGATCCTCTCAACCACACTCCGTTCTTTCATTTTACCAGAACACCAGGAAAACCAGAGTATGTTGAGGGCGTGGAAGGAACCGTAATGAGAAACTTCGACGTGTTTCTGCGGCCTGGCATG
Source organism: Carassius auratus (assembly GCF_003368295.1). Classification (NCBI taxonomy): domain Eukaryota; kingdom Metazoa; phylum Chordata; class Actinopteri; order Cypriniformes; family Cyprinidae; genus Carassius; species Carassius auratus. The sequence continues at coordinate 778,503 of NW_020523372.1, forward strand.
TCAAGTTTACAACACGCGATACTTCTCCAGTGTCTGGGAATTACATTAAAACGCATTCCCGTTGCCAGAGCCCCGAAACGCCCACCAGCGCAGTTCATGCATCATGTAGTCCGCTGGAGCCTGCTTCATAAACAGCTTTTCAAAAGCAGGACAATTGATTAGGCCTGGAGTCACTGCTGACTCACGCTGTTATGGACGGATATTTCAGGACACGGTCAAATCTATACAGCAGAGAGAGAAAAAGGGCCAGACTTCCAAATCTAATTAAGAGGAAAAGACTTCTTTCTGTACGGAGGGCTTTTTTTCACTATACTGTAAAATGTTACAAAGCAGATCGAAGTAGTTCAAGTAGGCTGGAACATTAACATTATATCACTTAATGAAATATATATTAAAGCGAAGTTCTTCAACCACATCTGCCAGTTTTTTTTTTTTTTTTTTTTTACATTTAACAGGATTTTAACATTTAAAAAAGCGCTTGTTAACCAAACGCCTTCAAAAACTAATTTTTTCATCTCTCATTGCTGCAGTCTGTCTCTAAACTTCATTGATTTGCTTTGATTAACTAATGAACAGTTTTTTGTGGGTAAAATATACAGTAGAACACATTACACCTGACATTTGTCAACGATCATTCAAATCTAGTAGATAAATCTGTCCTTCATGATGCACTTCAAATGAATATTGTAAGTTAACACATCCATGACTACAGGATAAATTATAACATTAGAGAAAACATCATGTTAGTGCTCAATGTCCTTTTAAAAGACCAGTTCTTACTATTAACTAGAATCCATATCGCCTGTTTATTATTTATAAAGCACATATTAAAAGCTTTTTCTGCATGAGCATATTTCATATCCCGTAATCCTACCTTAACTATACAACTACTTAACAAACTTTACTAAGTTGTGTTAAAAGTTGTAGTTTACAGTCAGTGGATAGTGAGAACTGATCCCTAAACTAAAGTGTGACCCTTTTTCCGTAAAAAATATAAAAGGTGCAGAACTGCTACAATGACAAAGAAACTTAATTCTGTAATTTACTTAACCGCTGCTAGATAATTAAAGAGAATTGTGAGTGCTAAATTATTCTACACCTTAATTACTATCTTTTGTTAAGAGTGTCAATCTAAATAAATACATTTTCACAGCTCGTTCAAATTTTCTAAGTTATGAGACTTAAGATTTTTTTGTCTAGAACAAACCAGAAACCAACAACGACAAAAAACCACCCACTGTGTGTTGTGAATGGCCAAGAAACTACCATATTTTCTTAGAAAATGTAAAAACCCAGTTTTATTAAAGATAATATTATATTAAGGCCCATGACCAAAAAAGGTCATCCATTTTTAATCTTAGAAAATAACGAGACATTGTACTAAGGGGCGGGAAAAACACAGTGACAACACCAAAGAAACCAAATTTGGCATTTTGCTCAGGAGAAAGGAAAGTAATTTAGATTAGTACACCCAATAGCATTTGTAAACGGATTATAATTCTTTCAAGGGGAGAAAAAAAAAAAGAAAAGGTTTCCCATATTATGCTGCATAGAGAGATTTAGAAGTCCGATTTTCATTTCTTGCTTAATTTCCTTTATTATCTCTATGAAGCCAAGGATCCATCGTCTCTTTTGTCTCAAAGTTGAGCATTTGTGTAATTTCCGCTCTGGTTTCAGCCGGTCAGGGTCAATGAGCAGTCGTGGTCAGACAGCAGGAAGGACAAAGTCCATTTGAAAGACATTTGCACCTCAATGACAAGGACTCAAAGTTTCTTCTATAGAAGCTTTAGTGATGTCCACTAACTACTTGACTTTTGTGAGTTCAGCCCTGTGTAACGTGACCAGAGCCCACCGAACGGTGGGTCAGCCATTTCACTCCCAAAATTATGAGTTTGCTCATTCAAATGAAACTTCAATCAGCTATTCATTCATTTACTATTTGAAGCGCTTCACCTCAGAATTGCCATAAAATGTATTTGATTCATCTAAAAGTAGTCTGGACATGACAAAACATTTTTGCTTTTTGGTACGCCTTGTGCCTAAGAGAATAATTCTGATTGATCCAAAGTGTTGGTTTTGGCTTTAGCCCATGGATCGCCTCCTCTGCTTTTCCTGCGGCGATGCACAAACTGGCTGTTGGGCTGGTTTTCATGTATAGTTTATGGCTGGTACCTTTCTTTCAGATCTGTATTATGCTGCACGGAAAACAGCCAGAGGTGTGCGAACTTTCAGCGCACGAACTGGCGCTTTTAAAAGTGAATGGGTCTCCTGCTCTCTCCTGATTAAATGACGTGGGTCAGGAACGGAGGCAGTAAATAATATATTAAAGAGAATGCTCGATTTCATCACCATGGCAACCTCTCCAGCAGTGCCATAATCGCTATAATCTCCCCCTGAGGCTTATCAGTCATTCTGGTCAGTCACCACAAGGGTCGCTTTTCAATTCCTTTCAGGTAGATAGGTAGCCAACTCTGAACTCCAGCGAACGGGCCCCACGTCGGCACACAATGGAGTCCTTTCAGAGCCCTGCCTTATCAGTTGCACTGCTGTACATGACTCCACAGATCTGCTCGGTGCGACTGGTGGGAGAGCCTTTTAATCAGGGCTCAAATACACCTCCCATTTAACCTTGTCGAGCTCTGTTACCATGTAAATGTTTTTATACATACAAGGTGCTTTTGTGCCGCCGAGATTAATTGCGGAAAACCGATACATGTGTTTTTAATTACACAAGATTATTTACGATGTTAGGGCAAAGAGGTTTTGATACTGAATCTTATTACACTGCATTCAAAACATGCTGTTTGAAGTGTAATTCCTGTATCCATTCTTTACTAAAGTGCTAGTAATTCATCTCTGAAATAATAAAATGTAAATAATAAAATTGCAAACCATATAATTGTGTACAGTTGTTATATACAGTAAACATTTCTGGTAATGTACAGCACTTCGGCACTTGGTATAAAACACCAAATCCCAATATAAATCTTAAGGCAACAATAGTTTATAACCACTGTTGGAAACGATTTATCTTGTTGACTATAAATAGCCTTGTAACTACATGTCAACTACCAGTGGGGATGGGCGATACCAATATTTTAGAATCTGATACGATACAAATACCGATACTGATACCGATACTATTTCTTAAATTGTATGTGCTTTTTCAAAATAATGTTGATTTTTATGGGAAAAACAAAACTAAACAATCATTGCACTTACAGACAAACCATGTTAAGTAAGTGAAGTGAATGAGTGGCATGTGTGTGTGGCTGTACACAAAAGCACCAATACCAAACAAGTAGCTTGAAAAATTTATTGCAGTTGCAAGGATAATAATAGTCAACAGAAGGAACCATCAAAATAAAAGTGTAACCCCACTGCTATAGCACCGGTGGAACGGGATTTGAATGCAACTGCTTTTGCAACCAGGCTTTTTAAGCTTTGTGTTCTTAAACTGGTCAATTTTTCACACTCTGCAGCCAAGCAAAATAAATAAATAATAATAAAATAAAATGGAGGTGGGGAGAACTTATAAGTGTTTATATGCTAGCTACACCCACTGTAAACACAGCTAGCAGTCTTAGCCCCCTTACCGGAAACACCAGGATCAGCTTTCACTGTGACAGTAAGTCAGGAGTTCCTGCATTTCTGCTGCCCAATTCCCATGGTCCTGCTCTAATTCTGTCATCACCTTTGGGGTGACATTGACCCATTCTGTGTGCAACAGCCAGGCAAAAATGCTAATTTGACGAGGACTGCGGCCGGTCTCTTCAGAGCCATAATATTTTAATCTCCCCAACGTGGCAAATCAATCGGAAAGTGACCATCTGCCAGGATATGAGTGTCACTGCAGAGGGGTAATGAACAGAGCACGAGTGATAAAGATCACCATCATCGGCCTGCTGTAAGCTGCCTCATACCGACCGCCAAGGAGCCAGATGACAAACAGATGAGTCATGTCACCATGTCACCTAATAAAGAAATATTACCAGACTCAAGAAAACAGCCCACGGAAGAGTCCCTTATGCGCTGCATTTTCGTGTATGATAATAGAATGCAGCGGTTTTGGTATTTGCAATAAGGTTGAGGTGAGATCTAAACTGCTTTCAGAGTCTTCCGGGAAAAGCCACTGGGGCCAACAGCAAAGAGTTTTAATATGGTTATTCAAGCTTGACACGGCATGCCGTCCTGCCGAGAACCGAAAGGATTCTGGACCTCTTCATGCTTGCCAAACCCTGTTAATGTAGTTTGAACTGTGCTTTGTCCTGTCAATGGCTACAGCTGTTTGTAAATGAGCTCTCCGTTTCATAGCCGACTAGTATTATTACACACTTGCAGTTGACAACGTAGCTTACCGGGAGAGTTTTAAAAGAGGAAAGGGACCCATAATACTCTGAATCAGCTTGGAGCCACTGGAGACGCAGCTTGATACCTGCAATTTTTTGTTTCTTTCTTGCTCCCTGCTAGCCAAATACTAGAAAAATCTACGGAAGGCAACGACGCCAATGAGGAGACGTTTCTTCCTCCCACAGAGTGGTTTCCATAATCCTGCAATATCCTTTATAAGGGCATGTTGTCTTTAGAAGTCAGGTCTCACCAGAGGGAGAACAACAGGGCAATGCAAATATCCTCAACAGGGGAGATGCTCTCAGGCTGAATGAGATCTGTGTAGAAAAAAATAAAAAGAACAAAAAACTGAAGCTCGGTAAGCTATGATAAGGATGCAACCCTCGGCATGGGTCCGGGTAAACATCTTTGGTATTCTGTGGCCAAATCTTAGCATTATAACTTTATTAACTAGGCATATGTCTACAGTGCAAACTTGAGCCTGGTATTAATCCAAATAATGATATTGCGTACATTGTTTCATAACACAGCCAGTCTGACTGGCCACTTCTGTAGTCTTGATGCCTCGTTGGGCCATTAAAAACACAATACAAAAAAGAACTGGCAGTGTCAGTAGTTTAGCAAAGAGGCGTCAAACATGTTCGTAAACTATCGGCTCCTGGGCTCATTGGTATTCAACACCACCATTTGCCCCAATTCATCTGCATCCTTCTCTTCCATGGCAACAGCAGGCGGGCTATCAGGAGGATCTTTGATATAGGTACATGCTGGTACAGAAAAAAAAAAACAAAAAAAAAAAACACTGTGTCATTTACCTTTGGGTAGGACTATAAAACATATCCTGCTGGTTCTTGCATTGTTTAGGGAAGTCTTTGTAAAACTGGCTTCAAGCTTGTCTTCATTCGCATGTGGTCCAACCTCCTTTTTTATGCAACTTTTTACATATTAAGCTGAGACCGGTTTATTATTATTATTATTATTTTTTTCATCTATTCCACAGACAACTGTTAAGCATATGGTTAATGGCGTGAAGCTGTTTTTGTCCTTTTTATTAATTTATTTTTAAAAAATCAGCATGTTTTTAATGTTTATTTATAAAGGCAAATAATAATAATAATAATAATAATAATAATAATAATAATAATAATAATAATAATAATAAAATTATGAATACTATATATATATATATATATATATATATATATATATATATATATATATATATATATATATGTGTGTGTGTATGTGTGTGTGTGTGTGTGTGTGTGTGTGTATATATATTTTTTATAACTATTTAAAAGAAACATAACTCCATGGTACACAGATCTTTGCATATGTGTTTTAAACTTTTTTTTTTTACTATTACTTCAACGACACATTAAATGTGCACTTTTATTTATTCATTTACTTATTTATTAACTATACAAAGTTGTGTGTATATATATATATATATATATATATATATATATATATATATATATATATATATATATATTAAGACATAAATAGTGCTTACATGAGATTCCAGTTATATCAGTAGCATAAAAACCATTTTATTTTACATGGAGCGGGTCACCTAATGGTCAGTATGGGCGAATATGTTAAGATGACATGGCCAGTCAAATATAATTCACTTGATCTCAGTCACTTTCTCTTGTAATAAAAAAGGCACGGATAATAGTGCATTTTTTGATAATGAAAAATTAGCTTTTGAATTATGTATTGTATACCTATTTATCCAGCATGTAAAAATCTTCAAATAGGCATCAACAATTGTTGACAATACATCTTTGCCTTTCCAATGACAGAAAAATGCTACTTATTGAAACATTTGAATGACTTTCCAGCCATTAGATAAGAAGCCACTATACATATTTCTGAGGACTTTGTGTTTTCAGTGCTGTTAAGTGGCACAAGCGAGACCAACAACCTCCACACTGACTCACACATGTAAATCAACCTTTACACTTAATTAAGCACAATGGGCCACATCAAGGTCATGAATTCTTCCTTTATAGCCGCCTATTGACGAAGCATCTACTGCACTGCCAGCGTCTGGCTTTCACACCCTGCTTCATATCTGAAAACCCTCGAGGGGACACTAAAAATGCAAGGACAACCTAGAATAAAAAAAGCCTTTATGACACTTGTGCTGTATGGTTTTGAGTTCACAAGCTATGGGTATTCATTAGCAAGATATACGGGGAGATAATTTCACCCTGGAATCTATGTGCTTCTCTAAAATTGCTCACGCTGTCAGAAATTAGTGCCTATATGCCTTGTTTGAATTCTCATTTAACTACACTAGAAAAAACCTTTGCAAAGGGTTTGCCGACATTTACAGAGACATGTTGGAATAGTCTATTTTTGGGTAACATGCTGCTAATGTTCCATGACAATCTGATATCCTAATAAACCTATCTGATCCAGTCAAACAAGATTACAATCCACACTGTACCGTATTAAAGACTACTCCTCACCCAGCGCAGTATAACTGAAAATCAAGTGGAAAATGGAGTTACCACATCCATGCTGGCTTACAGACGACTTAAATATAAAATATAATGCAGTAAAGTTCTTAAAACCATACACATATGGAAAAATAATTAGCGGTGTTTGCTAAGTGATGCATCGCTATTAGTATTATTTATATGAAGAGCTTTGAGTGGAAAATCCAATCGACTGAAGGCTCCGGAATCCCATAAAGAGTTGGGAAAGGCTCTTTTGATATGGGACAGTAACTACCTAGCAACCACCCAAAACACATTGGAAACTGACATGCTAAAATGCTTTGAAGACCCTAGAAACCTCATAGCAACAGCCTGGCATCCATCCATCATACAGGGTCATTTGGAATAGACAGTCAGTGCTCCATCTATAATCATACTCCAATAAAATGTTCTGGTTTTGTATTTTCATTTTTGTTGCATTATGTTAAATTGGACTCTCAGAAAAACTGCTTAGTAAAGTGAACTCTGGTTAAGGTTTGAAGCACCCTACATGGAGTTTAATACTCTTGTCCTTGAGGTTCATAGAATGAATAAATGCCTCCAAAAGACTTTCAAGGGTAAAATGTTATAAATTAATATAAGAAAAGACAAAATATGTGCTGTATTGCTTTTCTGACCTATAATTCTTTGTGGAGCGGACCTCTGGTCTATAAGATGTTGCACTCAACATGCAGTCAGGTTATTTGCCCAAACTGTTTGTCACATGTCTGAAATGTAATATTCGTTCAGCTCTCCTGATACCATTGATACTTATTGCTGCAGGAAACCCATCACACAAGTACTGAGTTAGTGTCACATCAGAGGAGAGTCTCATTTTCAGAGTTTTATAAGTTGGTCAAAGTGAAATATTAGGAGAAGGCTCAACTGAAATACCACTACACTCTTATATTGTGTCAAATGGCAAATGTTATTTATCAATCAATTGAATTATGTAGGGTTTCCACATAGAATCCACAAAGAAAACATGGAAATATTGGATTATTATTATTATTATTACAAAACTACAGTCTTTGGAATTCATTAATCAACTTGCTCTCAAAATATTTAGAAGAAAGTTGAAACTAATGAAATGCAAAAACTCTATGAAGTTTCATGAGTAATACAAGTTTAATCATTTTCTCTGGGTTGATAAATAGGATCACTTTCAAACCCCTTAAGATCTCATGTTTGCGGTCTGAATGGCCCAAAGGAAGCACTATAGTGTCTGTTTTACAAAGTTCATGGGAATTGGCTTTAGTCAACATTACTTTAAATGTATGAATGTGAGGTTCTGAACTTTTGGAGCACTTTTCAGTACAATCACAGGCGCCCAGACACTTCAGCACATAACAGCCCCCGCTCTAGTCCGGCTGAAAGGATGAGTGTGTTTGAAAACGTGTCTGAGGCTGTCTGAAAAATATCAGAATGTAGTCAGTCACTCAGACTGCAGAGACGAGGCGCAGATGGCCCTGAAAGCTTGAGGTGCTACAGCAAAAAAGAAAACTGACTGAACAAAAGACTGAACATGAGCTTTTTCCAATGTATTATATGTACACTAGTGTGGAATGCTGTGTAAACTGGGCAGTTTTTCCACATTAAAATGTCATATTCAATACTTATTATTTTAGGAAAGAGTATAAATCATGTGGACATAGACCAGGTTCAAGGTGTTTCTTCTAAGATGTTGTTTCAAACACTGCAGTTGGATTTGGGGGCCAAATTTAGGATTTAAACAAAGCAAAACAGAACCTCATAGCAACACGTTAGTAAAAACATTGCATTGGAATCCTTGGTCTTAAAGGGTTACTCCACCCCAAAAATGAAACTTTTGTCATTAATCACTTAACCCCATGTCGTTCCAAACCCGTAAAAGCTTTTTTTGCCGTCGGAACACAATTTAAGATTGGATGAAAACCGGGAGGCTTGTGACTTGTCCCATTGACTGCCAAGTAAATTACAATATACTCTCTTCTGTGTCAGCCGCGCCACATGGATGCACTGTTTTCTTTCAAATAAAAGCGTAAATACACATAGAAAATTTATCCTTGTGGCGCGGCTCACACACAAGAGCATATGCTACGGTTATGTGGAGAAACACAGAGGAGATGAATTGTTGAATAAAGTCGCTATTTTTGTTTTATTTGCATACAAAATGTATTCCTCGTCACTTCATAATGTTACGGTAAAACAACTGATGGCAGATGGACTATTGTGACAATGTCTTTCATACTTTTCTGGACCTTGTCACTGTTATTTACTTGGCCTTCAATGGGACAGTCACAAGCCTCCCGGTTTTCATCCAAAATATCTTCAATTGTGCTCCGAAGACGAATGAAGCTTTTACGGGTTTGGAACGACATAGGAGTAAGTGCATAATGAGAAAATTTTCATTTTGGGATGGAGTAACCCTTTAAGTCGTTGCATTCAGTAATTCAGTCATTTGTTTAAGAAGAAATGCAACATTACATGTGCAGTCTAATAATAAATGGGCGAGTTTCACATTGTAATGGACATTATTGCACAGACACACAAAGGTAACTGAAAGGCTGCCTTTTCTATTTTCTTTTTTAAAGCAAATAATAATTACAAAAATCTTTTAATAAATGTAAAACATTTTAAATTAATTTGATGTCAATTTATTCATTTATAATAATTGACTTTTTACGTACCTTTTATGAATATGATTTTAATCACTTGACATCACTAGTGAATTGCTATTGTGTATAAAATCTTATTTTACATAAACTGTTCTTCTTCCTTAAAACTGAAATGGCTTGTCAGCCATTCATTGTTAAAGTTATTATTTACACATTTGATAATAAGGAACACAAAAGGCACTCATTTCCCTGAATCTCCGAAATGTCAGTGTCGACCTTCTGTAAAGGGCTCAATTCCAAGGCACAAAGTAAAACTCAGCTTTCCAACCTTTAGATTAATCTCGTTCTTGGGAATGTTTTTTTTTTTTTTTTTTTTGTCTGGGTGTCTACCTCAAAGCATTTTTTAAACTACAGCAGGATACAGTTCATTTAGTAGGACTGGTGAGAACAAACCTCCCTGTGAGTAACAGAAACTGCTGCACATTTTCAGCCATCGATCTTTGAGATGACATCACTGATACATTCTCTTCTGAAGAACGACTGCAACATCTGCTGTGACGGCCACACAAATGGGAACTGTCCTAATTTATATCGCAAGAAACGGAGGAATGATTCTCAATTTTAAAATTAAACATTTCCAAATTTACCCTTGGATTAGTTTTTAGTTGTTGAGTAGTCCACCCAAAAATTAAAATCTTACTCATCGTACTCATGTCCTTCAAAACTATTAAGACAACATGGCTGGCTAGATTACTTACAAATGGTAGTCCAATACTGAATACAAATTACATGATGAAAACTGTAGTTAGTAGCACAATCTGGATTAAACATATTGTAGTGTGACTATATTTTCTTTACTTTTATTTTGTAGACTTGAAGTGGATTATTGTGTATCGATAAGAAAAACTAAAAAACTAAGAGAAAATATTGCTTTCTTTTCAGAATGATTTTGAAAGAACTTTCTTCTGCTCAGCAAGCCTGCATTTATTTGATCAAAAATACAGAAAAAACTGTAATATTGTGAAATATTATTACAACTTAAAATAATAGTTTTCTATTTGAATTTACTTAATAATTAATAATTTATTCCTGTAAAGCAAAGCTGAATTTTCAGCATCATTACTCCAGTCTTCAGTGTCACATGTAACATCAGTCGATCACATGATCATGTAGAAATCATTCTAATATTCTGATTTATTATGAGTGTTGGAAACAGTTCTGCTGTCTAAAATATTTGATGAATAAAAGGTTAAAAAGAACTGCATTTATTCAAAATAAAAAATAAAAATTCTAATAATATATATTCTAATAATATATTTTCTTTACTGTCACTTTTTATCAATTTAACACATCATTGCTGAATAAAAGTATTGATTTTATTTTAAAAAAGAAGAAAAAATACTGACCCCAAATTACTGACCAGTAGTGTATATTGTTATTACAAAATATTAATATTTTAAAAACCCAGCTTCTTTTTTTTTCTTTTTTTTAATTCATCAAGGTATCCTAAAAAAGTATCCCATGTTCCAAAAAAATATTAAGCAGCAGAACTGTTTCCAACTTTGATAATGAATCATCATATTGGAATAATTTCTAAAGGATCATGTGATAATGATCCTAAAAATCCAGCTTTGCATCAGATAAATAAATGATAATTTAAAGTATAATAAATTTAAAAACAATTATTTTAAATTTCAATAATATATCACAATATTAAAACATTTTCTGTATTTTTGATCAAATAAATGCAGGCTTCATGAGCAGAAGAAACTTCTTTCAAAAACATTAAAAATAGTAATGTTTCCAAACTTTTGGTTTGTACTGTATATATATATATATATATGTGTGTGTGTGTGTGTGTGTGTGTGTATAGTGACGTGAATATTATGCTAACATCTTTTGAGTTCTACAGAGAACAAAATGCCATACTGATCCAGACAGAATCGTCTTTTTTAGGTGAATTATTCATGCAATTGTAAAAACAACTTCAGTTACAGTAACTGAGACCTGTTAGCTAAACAAGTTAACGTGGGAAAGCAAACTGTTTGTGTGATTGCTGTCGCCACTCTACTGCTATCTTGATTTTAGTCATCTAGATCAGTGATGTTGATCAGAGATTCGGGAGTAAAACAAAAGAGAGAAGATGAGTAACAGGGATGCATCTTTTCATCTTTGTTTTCAAAGTTCTGAGGCGAATCCGCAACCCCATCTCTTGGCTCCATCCATCAGTCTTGATCGAATCTTTCAGACTCGAAACAAAAACAAGAGAAGTGAAACAAAGATGGTTATAATAGGGGCCTGTATCTCTTCACGATATCACCCCCTCAAGATCTTTTAAACAAGCGCAGTACAGAGAGCCCGTCCCAAACGCCAGAGAGCCAAATCGTAAATATTCCAGAGCACAATTCTGTTTAGATTTGATATGTGTTTTAACAAGAAGATAAGGTGTAAGGTCTGATTCCAGTGGGTCTGCTGTGACCTCCTGCTGCTGTACCCATCATTTCACCAACCAGCTTGACACCAAACAAGATAAGAGAGAGCCAGAAACACAGACACAACACGCACAGACTCATGTGGGCTGAAAACCTGCAAACACTCAGGAACCTGTAATAAGAGATGGTCTTCATCACTGTCAATTTAAGCAATGTATAGTTGTCTTCTCAGCTGAAACTGTCCCTGAAAGAGCAGGCATTTCTCTCTAATGCCATCAGTGTTGAGGAAGCAACTTTGAAACTGTAGCTTGCCAAGGTGCAAATCATTTGGCTTCAACTTACAGTCAAACTTCTCCTGAAAAAGTAGTTGGCGAGCACTAACAAAAGGTAACACACTCCACAGAAACTGCTTAAGTGGGCAATATCTGAGTTAAAATTATATTGAATTGAATTAATCTTTACTTAAAAAAAGAGTAGTAATTGCTATGTTTGGTCAAGGGATATCCTACAGTGTCTGTTTGTTGTGGTAAACTAATTTAATATGACTGATACCACATGAAGCACATTTAAGGGTCCCTTGAAAAGCATTGCGAAAATAAAAAGGAAAAATGCTGTGTTGTTTGTCTAAAATTCATAGATAGATAGATAGATAGATTATATAGTTCTTTAAAAATAGGCAGTATTTATCTTGCACAAAATAATGAAGATTTTGATTACTTAAATCATCATTACCGAACTTACTTAATGTTGTAACTTCAATAAAAACTATTCTGGAAACTGACAAACTGTTTTCTGTCCTGAAATACCCACCCAGTATGTTTCCTTGAAATGGTCTTTGTAGTATTTTGACAAAAACAGACCAAAGAATGTTTTAATTTTAGCTTTACAATAACATTTTTTCAATCTTTTAATAGCTTTTAAAAAACATTTACAACCCAGCTGTTCAAGCCCACTACTAAAACAGCTGAGCTACTGTTGCACTACTCAAAAATGTAGTTAAGTTTGTATTGCTGCCATTTTTAGTTAGTTGCTCCCCGACTGAATGCCACAAGAAGAATTTCAGTCTCTTACAAACAAATGTCCATCCAATGCTAATCTGCTTTACGCAGCTGATTAGAGCTAAATGCAAAACAATGCAAATGAATTAGCAGCGCGAATGAGTTTCAATCACTTTCTCATCAGATCACCCACACCCAGAAGTCTATTATCCCGAAACCATGCTGCAAGCTACACTACAAACAAATTACCAACAGACACCAATAACACAATGTTTTGTATCATCCAGACTGAGCGGGAAGAGTAAGAAACACAGTAAACGAGTAACGTGTGACTAGCCCTGTTTGATTTTTGCATGACAACCACCAATCATGAGGCAGCTGTTATGAGGCTTAATCTATTAAAACCAGCGTCTCCTCCCGGTTAAATCCTAATGAGGATTTAAAGAGCTCGGCTGCAGGGGGCCGTCGGACAACAGACACACCTTGCTGAGCGGTCTGCCCCCGACCTGCTATTCTCCTTTCTTATCATACAGATCAGGAGGAGGGCTGATGAAAGACGGTGAAGACGAATGCGGGCGTATTGACCCCCCGGCCGCTCGGCATTATGGGAAGTCTGATCCCTCAGTCTGATAGAAAACCCCTGGGTAAGAGGAAAAACAAAAAGCAGGAGACAAGAAGAAGAAAGACACAAAGAGAGCCGTGTAGTCTGAGGTATAAAACCCAAAACAAAGGAATCCGAGATCTGGATCCAAGATCTTAATAAAGAAGCTAAATGCGGGGGAATTCAGATATATTGATATTGAAGGAACGTCGATATGAACAAAAAGCCACAGGGCTGAGGCTGAGGGGAATTGGCTTTAGCTGCTCAAAGATAATCAGTTTCGCTAGTTTAAATGTGTAACTGCACAGATGGGATTTTGAGGCATGTGAAAGACTTGTCCACACTTGTCCGTCTCTAAAGAGAACGGCGCATTTTCACAGCAGGATCCACGTCATTTAATCAGACCCTCCGGTATGAAACAAATCTGAGATGAATCCTGCACATTAGCATTCCCTGCAAAAAAGATACAAACTAAAAATGATACCAGCCCAAGTTGGTCTGCAAGCCTGACTGAGCTGGTTAGGCTAGTCTGTTTTGATGATTAAGAAATAAAAAGGGTTCGGCACTTCTCAGCTGGTCAGACTTGGTAATCAACTAAAACCAGCAAATTACTTTAGTTTAGTTTATTTACTTTACTATTTTATTTGTATTATTATTCAGCAGGTTTAGCATTAACATAATGGATCTCAATACTAAATAAAAATAATCAGACCATAAATATATTAAATTAGATTATTTTGAGCCTGTCCTCCAACAAAAAAACGACAATGTAGGTCATCTGTGCAAGCATTTTATACAACCTATATTTACGTTTTAAAGTTAAGCAGCCTCTAGCGGGTGTAAAAATAATGACAGTATCGCGTTGGGTCTGTCGTCATGAAATGACGTATAACGTCATGAAATGACGTATAACGTCATTACCAATCAAAACACACGTTTATTTAAATGCAATGTTTGGGCTTTTTACACCGATCTAACAGTAATTTGTACATATTTTACTAGGTTGCTTATTCGTTCGAATGATCACACCTAACCCCACAGAAATCATGCTAAATTATAATTTATTGAGCATATATATTTTCGTGCAAGTCTGTTCCCTGGGATCGAACCCATGATAGCATGATTACATATCAAAGTATAATGCAATAAGCTACCAACTTAACTACCCGAAACGCAAACCAGAGTGCAAATAACAGAGTATAAAACATGAATATGTAAACAACCTTTTGCTGATAGGGGCGCAATTGTAGTATACGCTCTGATGGGTCATATTTCGGGGATTTGGACAAACGACCTATACGAGCGTATTGGTTGGAGGACAGGTTGATTATTTTTGTTTCATCCGCTGAAAAATACATAAAATCACAACACAAATCACATTTTTTCCCACTTTTTTTCCCCTAAAATACTTGATTGACACTTGAGGAGACAAATGCGCAACCCCATCAATCAAAGAAACCGGAAAGATCCGCTCTAATTCTGTCTGTGTGTGAGTTCAGAGAGACCAGCGGCCCAGAGACATGCAGAAAGGGACAGAATACGAGAAAGACAGACATGCGGGAGGGAGAAAGACCGTGAGAGAGACGTCTAGACGAAAACAGTAACAGAAAATGTAAGAAACAACAACACGACAAACCTTGATATGAGCGGCTCCCCCAAACAAACAAAAACAAACAACCAAGACAACCAGCCCAACCTAAAGTAAGCAGTACGGTCTATCCTGTCTTTCTCATGATACAACACAGAATGTATATTTGTGAACTGACACAAGCACACACACACACACTCACACACACACAGCTATATATAGAGCTGCCATTTTAGACGTCCCTGTGACATATTTTTACTGTTAATCAGCAGACATTCAACCGAGGTGTTTAAAGAGTCGAGATAGACAGCTCATTTCAGTCAGAGAGACAGATGGCTCATTTCTGACAGAAAGACAGACGGCTTGTTTCAGACCGAGAGACAGACAGCTCATTTCAGTCAGAGTTTGAAGGCAAGAGGGACAGCAGCTGTCCAAATAAGGGGCCCATTTGAGATGGAAAATATGATTTTTAGGTTACACTTATATAGGGAGGAGTGTTAACCTTTGGGGGATGATTCCAGTGTAACAAGGGGTTGAAGGATTGTAGTGGGCGATATAACCAGAATTGTATGTTACGGTGTGAGTAATTTTATAACAGGGGTCCTGTGTATTTAATGATATTATATATGCATTTATACCATTCAACCAGAAAGAATTGATGTTACACATATGACCACTAGTTCAAAGAACAGCTTCACTGCAAACATCATGAAACAAAAGACTCAAAACAGTACAAAATTGCAATGCTTATGATGTTAAATGACATATGTATCGCTGTTGACTTCTATATTAAGTAATAAATAAATAAATAAAAAACTTCCCTCTGAAATATCCTTACTGATGCCTGGTCAACACAGATTACAAACTGCATATTTAACTTGCGTTTTTATATTGAGAATGCAACAATACTTAATAGCAATACTTAGGAAATTTAGCATGTGTAGCTGGAAGCATGCAATATGCTTTCTAAAGATCGATCGGCAGAGGAAAGAAAACTACAAAGAATTTTACATTATTAATATGCAAGAATGTGGGTCATTCTCAGTGTTATTGAAGTATCGTTATGCATATTATATATTAAATACAGTGTTTTCAGGCAATGCTTCTATTAAATTACATATTTGTTGAATGAATGCCATGTAATTACACATAAGTGTTGTAAGTACAAAGTAAGTACAAAGTGTTGGCAGATTTCGACCATCATGTGATTCAGCTCTAACTAATGGTCAAAGTTTTCATCCCAAACGGCAGGATTTTTCATTTCCATATGCTTTGGAGACATGCAAATCACTGACCTACAGTCCCCTATTTATGCATATCATGTTTCAAATCCGAAAATCAATAGGCATGACCTTTAAATATCTAAAAAGATTGACCAAATATCCAGTTCTGAGTTAGAAACCACAGCTGAAATGGAGGAAGCATAGGTCAAGATTGCAATCGAGTTCCACAGCAAAAGAACACCAAGAAAGGAAACTATTCACTTGATGGAAAACTGGGCTGTGTATTTCCCTAATAACGGATGGAGGTGAAAGTTATCTCTCCGTAAAGCAAAAGTTCAACCTTTTAATTCTGTTTTGTCAAAAGGCTATAGCCGCCAAGAACGCAGTTAATTCTGAGATGTGTGATTTGGCTGTCTGGAAGTCACACAGAAGCTGTTCTGATTTGAATTAAGATGGAGATGAAGTATTTTTATGAATACAGGCGGGTGGCCGCCGGTCGAGGCCACGGTTCCCTGCTATTCGTTCTGAATGAGCCCAAGGCAGCAGGACACAAACGGATATTATTCAGTCCTTTCCATAATTAAAAAAAGAATGGCTCATATTACTCACAATCCTTACCGGCAAATTGGCCAGACATATAAAGCAAAGCTTTCTTTCAAAACTACTTAGTCCCATCGTGAAATAATCCAGTGACAGCGCGTTCAAAGAAAAACTGTAATTGCTGGTAAATAATGACCTTAATTTACCAGCAAATAAACCTGCACCTTATTACTGTACATGAATGAGTCGACTTGAGTGCTGTTGACTTCTGTAGTAAGTAATCCCATGCACTAAAAAAAGAAAAATCCTTACTGAGAACAGAAACATGCTCTGTGAAAGTCACAAATGCCTGATCAAAGCAGATTACAAATTACATATTTAACTTGCATTTTTGTATTCAGAATGCAACAGTGCTTAACAGAAACTGAGCATGAGTAGCTAGAAGCATGCACTAGGTTCAGGACTGTATGCTTTCTAAATATCTACCGGCAGAGGATATAAAACTACTAAGAATTATTAATACTCAACACTGTGGGTCATTCTCAGTGTTATTGAAGTATCGTTATGCATATTTTATATTAAACACAGTGTTTCCAGGCCATCTGTCCCACAATGTTGTGACAGTTTTGTTTAGCTTTTAAAGTTCATCTTAACATGACTCACTCTTGTGAAGCAGTAAGACCGCTCCGATTATCAAATAAGCATTAAGAGCTCAGACTAATATAGCATTCAGCATATACAGCCCTGATTTATTTCTATAAGAGCACAACGCCACATTTCATGGCATTCGATGGCAGACATACTATCAATAAAACGGCTCCACAATACTTCATCACTGCTTTGCATTTCGGCTTCATAAAATACCAGAAAATGCAGCTTGAGAAGATGCACAGAATACAAATGAGTTACATCCGAACTTATAGACAGTGTTCGGCCCACGAAATGAAATCAGAAAGATGAGATCTGAAGTTTCTAGGATATACTCGAGAGAAACAGGGAACAAACCCTCAAGCAATCAATCTTTCAAAGTTTCTGCACAAGTGAAAACTTCCAGCCATGGCTATGGCAGTAACCCATTTAATTCAATTATAAAAATGCATTAAAAAGATATTACGGCAGGGACAGAGTGTAATGAGGCGTGTTTACTTGAGGATATTGTTTATAATGAGCAGTTGTAGGGTTTAGGCCTATAGTTAGAACAGGACATGAGAGTAAACAGACAGAGATGAGATGAGGGAAAACTCGGATACACTGTATGGTCTTTCTTTTAATTTAACCAGTAAGAAAACGAAGGCAAGCTCTGTGTTAATGCACACAGCTTCCCAAGAACCTCAGGCCATCTGTCTTGAAGGAAACAGCCATCATTTATCTGAGCTTTCAGAAATGGTGTCTGTTTCAAATGTCCACCAGATAAAAGAACATGCACACAAAATAACAGCATGATTCCGACGATATTACGAAAAATGTGTAATATTTTGAGAAGAAGAAAAGTCTTACCGTCTGAACTCTGTACAACCGTCAAGACGAACACCAGGCCGCAGAGGACCAAAGACTTCCATTCTGAACATCCCATCCTGGCTCTGACTGGACTCTCCGCTTTCCACATGTCTGGGTCGAAATCACTGTAGTCACAACGATCCAGTGAAGTCACTCGGAGAGATAACCATCATTGACCTCCGAGCCTGCAAGAAAACCACAGCGGACTGTCAGTGTTTGGCTGTCGATGAAGAACTCCTCAGGCATAAAAACTTCCCCCTTTAACTGCTGCAGTCTCGCTCGCCTCAGTTCCTCCAAAGGATTTGTTTTTTCTTTTTCAATTCATCCCAGGAGTAGAAACCCTCTATTGGAAGGAGACTGAGACCTGAAACAGCAACTCCCGCATTACAAACATGCCATTTACCTCAAAGTTCGTCTTTATCTGACTCTCCTCTCCCAAACCTGTTCCACTACCATCCTTTTCTGAGAGGAAACAGGTTGTTCGTCCCCTTAAGCTACCGGTGGATATTCTCCAGCCGAAGAGGACTATGTCATGTACAGTATCTCATCCTTTAAATGTTTTCCTGCTCTGCATGTTTACACCCTCCACCAGCCTCCCATAAAACACACTCACGGCCTCATGGGAAACATCGTCACTCCAGTAACGAGCCACTTAGGAGCCCATTAAAAACAGTGTGTGCACCCCCTAGGTTTCTTAAAGATACACTAAATATATCACACCACCCTTTAATACTTCATCACATTACAGGGTAGTTCCTCATGTCTGGGCAATGAAAGTATTGGAATTTTTGCTTCTTGGATATATATATATATATATATATATATATATATATATATATATATATATATATATATATATATATATATTAGGGGTGTAACGATACGCGTATTCGTATTGAACCGTTCGGTACGACGCTTTCGGTTCGGTACGCGGTACGCATTATGTATACCGAACGGTTCGTTGGAGTAATTAATTATATTTGAAAAAAAAAAAAAAAAAGAGAGAGAAAGAAATATAATGATATGCGTTCAACAAGGTAGCCCAATAACCCAAACAACGTAACAGGCAACGCCCCTGACACTCCCGAAGAAGAAAAAAACACCATCTTATATGTTTATGTTAGGCTACTCAGCAGGCGCTCGCTCGCTCAGTACGCGCTGAAGGCTCGTTGCAAAATAGCCAATGCGTTTAACAGACTAGAAATGAGAAGATCCTCCAATAACCAACAGGTCTGGTGTTTGGGTGCACTTTGGATTCCCTTTAAGCTATAATGGTGATGGCAAGAGAGTGGTGGATAAAAAAACAACGGTATGTCGCATCTGCAACATGACAGGGTACACCAGCGGGATTACAAAAAAAAAAAAAAAAAAACAGCGGGAATATCTGGGATATATGCGTCAGTACTATCTGGGAAAAGACGAAAAAAAGGAGAAACATGCACGCAGCAAACTATCCCTGCAGCATTTAGACACTATAGCTTACAGGGAATCCAACCCAAACACCAGACCTGTTGGTTATTTTAGGATCTTATATTTCTGGTCTGTTAAATGCATTAGACATTTTGCAACGAGCCTTCAGCGCGTGCTGAGTGAGCGAGCGCCTTAGGGGCCGTTCACATATCGCTCCTAAAAACGCGTGGAAAACGCTAAGCGCGTTTTTCTCCTCCTTTCCAAAGCGCTCGGGCAGAAGCGCTCATCAGGCGTCTGTCTTTGCTAAGCAACAATGACGTGCTCTCTCCATGAGACGCGGAAATTTCAGCGAAGGATAAATGGATTTGCAGCTCTAAAAATCGCTTGCAGTAGCTCTGCTACTGAATTTATTTCAAAATTGCAATCCATATACAACTATGATCAGCTGATCCTTCATCTTGGCTGAGCTCTCAACGTTGTTACGGGAAAGGATGAAGCTGATTGGTTGGTTCTTGTCACATGACCCGCGGTGCGCTTGCGGCATTCTGAAAAGTTGAGATGTTTTTACATTTTGCTGTATCTAAAACGTATCGAACCGAACCGAACCGAACCGTGACATCAGTGTATCGTATCGAACCGAACCGTGAATTTTGTGAACCGTTACACCCCTAATATATATATATATATATATGTATGTATATATAGTCATGAGGTGAGAAAATGTGATTAAAAACATCAGGAGTCTGTTTACATTAATATAAAAGAGAGGGGTTCACTGTAATATGAATGTCTGTATTATCAGATGAAGAATGTCTAAATGCTAATGCATTGTCTTAAACGTATCAAGGTTATGGCCTTCTGTATCATTAGCATTCAAGAGTCAACAATGCGGCTGTAAATAGTAAAGTCATATTGTTGTTTTATGTGACGGCGTAGATATCTTATACTTGTAAAATCTTGTCAAGTGTAAAAAAAAAAACAAAACAAAAAAAAAAATTATGGAAAATAGAACTTGTCAACTGTAGGACTTCTCAAAATGAGACTTAGTCACTCCAATGATGTCACTTCATCTTCAGTCATCTTTTCAAAGAACTGTTCAGCACTATTTAATTTTCATGTAGTTAACGGATTACTGTTTTATTTTATTTATTTGACCGTTCGTTTGATTGTTTGTCCTTCAAACTAAAATATGTGTTCACTAATGTAGAGTAACATGGCACAGCAAGCAGATTATTGGATAAATTAATTAATTGCTGATCACTAAAACATATATTTCTGAATTTAAACTATCACCCGTCATGACATTCTTTCTTATGTGGAAAAAAATAAATAGATGAACAAACAAGATATATTTTGAGAATATATCAGAATGGATGTCAATGTGGACCAAAATTGTTTGGTTGCCAATATTCTTCAATTAAAGCTGGGACTGAGTTGGGTCCCACCTAGTGGCAAGTTCAATCCTATATGAAATCAATGTGGGCAATTGAAATGGGGCCATTATGGAATCCTAGATAGAGAGCCCATTTTTCAGCCCATTTCAAACCCAAACGGGTCCCATATGTTAGCTATGATCTTCTTTTTGTGTAAATGATTATCATTATTATCATATCACAAATAATGATCATTTTTGGGTGAACTATCTTTAAAAAATAGTTTGGCTTTAAATTCATTTGAAATATACTAAACAAAAATGCTAAATATGTACCATCATCACATTCAATATGTTTTTGAATTCATATATTTAAGCTGACAAAACAATAGTTGATTATTGTGTTTGGTTCACATTAAATCTTTCCATTTAATGGGAATACTGAAATGGTGGGTGTAGCATTATTAGCATTAGCTTCGGCAAAATGACAGCACAAAACAGCAGAGCCTCCCAGCCTACTTAGATTCTGAAATATAGAACTGTATTTACCCTAAAGTCATCTGTGTTGAGTAAAAAAAAAATAATTAAAAAAATTGACTAGCGAAGTCGGTGTGGTGGTGGCTCACAGCAGGTTAGCTGTGAAGAAAAATAAATGCATAAAGGATGAGGGCTGATCCCTACATAGTCAAGGGGTGTTAGACTAAATCAACGACAACAGCTCCGTACTTTCATATCTCCATCTCACGCTGTGAGCGGTTAACATGCTGATCAGTCTCCAGAAGCGGAGCCTTGGACGAAGGCGGCCCGTCTGACTCCCGCGCTCCTCATTAAACGTGTTGAGGTCTCTCCCCTCCGCGGGAGGCCTTATCTCCCTAAGCTGCGGCAAAGACCGCCGATCAACACCTGTTAAGTGCTTCAAACAAATACTGCCGTTCCAACGCCGACGCGGCACAGCGGGATAGCCTGTTGTCGCTGTTCTGTTGTGCTTTGTGTTTGCAAATCAAATTAAAAACTCTAATAATGACAAATTAAGACAGCAACCATTTATCTTCAAAGGATTCCGGCCGGGGTGTTTGATACCGGCTCTCTCTTTGATTACGACCTGCCCTTTACGGCGAAAGCTTCGCAAAATTGTGCAGCTTACGTACAAACCAACAAAGCTATATAAGGGATGTGATCGATGGAGAGGTCCAGACCCAGAAGGCTTTTTCACAGCTGTGTACATCTGCTCCAACAGACTAACAACACGCAACAAAACAGTTGCATGAAATAAAAAGAGGAACTTTGAAAGAACATTCCACTTCTCTGGGTGAGAAGAGAGCCGTTCAAATCAGACCTGAAAGGCCAGTTTGAGATGTTAATGCCAAAACAGAGAAACAAAGGGCAGATGTGTAATTATGCGGCCGTCTTTCTCTCAAGCGGGAGTGAGACCCACCGGAGAATAGAGGAGGAGTCATCCATTCAGAGGGGTGGGTGCAGGAATAATGCACGAGAGGCAAGGCCGAGGGGGGCGGAGGGGGGTTTACAAACTTTACAATGCGAGATTGACAGCTTGCAAGTCTCGCTTGACCTCTGAATTAACCCCCAAGCTTTCAATGAACTACAAAAAGAGCCATGAGATTGATAGTCAAAGAATATGACAAGTGTATAAAAAATGGACCCATAAACAGGGACACGCATTCACACAATGGACCTCGAACACACCAGCGTCGGACAAAGCACACAAGCTGACAAGCTAAATATTCATAAATCATGCAAATCATGAAACATATCTTTTCCTTTAAGTCCATCTTTTGTATCGTTTTAAACATTCCATCAGACTTAATTGTTAACACTGCGAGCTAAATCTTGTGAAATGATGTTGGCATAGACCTAACGCCTTCAGAAAATGTACCAGAAGAGTTTAAAGTAACTTGATGTTGTTGTAATAACGTAAGAAAGTGAAAGAAGAGGAGACTCTAAAGAGTTTACATCTCTAAAAGAGAGTTTACTTCTCTAAAAAAGGCTGATGAAATCAGTCAGCATTTTTATTATTTATATAATAGGTTCTTTAAAAAGAGAACAACTTTCAAGTAACAGGGTTGACACATAACCTGGAGACCCTACCTCAAGACTTACTGAGAAATATAATATTTAGAAAATTTACATGTAGTTTTTGGAAGCACTGTTTGGGAAGGCAAAAAAAAAAAATACAAAAATAAAAGACTTACTGGCTTTTTCTTAATGTATGTCTAGTAAAACGTGCTAGTAATGTATTGTTATTTTTTTTATCTTTGAATGAGGGACACAAATGACACCAGTTTTCCAGACCAATAATGCACCATTAGCCACATGAAAATTCGCCTCTGTGACGAGTTTGTTTTCGATGTTTTAGTATTCGTGCTAGAATATCAGGTCAGTGATCAGATGACAGTGTCCCATCGAGACAGAAACGCTAGAGGAAATCAATCAGCGGTCCAGGGGTGGGCCGGTTAATGCACAGCCACACATGAGTCATTCTGAACACATCCTATTCAACTCCACTGTCATGCGTTCACCTTTGCCATCTGGACGCTGTCGGTTGTGTACATTTTAAAACCAGAGGACAAACATCATGATATAGGGGTGACGGATGTATTAAGGTCAGGTGGACGACAATGTCAAACATTAAATGAGCAAATGACAAAAAACTCCAAATGTTGCTGTACACACAGTGAATTAGAAATGGCATGACGAGCTAAATGTAGAGGACAGGAAAAACAAATTAAAAAAATAAAAAAATAAAATTGGAACACAAAAAGAGGCATTCTGCATTGTTTTTGAAGCTTTCATTGCAACTGGATGGACAAGAGTGACCAGTGTAGTTCCTTAAAATTTCTCTCGTTGTGCAACACAGTCATACAGGTTTTTATCAACATAAGGTTAATTCAAAATGACAGTGATTAGGTAAACTACTCCATAAATATATATATATATATATATATATATATATATATATATATATATATATATTTTTTTTTTTTTTTTGTTTGTTTTTTTTTTGTTTTTTTTTTCTTCAAGAACACTGTTTTAAAACTGCTTCCTGCAGTGCTATTTAGCGCTCCGCTGCTATTAAATCTGCATTGCGGCAGCCAAAAAAATTATGTTTTATCTTTTTGTTCGCTCGCTGTCTAAATGAAATAAAAAGTCTGGACAATCAACAGACAGTAAATATTATTATTATACAATGGGTAGCACTTTATTTTACAGTCCTGTTCCTCATGTACATACTATGTACTTATTATAGTAATCACAATAACTATGTAATAACTAGGAACTAACCCTGAACCTACCCCTAAACCTAACCCTACCCCATGTAGTTACCTTGTGTTACCAGAACTTTCTTAGATAAATACACTGTAAGTACACTATAAGTACATGTTAGTACACATACTGTAAAATAAAGTGCAACCATAAAATTAATAACGATGTCAAGGTTTTTTTTTTTTTTTCAAAATAATAAATAAATAAATAATTACTCATGAATAAACCGGTCACGAGACCAGATCCATCAAAATGACTAAAGGACTTATTAATGAAATCATTAACGATCCAGATTCAAAACATTGATTCAAATCAGAATAGAAACCAATATCAGTCAGTTCCTCGCGGCTCCTATTCCTGCGTTCACAAGCACAGCTGGCTTTTACACCAGAGATGCAAATGTAGCATCTTAACTGGCCATTTAGCTCTGTGTTTAAGACCTGGAAAAGATACATGAAACCCTGTGTCTCATGACCATGCCTAATCTGAATAACTGCTTTAATGAAACTACATAGACACGGTATAGAGAAACACATAATGCTTTGAGTGCTGGTAAAATACTGCAATCACTCTCTGTGAATGAAATCTCACCCTTTTTAACTTCTTTTCATCCTTCACTCAAAGAGGATGCTAAGGCTCCATTAATCAGAGCAATCAAAGTCTCTATCAAGCCGCCACACAAGCAAAAAACCAAACCAAAACTAAGAACCAGAGCAGATCCAAAGCCTTCAGCACAAACTAGAGCTTCTGGAGAAGTTGCTGGAAATAGATTCAACGGTCCCTTTTTAGTAGAGATTACCGAACACCACATTCATACCCTACAGGAAGGGGTTAGTTTACTCATCTATTCATTATTCTTATACACCGCTTTCTAATTCCGTCAGTAAATGACATGCACACCGGTGTAATAACGTGCAGAACGTATCAGAAATCCTATTAAAAAGGCACGGTGTCTCTCAGAGACGATTATAATGGGCCTCGACTGCTATGAGGAAGTTAGTTTTAATACGGCCGTCACATATTGTTAACAGTAATTTTGATGTTTTAGTGGACAAGGAGTGGATTATCTGAAAATGAAATTTAAAAAAAAAAATGTCATTTCCATTAACTGATAGCGCCAAAGTCCCCCTTTTAGGTTGCAGACGATAAGGAGGATTCAGCCCCGTCGTGTTTTCTCGAGATGCCTCTGCCTTTTTAACGGTAATAGAGTGACATTAATACGGGGAGACGTAGAAGAAGGTCAAAAAAAATTCTGAGGACCACCATTATACAGGTATCTTACACGGATAGCACCTGCCAATCAGAAGAAAGAAGTCCTTGACACTCCATGTTTCCCCTTCAGCTGGGATACGGGAGGAAAACACACTTTCTTTGGCAGCAAAATGCACTGAGCACTTCACACAAATACACTACACTGTGGAGTTCCATGCCTTTATTAAGGCATTAGAAGAACAAACAACTATTTGTTTGTTTAATTATTTAAACTATTGGATCTGTTACATAATCTACTGCGTAACAAGAATATTCAACTCATTTTAATAGCATAAATTGCATGCAACCCTGTTATACTGTACAATTTAGCCCTTTTAGTTGCATATAATGCAACTGCTTCAAATTGTGACATTCAAAAAATAACATATATTGGGTCATTTCTAAACGTAAATAATCGTATTCATTCCAATTTACACAATTTGTAGCACTGACTTTATTTGTCAAGCGAAACCATTCAACGGTACATTATTTATTTAAAATATGTGAAAAAAGAACAAATGTGTAAAGATTCCGTTTTCAATATAAACCGATCATTAACAACAATCCAACATTTTATCATAAATTTAGCAATAGGCTAATTTTGGCTAAATTTCAACCATGTTTTAACTTTACTCAGGCACAAAATGTAGTAACAGGACAGCAAAACTTGCAATTTTTTATTTTTTTTTTAAAGCATATTCAATATTTATTTTGACAATTTTCACTGACTATTCCATCAAAATAGGGGTTTCAAATGAAACAGAGACTTATTTTTAAAGCCCTATTCTGTACCATATTTGTGGAACAGGCACTTCACTGTGTTTTTTCATCAGTGGCAAACAGGGCCACAACATCTGTCTTCATGCCACAAAAGGAGAGCTGCCCAGTGTAAGAGGTCATAAAATATCAGGAGAGAGAATAGAGACAAGAAGAAGGTTTCTGCTACTCTCACAGGCTCATCATCTCACTTTCAGCAAAATGCATCAATTTTTAATTCCTGCAAAAGCAATGAAAGCACTGTTGCTGTCAAAATGGTGCAAATGCACGGGTGAAAATGCGTTCATGTGTGTGCCGGTGTGTGTGTGTGTGTACGTGTGTATACACAGAGGGACAGTCACAAACACGGTCTGTCATTTAGCATGCTCTGTTCAGATACATCCAAATGCCTGACCTCACCAAAGTGCTCTCTTCTTGTTTTAGTCAACATGAAACAACATCCACACATTGTAGATAGATAGATAGATAGATAGATAGATAGATAGATAGATAGATAGATAGATAGATAGATAGATAGATAGATAGATAGATAGATAGATAGATTTATATAATATAAATATGTTTACACACACACACACACACACACACACATATATGTAAACAATATATATATATATATATATATATATATATATATATATATGTTTACATAAAAATGTAAACAAAAACCTTTATGTAGGATGCAATTAATCGTGCTTAATTTTTTTGCTAGCATTCATTTTAAAAATATATTTTTTAATAAGATATTATATTTTTAGTATAAAGAGTGATTGAGGTCAGCCAAAATAAATATTAGTTTCATAGGCAGAAAAGGTGCTACATTTTGATCAGATATTACAAAGACAAACTTATTTTGCTTTATTATAACACACACAGATGAGGTACATAAAAAAGAATCAGGAACATGTATAAATAAAGTAAATAAGATCAGTTTATATTTCATGTCAGCCTTTTATGTTTTTATGTGTCTGTCCTTCACTGCCATTTACTTATTGAACACCATTTTACACACACACACACACACACACACACAGTCCAGCTTGTCTGTCTGCGCAGATACACAGCATCTCCTTCAGACAAGAGCAGTTGTGTGAGCATAACGCCTCCTCTGTCCCTCTATTAAGCACCAGATCATCAATTATTCAGCACCATCGTGAGCCATTATTCAACAGGATGATTAATTTTTAAGATGGCAGAAGGGAACACAAAACATAAAGTGAGGGGCATTAAAAGAAAGTCTTGAATGGGTGACATTAAAAGCGGAGTGGCGAAGAAACCTACCGATGATTGATTTGGCCAGGTTGATTGATCGATTTCATATGAGAAGAAATGATTTGGAGATGTTTTGAGCTTTGATAGCTCACACGCTAGCAGAGACGATTCAGGATTCGGCCACAAACCACAAAGTCGTTTAGACGCTTTTAATTAATGGCCACTTACTTTAATTAAAGTAAACAAGCTAAAACTAGAGAAGGGTTTTCATGAACGTATAAATAGTCTACTAAGCACTTAAATCCTTCAAAACACTTTTTTCTTTTCCTTTTTTTTTTTTTTGTTGGGTGTGTGACTTCTCCAGATTTCAACAAGCAAACTGGCGTGCTGGTGAGAACGAGCTCGACAGTAAATCGTTTCAAAATCGGCAGACAGATAAGGAGGGAGGAGTTTGTTCCCGGCGAGCAATCAACTGTCAGGTCTAAATCTCTCCTGACAACACAACCAGCAGTTAAAGCCTCATGCTAAACCTAATGCTACGATACTGACCTTTTCCAAAGACGCCATCAAAATCATTCATTTTTGAATTCAAATGCGCACCTGCTTTTGCATGTGAAATATTAGTGTCGTTAATGCACGTGAAAACCGAATGCTAATTTTTACCATCGCAGAGCCTCTTCGCCGGCCGAATTGTGTGTCTTTTGTGTTGCTTTTGTGTCGCTATAAGCATTTGGTTGAAAAGTGAGAAAGCTAAACAGTTTAGGAAAGGAAGTGACTTTCATTTTACACCCTCGCCTCCCACAAGCTCAGCTGAACAGTCGGATGCTTGGCAAAGAGTCACGGTGAGTCGACACTCTGCCATTTCTGTGGTTAAACAGGACGAACTTGTGCTCCTGCAGGTTTTGCTTTCAAATTCTCCATCTCATTATGATCCTCTGCCTGGTATCTCATTTTTATCACAGTTTGGATCATAATTAACTCTATATTACTTCAATCTTGCTCTAAGACCTCTAATAATATATATATATATATATATATAATTTTTTTTTTTTTTTTTAGTTTAAGATTACAACTCAAATGGAGTGGAAAGTGGAAAGATGACGTTTTTTGACTCGCTAGTATAATTGCCTGAGCCATATGTTAAAAACGGGAAACTTTCAAGTGTCTAATACGTATGTATGGCTATGCAGTTTCAAAACTTCAGTAATTACTTTAGGATTATGAACTAAAAATGATGTCATTTTAAATCTAGTGAATGGGAAAAAAAACTATAATGATTCAAATCTGGAGGAAAGGAGCCATGCACTGAGTCTCTCGCATGGCTCTAGTTTGTTTGTGTGGTGATCTCTCATTGTGAGCTGTTAGGCTCAAGGCTCTGGAGTAGAAAGCCATGAGAGATTGTGTCTGGATCGTTAGCCTCATTTACATGTGTTAACTAACACTGTGAGCAGTGGAACTGAGACGCAGCTGTCCCTCCACTAGATTGAGACTGAACTCATTTGACCCCCTTACACTTCTTAAACTTTTAAAGAAAGTTGAAAGGCTAATTGCCAGTTCTGTGTGTTTCATTCGAAACACTGAAAAGGCCAATGCACATGCCAAGTGTCACAGTCATGTGACCGCGGTAATGTCTCTCCTGTCAAGCACCACAAATGACAATCAATTCGGTCTCCGTACGCATTCAATATACTCTTTATTATTTAAAGGGTTCATCGGATGCCCATTTGCCACAAGTTGATATGAGTCTTTGACTATGATTCTGACCCCGCCCCTCTCTGCCGAGCTGCTCTCTGAGAGACGGTAAACTTTAGCCGCATTTATCATTTAGCTAACTAGCAAGGTATCAGGAAAGGCGATTTGCAGAGAATCATAAAAAAAGTATACTCACTTCTTCTTTAGGTGAGGCTGGATAACAAATGATTTGTGGCACATTCCTTTCACAAACAAAGGTAATCCACTGCATCATCAGCGGCTTAGATGTCGGGAGTAAATAAAAAAACTGCTGTGTTCATTATTACATCTAACAACAAAACACATCAATGGTTTAGGAGTCATTCTTGTCTACATCTGCTCCAGCGTCAAAACAATGCTGGAGTAATGATAGCTCACTCAGGGCGGGTCTAAGGTTAGACGCCAGTCCAGTCTGTGCTGAAACGCTACTGTCAATCAAAAATCGTGGGAGGGGCCTGTCGGTGTGATGTCACACAGACAAGAAGCTGAGAACGGCTTGATTTGAGAAAGGGGTAATGATTTTAGTAGATAAAAAAAAACACAAAAATTATTTGTTATCATTATATGGTGGTTGTGTACACACTGCCAACACACATGTATGTTCAAACATCTTGTAAAAGTGCATTTCACATCAGATGAACCCTTTAATAATAGTAATAATAACTACCATGGTGAATTTACCACAGATTAGCATTGTTTGCTAATGTTACTAAATCAGTCCAGTGGTTCACAATCAGTGTTTCACAGTGAATTTTTATTTTTTTTATTTTTTCAGAAATAAGTTATTTTGTCACCCAGATACTTAGGTTTGTGCAGTGGCTTTAGGGCTGTTTGTTATCAGTAGCAGAAAATGGCTTTATTGTTTCGCTAGTTAGCAGATCAGAGAATGTAAACAACAGCTATGGCGGCTGCGTTTTCCACACAGGTTAAAGCTGCACATTAGCACAGGAGTCAAACAGACACCGCTTGGAGTGACTGAAGAGTTTGTGTGCTTTATCAGCCTGACTGACTTTGTGTGCTCCTTCAGTCCTTCAAGCGCACACGTAACACTGCGCTGGCAACAATCATAATATGACACCATGTTTTCTTGCCATTTTCTTCCTGTTTATAGTGTAATAAATGCATGATGGGATTGGGAACAGTGGTTCGCTGGAGGGTCTGAAGCTTGCTTTGTATACCAGTTGCGAAATGTCTTCAGGAAAGGTTTGGAAAGCCTCGTGAAATGGTTTCTCAACCTCATTCTGTTTATTTACAATCCGAGTGTGACAAATTCACTGCCTCATAGATGCGATGTTGTCTATCTCATGTATTTCAAAGGGATTTTTTTTTTTTTTTTTGCAAACACAGAGCACAAACATCTGACATTAATAGCAGCCCATATAATAATGTCCGACATTCAACACCAGCAGGAATAAGGGACTGTTTCCGAGCACATTTCAGTCAAAATATGCTTTCTTCATAAAGTTCTCCCACAGTTACATTTTTTTTTCACAGTGATGCAGCCTGAATAACGATGTTCCTGGGAAATTAGCTGGGATGCAGCGGAAAACAGCTGCATTCAGTTGCAGGTGATAGCATACTGGCGCTTGGATGTGACATTGATGGGTTTGATGTCATCCAACTTTTCCTGAAGCGTTTCATGCGATCCTCAAATGGCTGGTGGAGCCACAATGCTTTGGGGAGATGCATGTGTCGTATAAGTGACCTGCGTCCAGGGACAGTGGACTCTGAACCTGTCCAGAAATCAAAGCTTTTAGTGTCCTGAGGAATCTTCCCGATATAAATAGATTACCAATGTTTCAGCTGTCTTCTGCCACCAGCGGAAAGGCTGCAGATACAGAAAAATTCCTTTTTCTGCCTTTCTCTGTCTGTCGTTTTTATCTCTCTAGCCTCTTTATTTGTGTTCTTTCAGCTCTGGTATGTTGTGAAGGTCTTTGCCATTCAGTGTAATTTTCCACAATCTGAGTCCAGAGGAGGATATCATGAGCACACTCGGGGGTGACAGCGCAACTGTCTGAAAGCAGGGATCAATTCAGGATGCCTGCTTCACAGAGAGGTCAAAAATAACAAGTAGCGTTTCCCTCTGATCAAAGCGTAGGTTTAGATTTTAATAAGAGCTGAACATACAGTATGCAAATGATGTCATTCAATTATTTATACATCGTTCACGCAGACTTAGTCTTGCTCTGCGTTTTTGCACCCATTGTGCGTATCGTGAATATATCTTTGTTTTAGTCCTTCAGGGAAAGATAACCGATGATGTTACTACGACAGAGGACAACTGCAGGGTTCTAGAAAAAAAAAAAAAATCATATTCTCCTTAAGCAAATATGTATTATCTAGCATAAGCTGTGAGGCTGTTCAATTATGTTATATGCGTATTTTGATTTGATTCCTTTCAAAATAGTGTTTCACTTCCTAAATTTTTATATAACATTGTTTCAATGTTTTTTTAAACAAAGTATTTTATATGTTCCAAGGCTGCACTTATTTGATCAAACTACAATAATATTATGAAATAATATTACAATTGAAAATAACAAATTAAATATAATAAAATACTGAAAAAAATAAATTTTAAAGTACTTTAAAATTTAATTTATTATTTATACGTCAAAAAAATAAATAAATAAATAAATAAATAAATAAATATATATATATATATATATATATATATATATATATATATATATATATATATATATATATATATATTTTTTTTTTTTTTTTTAAGCATTATTACTTTAGTCTCTAGTGTCATAATTTTTTCAAAGTCAATCTCATATGCTGACTTAGTGCTTAAGAAACTTGTCTTACGAATATCAATTTTGAAAACAGTTATTTTTGTGTGAACCATGATACTTTTTTTATTTATTTCCAAGCTACTTTGAAGAATAGAAAGTTCACAAGAACACCATCTATTTGAAATAGAAATCTTTCGCAACATTCCAAATGTTTTTGCTGTTACTTTTGTTCAATGTTATGTGCCCTTGCTGAATAAAAGCATTACATTCTTTCAAAGAAAACATCTTACTGACACCAAACTTTTGAACGCTAGTCTTTAATTAATAATGAATCAGCTCTGCTCCAAAACCTGCTGAGCTGCCTATGTAGGTTTCATAGGAATGCATTGTGTCTGGCTCTTTGAAACAAACACAAAGATGCTGCTTATGTACGGCGTCTTATAATGTTCGATTTCGTTAGGATGCTGCCTTTGTAGGCAGTAGACAGCAAGGCAGCACAGAAGGTTTTGGAGAACAGCCACAGTCAATAGTTGTTATACTGTACAGTCACTGTACCGTTCACATTCACAAATATTTCATTTCACTGAGGCACTTTCAGAAAAAAAAGAAAACCAAATCTATATTACGAGACGAAGGAGAGGCTAGAGCGTTTCTCTCTAAGAACATGAGCTCCTAAAATGTTATTGAGGACAGGAAACCATTTGGTGCAACAGAATGAATTAAGCCAAAGCAATACAAGATTATCCAATTATAAGACTAATATGGCTTTAGCAAAGGTAATTGCTTTGATGGGGCTTGCGATTCGCTGCATGCACCGGACAGAAAGTCCAATAGGAAAACCGACCGCACTACAAAAAGCTTCTTCTTTCCTTATGTATTCTGTGACATAATCTATAAATCACATTAAACTCTGTGAATGAAAGCCCACGCACACACGCGCACACAAAAGATGTTTCTACTCTTCGGCTGGCCATGTTTTCCTTTCTCTTAATTGCAGTGAAGTAACCAGACACACCACTGGAGGTTGGTGAAGCAAACACTGAGTAGATCTTATCAGAATACAACAAAAGAGGCCACTGGAGCCGCGGTGGTGACGGGGGGCCACTCGGCGGACGGGGTCGGCTGGGCCGGGGGCTCGCAGAGAAATGTGCTTCGTTCAGCCGAGAGCATGAAGATAAAACAGCGCTGTCCATCACGGGAGCTAATGACGGTTAGAAATATCCCTATTAATTATAAATGCAACATTTTATTTGCTTCTGCTTGAAATTAATATTTAAATATTTTCAACAGCTTAGAAAAAAATGCATTTTATCATTGTTTGTTGTTATTAAAAATTGTGTGTGTGTGTGTGTGTGCACATTTTAATAATAAAATAATATCATACAATTCTTTCTATTATATTCTTCCCACACTGTAGATTCTCGCAGAGTAGCATTGTGTGACATTTAAATGTAATATTTGAATTTTTAAACACCTCATAAAATGTAACTTATTAACTATTAAAAAGTAGCATTATTTATTATTATTAATAATAAGTGTGTGTGTGTGTGTGTACAGCATGTGTGTGTATGTGTTCACAGCGTATATATTCTTCCCACACTGTAGAATGTATCTATTTTCAATTTTAATGAAAACATAATTTTTTACAAGACTACTCAACGGTTTAACAATTTTTTCTTTTTTTTTTTTTTACATTTTTCCAGTTAGATATCTGCGAGTAACTCTCTTGGCTCTCGTGTGTGGTGTGAGACAAGCCGCCCCACCACTGTTTGTGTTAACAGGGGCGAAATTCACACCAGGCATGTGTGAGTTATGCAAATGCCATTAGGAAGTGTTGGACATTTCGCAGTTTTGTGCCGATCCGAGTCATTTCAGCAGGTGCCACAAACCAAAGATATCAGAACTACCATGTGGCTGAAACACACTTTAAATTATTCGAATGTGATTGATGGGTGGTTCCTTTATACACACAGATTTGATCTTTAGCATTATATAAATGAGTATTTTCCTTTTATATGTCATTTTTTGTATGCCTTACACATCCACATCCACTCAGTCTTGACTCGTCAGTTTATGCGACGCATGTAACACGCTGTGACCTGTTTCCCCTCCTTAAGCTGTTCACATTAGAAATGCATTGTGGTCATTATAGTCAGCCTGAGAATAAAGGAAGTCAGCTTATATCGTCTGCCGCTTAATCCTGCGCTTCACAGCCAGAGCTGCGGCCTGGCAGTGCTACACACGCTCAAGACACATGGAGCAAAGAGACCAGATCACACTCCGTCTCTCTTTCTGCATCATTTCCTGTCCTCTGTACTCCCGTCCCTCAGGATGAAAGTCCTATATGTTACAGAAGAAGACATTACAATTCAAACGAGGCCGAATTTCAACATGACTTCAAAATGAGACCCATAAATGTTATTGAGTTCTTTTTCTCAAAGGTAATGGCTCCGTCTGCCATTCTTTGTTTTTATTTCAATGCGAGAGAAAAAAAAAATGTCAGGTAGGTCTTGATTTCATCTAGTGAGATTTCATTGGACCATGAAAAGTGGGCGTTCCGCATCAGAATGGAGCCTGAATGCGAATTTGCAATGGACACGAGCTCAGATCTTTTAAGGAGCCATTTTTGACTGAAGGTCAAGTTCACCCTTGAGGTTTTTATGTATTCTTTTTTTTATGTATCCCACTTTTCCAACTTATCCATGTTATTTGCTGTTACTGCCATAACATTGACCACATTAATATTAATCACATTAAATTGCTTTGTTAACTATTGGCATAATTTTAGAAGAGAACATTACCAAGAACAGTGTACTGAAACAATGCTTTAATAGCTTTTTGGATGCAGCCTTGCTAACATCAGCCAAAAACGAAAGTCACTGCTGAGGTGAAACAAGTCCAGGGTATCTGCATGTGTGTGTGTGTGTGTGTGTGTGTTTATGCAAACATAAGGCTTTAGAAATAATTTTTAAGACATGCAAAAATAATAATAATATTGCACACCAATACAAAACAAACCAATACAATCTCAAAATATCTCAAAATATTTTACTTTTAAAATAATGTTATATTCAGCATGTGCTGAAACTGGTGTGTGTGTATATATATATATATATATATATATATATATATATATATATATATATATATATATATATATATAAATGAATTAAAGGTCTGATACAATAGCAATGCTATACGCAAAAAGAAGAATGTACATACGCATTAAAAATGTAATTGGTTCAACTTTCAGTTCGTGGTTGAGTGAAAATCCCTGATTCCATTCAGCAGATGATTTGTATTGTACTCATATGTCAGCCAAGGTACAAAAAAAGAAGAAAGAAAAAGAAAAGAAAAAAGGAAAACAAGGGGATTTATATACATGAATCCAGTTTGTAAGTATTGCAGCTGTCATTTCTCAGCCTAGCGTGGCTGATGCATTGTGTTAAATAAGCACACACAACACAATGGCACTGACAAGCTGCATTTGAGCCCGAACGGCCAGGTGAGTGGTGTCAGAGAGAAAGACACTTGAAGGCTGTTTGTATTGGGCACATCAGCACCAGAGTAAAGAGTAATGACTGCTACCTTTAAGTAATTAACTTAGCTCTGCAACCTGGCTGTTCGTCTGAATTAAATTCTCCACTCATTATGTGTCATCTTACGCAACGTGGCCGACGGCCTCCTTCGGAAAATCAATGGAGGCGGAGCTGTCAGATGTCACTCGCAGACTGATTAGCCAATCAGTGTTTACCCCTGGCCAGCACAAAGGTCTCACACCTTAATAAACTCCTAATCTCTGCATCTGAATTCAGATTAATGCATGGAAGCACAGCATTGATTTAGTCGTAAGAGTTCTCTAGCTTGCTCTATTTGGAGGAGCCCAAATTGTGCAGATCTAGGAACAGTATTCTGTTTGAATTGAATTGAATTGAATTGAATGCTTGTATTAAACTACTCAAACTGGTGTATTCGGTCAGGAAACCTAAAAATGTGCTTTATAATTTATTATTTAAAAATGTGGCATTACTTTTTTATTATTTCAGCTGAATCAGAACCTAACACTTGGAGGGATAATTTAAAGCTAAATTATCTACAACAGGAGGTCATGAGATTTAGAAACAAAGTCCTTGTGATTATACTCGTATGATTGGCTGATAAACTGTCACATAAACCTCACAAGATAAAGCTGACCTCTGACCTTGGAATGTTTTTAGAAAACAACTTCCTGTTGACCCCAGATTAGATTAGTTATCTAAGGATTAGTGGAATCTGCAGGAAATGTTTTAACTGTTGTTCTGTTTCATTTTATGATAAGAATGTTAAATACCAATCAACATTATTTTGAGCACTTATATATGAATTACATTTTTTTTATACATTCTTCATTTTTTATAGATTAGATAGAACAAATATAACATGTTCAGCACACATGAGAACTCCTTCAAGATTCATCTTTTTTTTATTCGTCACACATATGATTATATAGAGAATATACAAGCAGCAGTTGTAAGTCAGGTCCGCTCCACGGACAGTGCAATTATTACAGAATACAAACACAAAGAAAGTTGTATAGAAATATAGGTATGGAAAAAGTAAGATAAAAAAGAATAAAAATAAAGAATAAAAACTAAAATGCGCAGGTCAGTTAGTAGACTTAATATTAAGATGAGCAGGAATGCACAAGAGGAGAATATGCAAACATTGTTTCATTACTGGTTGAGCTGTAATAAAAGCTAAAATGTTAGATTGAAGTTTATTAACATTTTGGTTATTATAAAATATTATAAAATAGTTTCCATTTGTATTATTGAATAGCTTTAATGACTTTATTACTGCTATAGTTTTTCACAACAATACAACGTAAAACCGTTTAATAAAAAAGTTAAAAGTAATTATTAATATTATTATTAGACTATTATTATTAGTAATAATATAAATTATTTAATAGTTTTAATTAATAATTTGTGAAAGTAAATAATAAATACAATTAAAAAAATAAAATTAAAAGACTTTGAAGATGTTTTGTTGTAAATACTTTGCAGAAGAAGGATTACACTGTAGACCAACCTCTCTTCAGCTTTCTGAAATAACAGGTGTGTGCTTGAAAAGTGTGCTTCTAGAAACCAGCCGAGACACAGCCCTTCTCCTAGCACCAGACGTCTAATAAACCTCTCTCTCTCTCTCTCTCTCTCTCACACACACACACTCGCTTTCTCTCTCTCTCTCTTTGCTCACAGATATTGTTTACCCTGTACCTGGGTTCCTACCTTCTCCTCTCTGATGAGAAATAGAATTTTTTGTGTTTTTTTTATTTTTTATTTTCTTTTTAAATACCAATTCTGGTATAGATAAGTCATGCCCCCTGTGTGTACACCAAACTAAATATGTGTAGTTCGGAATTTGAAAATGAAATAACACGAATCACGCTGTGGACTTCATTTACATTTAAATCAAAATAAACACGGCAGAGCACAAGATAAACGCTAAACGCATGTAATCCACGATGCCAAAATATTCCTTTCCACACAGTAAAAAATCAAATCAAATCGATTACAACAGCTTTGTTTCTATCCATATAACGGTATAAGCATATAATTGTTACAATCATTTCAGAAAAAAAAAAAAAAAAATTTCATTAATTGTATTGACTTTGTTTATTGTTTTGATTCACTTTAGATTCACACCAGTATTTATATTTTTAAAAGTGATCAGAAACACGCATGCAACTGATCACTTTTTATTCTTAATCTAATTCTATTTTGCACTGTAGAATTATAAACAAAACCATTTGTTTATATTATTTTATTATTATTTAACAACAAAGTAATTTTAATTGTTATGTATGTATTTATTTTTAATTAATTTATTTATTTTTTAAGAGATAGAGCTATTTAAGAACAAATCCAACAGCTTGTTGTCTGAACACACTCTGGAGTCTGGGTGTGTGCTGCCCACAATCTGCAGCTGATTAAAATGGCAGCCTGTGTAAAAAGTCTGCCGTCCCACTGTCACACAAACCTTTCGCAAGCAGAAACAAATGCTTTGACAAAACGCCCTGCCTTCCTTTGATTACTGATCGTAAAATAAAAAGCACCGTAAAATGCAGGTATTTGACCCACCCAAGGCAGTTGAGCACTTTACATAAAACTCCAAGTGTAACAGGGCTGTTTATTCCCCGCAAATTGGCGAGCGTTTATCGGCACAGCAGGATGCTCTGTAAACACACAACTGAATCAGAAACAAGGGAAAGAAATCATCTGATTTAAAATTCTTGTCAAATCAAATGTGTTTTGATTTGTTTAATAAAAAAAATGCGTATGGCCCTGTATCCTGTATCACAGTGCCTCTAAAGTAAATGGAGCGAATGTCAATGCTAAAGTGTCTCCCCTTGTTTCTTTCAAAGTCATAAAGGCACGTTTATTTCTTTATTTTTAAAGTATTAAATCAGTGCTTTAAAGACTATTCAGAAACCATAGTTTGTGATGCTGTATGTGTTGTTTAGTAAGTCTGACTATTTGATTCGGCTGTGCAAACGCTCTCATGTTCAAAGAACAATGGCTGTCAGTGGCAAACACACACACACACACACACACACACACACACACAATACAGTGTATTACGGCTCTAATAAAAGTTATTCCACAATTTGGCTTGTTCATTATTTAGGGCTCAACTGTGATTTAAATCGACTCTGTTTAACTTAGTTTGGAGTGAAAAATGTTCATTTTTGACACATTTTATTGCTCATACTATGCCAAATGTTCTCCACATGTCTGATATTGACCACATGGCGATAATATCGAGATCAGCGCACAGGGCCACAAATCATAATTCCCAGATTGGAAAAAAAAAAAAAAAAACAGTCAATAAAATACAAATTCGGAATATTATGAGAACAGATGAGACTATATAAGCACATTAATAACTGGTCGAGGACATCTCGCTGACAAAATTAAATAAAAAAAGCAATCATTATTCATGCTCTAAAACTGAGACTTTCAAGGCTGACTTTAAAAAATAATACTAAGAAGAAGAATATTCACTTCATATTTATCAAACAATGTCTACACTATTTAGACGAAGCGAATCGTGAATAATCAGACATGTGCCGGGCTTTATATGTCTGAGACTAACTCATGAGCAGAACGTGTGTGTAGGTGTTATGAAATCCATTCATCCCTGCATTACTGGAAATGTAGAAAAACACTCTTTTTCGGCTCCGAGTGAAAATACCTAAGCAAGTTCTCTGGTGGATCTCATAATCCTGCTCATGTTTGGCTGTTTTCTTTTCTCTGATGCAGGAAGGGGGCCAGAAAGAAACAGAGCCAAGGAAAATATTCCTTTGAAATGAAAAGGATGGGATAGTGTTTTCACACACAAACACAAAGACGAGGAGAATTGAACTACAAGCCCCGGTCCCCCTCTCACCCCTCCTGTTCACGGGGCCTGTGCTCCAGCTAATAGAGCACAGGGCTCAAACAGAGCTCAGGCCACTTTGAAATGCTAATGGAGTGGCTTCAAACAGAGTCCATTCACACTTATACAAATTCAAAGAAATATATATATTTTCTTTTTCTTTTCTTTTTTTGGTCAGTGAATGTCTATTTAAAGCACAAATGGTGACATGCAAGAATTCCGACCAAAAACCACTACCATATGGTAAAACTCTCCATCAACACCAAAAGTCCTGTTTCGGAGAAATTATTATGCCCTTAAAACCTTTTTTAAAGGCATTTTAAATAAATTTATAAGATCAAATATTAGCCTATTTTAAAGCGTGCAATATTTTTATTTATTTTTTTGTATTATTTTTTTTTTATTTATTAATGTAAAAATGCAAGCATGCCATTAAGCAACAATTTAATATATTAGATTAACCAGAATGCAAAAGAAATCAATCAATCAAATAGAAATGACAGTTCCCGTCAATATAAACTGCACATGTAGGTCCAGACCTGCCTGTCGATGCAGACTCGATATGTTTAGCAGTTTTTTAGCGTCTCTCACATCACGCACCGCATTTCAAACAACACCGGAGCGATGTTTACCCAAAAACATTTGTGATTCGCCCGGTGTTTTGGTAACATTTCAAATTACAGCGTCCAGGTGCAGATATTATATGCTATTATATTTAATTACTACAGTCATAACAATAATAATGTGTAATTATGAGTGCCGCAAATAATTATAACACATTAATTACATTATTATTAACATGTAATTACAATGTAACACGCATACTAATGCAAAGTTTGCCCCTGCAAGATCTTTTCACAGCAGTTCAGAGTGTGTTTGGGCAAAGAAGTGCCACCGACCGGATTCTGCTCATCTCGCTGCTGGCATCAGGGGCCTGGGCGCGGATTAATTATGAATGTGGGGTTAAAGGATCTAATTTAACAGCGGCTGCTCACAAGTGTCCGATGTTACATTTAGAGTAAGCCAGGTTCAGACAATTTCGACTGCACTGGGTTCTTCCAGTCCCCTAGTTAGCACTCGATCACTGCTGCCTGCGCACCCTGAGCCATTCTTTTCACATTAATCAAGCTGAGGAGTTAAAAACGACCAAAAAGAGCCTGAAATTGCTTTTAATTATAGACACAAGACCTCAATTTAACAACCCCAGTCAGGCTTTAGTGAGTTCAACAGTTGATGTAGGTCACCACACGCTTGTTGTAGGAAGCAAAAGGCAATGACAATAAATTAAAGTGTGCAGACTTCACCGACACCTTTAAAGAATTTCCAGTGGAATGAAATATATCCGCGGGATTTATTTGAAGACCCCTTATTCCCACACTAATAGTTTCCATTCAAAGAAAGAAAGAGAGAGAGAGAGAAAGAAAGAGTAAAAGACAAAGAAAGAAATGGCAGCCGACCAAATCAATCCACATCTGGTTGTGTTTTGATAATAACCATTTCTCAATTAGCCATGGTCCCCCTTTCCATCATTTTAATTACTCTGAACAGAGCAGTTCTGTTCTTTTAGAGTCATCCAACTGGAGCTCAACTCTACTCTTTCTTTCCCAAGCAAGTTATGAAATGTAATGCATATTTAAAAGACAAACTTCGATCTATCGTTATTACTTCACACTATCCTTATCTTAGAGCCTAATTATTATTTTCTTCTTAATATATATATATATATATTTTTTTTTTTCCCGAAAAGTTTGAGTAACTTGTTAATCACCCACTTCACAGCAAAATGATTTACATTTTTATAAGCGCGTTATAATCATTAACAAAAAGCGTCTTACCTTTTGTGAGTGAGCGGGTAGTTGAAGAAAAATCTGACGGAAAGTTAATGAATCAGTTGAGGCAGTTACAAGCAGGTATTCGAACAGGAGCAGCGCGTTTCAGCGCAGAGCGCGCACATGCTCCGCTCATCCGAGCCTTGTTCTCAGCGCGAGCGCTCACATTCCCGCAGACCGGCGCTCAGTCCTGCGCTCCGCCGCGTCGGGATGAAGAGATGCGGGTTCAGTGAAAGAGTCCGTGTGTCCTGCTGGAGGAGAGAGGGAGGGGTGACGGGGACGCGGAGCAGTTCGCAAGGCAACTAATGAAAAAAAGAGCAAAAAAGCAACGCGAGAAAAAGCAACAAGCAAAAGCAGTCCTCTTTATTTATTTCAGTCCTTTGCGCGTCTTCTTCGGGTTTGTTGAGTCCCGTTCCAGCCGGAGAGAGAGCGGCCCGCGGCTGAGGGCTTTCTCTCTGTGCGAGCTGAGCCGAGATGTGAGAGAGAGGCTGCGCTTAAACCCCGGAACTGGATCCCTGGATCGCACGGATGCGGACTCGGCGAGGAAATGTTCGCGTAGACGTAATCACGAGTGCAACTTAAGCAACGGCTGTTGGGGAAGACGATTACGCAGAGCCGAGCAGGAAAGTAAAGCAGATTATTTGTTTTGTGTATACAACTTTTGGCCAGTTTCCATTGGATTTGCACTGCTACATGCCCTTCATTGGGGCACACAGGAGACAGATTCCATCATACACGGGGCAGGCCGGCCTGCTCAGCCAATGACTGCACATGTTTTCTCACTGTAATTCTAGCTTGCATCAAAAAGAAAAAGTGCAGATTTTCGTCTCTTTTTTTTTTTTTCTCAACTTGGCCTCAATCAGAAAGACCCACTGTAGCCATGCAGCAACCGGAGCAGTAATCCACAGAACAAAGGTGCATGCATGCCATTTGCAACAACGCACTTACCATTATTCCAGTTGTTGACCGTCCTCACAGTCAATGACCCTGAAATGCAATGCACATCCTAGAACTGTTAAAGAATGAGTTGAAAAGGCCATGCAAGGAGAAGCATGCAATTGCAACGCATCCCCCCTTACACCTGGCTTTAATAAAGCTTCGGAGCCATACTTCAGTCAAATACAGCAAGTCAATGGTGTGTGGTGAGCGCACTGGCGCCGTTGTCCTATGGCTGCCGTCGCATCATCCAGGTGGATGCTGCACACAGACCCCACCACATGATTGTAAAGTGCTTTGGGTGTACAGCAGTACACATTCAAGCGCTATATAAATGCATCATTCATTCATTCATTCAACCCTAAGTTGCTCATTTCTCTGTTTCAGTCGTACAGCAGGTGAGGCTCACAGCATAAGAGTGCACACATATATTTTCACATGCATAACTTTACATAGTAATAGATCCATTTCGGGGGACAAAAGAGAAAACAGATGTGATAAAGGTCATTCTGATCTTTTTTTTTCTGATGTTTATGCATTAGTTTTGCAGAAGTAAAACCACATGTGTGTTGCATTCTTGCAGTCAGAGGAAGGCAGTGGGGTTTAGTGGAATCACACACGGACAAATACACACCCACTCACATACGCACATAAAAACACGGCAGCTCAACGATTTGATCTATTAAAATATTCTAGAAAAAAAAAGAAAAAAAAAATCTTTAATTGATTTTGCTGTTATCATTTTATTTATTTCAATGGGAAGTACTTCAGAGCAAACTCTTCAAATAAATAGAGTAGATTAATAAATTAATATGTATTATGTATTAAACATAACTGAATTGTAAGATAAATTTATATAAGATAATAATAATAATAATAATAATAATAATAATATTATTATTATTATTATTATTATTATTAATAATGATAATAATAATAATAATAATAATGATAATAATAATATTTAAAAGCAAAGTAAAACTTCATGTTTAATGTGTTTCTTAACCCATGTGAATTTTAAAGAAACTGTCCTTGTAAAATGAATCTGCGCATCCGAGAACCTGTAACATATATTTGTAATTTTACTATGAATACGAATTCACATGAACTGTGGTGTATTGTAAAAAAGAATAACACTGTTTGGTCTATTCAGGATTGAACTGTATTCATTTGAGTTGCTCTTTATGTTATGTAGCGCAGCAGATTGTAGCTTAAACAAGGATTAGCGCAGGTATTAGCTGTGCAACACTCTTCCAATCATGATCATCAGAAAATGTGCAGCTTTCCTCTGCTTTGCTGTTTTCGTTAGGTCACACGAGACCATAAAAATAAAACAGAAAAATCCTCTGAACTATCAACCAGCAACCCTCCCAGTCATATGTTTGTAATGTTTTATTTACATTGGTCTGTGTGTGTGTGTGTGTGTGTGTGTGTGTGTTTGCGTGTTGGTATTTTTCATTTCTTTAAAAACATTTCTGCTTTCAGAATGTGTGCTTATCTACATTTTTGTATATGGAAAACAGATTTTTCATCATCAGACTGACTTTATTGCTGTAAACACGAGGGTTGCGAGTGTAAATGTGCATGTCAGTCAACGTATTGTGCTTCATTTGTCATTCTCAAGATGTGGTTCTTCACAAGATCACTTCCTGTTAAACTTGGTAATTTACAGTATGTATAAATTTGTTTATTTATGTGTTTGTGTGTGTGCATGCGTGCATGTGTGTGTGATATATATATATATATATATATATATATATATATATATATATATATATATATATATATATATATATATATATATATATACACACATAATGGTGTCTCTTTTAGAAAATTGCAGTGGTATTCCCAAACTTTGTCAGGAATTTCAATAGCTCAGAAATTGCTCATCAAATTCTTAAAAACCCAAATAATCTGCTCTGTTTTTCTTTTTCTCCCAAGGAGTTTTAGGAGAACATCTTTGCCTAAGTTGCTGCTTAAATTCCAACTCCTTTACGTCTCCTGAGCTATGGAAGAGGAAACTCTGAGCAATATATAATTCATCATCAAATACCACTAAACCAACCGCTTTTGACAGAAACTGAATGAAAACTCTGCAATAAACACCCAGAACTATTTTAAATACATTCAAAATGCTATCAAGTAAAACCAGCCCTCCTCAAATGTCTCCTCGCCTTTCCAAATCTCTCTGTTTACTCAGGGGAGGACAGGGAGGAACGCTCCCAAGCCTCAAAGGAAGTTCACATTCTACTTCCTTTATGGCCGCACAGGTTTCTGGGTTACACAAATGTCAAATAACTGACCTGTAAAGCAAATGACTTGTACAAACAAATGCCACTCTCCCACATGGAACGCTAACACAGCCTTCAACGGTTTGTACTCGTATGTCACCGTATTACGCCGTGATTTTGTATCCTCTCTCAAACTCTGTCTCCCTCTCTCTCCTCCGAAACACGATATCTGCTAAAACAAATATCTGTGAAACAAATTTAACCAGTGCTGAATGGTTTAGCAACTGTTATTAAGGTCACTGTAATTTAAAGTCAGTGTTACGTCTGAACTTGGAGGCTTGATGCAAAGACATCCACAGCCAAGTGGAAACAGATGTGGTGTAAAAGCAGATACAGCAGCGCTAGCCAACAGCTCAGCCCTTCTCTGAGGTCCGCC
The DNA here is from genome assembly GCF_003368295.1 of Carassius auratus. Lineage (NCBI taxonomy): Eukaryota > Metazoa > Chordata > Actinopteri > Cypriniformes > Cyprinidae > Carassius > Carassius auratus. The sequence goes on from NW_020523372.1 coordinate 823,451, forward strand.
AGTTAAGATGAATATAGCCTAGACATTAGCATATACAACTGCCCTACGACGACCTGTGAGACTCCAATTCATTCTGTTTACACCAGAGGCCAAAAACCACATTCTGCAATAACGTTGTCCCTTACCCATTAGGAAGCTCGGGGTGATTCGGTGTCTTATCCAAACTTTACAATTATCTGATGTTGATACAGTCGGAGATATCATCTTTAAAATTAATGAAGTGCAGGACGTTGCAAAACCAGAAACCCCCAATGGGCTTAATTTTTTTAATAATTTGAGTATTTTTGGCTTGCGTTCAGTGTATTTGCTGTTGGTCCTCAACGCATTACATTGAAAATAGTTATAGATATTTTATTCACAATGAACTGAAGGTAATTTAATGAATTAACTTTATGTTTATTGTCATTCTGTATAAGTATCAGGATATTAAATGCTAAAACAAATCAAAAATGACCACCGTGAAATATTTTACGGTTATTTAAAATGAATGATTGACACTAAGCAGTCTTTTACCTTAAGTGAAACGTCACAATTTAACTGGGATAAATACCCCAAACCTCTGTACTCATATAATAATAATAATAATAATAATAATAATAATAATAATAATAATAATGGCGTTTGGACATTTAGAGATGCTGCCGGTGAGTTTCTTTTGTTTTAATTAAGATGAATACAGTAAGAGAAAGGTAGACGGCCAAAACCAATGTGACACTACAGGTCCCCTCTGAGGTCAATAATCTTCTGAAATAATTGCCTGAATACTTAATTGAGAGAAGATGAAAAATCTCTCGCAGTCATACATAATTGTAAATGCGCAATCCCCAGTCCAGCTGTGTACCCTTATTAATTATATTCATTTAAAGAGAACTCTTTCGGTTCATGTGAAAGACGATAATTATAAAACTTTTTGAATGCATACAGCTTATTTCCATAAAACATTATTGTCCTAAATCTATTCATTGAGTGCTCAGTTATGCATAAATTGGTTGAAATGAATGTTTAAACTCATCTTAACTCCATAACAACTGTGCAACCTCATGAGGCTTGTGGCACAATAAAACAGGGTTGGATGAAAATTTCATTTCCTATTTACATCAATTGATGCACTTAGTTAAAAAAAAAAAAAAAAAAAAAAAAAAAAAAGGACTAAATGGTAATACAGAGCTGTGTCCGCTAAATTGTTTCTGGATATTCAGTTGATTGTATTTAGTGTACTATTTCAGTTTGACTACACAGCTTTAAAGTAGGTGAAACCTTTTTAAATTAGTGTTAGGAAGAAAAAAGAAAAAGATATGGATCAATGTCCACTCTTTTGTTTTAGTTTTTTGTTTTTTATTCATATAAACATCAGTAGGCATCGGTGGCAGCTCTTGGCTCTCTGCAGAGTCCTGTGAAGGATAAAGCGCAAGACATAAGACATGGGAAGTACATACATACATATATGTATAATAATAAGATTTTTATTATTATTATAGATTTTTTTTTACTATTAGAAACTAAATGAAACCAGACTATAAATGGTACATTTTTATTTTTTAACATTAACATGAAAAACTCTTACCAGCATCTGAACTTAACTGAACTGCAAAAGCAAATTATCTGCAGAAGCTGACTGTTTGTTTGTTTGTTTGTTTCGTTTAATTTTATTTACAATAATTGGCAATAAAAATAAATAAATAAATAAATAACGGTTGGGCTACTGATGGGCATGATGCTTTATTTACAAATGCTTTGTAATTAAAGGACGAACTATAAATGTGAATTTTAGAGATTCTGAGCTCATGGTGGTTCATAGCAAAGGGCTGATTATTATTTTACCAGTCTGGATTTGGTTAATCCGGTCTACTTGGGCTAAGGTAAACTCTGCTATGAACCAAGTCTCAGTTGCTTTATTTTTATTTCTGTTCATTTTAACCAGTGAAATGTTGCTTAAAGTAGAGGTGTCGCTACCTTCAGGTTTTTATTATTTTATATATATTTGTTTTTCTTCAGAAGGACACGCTTGTGCTTGCAAATCAACAAAAGAAAAGTTGTACCTTCAAATGTAAATAGATGGAAATAGATAAAGATTGGTAGAAATATATAAAATGACAACACAATTTCATAATTTCCAAAAATATTTGAGAAAGAAGACCAATCAGAATGCATCATAAAAAATTATAACAAATGATTACAATGTTACCATCTCTTGGTAGTTTTAAAATAAATGAGAAATTCCCCAAGTCCACTATAACCAAATAAAAATAAATAAATAAATAAAAAATGTCAATCATAACAAAGACTGAAATTATCTACAAAATGAAGTTTCAATGAAACTTGTAATAAAAATGGTTCCAGTTGAAGTATTTTAAGAAAAAAATAATAAATAAATAAAACAAATAAAAAAAGAAAAAAAGTGATTGGCTCTTGCTTGCAAAAAAACTCGTTGTGTGCCACGGGAGTTGTGAATGGCTGACAGGGCATTGTCATGCGGTTGCTAAGGTGTTCTGAGTGGCTTTAGCATTTTGCTATGCGGTTGTTGGGGTTTTCTGGGTGGTTGCTTCCTGCCCCAAGTCAAAAGAGCTCACCCCCCATGTCTCTATGGTCACGTACACACTGCTAAACTTCTAAATTGACAGCTACAGTACAGCTGAATGCAGAAGTGGATCTCCTAAATTATAGTTCCTAATAATTATAGAGAATATACATTACTCACAATTTAGTTAATTTAATGACAACCATAGCAACATTTTGAGTTTTCATGAGAGTAAACTACAATGTCAACAATTTTTCCTAATTTTGTTGAAGCTTAATAATACAAAAGTATTATTTCTGATTTTAGATCTATTATTGGTAGCTATTGTTGGCAAAGTATAATTTTTTTTTTACGATTTTAAACATCGAGCTCTCTGAACTGTGATTACAGAGAATGGGTTTCTTAAGGCTGGTGAGAGAAATAATGAAGAGAGACAGTATCAAAAATTTTCAGTGAGTGTAGACAAAAATCGTATTTTATTGATAACTGGTTGTTCAGTTCAAATTAGTCCTTAATATAGTCCTCAACTGTAAAAGAGCTTACCTTAACCAACGCAATCTAAATAGATTCCTTGAGTATCTAAATACTGAATACTGAAAACGTTAACATAAAATTGTGTGTGCTGTGCGGTGCCACATCAGCGAACTTATCAGCTGCCGTTCTTCGTTTGTCTGGGAACAAGAAGAGAGATTTATTTAAACCATTAAAAAAAAAAAAAAAAACATTTGGAACGAGAAAGCTCCTTGGCCTTTGAATCATTTGAAGATTTGCCACCTACCAGAGGACAGTTGTACACACAGCTAGAGGATATAACTTCAGCAAAGGAGAATGACCTCTGTATGCCTCAGAGCTCCAAATCACACAGCCCTTCATTTCTCCCATGAAAGACATCCCCGCTGCTTGGACTTCACAGCTGCCGAGCAACTCCATTGGAATATATTGGATTATTGGGAGAGCCGAGTGCACTGTGGAGTCTGGCCTCGCTGGGGTTGATTTTAATGTTAATTCACCACTGCAGAGTGTCTTCAGTGATACAATGGCCTGAAAGAGGAAGAGACGTTCCTGTCAACAAAATCCCAAACAGCAGCGTGAGGTGGCAGACTCCGCTTTAGAACAGAAATAATCCTTCGATGAAATCTGAGCCCAATTCCCAGTCAAACTTTGTTAGCCCATTACACGGTATCAGAAAACAGTATGCATTCAGCATAATTTTCATTTTCAGTGCCATGATGAACTGTATGTTCTTTTATTCCAAAATCTACTGCTGCTTTCCATGTTCATACACTCTATGCAACAATTTTGCTTCATTGTGATTCAATTTTAGTAATATGTGATTTTCTATAGCACTCACCTAGGTGAGATCTGATGGAATTGGGTTGGGATTTGTCATAGCTCCACAGAATTAAGTTATTGGAATTCAAATCCAATCGCGCTTTGATGAACATAACTGTGCATGTTCTTTTGTGCATATTCTTGTTGATTTGGTAAAAAAACAACAAACAACACAGCGTACAGCTGCAAGAACTAGTCACCATGCCTCACACAGTCAGCAGCTACTCGAAACAAATTAGTTTACTATTGGTAACAAAGTCAACGAGCGTGTGCGGCAGATGACACAACCAATCACATCACGCTCCAGTTACGATGCCCTGAATGGACGTCTAACGGAAAACCTAATGCTGTGCAGGTAAAACTTCCCGAATTGCATAGAATTCCGAAATGCCATCAATGTTAATAAAGTAAATTGAAGGAGTAGATTGTCTTTCTTCCCTCGCCTGACTGTCCGCCGAATAAATTAGCTCTCACAGATTCGCCTGTGTTTTTGACGTAGAGCACCGGCGCTATAGTATTTCCAAAGAATGTCATATTGCAGATATGTGAAACTGCAAAGCCGAATATGAAGCCAAGAGCCAGGAAATGTCATTCCTTTGACATTGTACATATTTCAGTGGATTTTCATTCTGTCAGTTACGACTCCCTATGCATGCCAGGAAGCAGAAAGCCCACAAATTATTTAACTAATTTTTCAGAAATCCTACGAAAGCCCTTTCGCTTTTTTTCTGGACATTTCAGCCCCAATTAGTAATAAATCCAGCATTAAACTCATGTGCATATCCAGTTACAATAATTGCTCTATTGACAAAAGCATGCCTGGGCCTTTCGGAGTGGATATTCTCTCTATGGTTCGCAATCGGGCAGCTGTTGAAAGGCTTGGTTGCACCTTTGAGTGACTGCTTGTCAGCAAAGTTCTCTGGTATCAGACAGAAGCCGAGCTCAGGTGACTGGGAGCCCGAACCATCATGAAGTCTTGCAGCGAGTCCCTGGAGCCCAGCTGCATTTCCTCACCATCACTCAGCTCGGAAACATTTCATCCTTCGCTCTCTCTCACTCTCATTCCTCCCGGCAACCACCATGACTTGGTCTGACTCATAGTTCTGCACTTTTTGCTTGAGATCTCGAGTCCCTGAATGTTTGGGCAAGAACTGTGGGATCATTGCCCTGATTTTGAGACTCGTTTATTAAAAGTCATATTCAAATATGCCAAAATTGAGTGCACGGCTGACAAATCTTCAAGGACCTTTCAAATTAAATGCAGAATGATTCCTTACCTCTCTTTTGGAATACTGTCTGCTTTTGGAATATCAGAGCATTCAACAATACCGCATAGCCTATTGAAAGCAGTCAGATACTGAAATACAACACTCCATCTCAGCATGCTGAACACATGATCAATATGCAGCTACAATTCACGAACCAAGAAACTGATTAGCAGCAGTGTGAATTGATTGTTCCACACCCACACTGATCTTTGTATCCTGAGACCGTTCAGTGCATGCAAGTTCTGTATAATTACTTACACTAATCTCCCCGTATGCATGCTGATCTCTATATATTTTCAAAGACCTCTCTGTTGTGATCTCTCCATACTCCAACTGATCTCTGTTCACTCTTGCACTGATCTAGCTTCAATAACTCTGCTCGCACAATACTTGTCTGTGCACTGCTTCTGATCTCGCCATACTTGCTCCGTTGAGAACATATACCTGACGCCTGCGTAAAACCAAATATCCAACAGGACCATCAAACTCACCCAGTACTCACTATGATGCCTCTGATCTCTCCATACTTGCTCTGATCTTCCCTTTGAGAGCCAACCAAAGCCAAAATAATCATGAGGTTTTGTTTTCACTGTCCATATCGATACAGAAAATTAGTCTCTTTCAGTCCTCACTATGATGCCTGCATACTGCCTCTGATCTTTCCATTCGGATGTCTCCATACTTGTTCTGGTTTCTCCTTTGAGAATTTATATCCAACACCTCCTGTGTAAAACCCCAAAAAGCCTGCAGAACAATGTGGTTCCACTTTCACTGACACCATCAATCCAAAAATCCAACAAGCCTTTCACTGTCCGTATCAGTCTCTTTCATTAATCACTATGATGCTTCCACATTACCTCAGATATTTCCATACCCTGATCACTCCATATTTTTCTGATCTCTCCTTTGAGAACTTATACCTGACACCTCTTACTTAAAACCCAACAAATCCAACAGAACGATGATGTTCTATATTCACAGTCCATATTTACGTAGAAATTCAATCTTTTCTTTATGATGCTTCTGTACTCACTAAGATCTCTCTATAGTCATTTAGATTTCTCCATCCTTTAATCCAGGGGTCTCCAACCCCGCTCTTGGATAGAATTCAGCGTCAGGGCGAACCAGCTAATGAAGGTGCTCAGGTTTACTTGATATTTGGATGCAGGAGTGGTGGGGTTGGAACTGACATCAAGGACTGTGGTACAGTTGAATTACTTTATTGCCATTTACAAATCCTCACCCACGGACTCATGGGATAATAAGGTGTTCATCAGATGCACACTCAGATCACTCCATACTCACTTCTCTCGTGTTTTTGTAATGATATCCTATTTAAGCGAATCCCTACATTTCAATCTCTCCAAATTCCATACACTAATCTTTTCATAATTACTCGGTATTTAATCACTCTGATCTGTCTGTTAATTCTTCAGTTTCAGTATTAAACAGTAAAGGCATTACGCGGAATTACACAAGAGTGAATTTCCTAATAGTTTTAAATGTGTTGTATAAGGGAATGTTTAAAGAACCTATTATTAAATTGGTTCCCAAAGAGGGGTACAGTACAATACAAAAACTACATCCAATCCTACAATAGGGGCTGCTGTGGGGTTCTCATTGGTTTCCGCTACCCATACAACAGAGTGCCAGATGGAAACAGTTTTTAATGAAATGACTCACATTTTAATGCTATGGTGGCTCCACTTGAGTGGATCGAGCCATCCCTGGCCTAAGCAGTCTGGATCCTTTAATATACTGCAGGTTTTATTGCAGTTGCAATCCATACAGATCTGATCAATGGATGATAAATTTGTGATTTCTTTGGGCTGCTTTCAAAACCCTCAAAATTCCTCTTGTCCCAAGATTTACCAAACTGGCTAAACCCGTTTATGAAACTACGCAGTAAAGCAAACGAGCATGCCACACTTCCTCCCAAACTAAAATAACTCAGTGGGTATAACAAGCGGCTGTCAACGTATGATAAAGCACCTGATCTGTGACAGACCGACCTTGTGATACACAGAAATGAGAAATGGATGTCTTTAACAATCACTGTCAGAATGCGAGAAGGAAGGTTGTGTAGATGTTGACTTGAGAAGATGCTTGTGGAAATACTCTGAAAATCGTAAAAATATAACCTGCAGTGCAAAAACCAAATGCAGTGACAAACTGTAAATCCAAACCTGCCCCGGAAAATGATGTCAGGTCCTATTTTACAATGACCAACCTGAGGTGCATTTACTGAAAGCAGCTATGTAAGATCTTGTGACCGTAGTTCTCTAATGATACTTTTGGGAAACACACCTCTTATCATTTAATGAATACCTGTAAGACTAAATAATCATAGGCCTTAGAGATAGTAAGCAAACATACTCTAAGATGTTTCCCCCTCCCTTTAATTTCATGGGATGGTACATTACAGTATTGTTATTATATTATATTATATTATATTATATTATATTATATTATATTATATTATATTATATTCCTATGCATGACTGCATAAAAGTCAAAACTTAACAGGTCGAAAATATTTATGTTTCTAAGATACTAAGGTTTACTTTACCCTAAAACATATTTCATTATTTTCTTAATGTGATGTTGTTCTCTGAAGCCATATGATATGATATTCACTGAAAATCATCACCCCTGCTTCAGGTCTCAAATCAAATAATCTGCAGATTTAAAATTATGACATTTGGTTACAATGGTTTGATATTATGTCCAGCCTGTGGAATATGTGTCATATTTGATTTAAAAGTGCATAGAATATAGTATGCAATAAAAATACTTGTATGGTGCTTTTGTAGTTTTTTTTATTTTTATTATTTTTACATCTGTGCAAAAATATTTTTGATTTTGAATGCATTTGAAGATGAACAATTCTCACTTTTTGTGTGAACTACTCCTTTAAGGAGAAAAAAAAAATCTGGATTTGAAAGAGAAATCAAATGAATGTCATGCCAGGCGTACCCAACAGTGTCCTGCCAACTTCTCTTCCGCAGACTCTCCAACAGACCCACAACTTAATAGATTCCCAGACCTGCTTGTAAATAACCCGAAATGTCCCCTAAACAAGATTTGTTAAATCAACTATACAGACCAGACAGAAAACATAATTAACATTTCTATCTGCTTTCCCCACGGCTCTTTTGCCCCATTAATCTGAAGAGGAAAAAAAAATTGTGTTGCTGTTGTTGTTACTGATTGCTTTCAATTCGTCATAGTCATAAAGATGTGTTAACAACCAGAATAACACTCTCATCAGTACTGTGTCAGTGTACTCTCTAACCTGAGCAGTGTATTGAATCATAGTGCACAGATGAGCCTATCAGAGGGAGGGATTTAGAGCTGTCACTTAAGGCAGCAACCAATCAGATTACGGCCCGTTCTAGGGACGTCCAAGACAAGCCTGGTCTTTGCGAGACTCGTAATGGCTGCCGTGTTGGTATAATACTAGATGTTCCTTCAGCAGCTCACAAATTGTCTTATCTCGGCATAATGGGTGCATGTCAACGAGGTGGCATGGTTTAAAGAATAGTAGCAACACAACGAAATGACTCCCTTCTTAAAAATAAAGAGAGGAATTGATTATAGTATTCATCCTGTGCTATAAATACCCAGTACATGAGTTGGCCCATGAGGCAGGCAGAGGAAGAAGGGTAAAAGTGGCTTGCATCAGATACTCTCAAGCAACCCATGTGAAATATTTAAATGAAAGGAGTTTTTTCTAGTGCATAAGCTAATAGAAAAGCCTCTCTGTTGGCACCAGACTGTCTGACACAAACTCAAATTGATTCCTAATTGAGTTTGTATGGATTTTGATCCGGCTTTTGTTGGTTACATTAAGACCTGACCAGTCTCATTTTACTGGGGTCTATGTGGGCTGCAGGCAGCTCTGCACAGCGCACATTGGCTTACACCGCGAGTACTAAAACTGTTGGAGGGGGAGAAAAAAGCACGTAATGGAGGAATCTTTCCTCTGTTTTACTGGCCTGTTTCCTTTCTCTCACTGTGCTCTAGGCTCCTGATAAATCAAAGGAGATTTTACTAAAGGTGACAAAAGATGCTGTATTTTTTCTTCAGGCTGGTTGCCTTTTCTTGGAAAGGAGTACATATTTCACACCAGAAGGTTTTTCACTTGGGCTACTAGTTTGATACAGCATTAAATGTGTGGAAAACAAAACTATAGCGTGTATCAAACCTTTGCCTTTGGCTTTTTTTAAACGATAAAATGTAAAATATCTGGAGTCATTTCACCTGAAATTGAGCTATTTTGAAAACATTTATCTAATTTGAAAGGAACACGCTCTCAAATACTTTACTATCTGAAAAGAGGTTAAAGGCACTCAGGTAGAATATAAAGTCCAGACAATGAAGATGAACCAGCCGGCGAATTAGCGAAGTCTCTCTGGTTTATTCAAATGTCCAATTATTTGGATCAAAGGGAGTGGGGCAGCGGGCACTGGAGGTAATTTAACTGTCTATTCAGCGGGTCAACCGTTGGGGTGAGAGTAAATTAACACACTCTGTGGAGACTTTTTTCTTTTAACGGGTGACGATTTTTGTTTTTTTTTATTTTATTTGATAAAGCACCAAACGCATGGTGGACTTCTCTGATTAAGAAGAATTATGACAATTTCCTCTACCATTAATATATTGTGCTTTAATTAGTTTTTCTCACTCGCTTTCTTTTGTCCTCTCTCTCTCTCTCTCTTCTGCCTCAACTAAAAATGGGTTTCTGCTTTGTGAGGTAAAGTATGCTGAAAAAAGGAACAGATTATTATTAGTATTTTACTAATATCGCTACTGATAGTAAGTCGTTGACGGCACTGTGTATCTGCTTTTGTGAGCTGGAGGTGGTCTCTTAACATCTGTGATGACTAATAACACCGCTACCGTAGTCCCACATCTAAGGTTTCGGTCACTTAAGTTTAAAATAAAACAATCGTAGAACGAGATAAAAAGCACGGCCCAACTTGCCTCGGAAGCTCTCTCTTTAAAGAGACTAAAATTCATTTTTGCTTCACCTCTCAGGTTTCATTGAAAGCATTAACAGGGCAGTTAAAGAGGATTTGGACTGAAGCCAGTTTCTCCGCTTCAGCCGCCCCAGCGGCATCAGCTCTCTGCCGATGGCACCTCTGAGAACAACAAGGTGCTAATTGCCGCGTGGTGATCAGAAGTTCTCGCGAAAGGGCCAGCGGCTGACCTCCACACCAGCTGTGATAAACGGCTTTGTAAACACCACCATAACGCAGAAGATGAGCAGGTGCCAGGGTGTGAAAAGTGTGAGCAACAACAGTGTTTGTGTCTATGTAAAAAACAACAACAACTACAATAAAAAGAAAGCAGGTCAGAATGAATGTGTTTACAAAACTCCAAACACATTCTTGAAAGTGCATGGACTCAATTCTTTTGTAAGGCTTTTCAGTGTGCCTTTCGGATTGACAAATTCTCCAGCAGTCTTTCAATAGCTAAATGTTAACTTGACAAGAAGGTTTTGAGAGGGTTTCCTGCCTCTGGTTTTGGCCTAGTTCACTATGACATAGATCAGCAGCTGAATAATGAAACTAACACAGCAAAAAGGTGCGAAAGGTGTGTGAGAAATCATGTCTGGGAAATGCTCCGAACACAAACTTCAAGAGCTCCCCTGCTAAGAGCTTATAGGGTTCGATTTTGAACGCGAAGAAGCTTCTTCACTAATAAAAAGTAAGATATTTTTGTTCATAAATTTTAGCTGGGTTTTAGGAATTCCAACTGAATTAATAATTTAACGCTGAATGCAATTATATCTAAACAAGACAAACACACAGTCTTGTAAAAAAAAATAGATGCTTATAAGAGCATCTTATAAGTGCAGAAATACAGCAAGATGATTTTCAAACATGCACTCAAACGATCAGTCAAATCATGCGATTCTAAATATAAAGCCAAACGATCAAGTGACAAAAGCCACTATAGTGCTAACACAAATAGAAATTCCCCAGTAGCACAACCTGAGCGATATCAATGCCTGCGTACTGTTTCCCAGGTGAGAGATGGTTCTGAATCAGAAACGAATTGAGCACAAAGAGAGTGGAAGAAAAAAGAAAACAAAAAAAAACTTGTGCATTTCTCATATGTGCAAAATGGCACATTCAAACCGTTTTTTCATTCAGAGAGATAACAATAACTTCAGACAACTGTCTGATAATGAGAATTGAGCAACCGAATAAAGCGAAACAAGATTTTGTTGTTTGTGAGTCTTTTGGTTTCTAGATAGGTAAACTACATTGATGGAGTGAGATTAAAATACATAATACACGTTACTCACCACTCACATACTCTTCTATTTATAAAATCTTTGTACATTGTTGCAGTCAAAAGATCACAAAACCAATAACTTTGCATAGAAATATGTGGATGATTTTATAATTTTTTTTACTATATTGTAGTTGCACATTGTTGTTTACAGTGTTCCTGTAAATATTACAGAAATGTAATGGCTGCACGTCAACTACAAGCAAATCAATGGCTTCTCCCATACTAATATATAACTGTGATGCCTGATTAATTTAAAGAGCAGTGGGATTATTTATTAAAGGCTACCCTTGGCTTAATACACTGAATCAAATTCCACACTTGACTATAGATTTAAGATCTGCAACCCTGAAACTGCAGAACTATGAATTATATTTGTTTTGTTCCTGAAAGGCATGAACTTCTGCTACAGAATAGAAACATTTCATCAAGTATCTTGATTTAATTCCACTAAATCAATTCCGAGTGAGGGACATAGTTGTTGTTTAATAAAGAATATTAAACATCATCCCACTGAATTTAATATGACCGTTCTATATGACAATCAGTGTAAGTGAGTTTTAAGAGATCTCTTAGTCAATACAGGCGTTTTCTCTATGGCGAGGGAGGGATCGCTTGTGGATTTTTAAAGGAGTCTTTTAAACTACAATCATATCTTAGATAATAAAAACCAATTGCGTTTGCCCCGTAAAGAGGTTTATCTTTGCTGGTCATAGTAGCCTGCAGGGACAGGAGAGTTAACAGCATGGAAAAGAAGCAAATGGTGGAGAACATCTCTTAATCTGTTCCTACTCGTCCTTAAACGCTGTAAAATCTTTCAGCATTGATGCGTTCAAGAGTCCCAAGATTAAAAATAAATAAATAAATAATAAATAATAGCATCCCAACTGTGTGGATTTTAGATAAGAAATGCCAGTCAGTTTATGCTCCAGTAATCTAGTGTTTCACAATGCAAGGACGGTGAATTTTGAAGATAATTCTGGTATTTTTCCCCATCAATATTACATTACAATAATCTTGCAGATGTTTTGGTTTCGATCTTTGCTCAGAGGAACCAGCACCTACACAGATTAAAGAAAATAGTTACCAAAATAAGAAGAAAAAAAAAAAAAAAGAAAAGAAACATACTGAGTGTTTCAAACCCTAATTTCAAACCCTCACCCGAACTGGAGTTTTCATAAACGTTGCAATGTTAAATGCACTCATACTTACATACTGTATATAAATCGTGCAATAATTTTGTTTGATAATAAAAAATAAAAAAAACGTATTATTATTATTGTTGTTGTGGTTGATAATTAAAAATCTGAGCAAAAATCGGACGAAATTGCTTAGAAACAAATCATTTAGGGCCAGTTTTGTTGACCAGATATTATATTTATTTTGGATGTACTATTTCTTAGTTAGGATCGATGCACATATAATAAAACACAACTTTAGCTCAGAAGAAAGACTAGCAAAAATCACAAGTGACTTCAGAACGAAAAACCAGTGAACCACGAAGAGGTCAACTGCACATGAAGTGTCATAGCCAGAGAAAACTGACAAACCATCCGAAAAGGCTTTTGAAACTGATGTCCAGCCATGATTTACACACCTCCTGTGAGCAAACGCTGCTCTGTCTGTCTTTAAAACTGTATTTACTGGCACAGACAGCAGGAAAAGCGTAAACGGATGGACCTCAAGACATGGGGAATTAAAGCTTTCAGCTCGATTGGACATGCTAACAGATACATCAGGGTGACCATGCAGCTGTTTCTCAAACACTTTACAGCATTCTGCAGAAACAGAACAAAACAGACGGCAATATCAGCCCACACTGAACAGATTAACTGCCAATATGGTGCTTTTGTCTTTTAGGAAGAAGAATGTTCCTCCTTTTGCACCACTGAGAGCATATTTCAAAATCTGAAGAAGAAAAAACTTTAACCGGTTTATTTTAGAAAACAGTAACCATTTATTTATTTATTTTTAAGTATGTGCTTAGTTTAGGTGACTCATCTGTGTATTCAATAATTAATGGTTATAAACTTTCATAATTCATGTGTACAGCATGTCAAACATTCGGAGGTAAATGTATAAACTGTCGGCCATTTTTAGATATTGTAAATCGCAATATTTTCCAACATTAGACATTATTTGTCTGATGAGATTACCAGGGAGTGTGATCCGTTAATATCATTATCATAATTTTTTATTTTATTTTATTAATTTTTTTTATTTTACTAATTAAAATTGTAAGCTTTTGTTTTAAATGATATTTGAAATTTGAATGAATAGCTATAGCTGTTTATGTTTTTTTTTTCTTACAATGATTTCATTAATTACTGTGTGAAATGTATAATTATATCTTAATTTATTATTAATGAATAATTAATCTTTCACTTTAATACAGTGAAATTAATCAGCTTGATATGTTTACAGATTTTTTTTTTTTTTTTTTTTTTTGAATGCATACTTTGTCATTATCAGGGAAGTTGTGTGTTTATGTAATAACATGAATGATTTTGGATGATGAAGGAATATGAAGTTTTTAATGGTGGTTCTCTGGTGCACACTGTGGTTCAGTGTCGCTGTGAGTCCGAGGCCAGCGCTGCTGTGAGAGCTCGTGTCAACTGGCCGCTCTGTTTGCAGGAATAAATTGTAAGCATATGGTGTGCTGACAGAATCACTCAATCTTCTCAGTACATGAAGTGCACATTCATCATTCTGCCGCTTTCATCACACAGGAATTTCTGCTCCATTCTTTCAGGTGAAATTCTGTTTACCCACAGACTGCTTTATATCTGCAACCCATTCAGACTCAGAGAATCAATGCTGAAGTCCGTTCTGCATTCAACAAAGAAAAGTTATAAGCGTGAATATCTAAATGTGTTATTTTTGAGCAAACTGATCTTTCCAGCTGGATAATCACTATCTAGTAGTTTTTTTCAATATGAAGAATTTTTGAACACTTTTTTTTTTTTCCACAACATCACAAAATGTAATGGAAATGACACTCTTTCTACAGGCATTTTCATATCTGGAATTTCTAAACCATATTTAAAGAATTTCATTCTTTTATTATTATGAATAAAAGGTAGAAAATAAAATGTATACATAAAATGGAATTAGAAAGTAGAAAAATTATTTTAAAAAAATAATAAAAGTAAAGAAACAACCAAATCTTAATTTAAATTTTAAAATTTTAGCAATGTTATTTTGAAAAAAAAAAATAATAATAATAAATAAAAAAAAACTACAATGTGGTTGTGTGGTAATCATGAAAGCATATACAACAAAAGGCACATTTTAAATGCTCTGAATGAAACAGATCAGGTCTCTGTGTGTGTGTGTGTGTGTGTGTGTGTGTGTGTGTGTAAGGTACGGAAATGGAGATGAAAACACTGAGCCTAATTATCCATTTAATGATTCAGACACATTTATACTGCCAATAATTGGCAAAATATTTCTCACATTAAAACATTGTTTGCACACTGAGAGAGAATTTGGGTGAGGATTTGGCGTTGGAGTGTGTGTGAGGGAGTGTGTGGGGTCACACACACACGAATACACACGTATTAGAGCAGTGTTGCAGCACCACCTTTATGCCAGAGATGTGATCTCGGGTCTGCACTGCTTTCATTAAAACAACCTTTTTTTTTCTTCTTTTTTTTTTTTTTTTTTTTTTTTGCAATGCAACTAAAATAATACTAATCTGATTACATATATTGACATTTTAATAAATTGTAAAGCATTTTAAGATTACTAACGCTTCCCGATTACAAACAACTGCAGTTGTGTGACTTTAATTTTAACCAAAACTTGAAAACAGGAAATTACATGTAATAGTGTTTTTTTTTTTTTT
Source organism: Carassius auratus (assembly GCF_003368295.1). Lineage (NCBI taxonomy): Eukaryota > Metazoa > Chordata > Actinopteri > Cypriniformes > Cyprinidae > Carassius > Carassius auratus. Next base: position 838,719 of record NW_020523372.1, read on the forward strand.
CTTTTTTTTTTTTTTTTACTTTGTATAAAATAAGTTTAATATCAATTATGTACATGTCTCACATCATATTATGTATATATATCATACATCCAGCTCTCTAGATACTAACAAATAATAAACGCACGGGCAATAAAAAGCAGCTACTCCTCAACATGTCAACAAAACTTCTGAAAAAGGAGTAGTAAAGTGGCAGATAATGTACTGAATGCATGCCGTCTAGTGAGAACACACACATTTATGTCTGTACTAGTTTCACCCAAAAGCACATCTGTAGTTTTATAGTACCGTGGACTGTTTGCTTTAAAGCATTAACTGTCTATTTGTGAACAGTGTGAATGATGTGGTGGAAAATCCTACTCTAATTTCTGCAGTCAGCGCATGTAGTCAAAAGCTAGAGCAAGGGTGGTGGAGCTCGCCTTTTTAGTCATTCCCCGTATGAATGGCAGACGAGACGTGACTGCGTGCCATAAAACATGAAATCTCATCATTATGAAGTACCCAAAACTTTGATAAAATTCCCCTAGCATCAGCATTGTCATATCTGAAATGTCTTTTGTTAAACCTGCTGATTTCTGAGCGGGCTGCACCTAAAACAGAAGCTACATTACTGTGTCCATTCTTTACCTCCTCCCAGAAATCGGTAAAAGACAAGTGTGTAATATAAATGAAAAATAACTCTATGGTATGAAAGAGGCATTTCATTTTTTCAGCCATAAATGTACAGGAGATTCACGGTGCCCAGCTCGGGTTCTGAATAAAACATAACTCTTGATAATTGGCTGGGGCAATGTTTTCTTTTCCCTCTCTCACTCTCATTGGTAATTTTTTTCCTGAAGCTTTCACCCGTTTCTCTGGCAGATCAAAGTTAGTGTCACATGACTCTAGCGGAGAGTAGCACAGTGACGTCTCTCCCCCTGAACGTTACCCCACGATTCATGATTAAAGCATGTCGGGGGGAGGCAGAAATTTTTACATTTTTATACATGACCTGGATTCAGTTGAATGACGAGGACGGTGAATTTGTGGGACGATGTAAATTAAGGCTAAGCTAGCGTTTCAGTCGCAATATGCATGCACACACAAACTGATGAGTCATCATCCAAAAAAATACACATAAAATCTATGCTTACATTGCTACTAATAAGCATGTAAACAATCTTCACAAAATTCAATGTTTGAAAAATTCCAAGCATATTTTGCAATTGATTGAAGTTACAGGTTCCCCCCCAAAAATACAATTCTTTCTAAATTAAAATTCCTTTTTTATCTAATACAGAGTAAGATGGACATCAGTTTATGCATCTGTTTATGCATGTTGTTATCCAAACTTACTTTCAGATTAGTTTATTTTCCAAATTTTCTTTTTTTTTTTGTTAGTATATGACAATATTTGGGCGAGGTACAACTGTTTGAAAACCTAGAATCTGAGGGTGAAAAAAAAATTTGAGAAAATCAATTGAGTCAATCACATTTAAAGCTGTCCAAATGAAGTCCTTAGCAATGCATATTACTAATCAGAAATGAAGTTTTGATATATTTACAGTAGGACATTTACAGAACATCTTGTTGGAACATGATCTTTACTTAATTTTCTAATGATTTGTGGCATAAAAATAAAATAAATAAAAAATCGATAATTTTGAGGCAATGTATTTCTGACTATTGCTACAAACATACCCCAGCAACTTAAGACTGGTTTTGTGGTCCAGGGTCACATTTATTCTAAAATATAAAACAAGTTTAAATATTTAACAAATAAACATAGCTGAAGATTTGGAATAAATATTAAAGAGCATCTACTGATTCACATTATATCAGTTTTTAATGTCCCAGAATAATTTTTAGTTTTTGTGTAAATTATTATTAAATATTTCTAAATAGACAAGAAAATGGACCAAAATATACTTGTATATATATATTGTAAATATATTGTCTTTAGTTTTTACATTCCTTTTTTAAAGCATTTAAATATATATATATATATATATATATATATATATATATATATATATATATATATATATATTTGTATGCACATATAACACATTTGGAACATACTCTACACTGAGTATATATATATATATATCATTATGAATCTAGTTTTGATCTAGGTTATTCCAACCACATTTGCATTAATCCTAAGTGTAGGTTACTGTAAGAATGGAAATGTATTTCTTGCCCCTGAAAAAAAGCTAAATATATTTTGCTATGTGAAGGTTGAAACTAAATTTATTTTCAGTTTCAAAAATATATTCCATTGAGCTACGAAGCTTATACCATATATTTAGCAGAAAATATGTATGTAGAACATTTGAGATTTTATTTTGATCCCCAATTTTACTGTCTTAACGCATACTGTACATACAGAACGCCTATGTAAATCGAAGCTCTGCTTGAAGCATCTTCACAGTCTCTGTATGCGCTGCTCTGAAACAGCAAGCCCGCGCTTCGTAAACAGGCTCTCAGAAATGTTCAGTCGTCCCGTCCCGAGGGTTCTACAGCAGTGGAGCAGAAGAACTGAACTAGAGAAGACCTCACTGTTTAGCAAACATTCCTGCTTGGGAGAGCAATTAATAATTCACAACCGTGGACCAAAGCAACCTCATTTTATCAGACCACAAAAGACTGGTCATCAGCACGCCGCAAGTTTATACAGCCTTGTCCTTCTCTTGCTCTACACAAATTTATTAATTTGTCATTGATTAAATTAGTCCACCTTAATGGTCGACTTTCCTGTTGAACTGAGAATTAGCTGAACATGTCACAGAACAGATGGCTCGGAGGGTACGTGGATGAATCGCTCTCCTTTGACCACTTGAAGATGGTTCTTGGTAAAAGCCCTTTGACCAAAGAATTTGACTTTGGGATGCAAAGGCTAGATTTGCAATCACAGACTCTTGTTTTTCTACAAGCGAAAATAATTTGCTTTTTGTAAGTAGCGTGCCTACTCGCAATGCATTTTTGCATTTTAAAATAGCAAGACGGCGCGCAACAATAACAACATAGCACAGATGGAATGCGTTCGGTGCGAATGACCCCTAAAAAAAATCTGTATCTACAATTAAATCAGCATCACGACAAAAGGAGAAGTAGAACCAGAGTTTGCATGTCTCATGCAAGTTACTCGAGAAGAAAATGAGCCGAGAAAGGTGACTCACACACACTTACAGGTTGGCAGAGTGGATCGGGGCAGCGCAAATGTACCGTGCCGCACCGTGAACAATCTGTGGCCAGTTTGAAAACTCAGACAGGACCACTGGCCTTATTTCTGGACGACAGACAGCACCATATGGCAGCAGCCTGCGCGCGTCTTAGTTGTGATCTAAGTCTGTATTTGTATGCAAGTTTAAGAGTGATCAGCGTTAATTAGAAACACTGAAGGAGTGGAGTGGAGACAAGTTCACACGTTGTACACCATAGAAACAGTCCCACAGGCATTGCTGTTTAATGTACTGCAAGTCCTTGAAACCAAGCGACTACCAAGGACGGCAAACTTTCTGACTCGCTGTCAGGTGCTGCTTTAAATAGCTTCAAGTTATAGCTGGTTCGTTCATGGTGGTTGACTGCTGGTTCAAGTAGTCACAGAAGAACCCTGGGTGATCTTATTCGTAGGTACTTAAAGTGTGGATGTTCTTGTACCTTTGGACAGACAGCGTCTGGGCACGGTTTGACATCAGGACTGGAGAAAGAGCCCATGATTTCAAAATGTCACACACAAAGTGAATCGTTGTCTGTTGTCAGTTTTTTAATGAGCTGATTTTTCATAGGTCAGATTTTGTTGTACATGTGAGCACACTAATTGAAATGTACAACACTGACAGCGTTTCACATGTGCACAGTGAATGGATCTCTTCAGAGTGTCCTCGGATCTGAAATTGACTGATTTATTTGTAAAGGAAATCCAGATGGGACAAATAAAAGTTAAGTTGTGCACTCTTAGTATTGCTCAATTACATGAAATATTGAAACAGAAATGTGAAACGCTTTTGATGATATACAGGACCATCTTTTAATGTGTTTGCCTTATCAGAATGATTCTGACCAGTCTTTAAAAATCAAGTCGAGTCAAGTCACCTTTAGAGATTGCTTCAAAGCACTTAATAGAATTAAATAGGAAAATAGTGTGTCAATAAAGAGAAAAATAACAAATAAAATCACAGAAAACAGAACCAATTTAAATCAATAATGTCAAATAAATTAAATGTGTTAACTGCTTTTAACAATGTGATGCAGTTAAACATTTATTTATTATAAATGCAATAAGATATACCGGGGGATTTCATGATTTCAATATGCTATAAACCTCATTTGTATGTCTCTAAAGTTGTGTGTTTTAGACTCTATCCATTCCTTTACATTGTATGTTTGGATTTTATTTTATTTTATTTTATTTTATTTTATTTTAAATACGAATAAGACAAATACATAAATAAGAATACTGCTGAGCCCATATCAATATATACAGTGCTGTAATAATAGCAATTACACAGACACATTTTTTCAGTTTACGGACCAGATCATTTTGTTTTAAAAGTTTACAATTATCATGCTGGATATTTTTTCAGTTACTCGTATCTGAGCTGAAACTAAAGCATGTCATTAGCTGGCACCACCAAACTGCAGAAAACACAACACATCACTCGCATGGCTCAAATCACATTAACTCTGGCTGTTCACGGCACAGGAAGACCTCACACACTCGTCTCCTGCTGTTCCTGTTGGCTGTCTGTGGAAACAGGACAGGAGATGGCACTTATAGGGGGCTGTATGTCACAAATTCTGTGCTATGAAGTCGTACCTGAACTCTGGTGCCACCTGAAAAAAACAGCTGCTCCATCTGAGCATTTGAAAATGCTTTTCATATATTTCAGGCTGAAGCCTGTGTAATCCCTGTTTGTTTCCTATATGAGATCTACAGGGAAAAGCTCTAAAAAATGCAAGCAATTAAAGACCTTTATTGGCTTTTTTTAGAGCTTTACATTTATGCAAATGTCAAACTGGCATACATGGATTCCAACAAGCGATATGAAAAGCATTTCAAAATCTAAGATGACAAACTGAGTGTAAATCCTTCAATATGAATATCGCAGCATTCAATTTAAAGCTATTTAGATGTTAATAAAGAATAAGACCAATCACTCTGCTCAGCTTTGATATTTGAATGCCAAAGACGGCCATGCGGCATCTAAATTTTTTACCAAACCCTTTTGTACTCAACCAAAGTAAAATATTAATCATGTCTTCTTCACAGGGGAAGGTTTTTTTTTCTTCTTCTTGTTTTTCTTTTCACTTTACTTTTTTTTTTTAACCATTAATTGGGGAGTCTCTATTCCCCAGGCAGTGTAAAATTCATTTCGACTTCTATCTCCATTTGCCTGGAGCTTCGATCAGGTTTAAAGCATCAGTGTTAGAACCCCACGCGCCTAACAGGTTATCTGCCTAATTACAGTGTTGGAGAGGTTGCACGGTTAAAAATTTAAGAAGCTCCATAACCTCTATTTCACCCTGTGTGTGTACAGGACCCCCGAGACTGTGTTCGCTCACTCTTTCTCCATTAGCTCATGTCTTCATGCCCAGAGGAACTCACCGTGGTGACAGGCAGCCCTGGATTGCTCTAGCTGCAGGGCGGAAGGGGTTAGGCTGCGCTTTCCGCACCACACGCTCCTGCAGTCTCCAGCTGAACCAATATTAACAAATACTGTAAACCACAGGGTGTAGGGATGGTCTTGGTACTTTTAGTGCGCGCCTCAACCTTCATCTGCATTTGTTGCTCGGTTTCAAAACTGGAAGATCCAAATAAACACCATGAAACATGGTAATCTAAACGATCTCAGTTAGATATTTGTGGAAGTCACCTCATAAGACTTGTAATAAAAATAATTCAAAAGCCTTTCTGCAACAAAAATATGAGAACACGAATATGGGTTTGCAATAAAGACACCTCATTAATAAGGCAGTGGACTGTACTCATACTGGCTTTATGGCTTCATCCGAGACAAATGTATTGCTTCTAGGGATTAGTTTCAGCATTATAGACAAGTTACAGATATATCCCTGATTTAAACGCCATTGAGGCTGTCATTTCCCCAACTTTATCTCAGTGCATTGGAAATGAAAGATGACCTCTTGCACATACTGAAATCAATCATCCTGACAGACATGGCTCTAATTCTTTATAACCTCATATCAAAACCTCAGAATTATTCCGCTTCTTTTAATGTTGATGAGAAATATTTTCATTTTCATCCAGCTAATCGGGTTTTTCATCTGCAGAGAGGGAAAATTAAGTATGAGAGTCCCAAATCTCACCTCTTTTTCCCCTGAAAAAAAATTATAAAAATTAAATAAAATAAAAACACAGAGTGCCAAGAATTTTTAAAGGTGTTGGTAAGGTCTCTAAAACATCATGATTCTGAAATATTCTTAAGGTCTTCAGATCGTTAAACATTTTCCCACCGAAGAATCATCACTGAAGCATAAACAGCATGTATTAATACACGGGAGAAAAGATAAAGATACATCCGGAGAAGGTTAAATCACCTCTGGCGCAGGTGAGAGACTGAAGTGAGTTTTTAAAGCATGTAATTTTTTGGATGTAAATACTTTTTAGATCCGAGCTTAACATGCAGAGAGAGCTCTAAGCAAGTCATTTGTAGGTTAATTCACAAAAGTGTCAACACTTTGGCTCTGTGGAAGTGTGGAAATATAGCTCTGTTTGTTTAAGAATCCTGACCTGCCTGACATAGCAACAGGCTCAGCCAATGGCGTGAGTTCGAGGTGGGCGTGTTCAGGAATGTTTGAAAACATGATTTTTGCAATTCTGTTTGGTGACAGTAGTGGTGCAAAATTCAAAGTGAAATGCACAAAAAAAGTGTTTTGCGACCAATTTGTAGTCTAAAGTGAAACGAGACATTTTGCAGTAAAAAAAAAAAAAGAAAGACAGAAAAAAAAGGCTAATTCTTGACATTTTTATACAAAAATGATAAGGTAATTTTTAACTGATAAAACAAGTGCAGTAAGAAAAAGTATGTGCATTTTAAAATAAATAGCTTCCAGTTTGATTAATTTTTCATTTTTAAAGCTATAAAGGTAGACACTGTAGGTCTACACAGTAGTAGCATTTGGTACGTTGCTGTGAATCTGGTTTTTGTTGAACAGTGTAAAATGAATATGTTTCTCCAGGGCTTTAGAACAGCCATGGGCACCAAAATGAGAACAAAAGTGGTTTTGGATGTGGGTGAAAGCCTGTCAGAAAGAATGCACTCAAAGAACCGATATCATTCTCCAAATATGCTTAGACAAGGGTGCAAAAGGCCGTCTGAGGACTCTGCCAGTCAAACATGGGGTGGAACTTCTACGGGACAGTGTTATTTTCCTGTCACATTCAGTATTCTAAAGTAAATTCTTTTTTTTCTTTTTTTTCACAAAAAGTGTTGTTTAAAAATTATGTGGTGGCCAAACACACACACGCGCACGCACGCACGCACACACACACACACACACACAAACTGTATCCATGTTAAGATTTCATTGCAGTGGGTTTCATAACGCTTCCCAATCTTCAACGATGTGAGGAACTTTTAATGGATGAACATAAAACTCACAAAGACGACAAATTCTTTCCCCAAGGTGAGCGATTTCTAATGGTATTCTCAATAATTCAGAATCTCAATAATATCCCAGATTAGAGCCACTCACGATCTGAATAAGAAATATAATTGAATTAATAATAAATGATTGAACAAGACGAAGAAACACTGAATTTCAATGAGTCGCTGTCACCGCTATGACATTCCGTTGATGGCTTCAGAGAAAACCTCCGTTAAAGGGTGACAAGCAGAAGTGTGAAACATTGAAATTCTAAAACGAAATGATGGTAAATCTTTTTTTAATTTTTTTTTAATAAAAGCTAATACCTCTATGGAAAAAGCACACAACAGCATAGAGATGCTAGAGGATCAAAATGGGCTATGGCCCTCTAGCTAGGTTATTGATTCTGTAACTCAACTGGTAGAGCATGGCGTTAGCAATGCCAAGGTCACCGGTTCGATTCTCAGGCATGCCAATGTGATCTAATTAGTATTCTATAGGAATTCCTTCAAACAGTAAAGTTCTAGTACGCATAGATTTGATTACAATGTCAATGTGCTGAGAGCATCTAAACCTTAAGTTCTTAGAGAAGCTTTGTGGTACATATTTAATTCAAGAGATAAATGGGTTGTTTTTTTTTATTTTAAAATTATTTAATATGGTTAGCACATACACAGTATAGTTGATATTTTGAGAGTCAAACAATGCTGCATTTTAAATGACATATTTTCAGAATATGAACTGTGTGTGATGAAGAACACACTTCTCAGCTCTTGATGACTTATTACATGTAGCCAATATTTAGCTGTGTATAAAAACTGCACATTCTCTGATTAACTACATTCAGCGTGTTTGCATTGTCCCTTGAGCCGTATATTCCTTGACAACAACAACAACAACCTCAAAAATAATTACAAAAATAATAATAATACAGCTTAACCATGAAGAAAAATCATTAGCGCTTGCCTGGCTCACAGTATTATGCGATTGTTATGGACACAAATTCAGAATCCCGCTAAGGGATTTCATTCCTGACCATTCTTCAGCCGTACAAACACGTATGCATCTCAAAAGTTCCGTTTTAGAAGCGGTCAGTACTTTGATCGCATACATTTCAGTAATGTACATGCTAGATGAAATTGACGTTTTACTGGCTGGAAGTATGCAGCCACGACAGGAAGCGGCTGATCACATGAAGCATTACGAAAGGTTGAGGATCCATCATTAAGAAAAGAACTGCTGAGGAACATTAAAGTGATTTGCTTTGCTTGCGATCCTGTGTCTTAAAGGGAGTCTTGTTGGCGTCTCGCTGCGCAGGCACATCTGATTACATGAATAGAGGCAGGTAGTTTCCTTTAACATATGTGTCCTGGACTGTAACATTAACCTCCTGCAGCTCAAGCCGGCTGCTCTAGACCAGGCACGGATGGAGCGGGCCGAAATGAAACTCTGTCCACATCTTTATAAATAATCAAGGACCTTTCACTACAACTTGTGTTTGTAGGACTTTAAATAACTGAGAGTGCCATTATCTTGTGCGTCTGGCGCGGTCTGGTGTCTTATCAATCACTTCAGGTATTTGTTTGACATTTAGAAGGTGTTACTCGAGCAGAATGGCAACTAATGGCATTGGATTATACAGTTATTTTCACATTTTAAATTGGACTGAAAAAGCCAATCAGTGCCATTGCATTCACATATGATTAATGCCTTGTGAACAAAGTTAAATGGCGGTTTAAGCGGATCATGCGTGGCCTCATCTATTTTCTACATCTCATTATTTCTGCCGCGTGGCGGTGGTTTGTGTTGGTTTTCTGGTGTGTGTTCTCGTCTTAACCGGTGTGTCCAGGAATAAGGATGCATTTTTCACCATTCACAATTGTTATTATATAAAGTGTTTTGTAAAGGAGGTCGTACCTTAATTTATTGCACATTTTCTCTTCTCATTTTTGGAGCTAACAAGTATCACACTCCAAACACAGACTCTGGCTTTCTGTTGCTAACCCATCTCTGATCAGAGAATGTTGCGTGAATGAAGCTGGTAAATGATGATGTAGTGCCCTCTACTGTTAGCGTTCATAAGTAAATCTTCGAATTTTTACTCCCTAAGCTTTCCTTTAAAAAAAGGGAATATGATGAGCATGGTTTATGAGGGTCCTTTTTGGTAAATTGCTGCAGTTTAAACTTTCTTGACGTGACTTTGGAAGTTTTATTGCATGCTAACTGAATTATTTTTTTTTTTATATATATATATATTTTTTTTTTGGTAATGTGTGGCTTGTTTACTGACCATCTTTTTAGGTGTTGAATTTTAGACCACAGCATGCACACTCTAGATCAAAGCAGACGTTTCACTAGAGTTCTGGACTTTAATTTCTTTAGCAATAATCATTTACAGTAGATAAGGAATTGTATCTTGTTTTGTTAGTTAAATATACTTCGGTCAGGCCATGGACACGACTAAGGTTAAAGGTAGTAAAGAATCTGAAGAAACAGGTTAAATAGACGGACTGATCACTCTTCTTTGTAAGTGAGCATTCTACCATGGCATCTGCCTTCATATGCATATGTAGCATCAGCCTTATGCTGTATTGTCGATTCAAATGCTCATCTGCATGTCATTTTCACAGATTATCATACATTAACATACATTTCTGATTTTCTCCATTGAAAAAGTCTAGAGCAGAAATTCTCCATGCTTACATCTCTGTTCTGAGCCTGGGAATCAGGGTGGCAGCTTCGGCTACAAATTGCACCATCACCATTCTCTAAAATCGCTAGTTCCAGTGACATGATTTATTTCATTTCTTGTTCAGCTTTTTTGTTCATTTACTCTTCTCCTATATAAATAAAATAAGTTTTTTATTTTATTTTGTAGCACCCTGATGATGCTATTTGACATTGACTTGTAATCCTGTCCTATAAAATACTATTCTGAGCAAATATATAATTAAAGACAGTTAGGTACAATGTATAATTAATAATTATAAATAATAATAATAATTTGTACTACTTCATTTAAATGTTTGAAGTTGGTAAGATTTTTTTTTATATATACAGTGAAAACAATAATATTGCCATATTATTACAACTATAAATAACTGTTTTCTATTCATTATCATTTATGTAATTTAAATGTAATTTATTCCTGTGATGCAAAGCTGAAATTCCAGTCATCAATCATGCAGTGTCACTTTAGAAATCTTTCTAATATGCTGATTTACTGCACAAGAAATGATTCTTATTATTATCACAAATAAAAATGGCTTAATATTTTTGTGGAAATTGAGATACGTTTTTAAGGATTCTTTGATAGAAAGTAAAAAAAAAAAGCATTCATTAAAATAAATAAATAAATAAATAAATATTTAACTCTTTAGTATATTTAATCTTAATTCTTAATATTAACTGGTTGCTTATCAGCATGCCTAGTATTAATATATTGCCTGTTTATTGATGTTTATGAAGCACATATTCTGCATTACAATATTTTACATCCTTAATTCTACCCCATACCTAACCTTAACAACTACCTACTGAGTATTGATAAGCAGCATTAAGAGTTTATTGGGCCAAAATCACAGTTAATGTTTAATAAACCTTAAAATAAAGTGTGGCCAAATCTTTTTTTTTTTTTTTTTTAATTACTGATTCTTTACTGACACTTCAATAAAATGTATTATGCCTTTGCTTAATAAAAGTACAAAAAAAAAAAAAAAATAGATCTACTGAACGCTAACTTATGACCAGAAGTATTTTTATTTATTAGGAGAAAACATGCAATCCAGCAGTAAAATGATAAAATCAGGAAATATTCTTAAAATGGTGCCACCTTGAAATTGAAAAGAAAAACTGGAAACTAAAGGTAAGTAGCTCTTTATTACTCACAATTTCTAAGTTAACTGTGTTTACTTGAACTGGTGTAATTGATTTGAAGGCTCTACATTCATGTGTCTATCTATCTATTATCTACCCAGCCTCTGGGGCGACTGATTTCGAGTTTTCTACAGATTCTTTGAAACATATTCAGGAGTTCACCACACTTCCCCCCGAAGGGTCCTGCAGTGTTAAACCCGTCTTTGAATAGAACAGTTTGCCTGAGGCTCATTTACACTGTATGATTGAAACGCATTGAGACTTTATGACATGAATGATATGAGCTGATTATGGCCAACTCCTGCAGTATGTTTAAAACCAATTATGGGCCACTATGTGTGTCCTTAAAACTTTAAAAGTCAAGTTTAGATAGGAATAGGCTATTTCAGATAACACTTTAGCTTATGTACAGGGATGTATGAGTATTTTTTATATATATATAATACTACAGTGGCCGAGACAGCTTGATGTGCTGTAAATAGAAAACAACAACAACAACAAAACAAAAAAAAACTCCTGCATATATATATATATATATATATATATATATATATATATATATATATATATATATATATATATATATAAAAAAACTTAATCATTTTGACAACACATGCTTCAAATGCTCACAAAACAACCAAATAATGAAATGCACTGCAAATAAGAAAAAAAAAACACCTGCAAATTGAGAAAACAACACAACACACATGCTGCAAATGCTTACAACTCAACCAAATAAAAAACGTGCTGCAAATAAACTGAGCATTAGCAGTGTGTTTCTTTATTTGTTGGAGTTATGAGCATTTGCAGCACCTGCTGTCAAACTGATGAAAATGTTTTCTTGATTTGCTGCTGCTTTTCCCATTTGCATTTGTTTTCTGAAGTTGCAGCACGTTGAGCTTTCTCGGCCACCGTACAATACACTTTTAAGTAACTTAAGTAAAACAAAAACTAAAAAAAAAAAAAAAAACTAAGAAGAAGAAGATAACTGCACAAAAAGTGTTAGCAGTAGAATTCTGTAATGCTTTGTGATATTCATTGACATCTCATTCTAAAACAATCATACCAACTTCAGTTTATTTTATTTCTTGTAATTTTAAGGATAAAATATAAAAATTGAAAACCCTCTTGACGGCTAACTGATCAGTGACAAATTTTATCTCCTTAAATTCATTGTATTAGTTCTTATTTATTATTATTATTATGCCATTGTTAAAATAAAAGGTTTATACTGTAAACTGAAAATATAGAAGATATTACCTCCTTAAAGCATTTAGTTTTATGAACATTGCAGAGTATAGCATAACTCAAATCATTCAAAGCCTTTAGGCTATTGGTATTTTGATAGTTGTATATATCGATTAATTGTAATTAAGCACATAAACAAATACCATACTTGTATTCTGTTGTTCTTTTGAAATAGGAGGAAAATCGTTTGCTTCTTCCTCCACAGATTAGAGCATGTATTAAAGGTATATTGCAGTATAAACAGATTCCTCTTAAGTTCTGCAGTAGTTTGGACACCTGGCTTGTTTTCCCTAGGAAACTTTTCTAGTCAAGTTACTAACACCTGCACAGACATCATAAACTCATACACTGCAACTTTAGAAGTTCAGAATTTTCTTTTTGTTAATGTTTCACGAAAATCTGCAAAGCAGAAGCAAAACAAAGGACCAAAAAAAAAAAAAAAAAGAAAACATAAATACAGCACCACCGATTGTTTCTCTTTGGTCTGCATGGACTCACGTACATTTTACTATTATGCCTTAATTAAAGAAGCCAGTTTGAGAAGTGAGAGCAACTGCACACATCCAGCTGATGAAATTCTCCTGACATAACTGAATTGGCTAATGATGGTCTGATTCATATGCATGGATAATGTGCTGTATCTGGGTCACCTCATTAGCCTAGTTTTGATCGCCTTAGAATGCCAGATGAATATGCATCCCACCTGTGAGTCTCTATAAACATGAACACTGCGCTAAACAACTCTTTCACCTGAGCACAGAGGCTCGAACGGAAATCTGTCATCATAAGAATGAATTAAGACACTTTAACCCCAAAGAATAAATCTAAAGGAGACCCTTAGAAGATAAAACACGCTATAAAACTGTGACAAGCTTTCAGCAGGCGTCTCACATCACCAGAGAATCACAGTGAGAATAGTGTGCCATAACTCACTCGACCACATGCCAAGAAAAAGCTCTGAATATTACGTTTCGGCCTGGTGGATCACGTATAAGATATGTCCTACATGTAGCACTACGGTTTCCTCAAGTTGTCATTCAAAATAACAGCTGTGCTTTAATTAATCACGCTGCAGCGATTGATTTAAATAAAGCCTACTAACTCATTAGCATACAAGGAAAGGAGTGTACCTTCAGCGAACGACTCTCTTCAGAGAGGTAGAACTGCTCCGCGCATGCTACATTAACCCCTGGAAATGATTTGGCTGCAGCGAGGTTGCGATTAATCTTTCGCAGTTTCTCTGAATCATTAAAGATGGATGGCAATGATCAAAAAACACTTTCACTTTATTTACATATTTCATCATCAGCGACTTGGATTCTAATCAGACGCATCCCTCAGAACCTTTGACTAAATTAATTGATTGCGGTTCAGCGAAAGCAAGGAAATCTGACCTGTCGTACAAAGACGTTAACATGCTCGGTGTCACACATTTGCTCTTTTGATTAGTGAGCACGGAATTCAATTTTTCATTTCCAAGTATATCGGTATTACATATATAGCATTATATATAGCAATGTATTTTATACATAAATAATCTATATGGGCATGTATTTTGGATTATTTATAAACTCCCAAAACTTACTCACTGGTATAGATGAAATCATACATTATTGTTATTATTTCATCTTTTTTCATCAAGGCAGTGACTAATGCCGTCCTTAGCACCATTAATATAAATCTCGCCAATGTGGATTTTTGTAAACCCATAGGTTTTTATCAGATTCTTAAACTTTTACATTTGGACATTTCTTATGTTATATCTTTGACAGCACAGTGAGAAACCGGGCAAGAAATGACGCGCAAAGACGGTGCACATTTACCAAATGTAAAGTATAAGATGCCATCCACATAGCCATCACAGCTCAGTGTTTTATGTTTGAATATTATGGCCTTCCAACTGTGCGTAACTCTGCAGTCGCCACTTGTGATTTCAAGGCCATGTTGGACATTTTTGAAACACCTCAGTGAGTAAACCTGAGTTTGATATAATGGCAGAATATGGAATGCAAGACATTTTATTAATATCAAATGATTTCCAGGCTGTGAGTTTCCCAAAAAAGTCCAAACGAAATACAGCACATTTTATTGGGAATGTTTCAACCGTTTTAACCTGTGTAAATGTGTTTTCATGAGTTGACCTGTACTATAAGGCAAGACAATCTGGGTTGTGCAAGACAAACTCAAAAAATACTTAGAAACAATAGCAAATTACACGGTTGCACTTTATGTTACAGTACGTGTACTAACATGTACTTATAGTGTACTTACAGTGTATTTATCTAAGAAAGTTCTGGTAATACAAGGTAACTACATGGGGTAGGTTTAGGTTTAGGGGTAGGTTTCAGGGTTGGTACCTAGTTATCACATAGTTATTGTAATTACTATAAAAAAGTACATAGTATGTACATGAGAACATACCAACATTTCTGTACTGAGTAATATTAATTAACTACATGTACTTACTATACGGTTAGGGTTAGACATAGTTTGGTTTAGGGTTACTGCCATGTAATTATGCATTAAATTGTTTGGTTTAGGGTTACTTGCATGCAATTATGCATTATTATAATAGTAAGTACATGTAGCATGTAAAAAGTACACTTAAAATAAAGTGTTACCAAATGTATTTCATTTTTACAAGTTGTTAAGCACTCTTGGGGCTGCTGAACAAAATAGATTTCCGTAATGAGCTAGAGACTAACCCATTTGTGCCTGTGCATTTGTTATAATGAAACTGTGGCCTGTTTGCATTTATTTGAGTGTATTAGAAATTACGACCGTGAATTTCTTTCCTATTATCGCTCGCAAAGTTACACTGCATGAAAGAACATCTGACCCCTCTAAGCTAAACTGAGCAGAAGTCGGAGCTAAACTTCTTCCCAAGACGGTTGAGTGTGTGAGTCAGCAGAGTTTCGTGTGTTGGAAATATCCTCACTGTAAATCCCTCCATCCCAGAATGCCAGCCCTAAACCAACAGCAGCAGCTGGTCCGAGGGTTTATCTTATCCCATTTAAATCATCTGCCCTGAAAAAATCTCCTACAACATACAGTACCCACAAAACCCACTGGCAGAACATCGTCTCTCATTGTATGTTCTGCTGTTTTCAATAGAAAATATAACGCATTTGCAGCTTTCTGAGAGATTTCACTTAATCAGCTCCAGTATTGGTGAGACTAGCAAAATAAAAACAGAAATAAATGTGTAAAACAAATAAAAATAGATCAAAAATCAAAAGAGACTGAGAACGAAAATGTAACTCTAGACCGTAACTGACCATTCTGTGATCATTTATTCAGAAATAATGAATTAAGTGCATTTTTTTTTCTCACTCTTCTCTTCCTCGTTTAATAAATATAGACACCAGAGCACCGGTAAAATGGTCGGCGCACCGCTGGCAGCCAGGCTCGTCTTTGTTTTCACATTGATGACCGCAAAGTATTCATGAGAGAGTGCATTCAATACCTCTCAGGTTACAATTACATAAGACACAAGACATCCATTATGGCCACTGTCCTGCCTCACCACAAATTATCTCCATACAAGCAGTCTCTAATGGCCTGCTGTCAGAGAGGAGTTTCAAACCATTAAGCAATTTAAAAGGAATCCGAGCAAACAGAGATAAATCACATCCAGTCCTCTAACAGGGCCGTGTGTTCACAATCTGGAGAAATAGGTAATAGCGCAAATGCCTTCAAGACGATAAAGCAGGAAAAGCATGAACCAAAAAGCCAGGATATTAAGATACGCTTACAGGATGACAGACATATAGATGCATGTCTGTATACAGTGCATGCATAGAGTTTAGTCCCGAATGAGGCACAATTCAAATTTACTTTTGGTGTGCATAAAAAAAGAAAATAAAATAAAAAACTATATATATATATATATATATATATATATATATATATATATACCTTTATTCGTTATGCCAGTGCTTGATTTGATTCAATACTATAATGCAAAATAAATAAAAGAAATAACATAATGTCCAACATATTGGAAGTAAAGAGCTAAGTTAGGCATTGCTTAATGAGGTGTTTTATTTTTTTTATTTTATTTTTTTTCAGTATCTTCATTTATTTATTATTGATTTATTGAGTATAATGATTCTATAAATTCATCATAAAGAATGGAAATTTTTTAAGTGATACAAGCCAGTTAACATCACAGAAAGTCATAAAAATTATAAACTGCTAAAACATGCAGATGTTTGTGCTCTTTTCCCACCAAAAACATTTTCACTTCCTGAAGAATGAGGTCATTATTGACCTTGCTTTTGTCAATTTAAAGGGGATAAATAATAATAATAAAAAAGGTTGCAGAAAGGATATTGAGGGTACAGGAAGAAAAACAAAAAAAAGCGGATTACAACATGTTTAGATGATTACATACAGGATATTCCCTAAAAGCAATTTTTGTTATAAATATCATTATAGAAATAGATGCAACATTTCTTAATCCCTAAAACAAGGACATGGTGAAAATGTCAATATCTAACGCAAAGAAAATACTGAAATGTTTAAAATCCACTGAATTGTGGTGTTAGGACAAACAGAATAGTAATAATCTTAAATAAATAAATAAATAAATAAATAAATAAATAT
The DNA here is from genome assembly GCF_003368295.1 of Carassius auratus. Classification (NCBI taxonomy): domain Eukaryota; kingdom Metazoa; phylum Chordata; class Actinopteri; order Cypriniformes; family Cyprinidae; genus Carassius; species Carassius auratus. The sequence goes on from NW_020523372.1 coordinate 856,041, forward strand.
ATATATATATATATTTTTTTTTTTTTTTTTTTTTTATTAGTGCAACCCAATGCATTGACATTGAAAATTATATTGACATTGTCATATAAAATTATATTTTTGACTCGAATAAGGTCAGTTATTTTAGATGAAGCACAGGGTATCTTTAGGGTATGCTTTAAAAAAAAAACATACTTATTCTAAAATATCTGTAGAAACAATAGCAAACTTTTAACAATTAAATTTCTGGACAAATCCCCACACAGTGTCCATAATCTCTTGAAACTGGATTATATTCTCCTGTTGTTGAATACAATTGCCCTCCCTCTGTGCACTCAACAACTATTGAATCATGCATTGACAAACATCCAGCGGAATAATCATGCAGTCAGTCTTGATTAAAGATTTTCGTATTGTTTAAATTGGAGCAGCAGGACCGGGTCAGTGAATATTTGATTTAGCAATTTGAAATAATGTGCAATATTCAGGCAATATGTGGGATTTCAGAGGAGTACGTCAGAAGTGGGCTTGTCCGCACCCCATGAGGCTGGATCTCTTCAATCGGTCGCAAAGTGGATTATCCCCTGCGCTCCTAACACAGAGTTTAGAAGTTTCACACATAATTTGTTGTAATAAGCATTAACTCAGTGGTGGCTACAAGGAAGAGAAAAGAAGGAAAACGCAGAGGAAGGAGAGAGAGAGGGGAAAGAATAATGAATAAATTAGACACGCAGCAGGCTCGCCTTTCGCCAGAAAATTCAGTTCTCCTCAAGGAACCGCAGGGACACCAAATCATTTTTCTCACACCAGCACTGAGGCTGATCAGAAACTACATGCTTGACATGCTAACGCTGCTACACCTTATGAGCAGAGGTTGTCGGAGACAGCAGAGGCCGCCACATCGTTCGCTGTCGAAAGCGTCACAGCGTTCAGAGTTTCATAATAGCTTGGCTTCATAACCCACACTTTGCTGCTAGTTCTTGTTTTAAAACCAAGCTGTGACAGGAAGTAACTTCATAATAGTAGTAACAGTGCTAATTCAATTCTTTCTGCGATGCTAGACTTAAACTTGAGACTTTTTACTGGCGCAATGTATTTTTTTAAGTTTAAATATATACAACCACGGCATTTGGCCCAAAAACGATGATAATCTTAATTAGGGTGATTATCATTAAACATTAAACTTGAAATATACATATTAAATACACATTACAACTAATGAACAACTGTAACACTTTAAGAAGCAATTCTGACTATTAACTAACATGCACAGCATTTTACTAGCATGTTGGCTTTGTATTGATACTTATATTAATGCCTTATTCTGCATGACCATATTTTAGATCCCTTAATCCACCTCATAACTTAATAACTACTTTACTAACTATTAATAAGGAGCAAATTAGGAGTTTAATAGTGAGGATTGGACCTTAAGGTAAAATGAGACCAAAAAAAAAAAAATGGTAACACTTTATTTTAGGATCTCTTAACTAGTTGCTTAAAAGCATGCATATTACTAGAATATTATCAATTTATTAGTACTAATTAACAGAGGTGGGTAGTAACGAGTTACATTTACTTCGTTACATTTACTTGAGTAATTTTTCGGGGGTAACGAATACTTTTCGGAGTATATTTAAAGATGGGTACTTTATACTCTTACTTGAGTAAATTTTTTGGGAAAAATCTGTACTTTTACTTCGTTACTGTGGGCGACGCCCCTCTCGTTACTTTATCTTAATGCAATAAATGCTTCAGTTTATTCCAAACGCGCCGTCTACTTTTCTCTGGACAATAAGCGATGCCCATTCGCGAATGATTCATTCTTTTGAGTCAACTCTGTTCAAAGGCTTGATCAAACCAATTGGCAAACGAGTGAATTGGTTCATGAATCAGTTTGATTGAGTCGTTCAGTTCCATGCTGCACGCGCTGAGCTCTGAAGTGGTTCACTCAGAGTTGTAACGTTTAAGAATATTAGCAGCGTTGAAAACGGGGCTATGGAACTGCACTGAATTGAAAGCAAATCTGCAAAGGCTATTATTTGCTTGCGATGGAGATCCTTATTAGATGAACGCGTGTGCTGTCTACTGTTTAACAGGTAATAACTTGGGCTACATTCGATTACAGTACACGATACCACTGTGACATTAGTTAGTTGTACGTGTGTGGCTTATAACAGGTTGAATGCAGCTTCCAAAAGACAAAGAATAGCCGATTAAGATTTTATTAATTTTAATACAATCACACCAGTGCGAGTACGTTCAGCAAGTCATATCATCAGCTGCTAAATTCAGATCAGTGATCGCTTGCTGGCGCTGAGCCAGAGACAGACGCGTTTTTACAGCGCTGCGCATTAACCAATCAGACATGGTTCTGTTGAGCTTTTGAATGCAATGGCCAATCAGAGGTGTTCCGATGAGTCATCGCTGAAATGCCGGTGCTTCCTTCACTCGCTCACTGAATACCTCTTTCTGCCGAATTCTCTCGTCAGAAACAACAAAGTGCAGATGTGTGTACGAATCTATAATTAAGATATTGATTTCACAGTGTTAACAGTTTCAGTGATTTTAATGGGAGTTTCTGAGAGTGAATGAAATCTAGACTGTCAGTGAAAATTATGTTTAATAATGTAAATGTTATTTGCTCTCTTTCTGAACAATGAAAGATTAGTAGCAATATTTATATCACATTAACTTTCAATGTTAAATTCACATTTAAAATAAAGTCAGTCGTATTAAAAATATGTTATGGCATGATACCTATATTTGTTACTTAAATAAACAGACAGGGTTTTATAATAAATTACATAAATTGGATTAAAGGCTGATGAAATATATACATTTATACACACACACATACATTGCATAAATTTTTGTCTATATATCTATATAAAAAAAGGCTCCGTATATATGACCCAAAGTAACTAGTAACTAACTACTTGAGTAGATTTTTTATCCGATACTCTTTTACTCTTACTCAAGTAACTATTCAAGACTAGTACTTTTACTTTTACTTGAGTAAATATTTCTAGAATTACTTTTACTTTTACTTGAGTAAAGTTTTTGGGTACTCTACCCACCTCTGCTAATTAAGCACATATTAATGCCTTATTCTACATGACCTTATTCTGCATCCCCAATCCTACCCAATACCTACATTTAATAACTACCTTTCTAATTATTAATAAGCAGCAAATTAGGATTTTTTTGAGGAAAAAAAGTCATAGTTAATGAATAAGTGTTCCCTATTCTAAAGTGTTACCCTTAGGATTAACTAATTATCAACGTCTGCCTCAGTAAACTCCTACTTTATTCGTTATAGACCAGCTGGCCTTTAGCGAGCCTCTTTCTCTCTTTTCTTTCATCTTTCTCTGTCTAGCTTGTAATTATTTGAACAATTCTTGAAACTTGGTTAGACAAACACTTCTTGTGTCTATTTGCCGCTTTAGATAAAAGTGGCTGCTAAATGAATAAATGTAAATGTAAACATTTAGGATAGCCTGTCTGCGTCCGATGGAAATGTGCAATGTGCAGTGCAATGTGACATAAAATCCACTGATGCACCCTTTAAACACACTACACTGTTGTTTGTTGGAAAAAGTCACTTGTTACTGGAAAAGCTACAGGGTTTTGGAAAATATCTCCGATAGGGTCATGCAACTGCACAATGAAGTTAGTAGTGCAGTACATTTTAGTTACTTATTCCCCAACACTGAAGCAACAAATCATGGCTGTAACCTCTAACAACCCAACAGGATCTACTACTTTTCGGAATCGTGTACCAAAATAATCCACAAAATATATATCTAAGGAATATCCGCTTTCTTACCTGGACTGGGGTGCTGTGCTTTGTGGCCAAGAGCTGGTTATGTTAGTGTGTTTGTCAGTGGGCTACTTTGCTATGTGGCTTGCACTGACACACTCTTTAAGGTCCATTGTGAATAGAAGGCCTGTGCATAATAGACACTCCACGATAACAAAGACTGATAATCCCATCTGCCCAACAGCTCCCATGTTGCGAGCAGACATTTTAAGGGCAGTTAAGTTGCTGTGTGGCGACACTGAATGAACTGTGGGTAGATAGAGTCACCCAAGAAGCCATTATCTATGGCAAGCAGCGTCAATTCACATCAATTAGGGTCCATCCAAAGTGTTGGTGGTGAGGCTTCAAATTAATAATTAAATAAATAAAGCTGACCGCAAGTGGCTGCTACACAGCCCTTCAGTCATTTAAGTGAGTCCTCTGAGTATTTGCGCACAGAAAGCCAAAAGTGGCGGCCGGAAAAAGAGGCTTTGTTACTCGTTCCTTCCTTTTAGATCTGTAGATGTGTGCAGACAACTGATCGCTATCACTTTCATCTAATAACTGACGATCAAAAGCAATTTTGGGTTTATTCATTTTTTGATCATTTATTTATTTATTCACTTACGTACTTATTTATTGTCTATTCATACTCATGCAGACAATCAAATGGAACAGTGGGGGTTCGCCCAAATGACTCATATATATGTTTGTTTGTTACTAAATAAATTTGATCATCAAGCCCACTGTCAGGGATACATCCATCATCCCCAGCACCTGTTCCCAATCTCACCCGGTCCCAGTCGCCGGAGTACTGATCACCTGCACCTGCACTCACTTATACTTCCTAGTATAAAGCCACCTGCACTTCAATACTTCAGCATCCCGTCTACCGTTCACTACACTGAACAGCACCCGACTCTTGCTACGATAACCTGTGTCTGTTTTACTCTGATGATCCTCTTGGGGTTTCCCTCGTTGTCTCCCCAGTCTCCTGGATACCAACTCCATATTCTCAAGCAATTATCCATTATCCACTATCAGGAATTCCCTATGGACTGTTGCCACTTCCATTATTCTCACCTGGGATTTACTCTGAATTCAGACTGTTCAATAAACCTTGTTATTTAACTAACCTCCCATCTCTACCCTGGTTTGTGACACCCAGGAGGTCAAACTAAATATTATACAAGGGGTCACACTATAATGACTTTGTTTTAAGGACCAACAAACCTTTAATTATGATTTGTTTTTTCTCAATAAACTCCTTATTTGCTGTTTATTAATAGTTAATAAGGCAGTTGTAAAGTTTAGATATTGGGTAGAATTGGGGATTGTCATGCAGAATATGTGCTTTATAAATACTAATAACCAGCCAATGTGTTTATGATAGATATGCTAATAAGCAACTAGTTAAAGGGTTACTACAACCCAAAATGAACATTTTGTCATTAATCACTTACCCCATGTCGTTCCAAACCTGTAAAAGCTTTGTTCATCTTCGGAACACAATTTAAGATATTTTGGATGAAAACCGGGAGGCTTGTGACTGTAAATAACAGTGACAAGGTCCAGAAAAGTATGAAAGACATCGTCAGAATAGTCCATCTGCCATCAGTGGTTCAAACGTAACATTATGACGCAACGAGAATACTTTTTGTACGTGAAGAAAACAAAAATGATTACTTTATTCAACAATTTGTATTTGTTTAAAACTTGCACAAAAGTTATTTTAACTTTTCTTTATATAATAAATAAATAAATATCATATCAAGGACAACATATGTAGTGCTATGCAATGTTTAATAAATATGCCGTGTTCCCCTCATTAACTTCCCAGTGTGGATTAATTTAATGAGTTGCACAAAATGCAGCTGTGATTTAATATGCCGCGTCTCATTTAAAGAGTGAGACAACAAACTTAAACATATTTGTAAATCATGTTAAACACATTTTTCTATCCACAAGTTCTATCCATTCTTTATGTTGTGTGAAATGTTTTGAGTGAGGGAAATATTACTGAGTGTGAATTTAACAGAACAGCCTGTTTCTCCTGTTTCTGACTTAATGGTTTTCTATTCCTGATGCAGGATGAGAGGATCCGACAAACACTGCTGAAGGAACAGTTGAGGAACGTCGGCAAATTGCATTTTCACAAACAAAGCTGTAATTAACAGGAAGGTGTTCCCACGCTCCCAAAAGCAGGTGTTAATGCGAGTTGTGTCTAAATAGAAAATGGATGTGACTTTAATGGATTCTCCCAGTTTGAATGTCATCAATATCCTCTGTGGCCTGATGGATGCATCTGTACTAAACGTCCTTGATGAAGATCCGGTGAGTCAAGACCTGTCACTGTAACAGAGAATATAATGACCAATGACTTTTAACCTCATAATAGTAAAATATTTTATTTTACTATTTAAATAAATAGTAAAAATAAATATTTCTGTTTCTATATTTGATTTATAAAAATAATAACAATAACACATTCAGAGAAAATTCAGAGGACCTGAAATCAGAATTGTGGGAAATCACAGCAGCACAGAATTTAAGATCTCATACCGTCTGCTTGAAATGCCTGATGATTTTTGAAGGCCATGAAACATCCAGAGCTGTGTGTTATATATCCAAAGTGAAAGCAACTGAGAAGAGTTTGTATATATGAGCCAAAAATGCCTATGGCATTTTCCACAAATTTGGCACAAACTGGTGCCCTGTGACTTTACGCATTAGTGGCATGATATTTTATTTACTCCTGTTAAAACGGCTAGAAATGTTGGATAAAATATTTAAATATATAATGTGTTAAGAAACGTATATTTATATTGTCAAGTTATTAATTCGACAACCAATATTTAATAGAAATGACATTCTTTTTTTTAGATCACATTTAATTTTTCTATTTTGTTTTACACAAATTTGTGTTGAATAAATACAGAATTCAAGATAAATAGAGTTATAAAGCACGCACAAACACACACACACACACACACACACACACACACACATATATATATATATATATATATATATATATATATTTACTTTATTATGTTGACACCAAATATTTAACATACATTTTTAACCAAACTTTTTTATGTATTTATTTATTTCTTACACAAATTAGGGTTTTGCTCAAAAACATTGCTTTCATTTAAAAAACAATAAGGATAAAAATAATAAAAATAAAATAAAATATTGCTACAGAATTATGAAATCACAGAAATCAGGGTGAAATAGACTGTATTAAGAGAGTTAGTTACAAATATAGGTAACAGAGTTGCAAAAACAGCAAACTATAGTTTTCTGACCCATTTGTGCAATCACTTTTAACCAACTGTTAAGGTATTGTAGGTGTGAAAAGTTTTGTCTTAATTTAATTAAAATGTTTTCATCCTTCCAGCTAGATGTTTTATCATTTACTATACAAACACTGTGAAACGTGGCAAAAAATATATATATATTGGCAATATCCCACTATAATATTGACAAAAGACAAGCATTGAAATCAAGTGATGTTAAAAAAACTATGGTAGTTTAATAAGTACTTCGAGCATACAGTATATACAGGTCCAAGATAGCTGTATTTGACATTAGAGGCATTTTATTAATAAACGAGTAATGGCGGCGTATAGCAGACATAACACTGCCTTGATCTCTGAAGCGTAGGGACATGTGGATTGTGTGGACTCAGTGGAGACAATGATTTGCCCAATCAGGTGTCATCTTTCATAATGAATTCTGTATGCGTTAGGCAAGATGCCCAGTCAGAGACACTTTTTGGGGCTTTCAAAAGATGAATCCTGTCTTTTTAATGTTTAAATACATGCTGAACATCTGAGCTAACTTCAAGTTGACCCATACAGGGAGAAAACGCATATGAATCATTTAAAAGTAAAAGGGAAAAAGAGAAGGAGAAAGGAAAAGAGAAAAAGGAAGCCTGGCGTCTGTGTTTATATAAAACAAAATGTGCATGTTATGGAATAAAAACAGCGCAGAGCTGGGAACGATGTTACAGTTTGTGCATGAGAGGAAGAAGTAATATCGTCTTGGGATCACATGTTTAGATGTAGCTTTACTTAAAGCAGACGCTTAAGCACCAAGGAATTCTCTGTTCTATCTGCAGAAATATTCAGAACGCTGCTTCCAGGATTCTGACTAGAACCAGAACATTTTTGCATATCAGATCTCAACTCTTTATACACATTTAGGATTGATTTTAGAGTATTATTACTCGTTCATAAATCACTCAATGGCACAGGACCTCAATACTTTGCAGTCAAGCGTAAGGTTGAAGGTTTGAATCCCAGGGAACACGTTAGGAGAAAATTGATAGCCTGAATGCAATGTAAGTCACTTTGGATAAAAGCATCTCCTAAATGCATACATTTTTAATTTAATTATTATTTTTATTTTTTTATGCCACCCACACCTGAACCCAGCTTCCAGAAGAGATCAGATGTGCTAAAACTCTAGTCACATTTAAATCTAGAGTCAAAACTCATCTGTTTAGCTGTGCATTTACTGAATGAGCACTGTGCTACGTCCAAATTGTATTTGAAGTATCATCATCTTTTATTCTTAACTGTTTTAATTCATTTAAATCAAGTTTTAAATCATTTTAAAATCTTATTGTCACACTACAGAAGGAGACCTTGGGGAGACAGACAGGTAAGTTTAGTCTCTTTATTTACAGCTTGCTGCGGAGGAGAGCGATGCAGAGCAAACTGGTGAGTAAGAGAGTCTTTGAGAATGACCAGAATGGACTCCGACGGATGATGCACACGGGGAAGATAGGCGGGTAATCATTCAATCAATCACCTGTATTTATATAGTGCTTTAAACAAAATACATTGCGTCAAATCACTGAACAACATTCATTTGGAAAACAGTGTCTCAATAATGCAAAATGTTAGTTAAGGCAGTTCATCATTGAATTCAGTGATGTCATCTCTGTTCAGTTAAATAGTGTCTGTGCATTTATTTGCAATCAAGTCAATGATATCGCTGTAGATGAAGTGTAGTCTAGTACCTGATACTAGGGTAACAGGTGAGAGTCCAGGTAGGTGAGTCAGGTAAGGAGTAACAACGTTTCTTTTCCTCTTTGCAGGTTGGCAGGCTGAAGATGAGATGTGAGGACGTGAGAATGCAGGTGAGTAAGAAAGAATATGGTATGGGTAAACCTTGACGATCCCAGACAAATAAAGTGTGAAAAGTGACTGCTTATATATACTAGGTGTATGGTGGCAGGTGTGAAGCAGGCGGGATGCTGGGTGACTAGGCTGGTGAACTTGTGACAGTTATATCCTTGCTTCTATTGCTATGATTATTTTAATTCTATTTCTGTGAAGCACTTTGAATTTAAATCATTATAAATGAAATGTGCTATTTAAATAGACTTGCCTTGGCTTACAGTACTCCAGAATTTATTGGATCCATTAGGAGCAGTTTTCTCTTTTTCAAAGGGTGAGAGCCTCCTCTACTGGACCGTAAACCACTCACACAAACTCATGAGAAACACATACATTCTTTAAAATAAAGATACTTAAAATGTTCTTCACAGCGATGCCAGTGATGTTTTATGGTTCCACAAAAAACTAAAAAAACTTTCAGTCAAAGGTTCTTTAAAGAACCATATTTTTCTTAGCTTTTTATAATCTGAAGAAACCTTCTTTTTCAACAAATGTGCATTCAGCTCCTTTGGCTGTCCTGATGTACTCAAGGTCTCGTTGGTCTATAAGGATGAGAAAATGTGGAGTTCTTTCTACCTCTGTTAAATCAGGGCAGAAATCACACTCCAATCGACAATCTGCTGCAATTTTTGCAGCTCCTTGATTGTCTTGGGCTCATGCCACAAACACCACAAAATCGGTTCTGCTCAACCTCTGACTAAAAGGGTTTACATGAGTCTAATCTGAAATCAAAATCGGGGTTGTAGATATACTTCAAATGATCAGTCCATATTAATTAAGCACAAGCGTGTGGTAATTAGGAGTGGACAATTACAATTTACATTTACATACATTTACATTTAGTCATTTAGCAGACGCTTATCCAAAGTGACTTATAAATGAAGACAGTGGAAGCAATCAATATCAACAAAGATATGCAATTGTTATGACTCAAGTCTCTGTCTAAGTCTCAGTTAGCCTAATGCAGTAAACACAATGAAGGTTCTTTTTTTTATTATTTATTTATTATATTAGGCTAGTGTTGAATGCCTTTTTTTTTTAGCTTTTTGTTAATTATGTAATAAACATAATACATAATATGTATTTTTTTAAGAATAGAATTAGAACAGAAAGTACTAGAGTTAGACTGTCAAATTACGATGGAAGAGATGTGTGTTTAGCGGAATTTTGAAGATGCTTGGATTGAGTTGGGCAGGTAATTCCACCAGGAGGAAACATTTAATACAAATGTCCATGAAAGTGATTTTGTGCCTCTTTGGGATAGTAGAAAAAAGTGATGTTCGCTTGCAGAATGTAAACTTCTAGAGGGCACATCATTTAGAAGGTTAGTGAAGTTAAGTTAAGGAGGAAATAAGGGGGGTGTCTACTTACACTAAATTAAGTTTGAAGGTTTTAGCACGGTACTAGATATGTAAATGTTAATGTATTTGGTTTTCGCAGAATAAATATGCTACTTTCCTGCTGCTGCTGCTGCTGCAAGCAGGTATTGGAACTTGCTACTGCAAATGCATACACAAACACCAGTGTGCTACTAATGGAAGACTCTCCATATCTACTTCACCACCTCGGGGTGAAGCCCCCCCAGGCCTCGGCCCCTGTCTCGACAGTATGTCTGCTCCCACAGTCAATCTCCCAGGAATATACACTGCTCCGAATGAGAGAAGTTTGTCCTGGGACCACAGAAGGATGCAGATCTCTCTGGTGACTGATATAAGAGATCGACAATGTGTTGTCGTTGCACACAAACACATGGCGACCTCTCAGGTCTGGGAGGAAATATTTCAATGCTCAATGCACAGCTAGCATCTCTAGACAACTGGTATGCCATGTCAGATGGCGACCGCTCCACAGACCGCGGGCAGGGTGGCCACTCCATATCCATATATATATATATATATATATATATATATATATATATATATATATATATATATATATATATATATATATATATATATATATGCTACCTGCTACCTAGTATTGCTCAGGTAGCATTTTCACCCAAACGTACACCCCGCAACTAACTAGCTTTGGTGATAACTAAGCAAATATTGAATTACTACAATAATAAGTGATTGCTAGAAAAATAATCAAAAAAATGGACAAATTTGATCCAAAACGGCTTTAGGTTACGAATGTAACCCTAGTTCCTCGAAGGAATGAGACACTGCTTCGAACGCTTTTGGGGAAACATCTTTGGCAAGATCAACTCTGAATATCGTGTGCAATATGTTCAATGGAAGAGCACATTCGTAACCTAGAGGCGTTCCTCTTCAGGAACTCAGGTTGCATCGAACGCTTTGGGGAACGATGTGCCAACGCTGCCAGACTTCCAAGCCCTTGCCTAGTGTGTATCTGAAGAGCACAGATCAGGCTAAGGCAAGAGGACAGAAGAGCCAGCAGCGGCTCGCATATCGAGATTGTAGAATCTGGCAAATGTAGAGGGCGTGGACCATCCTGCAGCGTTCCAGATGTCCAAGAGGCACACACCGGCTAAGAAGGCCTTAGAGGAAGCCATACCCCGATAGGAGTGAGCCTTGGCTCCCAAAGGAAGGGAAAGACCAGAGGACTCATAGGATACACTCATAGCCTCCTTTTTAGGAAGACCGTAGCAAACAAGCAATTGGTCTGATTTTCTCCACAGGGCAGCTCTGTGGACGTATGCATCCATCGCCAACTGGACACATACAGTTTAGCTTCTCCTGGTCGGGCTCCTGAAAGAGAGGAGGGCAGAAGGCCTACAGTACTATGGGTTGTGGCATATCAGAGGGAACTTTAGGAACGTAACCCGCTCGAGGGTATAAAAATGCTTTGGCCATACTAGGGTCAAAGTCTAAGTTGGTAGGGGCCACCGAGAGGGCCTGAAGGTCTCCAACTGTCTTTAGAGAAGTAATAGCCTGTAATAGGGCAGTCTTAAGGGTCAGATGTCTATCTGAGATATTATGAATCGGCTCAAATGGAGCATTACAAAAAGCCTCTTAAACCACAACCAAGTCCCAGGGGGGGAAATGGGACCGTATTGGAGGTCTCAGCCTCAGCACCACGGAGGAAACATGTAACGTGTCTACCCACTGACTGACCGTTGAAAGGGATGTGGTAAGCAGCTATGGCACCTTTAAGGTGGAGGGAGTTACCCCGCAGAGAGCCTAGCTTGAAGAAACTCAAGAACTGTACCAACTGGGCAGTTAACAGGGTCAAGATGGCGGTCTCTGCACCATGAGGTGAAGAGCTTCCACCTCAGGGCGTATGGTTTTCTCGTAGAGGGAGCTCTGGATTGGAGGGGGGGGGGTCTCAACAACTTCTGTTGAGAGACCGGAAGCTATGAACTGTGCCCCCTCAGGGGCCACACCCACAACTTCCACAAGTCCGGGCGAGGGTGAATTAATTTGCTCTGCGCCTGAGAGAGTAGATATGTCCTGATCAGATTCTCCCATGGAGAGCCATCTAGGAGAGAACTCAGCAAGCCATACTGGGCCTGGCCAGAACGGGGCTACTAATGGAAGACTCTCCATATCTACTTCACCACCTCGGGGGGAAACACCCCCCCCCCAGGCCTCGGCCCCTGTCTCGACAGTATGTCTGCTCCTACAGTCAATCTCCCAGGAATATACACTGCTCCGAATGAGAGGAGTTTGTCCTGGGACCACAGAAGTATGCAGATCTCTCTGGTGACTGATATAAGAGATCGCCAATGTGTTGTTGGTGCGCACAAACACATGGTGACCTCTCAGGTCTGGGAGGAAATATTTCAATGCTCGATGCACAGCTAGCATCTCTAGACAACTGGTATGCCATGTCAGATGGCGACCGCTCCACAGACCCTGGGCAGGGTGGCCACTCATGACCGCACCCCAACCAGTGAGGGACGTGTCTGTCGCTACCGTTACACTGCGAACAAGAGCTCCCAGCACCGGGTCCTGATTCAAGAACCAAGGTTTCTTCCATATCTCTAAGGCACGAAGGCATCGCCGCGTGACCTTGATAGTTCGTAATGTATTCCCCCTCGGGGAAAATCCCTTGGTCTTGAGCCACCACTGTAGGGGTCTCATGTGCAGGAGGCCAAAAGGTATCATGTTTGACGTAGCTCCCATAAGCCCTAACAGTCTCTGAAACTTCTTGACATTGAGTGACTGGCCTTCTCTGATTCTCTTGATTGAGGTAAGGATTGACTCGATCCGAGCAGGAGACAGACTTGCCTGCATTGTGGTCGAATCCCACACTATGCCTAGATAGGTGGTTCTCTGAACTGGAGAAAGTACACTCTTCTTGGCGTTCAGTCTCGAACCCAGCTTCCCCATATGTGCGAGAATGACAAATCGATGTCGAACCACCATTTGCTCAGATTGAGCTAAAATCAACCAATCGTCGATATAGTTCAGAATGCGGATGCCCTGCATATGGAGGGGAACCAGAGCCGCATCTACACATGTTGTGAACATGCGGGGATAGAGTGCAAGGCAATATTGGTAGGCTTTGCCCTTGAAAGTGAACCTCAGAAACTTCATTTTTTGTGGAAGGATGGATATATGGAGGTATGCGTCTTTTTGGATCTATTGTGACAAACCAGTCCTTGGATCTGATTTGAGCTACAACCTGTTTGATAGTGAGCATTTTGAACTTCAGAACTCTTCGTTACTGAGAGGTTTAGATACCCCCATCCTTCTTTGGAACTATGAAATACCGGCTGTAAAACCCTGACTCCCTGTCTAGAGAAGGGACCACCTCGATGGCCTCCTTCCTTAATAGGGTATTCACTTTTTGTTCCATCACAAGAGCCTGCTAGGTGCTGACTACTGTCGGTGTATCCCCATTGAAAGTTGGCGGTGGATGGCCAAACTGAATGAGAGGTGTGCAGGACCCATTGAGATTCATTTGGCAGTAGTTTCCACGCTGCTAACTAATGTACTAAAGGAATCCGTCTCTCGAGACTGACCTCTGGTGTAAGAGGCCCCAGAAGGGGTGGCGAGCATCTCAGCTCCACTAGGCTCATGGGCGGAAATAACTTAGCGCAGTGCTCGCTGGAATCCGCTGCGCCCTGAAACTCTGGCAGTGTTGGCAGACCCACCTCCCGAGGGCACTGAGGTGAGACGGGCACCGTGTAATGAGGTGGACACCACTCTACCCAAGTAGGGGCCGCTCCCTCTGTAGTCGTGACCGAAATGCATCATGACTTCTTGGCCATGGACCTCCCAGCCTGAAGTACGGCTCCATCAGATTCGGATTAGGGCTGAGAAGTCACTGGCCCAGAGCGTTGCTTCAGCCTCTGGTCCAGAAGCGGTGAACACAGGCGGAAAAGCTCTGTTTGTAAGCAGAGGGGGCTGCTCCCGCCCAGCAGTCCCTCCAATACATCTAACTTCACAAGTTAAATAACTCTTCAGAATTAAATATTCCTCAGAATTTAATGCAATCAAACAATCAGACAAGTAAACACGGTCTGGATTGTGATACAATACACATTGAAGTGATAGAACTAACTCCTCCTTATTAAATGGAGTTTACACAACCAGACAAGCGATCAGGTATGGAAAAATTCACATCAAAACTGAAAATGATGTAATACATGTGTTGCCTCGACAGCGCGCGAATAGCTTAGTCACACAAACAATATTAATCCCCTCTGCGATTAAATAGCTGCTCATTGACGCTGCCCGTATAATTTTAGGCATTACACTGTTTGTTGTATACTGGTGCTTATGCAACTTTATGTTTGTGAAACTACAAGCTCACCGACGCCCTCCGTGTCAATTTCCTCAGAGAAAGAAAGGCAGAGCGTCAAACCCGATGCCCGGGGGGAAGAACCGAAGCTCAGTCTTCCAAACCCAGGAATCGGGCAGATCTGATGGGTAAGGTAGGAGATAAGGACGTTGCCGTCTCCATTCCCTCTATCAGATCGATCTGCGAACACAACGAACATCTCGGCGAAAGCGGGACCGGTAACGCGAGGAATGCTTGTATATATTTACAGTAAAAGACTCCGAGTGTGATGTTACATTCCAATCATTGCAGTGTCTGTAATAATCTTTCATGTTAAAGTCTAGTTGCATAGATGTTGGCATTAACAATTCGCATTTTGGAACACAATGACGGCTTGTAAAATGAGAAACTATAGCAGTAATGAAGTAGTGTATTTTACAGTACTTTAAATATTTAAAAGAAGAAAAAAAACTAGTAGCATAGTCTAAACTGATAACTCAAAGCAAAGTCAAATAATAAGTCCCTGTTTTACTAGAAGAAACTCAAGGCCAAATCTTTTCAAGAGCAGTGCTTTAAAAATTCAGCAAAAACAATTCCTTTGCACTCCAACAATTCCGCTATCGTTTCATCTGAATTTGCCTTCGGTCTCATATGTATGTATGCACACACAGGAGGAGCACATTGGCAAGTTAAACGCATCCTCTTGCAGGGTCAGAAAGTGTCTTCCTCACTTCTTGCTTTCAGGTTTAAAATGAGCTACACGTCACAGGAGAGCAAATGATGCATTTGTCCACACTCGCTGCCCATGAGGCATGTGCAAATTCGCAAGAAAAGTGGTTCTCAAAATGGAAATACTGCCCTTAAACTGCAGGGAATATGGATTAGTTCAGTCAACTGTGGTGAATCTCAGGCAAAGACAGGCAAGACAAATATATTTATGAGACTTTGTGGCAGGAGGGGCAGTGCTTTATAAGGACTGGTCTTTGAGTGCTTACTCATCTTGAAACTTCAGTCCCAGAGAAAATCGCAATATACAGTTTAATTTGTTTAGAGTTTCACAACCATCAATTTGATCCTCAAACACAGTCTAGACTTCACTACAGAGCCAGCAGACTATTTTGCTGTGGCTGTATAATGTAGGTTCACACGCCAAAGTTAAAAGGACCTAGATGCAGCTTTATTTGTCAAGGTAAGATAGAGGACAACAAAGACAGCCATGAATACTGACTTACCAAACCACGCCGAATAAAGAACAAAACACTGAAATGGTTTATTTTACTTTTTCTAGTGAACGTATCTATCTGAATGATTGTGTGACATTGGAGACGAGTATTATTGACACACTGTTTTCCTAATGAATGTTGTTCAGTTGCTTTGACGCAATTCATTTTGTTTAAAGCACTATATAAATACAGGTGACTTGACTTGACTTGAGTAATGATGCTGTAAATTCAGCTTTTCCATAAAAATATATAACATCACAAATTTATTTTAAATTGCAATTTTAGTGTTTTTGCTGTGTTTTTTTGAGCACATAAATACAGATTTGTTGAGCATAAAATATATAAAAATAACAATATTTCCAGGCTTTTGACAGATAATGAATATACATTAAAACACTTTTTAAAGAAAACTTGCAGAATCTGCAAAACGTGAAATGCTTTATCACAGTTGCATTTTATGTTGTGGCGAGTGGGGCGGGGCCGAGAGGCGTGGGAACGAGGAGTGAGGCCAGGTGTAGTGATTGGAGATGAGCTACACCTGAGCCCCACCGCTAGTATCGAGTCCCACGTAGGAGATGGAAGGATATAAAACTGGAGCGACGACCGTGAAGGACGAGAGAGGACCAGGCCTGGGACATTATTTTATGTTTTGGTTTTTATTTAGGCGCACCAGTCGTCCGTGAGGGGCTGGTGCGCCGTTTTGTATTTACTTTTGAATATTAAAATGAGTTTTGATTGTGCGCCGGTTCCCGCCTCCTTCTTCCCGATGAATATGGAGATTTGTTTGTTACAGTGGTGCCGAAGCCCGGGAGAAGGAGGGACGCGCTGCTGAAGATCCCTCGCCGCTGTGGTGAATCCGCGGTGCCCTCGAGCTGGCGAGGTGTATGCCGCCATGGACGCTCGAGGCGGTGGGCTGGAGCGAGTTGCCGGGGACGGGCGAGCTCGCTGCCGACCGCCCACGACAAGGAGGGGCGGCTGCCGTCCGTGAGGGAGCGGAGGAGTCGGCGCCATTCGCCAGGGGGCCGGAGCCTGCCGCCTCCGTGACGGAATCCGGAGGGGCAGGGAACGGGGGACTCCTGCCGCTGCCCAAAATCAGAGGAGCCGTTGCCGTCCACCGGGCGGCGGAGGAGTGTCGTGCCGTCCGCCGAGGGCCGTCCAGTGCCACCGCCAGGCACCGCGGAGGAGATCACCCAGCCGGTGGAGGGCCGAGCAGCAGTGCGTCTGGGAACCGGATTTTTTTTTTTTTTTTCCTCTCTCCCCTCTCTCGTCCCTGTCGCTCCTCCTTCCATCTCCTTTTCTCTCGCCTCGTCTGTCCTACCCCCAGGTTCCCGCAGGTCCCCGTGAGCGGTCTCCCCCGGAGGGAAGGGGGGGGGGGGAGTAGAGCGCAGTCTCGGGAGTACCCCCCGGCCTGCGAGGGGCGATGGGGGTATGTGGCGAGTGGGGCGGGGCCGAGAGGCGTGGGAACGAGGAGTGAGGCCAGGTGTAGTGATTGGAGATGAGCTACACCTGCGCCCCACCGCCAGTATCGAGTCCCACGTAGGAGATGGAAGGATATAAAACTGGAGCGACGACCGTGAAGGACGAGAGAGGACCAGGCCTGGGACATTATTTTATGTTTTGGCTTTTATTTGTGCGCGTCAGTCGCCGTGAGGGGCTGACGCGCTGTTTTGTATTTACTTTTGATTATTAAAATGAGTTTTTGATTGTGCGCCGGTTCCCGCCTCCTTCTTCCCGATGAATATGAAGATTTGTTTGAATCATTACATATGTCTTTAATTTATTTAGCATGTATTTACTTATGTTTTATTTTAATCTGGAATATTATATTTTGCATGAAAGATGTTTACATATAGTGCACAATAAAAACTATATAAATCTTCAGAAAAGTACTCCAGGTGTGACAATTTCTCTGGTTTAACAACAGTAATAGATTAATTAATAAATAAATTAATGTTTAATTCTTGAAAATTTTAGCATTTGAAAAAACCCTGCAATTTTGTGAAATGTTATTGCAATTTAAAATAACAGTTAACAGTTAAAATAGCAGGCAATAAATACATAAATAAATACATGTTATTTTAATAAATAAAAGTATTAAATTAATAAATAAAAGTTTATTTTGTGCCTACACCCTGGGTTGTTTCATGTTTTGCAGTTTACAATAAGAAAGAGAAAATTCTTTGAACTCCTGTTTTTAACCCTTTTAACAAAGTACTGCATCTCTTTCTTACAATATTGGTCACAAGGGGGCAGTCAAAATCAACCTTGCGACAGTCTATTCAGTGCTTACAGTAAACACCATCCCAATATAGAGCGGAAGTGTGGCAGGCAGAAGGTCCCGTCTTATTGTTTGAAGGCAGAAGGAAAAGCCGCACCCTTCACCTCGCTGTCACGGGTCACACTGGGATGAAAGTTACAAGCAGACCCAGAACACTGTGAGAGATTCTGTTCATGTTACAGTTATTATCTTTACTCAGTCTATCCACATGCATACATTTCCAAAAAAAAATCAGCTGTCTTAAATCTGTGATTTCTCTGCGCATGTCATAATCAGTTATTTAACATGCCAAAAAATTGCAACAACTCATGCCAACCAGAATTCTAGAATTTACCTTTAAGTAGACATTTAACATTTAACACCTAAAGACCATAAAGAGTCATTGCAAAGTATTGGTATAGAAGTGAAGCACAATACAGAAGTGAGAAAAAAGTCTCTAAAGTCATTTGTTTGCAGATGCTGCCTGGTTTGACATTTTGTTATCTAATGCAATGACATTCAGACTGTTTAAGTGTCCAAACACTTTTTGTGACCGCTGGCGTCTGGAATACTGGAGACAGTATTAAGCAATCCTGAAAAAAAAAGGTCAAAGTTTCGCTTTAGTTCTGGCTAGTGTGAAGTCATCTAGTGGGTGTTGTGATCCAGCCAGTCCTCAGTGGTTCGGTTTCTTATCTTCAAACACACATTTCTTGCAGACGTCTAGAACAAAGAGGTCCGTGGTTGAAAATACACCTCCACCCAACTCTGATACGGAGCTTATACACATACAGAAATAATGTAATATAGTAATATAGACAATACAGTAATATAAACAATACATTTAAATGACATCATTAGAATCTGAAGTGTGATAATAAACCCGAAAAAAAAATAAGTTTAAAATGTAAAACAATGAAAGATAAAAAAATTAAATGAATAAGATTAGGCTATACGATTTAAGATGTGGGACACTGATTATTTTAATTTGCTTATTTTGTACTTGCTTTCATTGTTCATTGAGGCACAGAAATTGGGACGTTCTCTGATCATACTTGATCACATTCTTTGCTAAAGCATTTTCACCTTTAGACATTTAGACTTCTGTTATCAGTATTTTGTTCGTGTTATTGTGTTTGTTAAGTTACAACAGTGGCGTCTGTGTGTGTTTGTGTGGATGAGTTGTTGTGTCCCTCTGTGTTTTCCTGAGTTGATTGAAATGGACAGGAAGGGTCAGGATTAGAGAAACAGGAAGCTGACACAAGGAAGTATCGTGCGTCACACAGATATTCACGTACTGCTTAAAGACATTCTAGACTCAACTCCGAAATGGAGTTTTTCCACAGCTCTCCAATTAAACTCCTGCTTTTCGCTGGTAAGTTTCCCTTTTACGATCACCAAAAATCGTAAATTATATAAAACAATATTAATACATGTTGTAGTCTAATTTGGGGGAGATCGTGAGTAGTTCTCACACTTTTTACCCCAGGCAATTCTATTTTTCACAATGTAATCTTTATTTTGGACATACCTTATATAAAATATTCACTGTCAGCTTTGTATGTTTCCATATGACCTGGACATTCTTCATGTATTTATTTACTTATTTATTTGACTTTTACAAAAATACAATTTATATACCTTTATTTCTTATCTTGAAGTATGCCAGTGTGCTTGTATTGTGTTCATTTATTGTGTCATAAATATGACTATATTGGATTTTTCATCTGGAGGACAGAGTTGATAGGTGTTTGAGACAAAGATACAGAACAGAAAACAAAGCATTAGTTTAATATGACATTTTACGTAAACTTTATATTTACCAGTTTGCCATGTGCACAGCTAGCCTTGATCATCCCCATTAAGTGCTTTAATTCATGTGTGTCTTTGAGAATAATTGTGTTGCTATTATATCTGATCTTTTAAAGCCTGGTTATCAAGTGTGCTGGATCCATGCATATTTGGTGACTTTTGCGGCTCCTGTCACCAGAATGCCAGCTGCATGCCGGTGAATAACTCTAAAAACGCCTGTTTCTGCAAACAAGGCTTCACTGGCGATGGAATCCACAATTGCCAGGGTTTGCAATCTATTTTATTGCTTTAAAATGAAATGGTACATGTGCTTTTGTTAATAAGAGTAACAGCAGAAGAGATTGCCATTCAGTATTGTATGAGCCATTTACAAATATTGTATAAAAATTTGTGTTATGTGGTAGTGTTTAGGGCCGGTCTCAAACAGAAAGATCAGAATTAATGTTTCATAAATTATTTCTATGAGCTATCAGAATAAATATTTATATAATAAGTTAGATAAACTTTAAACTGACTGAAGTTATAAACTATAATATCAATCTATATTTAAAGGCAAAACCATTAAAATCCATAATACTGAAATCATTAAGAATAAGTAAGGTTTATTACTTGGATCTTTAATTCAAGTAAAACAATACATAAAAGTGAGGTTAAGAAAAATTGAGAAACAGACAGTTTTGGTAAAATCACAGCTCTAACAATCTTTTCCTACATTATAGTCATATGGTCCACCTTACAACTTAGAGCTGTATATTTTTTATATTTTTTATATGACAGTTAGTTCAGCTCATCTAATGTGAATTTGACATAAGTGCTTATAATTAGCTTAGTTTTTTTTTTTTGTTTTTTTTTCTGCGACCTTTCCTGCAGGTTTAGAGATTAGGTGACAAGTTTCTTATTTTATGTTACAGATGAGTCGTTGAATTATTCACTCAACAGAATAAAAAATAAATAAATAAATAATAATAATAATAATAATAAATAGGTCAGACAGACTAGCAACTGCTTAGCAACCACAATAGCACTGCAGTAATAGCCTAGCAAAGCTTTATTCCTTTCAAATGTCAAATTGCACAAGTACTCAGACTCTTTCAGAAAACACTAGTTATTTCAGAATTTAGCAATTCTCTGTTTGAAACACTTCAGTGCAAAGAGATGCTGCTTTTCAGTTTAATGGATCTACTTATATGAACCTTCACAGATGACAATGAGTGTGAGAAAGTAACCGGAATATGTGGCCCAAAAGCCAAATGCCACAACACTGTTGGAAATTACTACTGTACCTGTTTGTCTGGATTCACTGCAAACGGAAAGGAGAAATTTCAAACTAATGATGGGAGCTACTGTAAAGGTATAAATCAATCATACACCACAGAATGGGTCCAGAAGGTATCTGGACAATACATAGACTTGTAGTATAATGCCAAGAAGAAGAGTATATAACTAACACTATAAGAGTGAAGATGAGCTCGGATGGTCTTTGAATTGCAGATATTGATGAGTGTATGGATGCTGGTAGATGTGGACCATTTTCTAAATGCCACAACACTAACGGCTCCTTCATCTGCTCATGTAAAAGAGGTTATACGTCCCCAGCAGGGCCCTGGTTTAAGCCTAAAAATGGAATGGACTGCAGAGGTGAGAACTGTAAACTTACACTCCGCTCTCAGTATTAAGTGTATTAGAATCAGAATTGTGTGTTTAATCTTGATGTGAATTTTACATTTTATTTACCCTCATTTTGGCATTTGGCACATATTAAAAAAAGTGAAAGGTAAACCCAATATTAGTTGTCCATCTGAATGCATTCCTGTGTTTTTTTTTTTTGTTTGTGTCAGAGAACCCACAGATGCACTGCCATCAGGATCCCAGATGTATCGAAGACGCTGCTAGAAAAACACTGGAAGGAGTGAGTGGAGTATACACTTTACATTATTATTTCTATATCAGCACAAAGAAACATGTTTTATTATTATCAACGTTAAATACATTTGTGCTGGAGAGTATGATACATTTTTGAGAAAGTTAAAACAAACTGTATTTTTCTGAAATAGAAATATTTTTGTAATATTTTAAATATATTTACTGTTGCTTTACAATGTAATGCATCCTTGTTGAATGAAAAAATATATAATAGTAATCTTACTGAACCCACACTTTTGAACTGTAGTAGATATACATACTTTTTAATTTCAGCTGTAAATCACTGTATTCATAGATGTAGTTATTTTTATGGCTATAATTTATTTAAACCCACAATTAGTAGGGAAAAAACTGCAGAATGTGACAGTGCTGCTTTCTGTGCAACAATTCAAGATAATTCCTGTCTTTATTTTAAAAGTCTAATGTGGGTAATAGGTAAAAAGCTTGTACACTCAATGATAAATGTAGTCACATTCCCTCAGATGTTTTTCCTCTTACCTTGCTGAGAACATCTCTATTTCAGGAAACAGCTGCTCTGGAGGTTTTGTCATTATACCTTTGTCATATAACAATCAGGATGGATGGGGTGTTTTAGCAAATGTCATCAATATTTCAGGAATGGTGTGAGAGGCAACACAGGAACACCCATATATTAATTTAATTTAATTTAATTTAATTTAATTTAATTTAATTTAATTTAATTTAATTTAATTTAATTTAATTTAATTTAATTTAATTTAATTTACACTTCAAAATTGAAAATAGTAGCAACTTTAATACTAAGTTATAACATTAAGATGATATATTAAAAACATAACTACAGTTATTACAAAAATAAATAAAATCAAAAAAGTAAGAAAAATTAAACTGTAAAGGGCTTTTCACACCAAAAGTGAGATTAATAAGCCTGAGTCTAAAGGAAGTGCTTCCGTCTCTGTATTTCGCTACCAATTTCTCTCAATACAGGGACAGAGCTAACACAGAATGAATTGGAAAACAAAGTAACTTGAAGAAAATAGCCGTACATTTTCTGTTTTTCTAAACTCTCAGGACAAAAATAAAAGAAGTTGTAATGAGGGTGGTACTCATTCAAAATCTACGTCTTTGTAACTTATTTATCCCTAAAAGGTATATAGTAGCTAATAAATGCATTCCTGTGTTTTTGTGTTTGAGTTACTTGCGTTAATTATTTGAAAAAGGAACTCAGATATTTTCTTGTAAATTAAAAAGTAATCTGATTACGTTAAACACATTACTTGCAATGTGTTAACCCCAACACTGATAATAATAATAATCAACATTTTAGATATATTACATGTGTATACAGCTGCTTTTAGGTCTTCACAGCATTTGGTCCTTCATCCATACAGTCAGAGTTTTGATGGAAGTGTGAGAGAATAGCGTCCTCTGCTGGTGAAGCTGCAGATCTGCAGTTCCTCTCATAGCAAATACTAGACAATTATCTAAATGATTGTGATAAATGATTCTGTTTTGTTTATTCGCTTGCTGGTACTAGCCTTGTTATAAATATCGTGACCTCTCATACTAATAGACCAATCATGCTATAACCAAATTTGTCTGAGGAAGTTTATACATATACAGAGTTTTTTTTTTTTTCTTCTTTTTGCTAATCCAGGCCTATGATTTAAATATGATAAGACAGCTGTGTATTGTCTGCATTTGCCCTGTGATGTGTAACATTTCAAATGCCATCATTCATTATGTATCATATACCAAACAATGAGTGAATTTTAAAACTCTTTTCCTCTCTCTGGACTGTAGATGATTAATCTGTCAACCCCAGAGCGTCTGAAAGAGATAAGACATCAAACATCAGCTGACCTCTCTCCTGTTCTCCTCATATCATACATCAAGGCCATGGCCAGCCATGAACCAAGTTCTGGAGATGAGTCTCAACATCCTGAGGAACACATCAATGAAACCATCACGGTAAATGATGTGCCCTTCCACATACAAGCAAGGATAGAAAATAACACCTGCTGATTTTAGTAAGCCTGAATGTTTTACACCAGTTTATTGAATTAAACAAAATAAGATTTAAGTATAGTAATGGATTATGCAGTTGCTTTAGTAGAAACATCATTCAAATCAATTAGGAATCAACAACAGCATTTTAAACTACTGTATGAATAGATTATTTATGACTTCAGTTTTTATATGTTTGGAACTTAAATCGTTTTTGTTTTGTGTTTTCTGGACTTTTCTGGTAGAATCTGATTTTCAGTGTGAATAATTTAGTCGAGAAGGATGAAAAGGTGGAATGGGACAAGATAAATGAGGATTTGAGGAACTATTATGTCACCAAACTCCTTCACACAGCAGAGAAGGAAACACTGGCGCTGTCTGCTGGATACACACACACGACGCAGATGCAGGTGGATGCTGGTGAAGTAGGTGAGACCTCTGCAGCCTAAAACATGACCTAGCACACTTCAGAAAAAGAGAATATATAAGGCACAGTGTTAAAATAAAGGAATTTTCCATATTGATTTTTCACAGGTGTTTCATTTGTAGTTTGAATCGCACATTGTATGCATAATATCATCTTAAAAATAAGAGTTTCAGAAAGGGGTTTCTCAGCAGTGTCATATAAGAATCAGTTTGGGTTCCCCAAAAAACCTTTCAGTGAACATTTTTATAACCTAAACATCCCTTTTCCACTATGAATAACTTTCTGTCCAGTGGAAAGGTTTCATGGAGGTTAAAGTTTATTTTTGGAACCATAGATCCCAATCAAGAACCCATTTTTGTAAGAGGGTGGGGTTAAATGAAATGTCAGTAAACTTAATGGATAATGTCTTGGAAGAAAATAGCCCGTACATTTTCTGTTTTTCTACACTCTCAGGACAAAAATAATAATTACAAAAGTTGTAAATAAGGTGGTATTCATTCAAAATGTACACTTTTGTAACTTATTTATCCCTAAAAGGTATATAGCAGTACCTAAAGTGTATTTGTTCTTTTTGAAAGGGTATGACCGCAGTTACAGATTTTGTACTTTTGAGTGTATGGATTATAATTTTTCATGCAGTGCATGACTTATTTTCATATATTGCTAATCTTACAAAACAGCTGTATGATACACTCCACAAGTCATTTTTTTGTATATATTTTCATAGATATTCTCCTTGCTGAATCACATTTGATTATGTTTTGTATAATTTGTTTTGGTTTTCTTGTCCTTTAATAATATCTGAAATGTTGTCATGATATTTTACAGTGGATTTCAGCAGCATAACTTTCCACTATGAACAATATTTATTTTAACCCGTTAGTGATAAAAGCTGCTAATCATTGTGTTTTCTAGAAATGAAACTATACACATTTGAACCCCACCAAGCACATAAGCAACCAGTTTCAACAAACATCCAGGGAAACTCCATTTCGCTGACCCCTAAGAACTCCAAAGAGAAAAACAATAACGGTTTGTAAAGGATCTTTCTTAAACCTTCACAGCAAATTGAATACAAATGCACCAAAGGATTAAAATATATGACTTTTTTTTCTGTCTTGTTCTGTCTCTGCTTTAGGCAGCACCTCCATTGTATTTCTCATTTATAACAATATTGGGGATCTTTTAAAGCCCGCTAATGACCCTGGTGTGGCCGATTACTCTCGCTATGCAGCAGCGGGTGAAATTACAGTTAATTCACCAGTAATAGCAGTGGCTATCAGTAACTCAAAGACATTCGCACTGAACAATGTCACCTTCATTCTCAAACACACACAGGTGCAGTTTGACTGATTTATTAATTAAATTGAAATTGTTGTTGGTGTGAATGTAATTTTAATTTAATGTACTGAAAGAGTTTTGCTTTTTCATAAAGGAGATAGATCCTGCCCTTGATGAGACTAAGTGTGCATTTTGGGAGTATTCCCAGAGCATGATGGGACACTGGAGTTTGGACGGCTGTTCACGCACTCATGTGAATGGCACACACACTTCATGTTCCTGTAATCACCTGACACACTTCGCTATTCTCATGTCCTCTGCTCAAGCCAATGTAAGTCTGAACTACTGCTACCCCCTACTGGTCCTCTCAAAAAATACAGTGTCCCCAAAAAGTACTTGGATGCATTAGAAACCAAAACCAAAAGGTTTTTTTTTTTTTTTTTTTTTTTTTTTTCTCGAATGTTATCAAGATTTTTACATTAAAAAAAACTCTTAATTTGGAAGCAATAGTCTATTTTCTGTCCTGTTTTCAAACCCTAATATCAGAGCACTCTGCTTGAAAGAGGAAATTTGTGAATCTGTCATGTTCCTGTTCTATTTTATGCAGTTGCTTGCACACTATAATGTTCTGACGAGAATAACGCAGCTGGGAATGGTGATCTCCATCATTTGCCTGTCCATGTGTATCTTCACCTTCTGGTTCTTCCGAGACATCCAGAACACCAGAACCACGATCCACAAGAACCTGTGCTGCAGCCTCTTTATGGCCCAGTTCATCTTCCTTATTGGAATTAACAAGATTGCACATAAGGTTCACTCCTCACTTTATTTTTTATTAGTGTGTCAGATGGAGACTTGGGTCCAGTTTTACTAAACAGGGCAAATTAGCGTAAAAGCACAGTTCCAAAACAGCGCCAATGGCAGTAGAAATTCCAGCAGGTGATTTATACTAACAATGCGCAGTTTAAAGAACAAAGACACAACATCTTATTTACATATCGACCAATGCAATATAACAAGATTATATATATATACCAAATTAGGCTAGTCGCAAATGAAGAAATAAAGAAGCCACGGTATGATGACAATAACCGGAGGCCAAAAAATTAAGGTTTGCAAGAGGTTATGATAAAGCTGGTATTGCGTGACTCCTGGTTGAGGGTTCCAAGTCATCTTTCCTGAATCAAATTAAAAACAACATGGCTTGGCAAATGATATTTTGGGATAATAAGGTGTTCTCCTAACACTCCAAATAAATTAATATGTAGAACAAATCCTCTCCTTTCTACCATGCACTCTCTGTTCTCTGCGTTGCTTCCTCAGCCTTTTCAAGCCCAAAACAGCTTTTTTTGGGACATTAAATAATGGTGCAAATACCATTAACACAAATGTTAGCAAATCTCGTCGCATTTCTTTGAATACTCTCCTCCCATACGTACTGCACAAAAATTACTGTGTCCACACCTTTTCAGCACATCCTTAGTAAAACCTGATAGTACTATTTTAATGCCAAAAGATAGTTTGCGCTGGCACAAGCTGTTAGTAAAACTGGACCATAAACTTAAAAAATGCAGCATGTATTAAATAATACTGTGATATTAATACTTGTTTGTTCACTACGTGTTTCAGTGGTTCTGTTCTCTTATCGCTGGCCTGCTGCACTATTTCTTTTTGGCTGCGTTTGCTTGGATGTGTATAGAGGGCATCCATTTATATCTCATTGTTGTCGGGGTCATCTATAACAAAGGCTTTCTCCACCGTCACTTCTACTTATTTGGTTATGGGAGTCCTGCCGTGGTTGTTGCAATATCTGCAACTCTTGGTCATAAATATTATGGCACCAGTACTGTGTAAGTTAAAAGTATTTTAATTTTGTGGTATTTGTTAAGGATCACAATTTTTATGAGCAATCTATTCTATGTTATTGTTAACTTAAGCATGTGTGTGGAGATTATTAACTTAAATGTGCAAGGCTTTTGATGTCAACTGGTTCCATCTGTGTTGCAAAAAATAAAAATAAATAAAAATAAAATAGGTGGATAGTATTTAAGCCTTCCTTAACTCACATTTTCTTCAGACAATGTAAATCATTTTTTTTTTCAATAATTATCTTTTGTTATTAATATCTTGTTAAGGTGTTGGCTAAGCACTGAAAATAACTTCATCTGGAGTTTCATAGGACCAGCCTGTCTGATCATTCTCGTGAGTATATTCTCTTGTGTTATTGTGCATTCCTTAATGGCAACTGACAGCCTATAACCTATGAAGCCTAATAAGGACCCACATACAATCATTATCATTATCATATTAGCATTATGATGACATCCCACAAAGATACATTGCAACTAATACTAAATCTATGTTTAGGGGATTTTATTTGGAATTTACTCTATTAAAAAATCTATGTTTAGGGAATTTGATTTGGAATTTACTCTATTACAAGTACAGTTAAGTCTATGAATACTATGATACAATGAATACAGTGATATATTTGTCTAACTATATGCCAATTTCTAACCTTCCATTTATGGCCAAGGTCTTGGAGCATGTTGTGGCCACTCAGTAAAATAATTTCCTAGTTTTATACCGTCATCTTGAACCTGTTCAGTGTTACAGGAAAGGGCATAGTACTGAAACCGCTTTAGTGAGGGTTGTAAATGAGCTTCTAATTGCAGCTGATTCGTGGACATGCAGTATATTGGTATTGTTAGACTTTAGTGCTGCTTTTGACACCATTGTATTTAACCAATCATGTCCAGTTATAGCATGGGAAATTAAAAGATGTGATACCATGCCTGTTCAACATGCCTGTTCCTCAGGGTTTAAGCATTGGGTCCAATTATGTATGTAAATATATATATATATATATATATATATATATATATATATATATATATATATATATATATATATATATATATATATATATATATATATATATATATATATATATAAAGTTTGCCTCACATGGCTCTTGGGTGTGGATCAAGGCATCATGCACTGTAAACCCTGATAAGTTCACAGAACTCAAAAAATATTTTGTAACAGATTACACAAAAACATTTAAGTGATGTTTTTAAATGTTTTAAGTTTACATAAACTTAAAAAATTTAATTCCAGTTGCCTTAAATTATCTCAGAATTATCTTAAACAATTATATTTCTGAACTTATAATTAGGGAGTCATTCACTCATAATTTTATCTATTTTTCAACTCCTATAATGTGGGAAATACACTCAAAATTAGGCTTTTGCTGTCCATCCTCAGTCTAACCACAGGCTCTACTCTTCACCACAACGGTAACACTACAAATCCAACATAACATAAACCTTTGTAAAATCTAATATAACACAACAGAACAAAATAACACTTAATTTCTAAATTTATTTTCCTTGTTTTCTGATGCAAAGCATGCTGGGAACTAGAAAACACAATCATTTTAAGTTCACCTCACTACAACAAATTTTTGAGTTAACAGAACTTATTTAAATTAAGTCCAATGAACTTTCGTTATTATTTGAGTGCAATTAACTAATTTCATTTGATTAATTTCACTGTTCGGTTTTACAGTGTGTGGTGATTCCATGCATTGTGGTAAGAAAAAAATATTAATATTTACAAAATGTAATAAAAACTTTTCTCTCACTTCTGCTGACTGTTGTACGCGGAAGCTGTTCCGCCAGATGATTTAGGCCTCTGAGATATGCTAGTCCCTTGAGTTTGTTTACAAGGAGCAAAAGAAGCAACGTTTTCTTACTTTAGCAAATGAAAACCAGTCTCCTCTTGGCTTATATCGAAATCCCCTGAAATTTTTTCTTTACAAGTCCTCGGTTTGTACTTCTAATACATGACTGGCATTTTGTTTTGTTTTCTCTCCTCGTTAGTCACTTATCACGCAACGCCAACATCCTACATTATCCACCAGAACAGCTTCCGCATACAACAGTCAGCAGAAGTAAGAGAAAAGTGTTTATTACATTTGAAATATGAATATTTTTCTTACAAAAGTGCATGGATTCGCTACAGGAGGCCTTTATTCACCCCCCGGAGCTGTGTGAGGCATGTTTTATTATGGATGTGTGCACTTTATTTAACATGTTTTGGACTGTTGAACAGAAAAACCAAACCACTGCAATGATAGAGCTCCGAAGTGCCAGGACAATTTTTTATATAACTCCAATTGGATTCAACTGAAAGAAAAAAGTAATTTACCTCTAGGATGGCTTGAGATTGTGCCAATAAAAGGATAATTTTCATTTTTCTTACTTTTTCTAATGCAGAAATGTTATTTCATGCCTTCATTGCATATAGATTAGATTATTGTAATGCCCTGGCCTTCCAGATTGCATGGGACTGCACCAGCATATCTTTACTCTTTTACAAGTTCATATATTCCTTCTCACTCTCTTGTTCTGCAAGTTCTCTTCTTAACTTTGCCTTCATGCTAAGTTAAAACTATAGGCTAGACTATTTCATTCAAAGCCTCCAAAGAATGTAATTCACTTCCTTTTAATATCAGATTTAAATACATTTGTGTATTTTTGTATTGATATCTAAAATGTAATTTTATTAGACCTGTCGATTTAAAAAAAAAAAGAAGAAGTAGAAGAAGAAGAATTAATAACATGATAGTTTGATCTTTAATTAATCAAATTTACTGTTGCATGTAGTTCATATTGTACTTTTTGTTGGACAAATATTACATCAAAGCCAATTATTCCCTCCCAGGTTAATCTGCTGGCATTTGCTGTGATCATCTTTAAGGTTTATCGTCACACTTCAGTAAAGAAACCTGAAATCAGTCACTATGAAAATATCAGGTAAAAGAAGCTATTCATCATTTTCATATAGTATTTAAAAAAGCATTGCATCTTCTGTAATGTTCTAATTGTGTTTACATAGTTTATTTTCAAATATGCAGGAGTAAAATCTATTTATTTATTTTTCTCAGAGTATGTCAGGGTAGCTAAACTATCTGCAGCCTGAAACACTCCTAATTACAAACCAGTTTTAATAGAACTCAATAATTATTCCTCAGGTCTTGTGCAAGAGGAGCCATCGCTCTGTTCTTTGTTCTTGGAGTTACCTGGACACTTGGTGTCATACACATCTTAAATGAGACTACCCTCACAGCGTATCTCTTTACATTCGCCAATGTGTTCCAGGGGATGTTCATTTTCATATTCCTTTGCATTCTATCCAGAAGGGTAAGGTTCACATTCTTATAAACATTTGTACAGTGTATTTCATTAATCATTATTCAATTTGCTGTTTACCATTTTGTACCTGTAATTGCAAATGTTTTCACATTTATCATCAGATTCAAGAGGAGTACTACAGATTATTCAAGAATATTCCATGTTGTTTTGAGTGTCTGCGATGAACTTTATCAAAAGAGAATGTATCTACAGCATCAGCCTGCAAATGCTTTTAAATCTAAGCACTATAAAGATGTACTAAGGAATGTTTGTGGCAAAGTTCCAATATATTTATTTTTGAGAGAAATGTATTAACGAAACCGTTACTGCATGCTATGATCTAAAAGTTTCATAACCAATTGCAGTCAGTAGCTAAGGGTTTTTACAGTCAATAGCAATATATATATATATATATATATATATATATATATATATATATATATATATATAATTATTTTTTTTTTCTATCTGACGGTTTGATTGTCTAAGATGATATTTTATATGTACTGTATTCTGGACTAATAAAAACAATTATGTCTTTGATATGTTCATGTTGTGTCAAGTACTAATTTAAAGGGATGGTATATATAAATATATATAGCTACGCTCCAAACCAATCCATCGGACGAATGGATTCAAAAATGCGTTTGGGCGTTAGCATCTTGAACGGGAGTCTGTGCAGAGCTCGGTTCAAGGCAAGCAAGTCCAGGATTGGCCGTAACCCACCTGTCTTCTTGGGTACTATGAAGTAAGGGTTGTAAAAGCCTGACTTCATGTCGTCTGGAGGGACCGGCTCTATCGCGCCCTTTGCCCGCAGGGTCGTGACCTCCGCGCGCATGACAGGGGCATCTTTGCCCACCATCGTCGTGTGGACACCCCGAAACCTGGGGGGAACCGAACAAGCGGGGTCAAGGGGACCACAGGCGTACCCACAGTGGGGCAGCGTGGTGGAGCAGACAGCCCCGGCATGGGAGGCATGGCGTCCCTTAGCGGGGTCGGAGTGCGGGCACTCGTCTGACTCCAAGTAGCAAAGAGTGCATGAAAAGGGGAAACGTTCTTGAGCCGGCTTTACATGGAAACTGGCAAGGGGAGAGGAGAACTAGAGTGGTGAGGAAGCACGTCACCAACTGTTGTCTGTGGCCTCTTGGGACCCGGAGGTAGAGGAAACAGCTCTTTTAGTGAAGGTTTAGGTACCACCGGCCGCAGGGCCAGTGGCGGAACAAAAAGAAAACGAGAACAAAGGGTTCTCCCCCTGCCCTCCTCCGGGGGAAGGAGTGGTCCTGCTACCATCTCCTGATGAGCTGACGTCTCCAACTCCGGGTTGCCCATCTCAGGAACGCCGCTTGGCCTGGCGTTTGGCAGGCTTAG
This sequence comes from Carassius auratus, assembly GCF_003368295.1. Classification (NCBI taxonomy): domain Eukaryota; kingdom Metazoa; phylum Chordata; class Actinopteri; order Cypriniformes; family Cyprinidae; genus Carassius; species Carassius auratus. The sequence goes on from NW_020523372.1 coordinate 888,180, forward strand.
AGGCAGAGATGGGTTGCACCACCCTTCTGCGGCCGGGGTGAAGGCTACTGCTGTGCCGAGCGGGAGTGGAGGAGGCCGCAGGGGGGCGCCCTGGGCGATGAGCAGGCTGAGGTGGCTGTGCCGGCGGCGGGGTTGGAAGCAGGAGTGGGCCGCCAGGGCAGGATGTGTCTGATGGCCTCAGACTGCTTCTGGGAGGCAGAGAACTGCTGGGCAAAGCTCTCTACCGCGTCGCCAAAGAGGCCATCCTGGGAGACCGGGGAGTTGAGGAGATGAGCCCGATCAGGCTCCCTCATGTCTGCCAGGTTCAGCAATAGGTGGCGCTCCTGGACCACCAAAGTGGACATTACCTGACCCACGTAGCGCGCAGTTAACTTCGTTGCCCGGAGAGCGATGTCAGTAGCAGTGCGCGCCTCCTGCAAAACCCCTGGTTCAGCACTGCCCTCGTGGAGCTGCCGGAGCAGCTTGGCCTGATAGACCTGAAGTGAGGCCATGGCATGCAGGGCAGTAGCGGCCTGGCCCGCAGCTCTGTCAGCCTTGGCTACAAGCGTGGATGAGAACTTACAGGCTTTGGACGGCAGCTTGGGACCACCATGCCAAGCGGAGGCGCTCTGTGGACACAGTTGCATGGCAACAGAACGCTCCACCGGGGGAATCCCAGCATGCCCCTTGGCCGCACCGCCATCGAGGGCAGTGAAGGCGGAGGAAGTACCAGAACGGTTTTGGGCAGTTAAAGGTGCCTTCCATGAACTGGTTACTTCCTGGTGCACTTCCGGGAAGAAATGAACCAGAGGGGGGTGCTGGCGATCTGCATGAGCAGCCCCCAGGAACCAATCATCCAGCCTCGAGCACTCGGGACAAGGCAGAGGATTCCACTCAAGCCAATGCTCTCCGCTGCCCGGGAAAGCACGGCCGTCAGCTCGGGGTTGGACTCGGACAACGCTGGCACTCCCGAGGGAGGCAACGCAGCCGAATCCTCATCTCCCGAGGACTCAAGCCCGTCTTGTGATGCCGCGATCGACATACAGTCCTCTTCGCGAGCACCGAATGAGATGTCAGGAGCCTGAGAAGGTCCAGCAAACTCATCCGGAAACTCAACCAGCTGCGACGTATGTGAGGGGGGTGTGGCCTGAGGAGGTTCACTCGTCGGGGAAGCCCACACAGTAACCCTCAGATCACCCTGGCCACCAGCCGAAGTAGCCCTCTTACTAGAAGAAGAGCTCGAACGGGGTAGGATGAGGGGACTCTATACCTTTTGAGGTAATCGAGTCTCGATCTCAAGCGAAGCACTCGGCTCCGAAGCGAAAGCTTGAATGCGAGTTGCATTGCATTGCATTGCATTGCTCCATTATATACCCGCTCTGCGGGGCTGAGCTTGCGATGCAAATCCCGCAGACCAAGGTACTTTGTGTACCATTGGCTCATTTTGTACCACTCGAAGGTGATTGGGCTCTCGGGCGAGATCCCATTCGTAACGTCAATCGTGACTGACTGAAAGGGAACCCTCGTTCCCTGATGGGGGGAATTGAGACGTTATGTCGAATGAAATATGGGGGTCTCACTTGGGAGGCCAATCATATCTAAGTTTAAGAGAAAATGCTAATGAAAATTAGCTAGTGGATTTAACATACCTGAGTCACTCCCGGTGCCAACGGGTATAAACAGGGCGAAAGGTGCATCCACTCACTAGGTTTTACTCTGAGGAGCCGAGAACGTGTCCCGACAACAGTGTATGGTTCAAGGTTGTGGCCTGGGGACATAACGTCTCGGTTCCCTCCATCAGGGAATGAGGGTTACGTAAGGAACCGAGACATTCCCTATTTGTCGGTCACTAAGAGTTATGTCGAACGACATTGGGGTTCTATGGAAAACGGCACAACATGAACACCATCACAACCCTGTGGCGCTGCAATTGTCGGCAAGCTGTGGCATGCCACAAAAGCTATGATTAAGGTCGTAACCTTCCCAAAGCCCCAGCGCAAATTCACTGACCTTGGTACCAAAGGGGCCAAAGGGGCCAAAGAGTGAGCACATCGCTGCAGTTCCACCCACACAAAGTTAGTGGAAGGGATTTCAACCTTCTGAGAAAGATTGCTTCAAATATTCCCTATTTGTTCTTACAACTTGGCAAGACAATGGGGAAGCAAGCCTTAGGAAAAGGTCGCTACGGAGACCCCATCCTACCCGTAGGGAGGTGACATGTGGAGATACTGATATGGACTGACCTGGGGGGCAGTACTACATATGGAATGGGTCTCTGAGGCAGGTCCTACCTTAGAGTAGGGATGGAACAGCTGCCAGAAGAGACTGACAGAGCGGGTCTGTCAAGGGAAGACACGGGTTTGCCAAGAGTGAAACTATGGAAGAATACACATATGGGATTACCCATAGGGAATCAAGCCATATGGACACCTATCCAAGTATAGGTGCTGACCAGAAATCCGGGCATGCTAACACCAGTGCTGGGCCTGGCAGCAGACTGCTCCGCCAAGTCTGACCACTGAGGGTGCTGGAGGATGCTCAACCAGGGTACGTCAACCGTGGAACTCTACTGGGATTAGAAAGGTACTCGCATCCCCGTGTTAGGGGGAATGGCACAACAAGCGTGACACCCAGCCAGCCCCATCCCGCCAATTACCTGTTACCAAACACACGAGAAGAAACTGGCCCTACATCAAGGTTGTAAAACCTCACGAAGGTATTAGGTGTCGCCCAGACCACAGCTCGACAGATGTCTGCCAGAGAGGCGCCATGCACCAGCACAAAAGGAGGAGGCCACACTCCATGTGGAGTGGGCTCTCACTCCCAGGGGGCACGGCTCACCTTGGGAATGGTACATCAAGGCGATGGCATCCACTATCCAGTGGACAATCCTCTGCTTGGAGTCAGCATTCCCCTTCTGATGACCTTCAAAGCAGACCAGGAGCTGCTCAGAGCTTCTGAAGGTCTGGGTGTGGTCCATGTATGTGCAAAGCACTCTTACAGGACACAGCAATGCCAAGGCTGGATCTGCCTACTCCAGGGGCACCGCTTGCAGGTTCACCACCTGGTCTCGGAAGGGAGTGGTGGGAACCTTGGGCACATATCCAGGCCGGGGTCTCAGGACAATGCGAGAGTAGGCCAGCCCGAACACAAGGCACTCTTCACTTACCGAAAATGCTTGGAGATCCCTGACCTTCTTTATGGAAGTGAGCACGACCAGGAGCGCTGTCTTGAGAGACAGGAACTTAAGCTCGACTGAATCCAGTGGCTCAAAGGGACCCTTCTGAAGTCCAGCCAGAACAATAGAGAGGTCCTAGGAGGGAATCAGGGGAGAATTTTAACCTTCTGGCACCCCTCAGGAACCTAACAATCAGGTCATGCCTCTTGGACCAGCCGTCCACTGTATCATGATGGGCTGCAATGGCAACCACACACACTTTCAAGGTGGAGGGTGACAACCTATGCTCCAATATTCTTGCAGGAAAGAAAGCATGACTCTGCCCGATCATCTTCGGGGGACTTACTCGTGAGAAGAACAGCAATTCATGATCAGACACTTCAGAGCATAGGCGTGCCTCATAGCCTGCCTTCCAAAAAGGTGCAACCAACAGGACCTGTTCCTCATCCTCCCTGACATTGCACAGCACAGCAACCCGAGCGGCGTGACTGCCTGACCCTTGAATGCGAACCGCAGAAGCAATCTGTGGCGAGGGAGGATCGAGACATGAAAGTACGTGTCTTTCAGGTCGATTGCTGCAAACCAGTCCTGGGGCTGAACGCATTTGATAATGCATTTCGGCATCAACATTTTGAACGGTAGCTTGTGCAAGGCCCGATTTAAGACTCACAGATCCAGGATAGGTCAAAGGCCACCGCTTTTCTTAGGTACAATGAAGTAAAGGCTGTATTCTCATCTCGACTGGAGGGACCGGCTCGATTGCAGCCTTCGCCAGCAGGACAGCAATCTTCTTGCACAAGACAGAGGCATCCTGCACTGCCACCAAAGTCTCGAGCACACCAATGAATTTTGGAGGTCTCCGGGCGAACTGAGTCGCATAACCGAGACAAGGAGGTCGCCACTCTCCTGCACGGGGCTCGAAGCACTGGCCTCAAAGAACTCTCAGCACGTGGCATAGCTGGTGTAGAGGACGCAGGGGGGTGCCCAAGGCGACGAGACGGCTGAGGCGCTGCCCACGACGGAATGGTGGCAACCGGAGGATTAGGTCGGGGCGAGATGTGCTGTATGGCCTCAGTCTGCTGTTGTTCTGTCAGGAACTGCTGGGCACAGCCCTCCACAGCGTTGCAACACAGGACAGCCTGAGAGATGGGAGCGTCTAGACGTGGAAATTGTCAACGTCTCTCATTCCGACCAGGCTGAACCAGAAACGGCACTACTCGACCATCAGAGTGGACATCGCCTTCCCAAGGGGCTGCGTTGTGACTTCCGTCACCCAGAAGGGTGAGGCCAGTCGCAGAGAGCAGCTACTGCATTAACCTTGGGTTGGTTCTACCCTCATGCATTTGTTGAAGCATTGGCTTTGTGAGTTTGCAGGATAGCCATGGCATGCAGCGCAGAGGCAGCTTGGCCCACAGCACTGTAAGCCTTGGCAGCGAGAGTGGCCAACAGCTTACAGGCAGAGATGTAGACTATTCCTCTCAGTGGCAGCATTTCCTCACTAGTGCACTAAAATCACAATCTCCTGCTGGGGAATGTCGACACACCCCTACCTGCCCGGCCATCGTGAGCAGTGAGGATAGAGGAACAAAACGAGCTGCTTCTGCAATCGACATCTGATCCCCGGAGGCAAACTGAATGACCCGTTGGGCCTGCCATAAGACAGCCCAGCAAAATCACCCAGCAGCCGTACAGGACAAACACTGCGGAAGGGGTAAGAGGTCCGCCGAGTGTGGGGTGTGAAGCTCTCACTGTCACCTTCAAATCTCCCAAAGCACTAGCCGGTGGTCCTCTGCTCGTTGCAGAGAAACCAGAACGGATAGTGACAGAGGGGTCTGCTCCTTTCCCTTTAAGAAAGGAGAGACACGATCAGAGCTTTGCCATGGTCACACACGGAGTGCATGGATGAACCATCCACGAACGCGCCTTCAGCGTGCTGAATGTCCAGACACGGAAGACAACGCTCTTGGCCGATATCAGAGAACAGGAAACGTCCCTGATTTGCTCTTTTAGCAAATCCGCTCTTTTAGTTTAAGTGCCCAATGGAATTGCTGAAAGGGACACTGCTGTTTACACCGTACCGCCAACCAGAACAGCGTCCCAACACACAGCAGATGAATGGCTTTGTGGAGTATAACAGCTTTCATACAACCAGTCGGCTGCGAAGCAAAAAATCTAGTAAATGGATGCACCTGTCGCCCTATTTATACCCGTTGGCACGGGGAGTGGCTAAGGTATGTTAAATCCACTAGCCATTTTTCATTGGTGTTTTCTCTTAAACTCAGAGATGATTGGCCTCCCAAGTGAGACCCCCATATGTCGTTCAACATAATTCCTGGTGACCGACAGATAGGGAACACACTGATCATTTACTACTTTTATGAATCCCCCCTTCAGAAATTGGCAATGGGCTTTGAATGGTTAGCTAGCCCAGTGTGTTGTGACTGGCTAAACCGCCCCTAGTGTGTGTCCAAACATCCCGCCTCTCACCTCAACAGCATGTGCTCAGATTGTATTGTAAACAACTGCGTCATTAATGTTGCGAGGACACGAGGAACAGTGTTAAGAACAGCTGTTTTAGAACACTGATTTTGAAACTTGTAAATCCATTGGGATAGTTAGAAGACAGAATCGCGATTCATATATGAATAGATTTTTAAGTGCGCCCCTAGTTTTCTCTTCCTCTTTTCAAAAGCAGCACAGCATGGCCTCGCCCCCTTTGCTGGCTTTTCCTGAGGGTGTGGTTTATGCCCAAACAGCAACATTACACACTAATTACAATTATTTATATGAGCTGCCAGTATTAACTGTAGCAGAATTAAATTGCCATCAACTAATTTGTTTGTCCAGCGAACATTTAGAATTATTTCATATAAACTCTAATAAAGGATATTTTCGATGCCACACAGCAGTGGATCTAGGGATTTTTTTTCCTGGTGTGGCAAAGGGGTGGCATGACGTTTCAGGAGGGGGGCCATGGACATTATTCATAATTTAAAATGCTACGATTTTCATTGAATGTGTTTTGCTCTCTACACCACATAACAATTGTTCACCCTTTCTCTGTGTAATCACTATCAACAGTCTGTGTAGTCTATATTTACTGTACTGTGTGAAAAAGCAATTATTGGGGGGTTTGGGGTTATCCTCCTCAGGAGATTAAAAAAATGACCCCTCAAATGATGTCTGTTAGTGAGTTTCGAGGAAATATGGACAGATTTAGTCATACAATATAAGCCATCAATAGATTTAGGTTATCTGGTTTGAAACAAGATTATAAATGCAGGATTGTTTCAATGATAACCATGACTGTCAAAACATTTCCCTCTGATTTTTAGTCAAACATTATTTTTGGATTTATTACAATATAGCATACAACAATTTAAAATGTACATAAAGGTGTTTTTTCATAATCTTTCTCACACACACACACTCACACACACACACACACACACACACACACAAACGCACTCTCTTTCTAAACTGCTGATCGCTTTCAACTGCTGATCACTTGAGGGCAAACATCAAAAACACAATTTTCTAAGGCAAGACCTCAAAATCCACAGGGGCTATGGAATTCATATTAACTATAGTTTGGGAATTTCAGCCCAAGATAAAAATGTATGGATTCCAGGCATTTGTGAGGCTCCATACTGTATGCAGAAATCATACGAAATCAGTGATTTCTGTTTGAGAGAAGTTTGGTGCGGGTCTCATTGGCCTTCAACGTTTAGGCTATGAACATAAAATATACTTAAAAAATATTATCTGATTTATAAATGGGGTGGCAACGGGGTAGATCCACCTCTGTGGCCACAGAATTTTTGAAATGCATTCAACTTAAACTGAATTGAATAAGGATTAAGAGGATGAGGTAAGTTTAAATGGACAGATCCTCGACTCTTTAGTTTTAAATGCAGGAGCAAGTCTGCTTCTTACACTTCAGGCCACTCTATGGTCAAAGTCAAAGTCACCTTTATGTATATAGCACTTTAAACAAAATACATTGCGTCAAAGCAACTGAACAACATTCATTTGGAAAACAGTGTCTCAATAATGCAAAATGATAGTTAAAGGCAGTTCATCATTGAATTCAGTTATGTCATCTCTGTTCAGTTTAAATAGTGTCTGTGCATTCATTTGCAATCGAGTCAATGATATCGCTGTAGATGAAGTGACCCCAACTAAGCAAGCCAGAGGCGACAGCGGCAAGGACCCGAAACTCCATCAGTGACAGAATGGAGAAAAAAACCTTGGGAGAAACCAGGCTCAGTTGGGGGGCCAGTTCTCCTCTGACCAGACAAAACCAGTAGTTCAATTCCAGGCTGCAGCAAAGTCAGATTGTGCAGAAGAATCATGTTTCCTGTGGTCTTGTCCTGGTGGTCCTCTGAGACAAGGTCTTTACAGGGGATCTGTATCTGGGGCTCTAGTTGTCCTTGTCTCTGCTGCCTTTCAGTGGAGTAGAGTTCCTTTCTAGGTGCTGATCCACCATCTGGTCTGGATACGTACTGGATCCGGGTGACTGCAGTGATCCTCTGATCTGGACACAGACTGGATCTGGTGGCCACGGTGACCTCGGAACAAGAGAGAAACAGACAAATATTAGCGTAGATGCCATTCTTCTAATGATGTAGCAAGTACATTGGGTGTTATGTGAAGTGTTTCCGGTTCCGGTTTACCTAATGCAGCCTAAAAATCCTTTAATGGATTTGGATATTAAAAGCATCTTAGTATGTTATGTGTATGCCAGGTTAAAGATATGGGTCTTTAATCTAGATTTAAACTGCAAGAGTGTGTCTGCCTCCTGAACAATGTTAGGTAGGTTATTCCAGAGTTTAGGCGCCAAATAGGAAAAGGATCTGTCGCCCGCAGTTGATTTTGATATTCTAGGTATTATCAAATTGCGTTTTGAGAATGTTGCGGATGTAGAGGAGTATAATGTAAAAGGAGCTCATTCAAATACTGAGGTGCTAAACCATTCAGGGCTTTATAAGTAATAAGCAATATTTTAAAATCTATATGATGTTTGATAGGGAGCCAGTGCAGCGATGACAGGACCGGGCTAATATGGTCATACTTCCTGGTTCTAGTAAGAACTCTTGCTGCTGCATTTTGGACTGGCTGTAGTTTGTTTACCAAGCGTGAAGAACAACCACCCAATAAAGCATTACAATAATCTAACCTTGAAGTCATAAATGCATGGATTAACATTTCTGCATTTGACATTGAGAGCATAGGCCGTAATTTAGATATATTTTTGAGATGGAAAAATGCAGTTTTACAAATGCTAGCACACCTAGGTTCCTAACTGATGACGAAGAATTGACAGAGCAACCATCAAGTCTTAGACAGTGTTCTAGGTTATTACAAGCAGAGTTTTTAGGCCCTATGATTAAAACTAGGGATGCACCGAAATTTCGGCCACCGAAAATTTTCGGCCGAAAATGGTCTTTTTGGTTTTCGGCCGATAGACTTTTATCACCGAAACAACACGGCCGAAATGTTGTGATGACGCAAACAGAAACCGCGACCTGCACGTGCACCTGCATAGCCCAGACCACGAGCTCCACGCGACATTCACTTAACACCAGTGAGAACATTCTCTCTCTTCGTATTCCTTTATTCGCAGCAGTAAAGCGTCTCCTAAAGAGATTAAGACGGACCACGAAGTAAAAACAAAGAAAAGTACAGTCTTATAGAGTCTGTTAGCACACGTCTCATTGAGATCTTTTCGGATCCTCTGCACTTCATCGCGAATGTGCTTGATCCGCGTTATAAAGACCATTACTTGGATGCGGAAGTAAGGCAGCGCGCACGAGAAATGATCCAGGCCGCGCTGGATGCGGAGAACCCGCGTGGAGACGGAGAAGCGCCAAGCGCAGGAGAGAGATCAGAGCGCAGAAAAAAAGACTGGTCTCTGCACCAGATGAGTGGCATGCACCATCGGTGTCTGATATGTTCAGTGAAATTCTGCAAGAAAGGCCTCAAATAATAATAATACGTTGGCTATTTTGTTCTTAGGCTACTATATATACACACACACACACACACACACACACAAACATACATACATAATATCAGATTGTAGCCATATTTATGCTAGATTTCTGCTTTAATTTGATAAAAGTGTTTATTTATGCCCTGGCCCTATTTAAATACACTCTCTCAAATATTTCTCAAATGTCAGGCAGATGACAAGCTCAACTGCTCAACAGCTAGATGGTTATCTGTCTGAAGTCCCCATCCCCAGAAGTGATAACAGTCTTGCCAACTGGAGAAGTAATGCACTTTCTAGTCCTACAGAGAAAAATTTCAAATGCACTTCACCTAAATGCACTTTGTTTTTATGAGAGAACTGTTCATTTTAAAACCTTTCTGCAGGCCAGTAGGCCTGTACATTATTATTAAATATACACATGAGTGGGATACATTTTTAGTTTGAATTTTATTTTATACTGTGCTTGTTGCAATGATTGTTGCAATGTGCTTAATAAATATTTGCATCATTTGTAATTATGTATTTTTATGTTTTTTTTTTTTTAAATAAGTTATGTAATTGTAATTATCTTTGAAACTTTAATACTAATTTATGCAATTGCAATGTCTTAATTTTAGTAAAGTTAGTACACGGTCATAGCAATAAATGCAATGGTACTAATAATTCACATAATTTCTTTCGGTGTTTCGGTTTCGGTTTTCGGCCTTGGATTTCTCTTTTTCGGTTTTCGGTTTCGGCCAAGAATTTTCATTTCGGTGCATCCCTAATTAAAACCTCTGTTTTTTTCTGAATTTAGCATTAAGAAATTACTCGTCATCCAATTTTTTATATCGACTATGCATTCCATTAGTTTTTCAAATTGGTGTGTTTCACCGGGCTGCGAGGAAATATAGAGCTGCGTATCATCAGCATAACAGTGAAAGCTAACACCATGTTTCCTGATGATATCTCCCAAGGGTAACATATAAAGCGTGAATAGTAGCGGCCCTAGTACTGAGCCTTGAGGTACTCCAAACTGCACTTGTGATCGATATGATACATCTTCATTCACTGCTACGAACTGATGGCGGTCATATAAGTACGATTTAAACCATGCTAATGCACTTCCACTGATGCCAACAAAGTGTTCAAGTCCATGCAAAAGAATGTTGTGGTCAATTGTGTCAAACGCAGCACTAAGATCCAATAAAACTAATAGACAGATACACCCACGATCAGATGATAAGAGCAGATCATTTGTAACTCTAAGGAGAGCAGTTTCAGTACTATGATACGGTCTAAATCCTGACTGGAAATCCTCACATATACCATTTTTCTCTAAGAAGGAATATAATTGTGAGGATACCACCTTTTCTAGTATCTTGGACAGAAAAGGGAGATTTGAGATTGGACTATAATTAACAAGTTCTCTGGGGTCAAGTTGTGTTTTTTTTTATGAGAGGCTTAATAACAGCCAGTTTGAAGGTTTTGGGGACATATCCTAATGACAATGAGGAATTAATAATAGTCAGAAGAGGACCTATGACTTCTGGAAGCACCTCTTTTAAGAGCTTAGATGGTATAGGGTCTAACATACATGTTGTTGGTTTAGATGATTTAACAAGTTCATACAATTCTTCCTCTCCTATAATAGAGAGTGAGTGGAACTGTTACTTAGGGGGTCTATAGTGCACTGTCTGATGTGATACTGTAGCTGACGGCTGAATGGTTGCAATTTTATCTCTAATAGTATCGATTTTAGAAGTAAAGTAGTTCATCAAGTCATTACTGTTGTGGTGTTGGGAAATGTCAACACTTGTTGAGGCTTTATTTTTCGTTAATTTAGCCACTGTATTGAATAAATACCTGGGGTTATGTTTGTTTTCTTCTAAAAGAGAAGAAAAATAATCAGATCTAGCAGTTTTTAATGCTTTTCTATAGGATATGCTACTTTCCCGCCAAGCAATACGAAATACCTCTAGTTTTGTTTTCCTCCAGCTGCGCTCCATTTTTCGGGCTGCTCTCTTTAGGGTGCGAGTATGCTCATTATACCATGGTGTCAAACTGTTTTCCTTAACCTTCCTTAAGCATAAAGGAGCAACTGTATTTAAAGTGCTAGAAAAGAGAGAGTCCATAGTTTCTGTTACATTTGTTGTTCTGAGGTTTTGGATATGCTAAGGAATTCGGATACATCAGGAAGATAACTTAAAAAGCAGTCTTTTGTGGTAGAAGTGATGGTTCTTCGATACTTGTAACAAGAAGTAGAATTTACAATTTTGGCTATTTGAAGTTTACACAGAACTAAATAATGATCTGAGATATCATCACTTGGCTGAATAATTTCAACACTATCAACATCAATTCCATGTGACAGTATTAAATCTAGAGTATGATTTAGACAATGAGTAGGTCCTGAAACATGTTGTCTAACACCAATAGAGTTCAGAATGTCTATAAATGCTGATCCCAATGCATCTTTTTCATTATCGACATGGATATTAAAATCACCAACTATTAAAACTTTATCTGCAGCCAGAACTAACTCGGATGTAAAATCACCAAACTCTTTAATAAAGTCTGTATGGTGCCCTGGTGGCCTGTATACAGTAGCCAGTACAAACATAACAGGGGATTTATCATTAACATTGGTTTCTCTGGATAATGTTATATGAAGCACCATTACTTCAAACGAGTTATACTTGAAGCCTGCCCTCTGAGAGATCCTGAAAACGTTGTTATAAATTGAAGCAACTCCTCCCCCTTTGCCTTTTAGACGCGGCTCGTGTTTATAACAATAATCTTGGGGGGTGGACTCATTTAAAATAATGTAATCATCAGGTTTTAGCCAAGTTTCTGTCAAACAGAGCACATCTATATTATGATCAGTTATCATATTATTTACAAAAACTGTTTTCGTAGAAATGGATCTGATATTCAATAAGCCAAGCTTTATCATTTGTTTATCCATATTGCATTTGTTTTTTATTTGTTGAACCTCAATTAAATTGTTAACCTTAACTTGGTTTGGACGTCAACTGTGACTTGACCTTGTTTACAAAGATCAACTGTGAGTTGACTTTGCTCATGAAGATCAACAGTGACTTGACTTTGTTCACAAAGATCAACAGTGACTTGCAGTTTAACTGTGGTTTTACTTGACTCATGGGGTTTAATGGCGACTTGACCTGACTCTGGACAATCAGCGGTGACTTTACCTGATTCTGGCAGATCAACAGGGGCCTGACAATGGGGTCCTGACCTGACTCTGGAAGATCAATGGGGGCCTGACAACAGGGGCCTGACCTGACTCTGGAAGATCAACGGGGACCTGACTCTGGAAGATCAACGGGTACATTACTTGACTCTGGAAGATAAACAGGGAAATGACTTGACTCTGGAAGATCAACTGTGACTGCCATCTTCTGCAGTGGTGCTGGGCTGGCGGCCTTTGTGCAGTGGCGCTGGGCTGGAGGCCATCTTGTGCAATGGCTCTGGAGTGGCAGCCATAACAGGATGAGTTTCAGGGGCAGCAGCCATTTTGTGAGTAGTCTCTGGGCTGGCAGCCATTTTGTGGAGAGTCTTTGGGGCTTCAACGCTGTCCTCTGCCTCTCCCACAGTGAACGGAGAGTCACATAATATCAGTGCATAGTCCATGGTGTCCCTTAAACTGCCATTAAACTCCCATCCAGGTAACAATGATATAGTTGGTTCATTGAGTCCAAAACGGAACAAGTCTTTAAACAAAACTGCATCGTTTAATGGTACTTTGTAAGACAACTCACATAAACCGACGTACACCTGCGAGGGATAACTTTCGGGGCTTTTCATGCTTGCGCAGACTAAGCCAGAGCATGTGCAAACATCACACGAGTCACGACATCCGGAAGCACTCGGGCCCTCAGATCAGTTGGACGTGGTTGTGTACAAGAGGTAAAAACTATATAAATACTTTTCATTTTCTTACAGAAACAGCTAATTTTGTGTCTTCGGTCATCAATGTGTACTTACGATGGGTAATTGTTTCATTTGGACTTCTCTCTGCATGCTCTTTGAGGTGGTGACCATAGACCTCCATTAAATGAGTCACAGACAAGAACGGTTTGACCTAAAAATATAAAAATGGGAAATACTGCGGAAACAAAGAAACCTACATCTTGGATGCTTTTGAGGTAAGCTAAAACATATCAACATTTAATTTGAAAGTGAACCATCCCTTTAATGCACACCTAAAATTTGAAAGCAATTTTTTTTATTCTATAAATATTAAAAAAATTATAATTTTCAGTCCTATCCTAGAGAAAGCATTATAATATGCTGATTTGCTGTTTAAAAAACATTTTTTTTTTCGCTAATATTATCAATATTTAATGTGACATTACTTAAAGTAATGGAAGCAGTCACAAGTTTCTGAGATGTAGCCAGTCTTTTTTGCCACCAGCTCACCCTCCTTTGCACAGCGAAGAGCATCCACATCCTCTGGATCCAAATGAAAGATGCACAAGGACAGATGTGCCATGAAGGTCTCGTAGAGCGGATGAGCCTCTGTCTCCCAGTAGCATTTCATCGGGCTGGCTTTCATGAGGTCCAGTCCATGTCTCTCAGTGGCAGTCAGCACAGAGACAAGGACCTGGCCATGTTAGTTTCCCACATTTGTGCACCAGGCAGCTGTTCTTGAAGCAGCACCTGCAAGTTTATTTGTGACCTACTGGGAATAATAAAGGGTCAAAAACAGTGTACATTATGAATGGACACATATCCTTATCTGGCAAATTTTTGGATAAATCGGGTTGTGATAACCTAATTTTGTCCTTGACCTTGTACAGTCGCCCCCAGAACATCCCTGCTGTACACTAACAGCCACTTAGGATTAAGCAGAGCAGGTTAATGGGGAGGCTCAACAAACACAGGAGGCTGCACAAGGGAGGACCTTGTGAATGGTACACTGGCAGCCTGGTACTGCAAGACACTCTGTGTCCATGCCTCACTGTGCTGTTTCGTCAGCTTCTTGTAAAGCTGAGTCACACTGTTGCCCATTGTCATTTCCCTTATCATCCTCAGCACCCGGTTGATACAGGAGTATCTAAGGAAACAACAGTATAATCATGCAATTAAAAAAAATAAAATAATAAATATTGTAAAAAAAAATAAATACATAAAAAATAAATGTATCAAAAATGAATGATTGTCATTATGAATTACCTGTATGTCAGCAAAGCTGGAAACTGACTGCGATGGCCCATATCCAGCTGTCTTAAGATGTCCTTGGACCAGGCAGGATACTTCTTTTTGCAATGCTTGCACTCCAGATACTCAGTGGCAAGGTCATACCACCCGCTGATGTCAAAAACCTTGCACACAGTAAAGTAAATTCATGTTGTTGTTAGTCTATGCTTACCACAGTCTGAGCAAACACATGTAAGATGAATTAACCACATCTTCAGCAGTACCCATTTGAAAAGGGGCCAACAGAAAAAGAGGTCATGTGAGGCGGGGGCTGAGTGTTAACAAAAGGGGGCTGAGAAGGATCCTGCCAAAGCTTCAGCTGGGACAATAGTTCTGGCTTGCCGGTTCGTAGGTTGGCCTTAAATAGTGCGTTCCGGAACTACTCATGCTGTAATGGTGAAAGATGATCTTTCCAGTGACTTGGTAGCTTAGCTGGTGGCTGATGATGTGGAGGATCTGTGTCACGGTTTGCAGGTTCATCTGCTCATTCTGCGTTGCTGCTCTGAATATCTATCAGCATCACCTGTTGCTGACGAGCAATCAGACCAGCGACAGGTGCGTCTTGTTCTGTGGGTCTACTTATAGTCCTGTGTTTGTCTTGTCCTTCATCAGATCATTGTTACTGGTTCTCTGTTGTCTCATTCTATGCAGTGTCCTCCAGTTCCAGTTGTTTTGGAGTTTCTTGCCATTTGTACTAGTGTCTGGGACTGTTTACTCAAGTTGGCGTGTTGCCATTGGAGCTTATTTTTTTTCGGTTCATGTCTTCGAGGATTCTGCCCACTGAAGTCCCTGCGCTGCCAAGAAAGAACTGCTGACCAGAGACTCGTACCTACTGTCTGACCTTGTTTGTTCCCTTGGGCATTTAAATAAACGCTATTATACATTCGCAACTGGATCCAGTGTTTCTGTCCCTGACATAACGATCTGACCATCATGGATCCAGCGAATGTAACCGAAGTATGAGAGATCGCCAGGATGAACAGATCATGGAAACCGGTCGAGCAGTTCAGGCCCTGGTAGCGCAGGTCTCGGATCTTACCTGCCAGATACAACATCTGAGGGTCGAGCCTGCCCATGCTCCCACTGTGCCTACACCATCCACAGATCTACCAGCAACACGGAACCTTGTCTTTCACCTCCTGCTGCTTATTCGGGTGAGCCCAAACTCTGTCCTGCATTTTTTACTCAGTGTTCACTGTTGGTTGGCCGACCTTATCCAGGACATAATATACACTCTGGACTTACCTGCAACATTGGATGGGTTGATTGTTGACTGGCCATTCGAGTGGATGCGCTGCTGCAATGTCGGTATTGTCGGAGACAGAGAGACCAGGTTCCAGAAAGGGAGACTCGTTCTGCCACCCCTCCACATGATACGGTCGATACCTCACTCCCATGCAGGTGAGGGAGCATCGTAGAACACAGGGATTATGTCTATACTATGGAGCAGCGGGTCATTTCGCAGTAAGGTGCCCAGTAAAAGTCAGGGTCTGTCAGTAGCAGGGAGGTTACTGATGGGTGGCATTTCCCTGGATGCTTGTAATTCTGTGTCTTGTTTTGTGTTGCAGGAGAAGCAGACAGACCTGTCTAATGTGCCCGAGGAGTACTTCGACCAGAAGGAAGTGTTCAGTAAGTCCCGGGCTGCTTCTCTTCCTCTGCATCGTCCCTATGACTGTGCCATAGAGTTATTGCCAGGTACGTCTCCGCCTAAGGGCGGGCTATACTCACTTTCCGGTCTGGAGAGGGAGGCCATGGAGAAATATATTTCTGATTCTCTAGCAGCCAAACTCATCCACCCTTCCTCTTCTCCTGCAGGGGCGGGATTCTTCTTTGTGGGTAAGAAGGATGGTACCCTGCATCCTTGAATTGAATATCGAGGGCTGAACAACATCACGGTAAAGAACACATCACGGAGGGAGATGAATGGAAAACCACTTTCAACACCCCCAGGGGGCACTTTGAATACTTGGTCATAACCATGGCCTATCCAACTCCCCAGCGGTCTTCAAAGCACTAGTTAACGACGTGCTGAGAGACATGGTCGATCAATTTTTATATGTTTACCTGGATGACGAGTGCTTCAGAGGCTGTTAGAGAATGGGATTTTCCTCAAGGCGGAGAAATGCATTTTTCATGCACACTCTGACCCCTTTCTAGGACTTATCATGTCATCCGAGGGGATGCGCATGGATTCCGACAAGATTCAGGCAGTGGTAAATTGGCCAACTCCGGCGCTTATTTTTCTCATTCTTTATCACCTGCTGAATGCAATTAAGACATTGGTAATAGAGAGTTGTTGGTAGTCAAGTTAGCCTTGGAGGAGTGGCATCATTGGTTGGAGGGCTCGGGGGTACCTTTAATTGTTTGGACCGACCACAAGAATCTTGAATACATCAGATCCGCTAAACGACTTAACTCTAGGCAGGCTCGGTTGACACTTTTGATTTGATTTTTCCATTTCTTACCGTCCTGGTTCTAAGAACATCAAACCGGATGTTTTATCCCGTGTTTTTGATCAATCTGAACGCCCAGTATCTCCCGAGTCCATCGTTCCACAGAGGTGTGTGGTTTCAATGCTGACTTGGGAGATCGATTCGAAGGTCCACGTGGCCTTACATGGGGTAATGCCTCTGCCCGGGTGTCCACTGGGTAGATTATTCATGCCAGAGAGGTTACAGTCCAACGTTATTGAATGTAGTTTAGGGTACCAGGCACCAATTTTTCCCAGTCTGGAATCTGATGTCACGGTCCCCTCTGCTCACGAATTTGTCCAGGGGTGCAGACACATTTGGAGAACAGCCAGGGTGACTCTCCTCCAGCTGGGGTTGCGCAACAAGGCCCAGTCTGGTTGCCACCAGTCGAAGCCTCCCGTCTACGTCGTTTGTCAAAAAGTGTCGCCTTCATCTACCAATTTTCCACTCTGCTCCGTTTGTAGAAAGCTTGCTCCCAAATTCTTTGGCCCATTTACCGTCACCGGACTCAAACTTCCTCCGGCGTACCGGAGAATTCATCCCGTTTTCCATGTTTCCAAAATTAAGCCCCTCATTCATTCTCAGATGGAATGGAGTAAGGAAAATGAGGCATGATGAATTCAGTATAAAGTATGATGTCCACAGACAAAGCATGTATGCAGACACCGTAAGAAGAACTGTTCCTCTAATTATTAGAACAATTAATCTCTAACATCCTGTCTGCTCAGGGGGAGCTAAAGAGTGAGTAGAGTATGCAATGTGAAAAAGTTATTCAGTGATTGTTGTAACGGATATGCAGGTCATCGATTCATGGGTTAAATTCAGGCATACAAATGAAAAATTTTTGCACTAAATGCCTGGCCTGGCGCCAGCCTGGCTGGACTTAAATTATTTACGATACCCGTACAAGCCTCAAAGGGGACATGAAATCCCCCCACACACATACACATAAGCACTCACACGCAAACAAACTTTTCTTTATGCTTTTTATGTAAGTCCTTAATAATATGTATTTTGAATATGTTTGTGGGTACAATGGTTAATCCTTGTTATGAAAGGACCTCTACAGCCCTGAAAGACAGCGGAGACCAGGACAACTAGAGCCCCAGATACAGATCCCCTGTAAAGACCTTGTCTCAGAGGACCACCAGGACAAGACCACAGGAAACAGATGATTCTTCTGCACAATCTGACTTTGCTGCAGCCTGAAATTGAACTACTGGTTCATTTTCTATTTTACACTGTTCTCCAGCCTTCATCTTATTCCACAGAGGCCTTTGTGATCACGCTGCTATCGGGATGAGCGGCTCTCTGGCGAACTATGGTATGGGAGCAAAAACACCACTGATGTTCATCAATTCAGTCCTTCTCGGAAGAACTCAAGAAGGTGTTTGATCAGGCTGCATCTGGCAGGGAGGCATGTGGGAGATGGCTGTTTTATATCAAGGAAATCAATCTGTGACTGATTACTCCGCACCCCTTTTTTGGAGCTTAGATTGTATAGGGTCTAACATACATGTTGTTGGTTTAGATGATTTAACAAGTTTATACAATTCTTTCTCTCCTATAGTAGAGAATGAGTGGAACTGTTCCTCATTGAGTCTATAGTGAGGTCTGTCTGATGCGATACTGTAGCTGACGGCTTAATAGTTACAATTTTATCTCTAATAGAATCGATTTTAAAGTAAATCAAGTAAAGTAGTTTATAAAGTCATTACTGCTGTGATGTTGGGAAATGTCAACACTTGTTGAGGCTTTATTTTTTGTTAATTTAGCCACTGTATTGAAAAAATACCTGGGGTTATGTTTGTTTTCTTCAAAAAGAGAAGAAAAGTAATAGGATCTAGCAGTTTTTAATACTTTTCTGTAGGATAGGTAACTTTCCCGCCAAGCAATTCGAAAAATACCTCTAGTTTTGTTTTCCTCCAGCTGCGCTCCATTTTTCGGGCTGGTCTCTTTAGGGTGCGAGTATGCTCATTATACCATGGTGTCAGACTGGTGTAGACAAAACTCAGTGCTTAAGGACCTCAGACCAGCTCTTTTATTGTTATGGAGGCCAGCAGAAGGGAAAGGCTGTCTCCAAGCAGAGGTTATCCCACTGGATAAGGGATGCTATTGTCCTGGATTATCAGATTCAAGACGTGTCATGCCCCCTAGGGGTGAGAGTTCACTCAACTAGGGGTGTAGCCTTCTCCTGGGTGCTAGCACATGGCACCTTGCTAACAGACATCTGTAGAGCTGCGGGCTGTCCTCTCGGGTACTCGCCCCTTCGGGACAGTAATTGGTCCTGCTTGGTGTCAATTCACTTGTTGCGCCATTCCACTCCACGGACTGAATGCATGCGCTATTTCCCTAAGGTGAGTTCTTCAGTTCAGAACCCTGGGTTCCTCCAGCACTGTTCATGTCCAGCTCTTGCATGCATGCCGTATCAGTCATTCCCTGTGAAGGACTAGGGGCCTCCATGTGTTGTGATTCCCCTTTTTTTCACAGTAACTCTCTCGGTAGCATGTGTCTTTCCCCCCTTGCCGTCTCTGTCATAGAAGCTTTCCACTGTGCGGGCTGCGAGTACTTCAGAGATTCATTGGTATATGTCTTGAAAATCCTCCTACGAGCAATCTCCAGCTAGCATATGTCCAGCTGGAATATGCTACCCAGTGCATTCTGTGTTTGGTATAGGCCCTCACTCATGCTGGCCTCACGACACGGTCCTATCGCTTACACGGGTCATTGGGAGACAGCCATTGTGGCATTTTGTTGACCTCATTTGTCAGTTTATTCTGACGTAACATCGAACGTGACCGACTGAAAGGGAACGTCTAGGTTACATGGCTTGGCTTCTCAGCAAAGACTTGAATGCGAGTTGCTTGTCCTGCTCCTTATATACTGATGGTTGGGCAGAGCTCCCAATGCAAATCCCGCAGACCAATTTTCGACTGACTTGAAGTGCTGTGCACAAATCCAAAAAAAACAAAAACAAAGTGCGCCACAATGCTTCAAGTCAAATGAATGAACAAACACGTGAAAGCGATTTGAAAGAATAAGGAGCCATCTGCTCTTCTCTTTATAACTCTCATGAATGTTACACAACGGTCAACCTGCACAGTGCAAATAGCCAAAACCTGGATATTTTAGGCATCAATCAAATCATGGCTGGGACGTGTCCCGTATGAACGGTGAATATGGCCATCCTATGATTGGGATTTTGGGTGAGACCCCATTCATCAGTCTATTATGACATAATGTCTCCATTCCTTCCTTCAGGGAACGAGGGTTACAAATGTAACCTAGACGTTACATAAGTAACCTGAGATTATTTCTTTGTTTGCTGATGATATTTTATTGTTTTTAGTAGGGGTGACCCCGCATAGTTCGACGATTCGATGCTTTGATTCGAGGAGCCTCATGACTACCATTCTCACAGTTGATTATTTGCGTGTGTTATTGATTATCGAACATCACGTTAGTTCAGTCAGGCCATGTTAGTCACGATTGCATCAGCTGACATGTTCCTGATGTTTCTGCAATTTTCTACAATATTTAGCAGTAGCTTATCAGTGGTAAATGTCAATTTATGTGCATATGGCATAAATGTACAGAAAGATCAATTAAAGACAATCAAACAGACAAAAAATACTATTAACAACTATTATTATATGATGCAATCAAACTTATTACAGAATTTGTTAGTTCTGTATGTTGTTTCAGGTTTAACATCATCTGAGGTCATCTGAGGTCATCTGAGGGGTTGGCATCATCTCTTCTCAGGTGTTCTGGATCCAGACTGGAGCTTGTGCAAATCATAGTTACCACAGGAAGTAAAGAGATATGTTTTTAATCTAGATTTAAACAGAGAGAGTGTGTATAAGCCCTGAAACATTATCAGGAAGGCTATTCCAGAGTTTGGGAGCCAAATGCGAAAAAGCTCTACATCCTCTTGCTATCCTAGGTACTACCAAATGTCCAAAAGCGGGACAAATTTAATCTTGACAAACTATGTATCATTATAAAGATCTAAGCCTCAAGTATCGACGAAAGATTGCTGTTTTTCAATGGAAAGCTTATGAAGACTGTATTTGGTACATTTGTGTAAGCAGTACACATAAAAACATACATACTAGATCCGTCGTAATAACGAGTCATAAACACATCCACAGCTGCAAATCCCGGTTTAGTTAGAAAGGTAAGGGTCCACTGAACGACATCTCATGAAGCACGTTTAGTCCAATGAAGCAGTAACGTTGTATTATGGATCATAATTCCTTTGTTTACATTTCAGTTCTTCAGCGACAGAACTGTTTGGGTCCATTATGGAACAACTCAAGGTCGGAAACAACATCTTGATAGTAAAAAAACGGCATGGTTATGAAGCGTACAGTGTCACAAACAAAATGAGTGAGATGAATGAATAGAGAGAGTGGATTATGTACTTTGGCACATCTGTATGAGTGGCCATCAGCACATCAGCACTTATTTGCATTGTAATTCATAGTAAATACTGCATTTCTAGCAATCTCAAGATGTTCTGTAATTGGGAAACAAATTTAAATCTTTTTTTTTATTTTTCTTATTATTCTTATTTTTCTTACTCAAATTATTCTTATTTTATTTTTCTAGTGCTCAAATAAATGACTTATATGATGTCTAAGTTTCTGTCTAGTGTTTTATAACTGAAAAAAAAACTATTCAGTGGTATGTTTACTGACTATATAGTTTGTAGAAGCCTTCAATACTATTGGGAAATATATTTTCTTATATTTGGGGGGTGGGGGGTATAGACATAGTCTCAGAAAAATATCATTTTTCATGATATTTTATTCAGATTTGAAATAGAAACTCATGAGACATGTGGCTTTCAACCCATTACTTTTCTAGATTGCTCCAGGACTCATTTCGTGTATTTTTATATCAAGTAAAAAAATATTTAAGTGTGGTAAAAAAAAAAAAAAAAATCAAGGCACTTTTAACTTAAAGGTAACTTTTAATATTTTTGAGCATTATCAAATCTGGTTGATAAAAAGCCCAGAGGGTCTTCTTTCCAAAGACACCAAAATTATGTTTGTAACACACTGAAATAGGAAACTGTTACAATTATAAGTTTGGTAGAGCACTTTCAGTCCCATAATGGGGGGTGCTGGCTAACAGGTTAATAGGTAGACAGTGCAGAGACTGTAGAATTGGGGTAATATGATCATATTTTCTTCACTGTATAACAACACTAGCTGCTACTTTTTGGACTACCTGTAGCTAGTTTACTGAATATGCAGGACAACCACCAAGCAGTGCATTACAATAGTCCAGTCTAGAGGTCATGAATGCATTAACTAGTTTTTATTTTTTTTGTAACATGGAAAATGTGGTTTTCAAAAGACAAGTTGCTGTCTAATATAACAGTAACAGTAACAGTAACAGTAACAGTACATTCATCTAGTTGCAAAAGATTCTGTGTACTCTTTGTTTTGGTCCAATAAGTAATATCTCTGTCCTATCCTTAGGCTATGTCCCCAAAACATTCAAACTGGCTGTTATTAAGCCTCTCATCAAACAACAACAACAACAACAAAAAAAAAAACACACAACTTGGACCTAAAGAACTAGTTAATTACAGACCTTTCAAATCTCCCTTTTCTGTCCAAGATACTTGCAAAGGTAGCACCCTCACAATTATATTCCTTCTTAGCCTCTTAAGCACAAATGCTATTTTGGGGATTTCCGTTTTTCATTTTCCTACCTAATTTTGAATGCTTCCCTATACTAATGCTACAGTGTAAGCTCAGAAAGTTTGGTATAATTTCAAAGGAAACCCTTTGAAATTACATAAAACACTGTTGAAATTGATAAAAATGACAATATGCTGTCTGTGTTATAATAAATAGGGAAAAAAACAAGGCGCTTTTTTATTTTATTTGTGTAAACTGAAGTTTGAAATGGTATAACTCAGGCATTGAAGGGGCTGGCAACTTCAGACCAATTGCTTGTGATTCTTCCAACTGTCTGCTATTAGAGGAAAACAGAAATTTCTTTCTATCCTAATCTATGCAAAAGTTATTCTATTCCAACTGAAGGAAGGAATAATACCATTTTTGTATAAAATTTTTGTCTAAATAAGTATGAAGTCATCTTTTGCACACTTGCAGTATGGAATAATGTGATCTCTGTATATTATTTGACAGAAAACACTCAGAAGTTACATAAAAAGCTGCTGTTTGTGACAAATAGTATTATTTATGTTGTTTCACATATGATGAACCATCTCAATACAATGTGCTTTTTTTGTGTGTGGGTTTTCTGAAAGAGAATAAGTCATATTACACGATAGCAGCATGCATAAAATTATAAAAAATATCTGGTCTATCACAATCTAAAATAGAATCCACAATCTCCAGATTCATATCGTTTCATTTATGTCTATTCTGCATCTTGTAGAGATTGAGAGACCTTGCCTGTCTCTTTCATATTTCATATTTTGATTTTTTATCAGCGTGTATTTTGGTTTCGGTTTCTATACAGTGTAAACAAGCTCCCCGAAGCTTTTGCGCGAACTTCGGAGCGTCAACAAACTAATTTATGTTTATTCCCCCAGTACTGTACGGATTACTGTACATTCACTGAGATGCGGTCGAACACTGCACAGTTATGAAAATAAACATATTAGCTTATTGCTAGCGAAGCTTCCAAGCCTCAGAATAAAGAATCAAATGTATGAAAGCGAGTAGCACGCGTATAGGCTTACCAGATGCGCGTCCTGCCCTCTCCACGGCGAAGTTGGCCACCCGTAACTTGTTTTATGAATATTATGCATTGTAAATCCGGAGCGTCGGCCATTAGTAGTTTTTTCCTCGCGTGTCCTTTGTTTAGAAGCAGCCAAAGACTCAGTTTCCCAGACATCATTGCGTCTCCACAAGCGGAAAAGGAGTGGGCAGTCGCTGTCCAGTTCCAGCACCCCCGCGGTGCTGAATCACAGCTTCGATTGGAGAGAACGACTTGTGAATGGCACCTATCAGGACAAATAGCGCTTCACAAAAGAAAACAGACGTCTATACCAGAAGAAAGGCATTTAGACCCGTCTATATGACTTGAAGATCTTTTCAATAAAACAGCCATTGGAGCGCTTTTGCGCACTTGTACAAAACGCTTTATATCTCAGCAATGGAAGCACGCAGAAACGTAAAAATGGTCTTGTTTGAAAGAAGAGATTCTAATCTAAAAGATTATATCGAGTATATAGGTATGCGTGGCTGTTTGCGGCTGACTGAAGCGGTGCAAAATGTATAAATAATAAGGTGAGAAATTTTACATCGCGATTCTGTTGAAGATCATTCGATCTGTGATTGTCACACAATAAAATGATCTACATCATCAGATTCCTGAGAATGAGAGCTTTCTTGTGATATATGACTTGACTGTTTTGTGAAAAATATTTTAAATACACATTCTTACGAAAACGTATTCGCAATCGTTAGATGGAAATTTATGGGGGGGGGGGGAATATATTTCTTAGCTTAATTTGACTACTTTATGTATCATAAAACCCCAATTAATGGTATTCTTTGTAAAGAAAACACTCTAAGCTTTCAAATGAACCCATTTTTGGGCAAATGCCATATAAGGAAGGATATGCAAATGAGACACAAACATGTGGCATGCTATTTTCGGACCCGGTACCGGGTCTGCAGAGTTTAAGAGTAAAATTGTATCTGTGAGGATTTATAGTCAGGATTTACAGTAGACTGTATCATAATTCATAGACTGCTCAAATTAGAGTTACAAATGACCTGCTCTTAACATATGACCATGGTTGTATCTCTCTATTAGTGCTATTGTATCTTAGCACTGCATTCGACACTATTGACATTTAATATTCTTTTGCATAGACAAGAAAACTTTGTTGACATTAATGAAAGTGCATTAGCATGGTTTAAATCATACTTATATGACCGCCATCAATTTGTAGCAGTGAATGAAGAGGTATCATATCTATCAGAAGTGCAGTATGGATTACCTAAAGCTCAGTACTGGGGCCATTACTCTTCATGCTTTACATGTTACCCTTAGGAGATATCATCAGGAAACAGGGTGTTAGCTTTCACTGTAATGCTGATGATACTCAGCTCTTTTTATAGTTTTATTTGTATATTTATAATAAGCACTTTGGGATGTCTATGTACAGGCATTTATGCATTTTAAATTAATATTACAATAAGTACAATAAGGTATAGGAACTTTTATTGTTTGTTTAGCTATATATGTATATTTGTTAATGTATATTGTCTGTTTGTTTTTTGGTTTGTATTTGTTTATGTCTGGGACTACAGATGGAAATTAGCATTGTGCTAAATCCGGCATATTTACGTTCAACTTTGATTGTACGTTCATAAATATGCACTGTCCCATTAAAATAAATTAATTGAATTGAACTATATTTCTTTGTGGACCAGCGAAACATACAAATTATAAAAATTTGTGGTTCCCTTTCAATACTTCACTTCATATGGGAAAAACCCCTTTTTTTCTCCTGAACTGAAGCCTTATTCAATCACGCAGTGAAACTGCACAGCCATTGGATCGTGCAGTGCTATTAAAACAAACCAATGGCTTGGCAGCAGTGCTGCACGAACCTATGGCAGCGAAGCCCGCCAAAGCCCGCCAATATGGGCGGGGAATCTGGCTATATATTGGCCGCTTCGCCACAGGAATTCAGATTATTTCTCCTTCAGCGACGACGTCACATCGCTTCGCTGATCTCCGCTGAACTGCTCGCCGTTGACACGCCTCGCACTGGAACGCGACTGCCGGTCCCCACCGCAGATTCATCGCTTCGCTGCGGCCATCCGGTGAGATATATTGAAAGAGCAAATTTCTCTAAAAGAGCCTTTTTCTACGGCATTGTTGCAAATGCCGTCTCGTCATTGCAGCTCGTGCAGAGCCCCTCTGCACGCTGATGACGGGCACAGCGAGTGTGTGGGGGAAACCCCACGCTGACACAGCACTTGCGGGGAATTCATGTTCTCATTGCGAGAACATGAATATCGCCTCTCTGCGCTCGCGAATCGCTTTCTTTTCAGAGAGCGATCTCTCTCCTCGCGCCCTCCCTTTTTCTTCCTCCCGCGAGCCGGCGAGGAAGAAAAGGCGGGGCAGAGGATTAAAGCAGCAGGATGAAAGCGAGCTCACGCCGGCTCAGCCCCCGCGTGCCTCGTTTTCTCCGCCAGAGGGGATTCCCCAGTCCTCTTTGTACAGCCAGACCAGTGTCCCTCTGCTGCCGCGAGTGATCTGGTTTTGTTTGGAGGGACTGAGGAGGAACTGCTAGAGGACAGCATGTCTCTAGCCGCTTCAGATGCTGAGGAGCTGTCGGGCTCGCCGGACCCCGCCCCCTCGATGTCATCTGAACCAAACCGCTCGAAACTCGGGATGGACGCCGAGCTTATCCGCGTTCTCTCCAGGGCAGTGGATGAGCTGGGTCTGGATTGGTCTCCTCCAGAGGAACCAGCCCGTAGCCGTCTGGATGAATGGTTTCTGCCGGGGAACCAGCAGGCCCCTCGTCAGCGAACTGCTCCGTTCTTCCCGGAGGTCCACGACGAGCTCACTAAATCGTGACGCGCCCCCTACTCAGCGCGCCTGCGTACTTCATCTTCATCCGCCCTCACCTCAATTGACGGCTCTGATGAAAGAGGATACGAACGGCTGCCGCCGCTGGACGAGTCTGTGGCCGTGCATCTCTGCCCGCCAGCAGCTATTGGATGGAAAGCCAAGGCCAACCATCCGTCCAAACCCTGCCGTATGGCGTCGGCGCTCGCCGGGCGTGCCTACTCATCGGCAGGACAAGCAGCCGCTGCGCTCCACTCTATGGCGGTGCTTCAAGTCTTCCAGGCCAAACTTCTCGCCCCCACCAACGAGTCTGGCCCAGATGTCGCCACGCTCAGGGAGCTGAGAAGTGCAACAGACTTGGCGCTGCGTGCTACCAAGAGCACCGCCCAGGCCATTGGGTGCTCGATGGCTAACCTGGTCGTCTTGGAGCACCACTTATGGCTCAACCTTACGGAGATCAAGGATGCTGACAGAGCCCAGTTTCTAGACGCACCGATCTCTCCCAGCGGCCTCTTTGGCCCGGCGATAGAGGGATTCGCCGAGCGTTTCACAGAGGCGCAGAAGTCGTCCCAGGCAATGCGACACTTCCTGCCGAAGCGCGCTTCATCTGCTGCCAGTCGCCCCAGACAGGTGCCGATTCGTCAGCCTCTTAAGCAAGCGCCAGCTGCTACCACCGCAGCCCAGCCATTGAAACCCGAGCCTCGACAACGTTCTCGCTCGGCCACCAGACGGTATCAGTATCCCAAGCGCATGGGACCCCGGCCCAAGATAGTGCTGGACCCTGCGCCGCCGCCGTTATCCTGATCGACAGGAAAGAAAGAGGAGGGGGCTAAGTCTCGCCACAGCCAGACCACCCCCCAAACTGCCCCGTGTGTTCTGCCGTCCATCTCCAGATGTCGACGAAGTTGTTCCTGCTGCAAACAATGGGCCCTTGTTAGCGCCCAGACAGCAAAGCGCTGTTATAGTGCAAAAAAAATAAAAAATAAAAAAACACACTCCTTCACAAAAAGAGCAGTTTTCCTCACACAACACTCACGAGTGCTATGTCCCCCCACGACGGTCAATCACTCGAGTTAATACAACCTCTGTCCATCCGGGCCTCACAATGGCAAGCCATTCCCGGGGTATCAGATTGGGTCATGGGAGTAATAAAACACGGCTATTCCCTTCAGTTCGCACGACGGCCACCACGCTTTCGCGGGGCGGTCACCACTTCAGTGCACAATGAGAACGCCCACGTTCTTCGTGCCGAAGTGAAAAATCTGCTGGTGACGGGAGCTATAGAAATCGTTCCCCCAGCACACCGCGACTCAGGGTTTTACAGCCGTTACTTGCTGGTTCCCAAGAAGGATGGTGGGCTGCGCCCCATCCTCGATTTAAGACATCTGAACCGTGCCCTCATGAGACGGCGCTTCAGAATGATCACATTGAAACAAATCCTCTCGCAAATACGCTCGGGGGATTGGTTATTTTTGCTGGATCTGAAAGATGCTTACTTTCACATCCAGATAGCCCCCCGTCACAGGCCGTTTTTGAGATTTGCCTTCGAGGGCGTGGCTTACCAATACAAGGTCCTCCCCTTTGGGCTGTCTCTGGCGCCTCGCACGTTCACAAAGTGCATGGATGCGGCTCTCTCCCCTCTCAGGCAGAAGGGCATCCGCATTCTCAATTACCTCGACGACTGGCTAGTTCTAGCTCAGTCAGAGGGGGAGGCATTGGGTTACAGAACTGTGCTCCTCAGCCATCTGGAATGCCTGGGGCTCAGGGTCAACTTTGTCAAGAGCTCACTGTCCCCCAGCCGACGGATATCGTTTCTGGGAACAGTGTTAGACTCAGTGACGATGAGGGCAACAATGGTGAAGGAGCGCGCTGCGGCTCTACAGCGACTTGCGGCCTCTTTCAAAATAGGTGCTTCTCGACCCCTAAAGACATTCCAGAAGCTGCTGGGTCTTATGGCGGCGGCATCGCCGGTGCTGGAGCACGGGCTGCTTCGTATGCGCCCCCTCCAATATTGGCTGAAACCACGTGTTCCACCTCATGCATGGCGTCACGGACGCTTGAATATCAAGGTGAGTCAGGACTGTATTTCGGCCCTGACCCCTTGGAGGGACATGCAATGGATGGAACGGGGTGCTCCACTTGGTATGGTTTGCAGAAGGAAAGTGATCTCCACAGACGCTTCCAACAAGGGTTGGGGCGCGCTGTGCAAAGGGAAACCCGCTTTCGGCCAATGGTCGAAAGAGGAGAGCAGGCTTCACATCAACTGCCTCGAGATGATTGCAGTTCAACGAGCCTGCCAGAGCTTCCTGTCAGACCTAAAGAGCCACCACGTGCTGGTCAGATCGGACAGCATGACGGTGGTCTCTTATATAAATCACCAAGGTGGGCTGTCATCGACGCGTCTCTTCAGACTGACGTCGCGACTGCTGGAATGGACCCAAAGCAATTTGGGGTCCCTGAGAGCAGTGCATCTTCCGGGCAAGCTGAACAAGGGCGCGGATATGCTGTCAAGAAGCGGAGTCTCCTCAGAAGAGTGGAGACTCCACCCGCAGACGGTTCAGAAGATATGGGAGGTCTTTGGCAGAGCGGAAATAGACCTCTTTGCCTCAAAAGACAACTCTCATTGCCCAATATATTTTTCCAAGATCAAGGACGCGTTGTCCCAGGACTGGCCCAAACGTCTTCTTTATGCTTTTCCTCCGGTCCCTCTGATTCCCCAAGTAATCAAGCGGGTCAGGGACCAGAGATGCAGGGTTCTGCTTGTAGCCCCATTCTGGGAAAATCAGCACTGGATAGCCGACCTGTCGCAGATGCTGACTGCAGCCCCATGGCCCGTTCCCCAGAGACGGGACCTCCTTTCTCAGGCGGACGGGACGATTTGGCATCCATACCCAGAGAAGTGGTCTCTGCACCTTTGGTGCCAAATGCAGCAGCTAGAGTTTTTACTAGAACCAGGAAGTTTGACCATATTAGCTTGGTTCTGTCTACACCGCACTGGCTACCTAATAAACATCGTATTGATTTTAAAATCTTGCTTATTACTTATAGAGCCCTGAATGGTTTAGCATCTCAGTATTTGAACAAGCTCTTGTTACATTATAGTCCTCCACGTCCACTGCATTCTCATAACTTATAATACCTAGAATATCAAAATTAATTGCGGGCGGCAGATCCTTTTCCTATTTAGCACCTAAACTCTGGAATAACCTACCTAACATTGTTCGGGAGGCAGACACACTCTTGCAGTTTAAATGTAGATTAAAGGCCCATCTCTTTAGCTTGGTTCCCTTTCAAGGGAACTTCGAACTCTGTCCTCTAGGGGTAGCTATGGGGAACACCTCATCGTGACCCGTGTCTGAAGCATACATTGAAAAAACACAAACTTGTTGGCCGGTGACAGCCTCTGACATCACTACCTGAGCGACTATAAACAAGCACTGGTAGAACACGCATTCTCTTCCTTGTCTTCACTGACTGTTCTGTTTGAAGTGTGCATCTGAAAGAACCAGTTAGAGCGATCTTTCTCTGTTTATCATGACGACAACTAGCAAGCGTTTAGACAATGTGTGCATCCATGTCGGCGTTATTTGACACCCGATGACACACACGATCTTTGCGTCATTTGTTTGGGTGAAGAGCACACACACAATGTCTTTGAGGAGGCAATCCACGTTCATTGTGAGCGTTTTTTTCAATGAAAAAAAAGCTCCGCTCTTGTTCGTCTCTCTTCTGGAAAAAAAAGGAAAAAAGGCAGCCAACTGCTTCCGGTGGTTAAGGACCTGTCGCTGCTGAGGCACGAAGGAGAATGAGCTCGTGAGAATACAGGTGGATCTTTCTGAATGGTTTAAAGAGGGACTTTCCCTTTCGCGCTCATAATGGCGGCGGATGAGAGAAAGCCTCAGGAGGATGATGTTATATCTTTAACACTTTCTGATACTGATGTTAGTGCTCTGCTGGTTTTTTACCCAGGAAAAGCAGGAGATATTGGAGGATGGTGAAGAAGCTGATACTGAGCCTTCTCAATTCTCCTGTCCTGCGTATGTAGAGCTGTTGTATGTTATTGATTGCGCCACTGCAAAGTAAAAAAAGCAATTTCCATTAGACTGCGCTAACAAGGTGACACTGTGAGAAAAAAAAAAAAAAAAAACCTCGATGGGCGTTATCTTTTTGACCATAGTCCTCAAGCTCAGGTGAAATCAAAGAGGCCATTTTCTTCTCGCATCCATCGGTTTTGGCATGAAAATAAATCTGCCAACATCGAGGTGATGCACGAAAACGGCTATGAGGGGATGCCCCTTATGAATGCCCTTAAAAAAAATTCTGCAGGGGACACATGCTCTCTTAATCTCCCTCCTTGCCATCTAAGCCCCTTCAGAAAATCATCTCGCTTAAATGGCAAGGCATACACAGTAGCAGGTCAGGCTGTGGCTTTATTACACACGATGCTGATGCTTCAAGCATATCAGACTGATCTGTTAAGAGAACTGGATAGAGGCAAGGGGCTTTTTTCTGATCAGGTAGCCGAGCTGCGCCACACCACGGATCTCTTTCTGTGCTACCAAGCAGGCCGCCTCCGCCATGGGCAGGACTATGGTGGCCATGGTGGCAGGGGAGAGACATTTGTGGATGAACCTGGCAGACATCGGGAGGAAAGAAAAGGCTTTCTTCTCAATGCTCAGGTTTCACCTTCTGAACTACTGAAACTTCAGTATTTCCGTTGAGACAGTGATTGAGAAGTTCAGGGAGACGAAGGCTCTGCTGCTTTCAGATCCTTCGTTCCACGAAGGTCCACGTCTGAGCCTGAACAACATAGGGGCCCTGGCCTGTCTCTGTGTCTCAGCAGAGAAGTTTAGCGTAAAGTGCTAGAAGTTTGTGTTAAGTTACCCTCTAAAAAGGATATCTTAGAGATGAAAGTAATCCTCTGTTATGGCAGGGAAGATTAGCATCACATGCTAATATTTTGCTACCCTCTGTATCTGACAGGGAAGTTTAGCATAAAGTGCTAATAGTTTGTGTTTTTATCCTCTGCTTGTCAGGGAAGTGTTAGAAGTGTCCTCGTGTCAGAAAGACTTTGTAGGGTTTGGTTAACTAAGTTACCCTCTAAAAATTATATTTTAGAGATGAAAATAATCCTCTGTTTAGGCAGGGAAGATTAGCATCACATGCTAATATTTTGCTACCCTCTGTGTCTGACAGGGAAGTTTAGCATAAAGTGCTAAAAGTTTGTGTTTTTATCCTCTGCTTGTCAGGGAAGTGTTAGAAGTGTCATTTTGTGTCAGAAAGACATTACAAAATGTTGAGAAGGAATCCTAAGCTGATTCCAACAACTAAGAAAGGTGGACTAGCTACTCCTTCATGGACAGACAGTGAGTTCAAACTCAATAGTGACAGAGTCAGTCAGATTGGAGTTGATAAAGAAATTTTGTATTGATCCAGAAAAAGTATGGACAATTGAAGAATGTAAAAAGGTACTAGGGTCATGTATTCGCAAAAACAATGCAAAAGGCATTATCTGCTACCACA
Organism: Carassius auratus; assembly: GCF_003368295.1. Lineage (NCBI taxonomy): Eukaryota > Metazoa > Chordata > Actinopteri > Cypriniformes > Cyprinidae > Carassius > Carassius auratus. The sequence goes on from NW_020523372.1 coordinate 920,110, forward strand.
GAGAATTTGGTTTAGCACTAGCTATGCAACATTCTCAGCGTACCTCAGAACTAGAGAAACAGAACAAAGAGCTCAGAGCTAGAGTATCCTCTTTGACTAAGAAATTGAATCGCAACAAAGCGGCAGCAAAAACTGATGTGGAAGAAGTTAGTCAGACTGATAACAATTATCCTGACTTACAAGCTTTCTTTGAAACAGATGTAGCCATCCAGTCAGTAACTGATGTAACTGTAGATTCAGTAGGTATGTGGAGCGAGGAAAAGATCTCAGAGGATTGAAGGAACTGAACGTGTTCCTTCCAACTCTTCTGTTGTCCAAGTACAAACTGTTGCCAAAGGGCAAAGACCTAAATATATAGAGAGACTATCCCAGAGCTTACCCTCTGTATGTACAAATTTTACTGAATTCAGAAGAGCATTGATCAGCAAAATGCGTCTCTATGACATGTCGTTAGCAGAAATCACACAGCTGATGTCCCAAATTCTAACTGAATCTGAATTCAACAGTTTTGAGTCTGCTGTTACTTCTGAACTACAACATGCCAGTAAAGTTGAATTGAGAGAGGGAGTTCTGAGAGAGTTAAAGAATATATTGGCCCAAAAGTGGATTGGTCAAAGGTCACTAGTTGTGTACAGAAGGCGGCTGAAACTGTGAGTGAATACACTGAAAGGTTTTGTCAGTCAACAGTAACTTACAGTGGAATAATTGATGATAATGAAAGTGTGTTAGAGGACAAGGGGCCATTAGTTCGCATCTGGTCAGATGGCCTTTGTAGCTGAGTACAGAAAAGTAATCTCAGAAGTAATCTAGACAGTTTAGCTACTTGGGAAAGAAACTCTGATTTCAAAGCCAGAGTTAAGATTCCAGGAGCATCTTTTCAGGTCAAAACAGAGAACCTACAGAAATGTAAAAGTCCTAAGAAGGAGGGTAGCTGTCATTTTTGTGGTAAAACTGGACAATGGATGAAAGAGTGTAGAAAAAGCAAGAAGACATTAAGAGAAATGAACAGCTTTACTCAGCTCCTACTCAGTCTACTTACCATTCTGAAGCTGCCCCACCCCACATCACCTAACTGTTGGAGCAGCTTGCTCAGGTGTTAACTGTGAAGGCTGTGAGTGCTTAACTTCCACAGTAATGTACAACAAAGGTGAAACATCCTTTGTAAATATGTTGACTGTCACTTCCTTTCATTGAGAGAACGTTAAGTACACTCACAGCCTTCAAAGCTATACTAAATCACACTCCAGTCACTCCCATTCTTTTTGGGTTATGATGTCTTGTTATGACTGATGTTTCATTAGAGGATGGAGATGTCACCCAGTAAAGTTCGCACACCAACTACAGGGACAGACTAGGACACACACAGACCAGTGAGGAGCCCAGGGAAGAACCGAAATGCAACAGGCCTTGGGGGCCAAACCTGTGGTGAAGACTTCCTCATAGGTTTCCCCTGTCCGTAGATTTATCCCCACCTCACTGGTCCATAGGTGTCAAATTACTTAAAACTAGGTTGAGAAAAACACTATACGATCACCAGACTTTAAACCACTATACGATCAACCGAAGTCTAAAAATGTCTATGCATGAATACTGCTGGTCTGCTCTTTCTTTGTTTTCTTGTGTTGCAGGTATGCGTGCATGAGTCATTTCCATATGTGACACCCTGGTGTAAAGCATCACTTCACACATCCATGAACAAGCTTCATGAGTTTTCTGAGTGAATCAACATGGGAAATGGACTACAGAAAACAGACTTCACAGCTATTCGGACGCCATGGACTTCAAGACTTTCACTCTTATGCTACATTATTTTTTTCTGTGTCATCATGTAGTTTGTACAACGTGTTACCATCCATGCCATATGTGTCAACAGTTATGGTTCTAAAAATACACCTAAGTAAATCTAGGACAAGACACAGAATAAGTTAAACGTGCCTGTAACCTTTTCAAGTTACATGACTGAAGATGGGGCTTATGTTAACAAACATAGGCCATAGAATGGACTTATGAAAGATTAAATTTGTATTATGTGAGAGTTATTAGAACTCTCAACGGGAGGACTGTGGGATTACAAATTTATAAAATGTTAAATCTAGGTTCCAATATAATAGTAGACTTTTTGGGGTAATAAAGCTGACATCCAAGAAGCTCAAATCAGGAAAATCAAGTGTCTGAGACATTAACCATTTGTTTCTGTGATCTTCCTTGCCATGTGGCTTTTTAAGCTCAAGGTACAGCTGTGCCTTTTGTCTCTATGATAATGTTAAGATATCAGTGATACTGTTTACCTCTGTATTTAAATGACACTGTTATGCTGACAAGATCAAAGATGGGATTGCATGCCATGCCTGTATTGCATTTGCATGCTTTGTTTAGGTTGACTCCACCTCTGTGTATCCCACCCCCTTAAAATGTATAAAAACTACAATGTCTTAAGGACAAGTTAGATTTTTAATGACTGCAGCACCACGCAGAGCGTTCTCAATAAAGAATCCTGCTGAAGATTACCCAAGAGTCTCCTGGTCTTCGTTTCTGAGTTTCCAACAGCAGTTTCTGAAATCCTGTACCGTAAGGGTTACGTGCTCTGCTTTGTTCCTTTTCTTGAGTTGATCATACCTTGGTTCCTTGGGCTTCATTCAGCCAGTGTGTATTTGTTTATACACCTCAAGCATCGCTTTCCTCAACATGAGGGGCTATTAACATAGGGTGATTCTTGTGGTAGTTTAGCAGCGCTCCCCTTTTTCCATGAAGGGTCGCCTATGAGCATGCTACACTGAGCTCGGAGTTCTCCTCTCATATGAGACTGAATTCTCTGTTTTTTCACAAGAGCACTCCAGTATTGTTTCCATAGATCGAGTTGATGACTCTCAAACATACTGCTTTGAGATAGAATATTCCATTCCATTGTTCTGCTCTATTGGAGTGCCACGAGAGCTCCTCCTTAGAACAGTATTTGAAAATCCATGCTATTGTAAGTGTGCACGCTAGTATTCTGCGTTCTTTCTAAAATCTTATATGGTGAGGGCTTTGCATGGTTGCTTCGTGCCCTTTCTTGAGTTGGTTAAAGCCCAGTTCATCTTGGGCGCCACTCCACCCATGTATAATGGATACCTGTTTTAAAATAGGGTGTTGCTCCTAGAGAACTGTTGAGAAAGCTCTTTCAGCAAGCTTATGCGTAAACTAGTGGTAGCCCCTGTGTGACAGGCAAGACTTGGTATAAAATGCTAGGTTCTTAGCCGTATCCCTTTAAAGCATAGGTCTTCAACCCTGCTCCTGGGGACCCACTGTCCTGCAAAGTTTACTTCCAACCTGCTTCAGCACACCTGGCCTGTGACTTTACAAGTGATCCTGACCTTGATTATCTGTTTCAGGTGTGTTTGATTAGGGTTGGAGCTGATCTCTGCAGGACAGTGGGTCCCCAGGAGCTGGGTTGAAGACCTATGCTTTAAAGGAATCTTTCCTGATTCCAAGCCTTCAGCTCTACCCTGGGCCGAGGCCCTAACAATTAAGTTGGGTATGTAGCTTAGGCCTTTGGCCATAAGGGGTACTCTCACAGACAGCCATCTAAACGTTCCGGGGCCACTCCCATGGAAATGGTAGAGTTGGTACTTAGTGCTCGCCATGATTCTGACCCCTAAAGGACACAGTTTGAAGTACCCTTGAAAGGGAACGTCTCAGGTTACAAATGTAACCATGGTTCCCTGAGTAAGGAACGAAACAATGATCTGGCTCCCTGCCATGCTTCGGACGCAAGCTTCAGATGCAGAAGTGAATTACGTCTTCTCCCGGTGCTTGTTTATAGTCACGCCGGTAGTGATGTCAGAGGCTGTCGCTGGCCAATGAGTTGGTGTTTTTTCAATGTATGCTTCAGACACGGGTCACAACGAGGTGTTCCCCATAGCGACCCCTATAGGATGCAGTGTCTCATTCCCTACTCAGGGAACCATGGTTACATTTGTAACCTGGGATGTTTACACATAACACACTAATACGCTTTTAATATCCAAATCTGTTTAAGGATTTTTAGGCTGCAATAATCAGGTAAACCGAAACTGGGAACACTTCCCATTGCACCCGATGTACTTGCTACATCGTTAGAAGAATGGCATCTATGCTATAATATTAGTCTGTTTCTCTCTTATTCCGAGGTCACCGAAGCCACAAGATCCAATCACCCGGATCCAGTACCTATCCAGACCAGATGGTGGATCAGCACCTATAAAGGACCTCTACAGCCATGAAAGACAGCGAAGACAAGGACAACTAGATGAGCCCCAGATACAGATCCCCTGTAAAGACCTTTTCTCAGACAACCACCGGTACAAGACCACAGGAAACAGTTGAGTCCTCTGTACAATGTGACTTTACTGCAGCCTGGAATTGAACTGCTGGTTTTGTCTAGCCAGAAGAGAACTAGCCCACCGACTGAGCCTGGTTTTTCCCAAGGTTTTTCCTCCATTTTGTCACCCAGGGAGTTTTGGTTCTTTGCCGCTGTCGCCTCTGACTTTCTTAGTTGGGGACACTTAATTTACAGTGATATCATTGACTTGATTGTAAATGATTGCAAACAGATACTATTTAAACTGAACTGAGCTGGATGATGACGTCACTGAATTTAATGGTGTACTGCCTTTATCTGTCATTTTGCATTATTGACACACTGTTTTCCTAATTAATGTTGTTCAGATGCTTTGACACAATCTGTTTTCTTTAAAGCGCTATGTAAATAAAGGTGATTTGACTTATCTAAATTTAATAGGACAAAATTATTGGTAATCCAGTCTTTTACATTTTTTAACAGATTTTTTTAGATAATTTATAGATTTAATCTGGTCTCGTTGAGATATATAGTGGATTATGATCAGAATAACAGTAGAAACTTATCTTGTATTTTCTAACATTATTACAATGGGGCAACATGTATAGTGAAAATAGCAGAGGACCTAGGACAGATTCTTGTGGCGATCCATATTTTACTGGTGATAAATGAGATGACTCCCCATTTAAATTAACAAAGTGGTAGCGATCGGACAGGTAGGATCTAAACCATCTTAGAGCCTGCCCTTGAATACCTGTATAGTTTTGTAATCGATCCATGAGCATGTCGTGATCTATGGTGTCAAACGCAGCACTAAGATCAAGTAAAGCTAGGCTTGGTCTGACTTGGTCTTAGTACGATGGATGAAACTGAAGTATTAGACACTGTAGAATATACATTTGTTATTGAATTTCTGATGTTATCTATTTTATCAGTGAAGAAATTCAGTCATTACTATTTAACTGTGAGGGAATATTTAGATTGGGTGGTGCCTGGTTATTTGTTAATCTAGACATTGTGCTAAACAAAAACCTTAGATTAATTTTGGTTATTTTCTATGAGTTTGTGGATATGCTAGGCCCTGGCAGTTTTTATAGCCTGTCTGTAGCTGGAAATACAGATTTTCCATGCAGTTCTATAAACATCCATGTTAGTTTTTCTCCATTTGTGCTCAAGACTACAAGTTTCTTTCTTGAGAGTCTGGGTATTATTGCTATACCATGGCGCAGTATGTTTTTCTCTTCAGCTTCTAATGTATTAAAGGGGGTGTGAAATGCTATTTCATGCATACTGAGTTTTTTACACTGTTAAAGAGTTGGATTCCCATGCTAAACATGAACAAAGTTTCAAAACTATAGTTGTACGTTTGAAGGTTTGAAGTTGTACTCCTTCCGGTTTGTCACAAGTTTCGGAAAGTATTTTTCGAGTATGGCTCTGTGTGACGTTAGATGGAGCGGAATATCCTTATATGGGTCCTAAGGGCACTTCTGCCGGAAGAGCGCGCGCTCCCGTATAGCAGAGCACTGAGAGGCTGAGCACAGACATTCACTGATCAGAGCGAGAGCATCGCGAAAAGTCAAAAAAGAAGTGTGTTTTTGGTTGCCAGGGCAAGACAACCCTGCACAGATTACAAAAAAAAAAAAAAAAACAGCATTAAGGGACCAGTGGATGGAGTTTATTTTTACAGAGCATCAACGGAGTTGTGCAAGTGGTTGTGTTTGTTCCCTGCATTTCGAAGATGCTTGTTTTACAAACAAGGCCCAGTTTGACGCCGGATTTGCATATCGATTATTTCTTAAGGATAATGCAGTCCCAACGAAAAAGGGTCACGATCGTGTGTTGGAACCGCAGGCGGTGAGTAAAACTGCTTCAAATATCTCTGTGTTGTTAACTTAGCAATCGACCCGTAAACACATCAAGTAAACAACATGCGATGTTGTCATCAAAACTGCACTTTCCACATGTACAGCTTAAAAAATGAATAAACAAAAAGACGACATAAAGTGGAACTCATTTTCCAAAACCGCTAAGCAAAAATATACAGTTTCAATACATACTAGGGCTGTGCAAAAAATTGTATGCGATTTTCATGCACCTCTCATCAGTAAAGATGCTCATGTAATTAGAAGTATATCTCCAGCATGTGCGTTCAGATCAGGGTTGCCAGGTTTTCACAACAAATCCTGCCCAGTTGCTTCTTAAAACTAGTCCAAAACTAGCCCAATCGCGTTTCCGGGAGGTTCCCGATAAAAATTGCTTCCCGGGGTTAAAATAAAAATTTTTGGGAAGGATTTCCCTGGTAAAATTAGCATTTTAGGGGCTAAATATCACATTATTGGTATTGGGATTGCTTCAAACTGCGGACATGAAAAACAACCGCAGACTTGGCAACACTGGTTCAGGTGGAGTGGCAGTCACTACAAAGAGCCGTAGTCTATCGACAACTAACACAAAATCGCTTTCAAAATCGACAAAGAACCGCCTGCGATTTTAACATCGATTTTGTGTAGATTGTCAGTGAATTACGGCTCTGTGTAGTAAATGCCAACCAGTGTTGCCAAGTCTGTGGTGGTTGCTTTTCATTTCCGTGGGTCAAAGCGACCCCAATACAAATAACGTGATATTTAGCCCCTAAAATGCGAATTTTACCAAGGCAACCCTGCTAAAAAACGTATATTTTAACCCCGGGAAGCAATGTTTTATCGGGGAACCTTCTGGAAGCGGGATTGGGCTAGTTTTGAGAAGCAACTGGGCAGGATTTGTTGTGAAAACCTGGCAACCCTGATCTGAACATACGTGCTGGAGATATACTTCTATTTACAGGAGCGTTTTTACTGATAAGGTGTACATGAAAATCGCATTTGATTTTTTGCACAGCCCTAACATAGAGACGTCATTGCTGATCAATCAATCAATCAATCAATCACCTTTATTTATATAGTGCTTTAAACAAAATACATTGCGCCAAAGCACTGAACAACATTCATTTGGAAAACAGTGTCTCAATAATGCAAAATGATAGTTAAAGGCAGTTCATCATTGAATTAATTGATGTCATCTCTGTTCAGTTGAAATAGTGTCTGTTTTAATTTGCAATCAAGTCAACGATATCGCTGTAGATGAAGTGACCCCAACTAAGCAAGCCAGAGGCGACAGCGGCAAGGAACCGAAACTCCATCGGTGACAGAATGGAGAAAAAAACCTTGGGAGAAACCAGGCTCAGTTGGGGGGCCAGTTCTCCTCTGACCAGACGAAACCAGTAGTTCAATTCCAGGCTGCAGCAAAGTCAGATTGTGCAGAAGAATCATCTGTTTCCTGTGGTCTTGTCCTGGTGCTCCTCTGAGACAAGGTCTTTACAGGGGATCTGTATCTGGGGCTCTAGTTGTCCTGGTCTCCGCTGTCTTTCAGGGCAGTAGAGGTCCTTTCTAGGTGCTGATCCACCATCTGGTCTGGATACGTACTGGATCCGGGTGACTGCAGTGACCCTCTGATCTGGACACAGACTGGATCTGGTGGCCACGGTGACCTCGGAACAAGAGAGAAACAGACAAATATTAGCGTAGATGCCATTCTTCTAATGATGTAGAAAGTACGGTGTTATGTGAAGTGTTCCGGTTCCAGTTTACCTAATTAATGCAGCCTAAAAATCCTTTAACGGATTTGGATATTAAAAGCATATTAGTATGTTATGTGTATGCCAGGTTAAAGAGATGGGTCTTTAATCTAGATTTAAACTGCAAGAGTTTGTCTGCCTCCCGAACAATGTTAGGTAGGTTATTCCAGAGTTTAGGCGCCAAATAGGAAAAGGATCTGCCGCCCACAGTTGATTTTGATATTCTAGGTATTATCAAATTGTCTGAGTTTTGAGAACGTAGCGGACGTAGAGGAGTATAATGTAAAAGGAGCTCATTCAAATACTGAGGTGCTAAACCATTCAGGGCTTTATAAGTAATAAGCAATATTTTAAAATCTATACGATGTTTGATAGGGAGCCAGTGCAGTGTGGACAGGACCGGGCTAATATGGTCATACTTCCTGGTTCTAGTAAGAACTCTTAAACGTTCAAGTAAAGCGAGTACATGCAGTAGTGTTTCTTCTGCAAGAGTTATAGCTGAGGCAAATAAGGCTGCACTGCTTGCTCGTATGGCAATGTTAAAGGAAAAACACGCTTTGGAGGAGCAAGAGCAGAAGATAAAGAGGAAAAAGGAACAACTGGAGTTGAATGCAATGCTAGCAGAATCTACTGCTAAACTTGCAGTTTTACAGGCCTCTGAATGTCACAGTGTTTCTAAAGCCTCTTATAATATGCATTCTCAATTGGAAAAGGAAAGGGAGAAAGCTTCCTCAATTATATTGAATCCAATGGCAGAGGAGTTTCAATCTGCTGTATGTAGTAAAATGGAAACCCAAGTATCAGTAGTGGATCCTCCTTTGCCATCTTCTGTGCCGTATCAGGACATTCGTCAGTAGACATGGCAGGAATGTACGGACTTAGAAAGATGGAGTTCCCAGCATGTACTAGGAAAAACATCAGTTCAACCTCATGGACCTCTTGCATCGGATAGGATTTCTCAGCATGCATCAGTTCAACCTCATGGACCCTCTTGCATCGGATAGGAATTCTCAGCATCATCAGTTCAACCTCATGGACCTCTTGCATCGGATTGGGTTTCTCAGCATGCATCAGTTCAATCTCATGGACCTCTTGCACATGATAGGTTTTCTCAGCATGCATCAGTGCAACTTCATGGACGTCTTGCACCTGACAGGATTTCTCAGCATGCATCAGTGCAACTTCATGGACGTCTTGCACCTGATAGGATTTCTCAACCGACATTAGTTCAGTCTCATGGACATCTTGCATCTAATGTGATTTCTCAGCCACAAATCGAGTGTCAGGGTGGTGACATTGTCACCATAATGCAAAGACAAAATGAAATAACCGCAGCTCTAGTCCATCAGCAACGCTGCACATCTTTACCAGCCAGAGACATTCCCTTGTTTGATGGAGATCCCCTTCAGTATGTTTCATTTATTAGAGCATTTGAAAAGGGAGTAGAGGAGAAGGCAAGTCATAGTGATTGCTTGTATTATTTGGAACAGTTTACTAGGGGGCAGCCTAGGGAGCTGATTCGCAGTTTTCTTCACATGACCCCTAACTCGGGCTATACCAAGGCAAAACAGTTATTGGAGGAACATTTTGGCAATAAGTATAAGATCGCCACTGCTTATTTAGAAAGAGCCTTGTCTTGGCCCTCAATAAAGGGGGAGGATGTTAATGCTTTGCAGTCTTATGCTCTCTTTCTGCGTGGTTGTTGCAATGTCACTGAGGAACTGCAGTACCTTCAGGAGTTAGATATGCCAAGCAATATGAGAGTCATTATATCTATATTGCCTTTCAAGCTCAGAGAACGGTGGAGAGTTGTTGCACATAACATTCTGGAAACTACTGAATGCAGAGCTTTGTTCAAAGATCTTGTTCAATTTGTTGAAAGACAGGTTAGTATCCTAATGGATCCTTTGTTTGGTGATATTAGAGACTTGCCAACTAGCGTGAGGCCTGTTAATCGGTCAAAGCTACGTCCAGAAGGTAGAGTTAAAGGAAACATCTTTGCCACTACCGTTGCACCTGTGGAATCTGGGGAAACTACTAAGAACATGAGAAGAGAATTGCCATCAAATAAATCTAAAGTAATTCCATTATGTTTGTGTTGTGCTAAGCATCATGTATTGGAGTTCTGTCCACAATTTGAAAAGAGGAAGCATAGGGAAAAGATGGAATTTCTAAAGGAGAAAGAGCTTTGCTTTGGTTGCTTAAGTGCTGGGCACATGAGTCGTAACTGTGGCAAGCGGTTGACTTGTAGGATATGTAGTCAGCACCATCCCACTGTGCTTCATGTAGACAGAAATACAGCCAACTACAACCGAGCTTCCAAGGAGTCAGAGGCACACAAGTTCTTGGGATCAACTGAAACATGTGGTCATACAGGGGCCGGAAAGGATCGCTGTCTTCTTTCTATCTTACCAGTTCAAGTCAAGGCCAGTAAAGGAGATCATATAATCCAGACGTATGCATTCCTGGATCCTGGCAGTTCGGCGACCTTTTGTACAGAAAGCCTTATGCAGCGGCTCAATCTTTCTGGTAGAAAAACTCAGTTTCTGTTACAAACTATGGGACAGGAAAGAGTTGTACCTGCATACATACTTTCAGGTTTGGAAGTATCTGCTATTAATGGTAGCATCTTCTATCAGCTTCCACAAACACTTACACAGAAACAAATGCCCGTAAGTTCTGATAACATTGTATCTAAAGGAGATTTGTCCAAATGGCCTTACTTGGCAAAGGTTAAAGTTCCCCGTATAATGGCTAACGTTGAGTTGTTGATTGGAAACAATGCTCCCAAGATGATGGAGCCTTGGGAAGTCATAAATAGCCATGGGGATGGCCCTTATGCTATAAGAACGGCATTAGGTTGGGTCATCAATGGTCCTTTGAATGCAGGCAGCCTTGAGGATGAAGACTGTTCTGCAGTGGTTAACAGGATTTCTGTGTGTAGACTGGAGGAGATGTTGCTTAAACAATACAACCATGACTTCAATGAGCGAGCTGTAGAAGAGCAAGGATTGTCAAGAGAGGATATTAGATTCTTGGAGATTGCTGAGAGTTCTGTCAAGCTTGAGGGCAATCATTGTACCTTGAAGTTACCATTTAAAAAGGAAAATGTGTATCTTCCTAACAACTTCTCTTTGGCAAAACAGCGGATACTTGGATTGAAGAGGAGATTTCAGAGAGATGAGCAGTTTTATGAGGAGTATGTAGCATTCCTCAAAGAAATGATTAACAAAGGATATGCAGAGCAATTGCCCACTCAGCAGCTGAAAGGAGACAGCGGCAAGGTGTGGTATATTCCTCACCATGGTGTACGTCATGCAGGAAGAGGAACCTGCGGGTGGTTTTTGATTGTGGTGCGGCATTCAAAGGAACATCATTAAATCAGGTCCTTCTGCAAGGTCCCAATTTTACAAGTACATTGATTGGTGTTCTCCTAAGGTTTAGGCAGGAGTCGGTAGCTGTCATGGGAGACATACAGGCAATGTTTCATCAGGTTAGAGTGGAAGAAGAGGACCGGGATTTCCTCCGTTTCTTGTGGTGGCAGAACGGAGATTTTACAAAAGAAGTGTCAGTGTTTCGTATGACTGTCCATCTTTTTGGGGCTGTCTCCTCTCCAAGTTGCGCTGCCTTTGCGTTGCGAAAAACAGCAGATGATCATCAATGTGAATTCCATGAGGAGGTTGTTCAGACTCTCAAAGATAACTTTTACGTAGATGATTGCCTTAAGAGTTTGGCATCTGAAGAGGAAGCAGTTTCTTTGGTTCAAGATCTTTCCAATCTCTGTCAGCAAGGAGGTTTTACTCTGACAAAATGGATAAGCAACAAGCGCACTGTCCTGCAAACCCTTCCTGAGGAGTGTCGAGCCAAGGAGTGGAAAGAGCTGGATCTGGACAAAGACAGCTTACCTGTTGAGAGAGCTCTTGGTTTGTTGTGGTGTGCGGAAACTGACTCATTTAAGTTCAAACTGGAGATTCAGGAGAAGTCTTGCACAAGACGTGGAATGTTGTCAGTGTCCAGTTCAGTATACGATCCATTTGGGATCTTGGGACCAGTAGTGTTACCTGCTAAGATCATGCTACAGGAGCTATGCCGGAGGAACTTTGGATGGGATGAGACTGTGCCCTATGAGATATTGTGTGGTTGGACACGGTGGTTGAAGGAACTTAATGCACTCTCTGAATTCAAGTTTGAGAGATGCATTAAGCCCATGAGTTGGGGTTCCTACACACATGCGCAGCTTCATCATTTTTCAGATGCAAGCGAACAGGGATATGGCACAGTCACTTACCTTAGAATCCAGAATAGCAACAGTGAAATTCATGTGTCCTTCCTCATGGGCAAGGCTCGAGTAACACCTTTAAAGGCTATCACTGTTCCCCGTTTGGAGCTAACTGCAGCTGTTCTTGCTGTCCGTGTTGATCTGATGCTAAAGAAAGAGCTGAGGCTCCAGTTGCAAGAATCAGTCTTCTGGACAGACAGCACATCTGTACTCAAGTATGTCATGAATGAGGACAAGCGGTTTCATACTTTTGTTGCCAACAGAGTTTCCATCATCAGGGAAGCCACAGAGACATCACAGTGGCGATATGTTGGCACAAAGGAGAATCCAGCTGACGATGCATCCAGAGGAAGGAGGGCTGGAGATTTTATCAAGAACAACAGATGGATAGAAGGACCCAAGTTTCTGTACAAACCAGAAGAGGATTGGCCTGTAAATATGGTGGACACTGTAGTAGGGGTTGAGGACCTAGAGGTCAAGAAGGAAGCCTTTGTCAATGTGGTTAATACTCAAGGCTCACTGAAGGGTACAAATAGGTTGATTGCTTACTTTTCAGATTGGAGAAGACTTCGAGTATCAGTTGCCTGGTTGCTTAAGTTGAAGAGGATGTTGTTGAGAAGGATTTGCAAGAGGATAGAGTCCGATACTGCTGAAGCCAACAAACAGAATGTTCTAGAGCAAGGGAATCGGATAGCTAAAGGTACAACAGGAGGACAAACCTTGTCGGCAGAGGATCTTATGGAAGCCGAGATGGCTATAATTTTGTATTGCCAACAGCAAAGATTCTCTGAGGAAATCGCTGCTTTGTCTTCTGGAAAGGATACAGTAAGCAAACAGAGTGCCATTTATAAGTTGGATCCATGGTTGGATAATGGGCTTCTGAGAGTTGGAGGGCGGCTGACACGGGGTTCGTTGCCAGAAGACACAAAACATCCGCTACTCCTCTGTAAAGATCAGCATGTGGCTACCCTTATACTGAAAGATTTACATCAACAGCTTGGCCATAGTGGGCGTAATCACATGTTGTCTGCTTTAAGAAGAAGGTATTGGATTACAGGTGCAACCTCAGCTGTGAGGAAGGTCGTAGCAGAATGCTGCTTCTGTAAAAAATATAATGGGAGGATGATGGGGCAGAAGATGGCTGATCTGCCTAAGGAGAGGATTATGCCAGACTATCCGCCGTTTACCAACACAGGCGTTGACTATTTTGGACCAATAGAAGTGAAGAAGGGAAGAGGTACAGTGAAACGCTATGGTGTCATCTTCACCTGCTTGGCCAGTAGAGCCGTTCATCTTGAACTTGCCAATTCTCTTGACACAGATGACTGCATTAATGCTCTGCGCCGATTTATCAGTAGAAGAGGGCTAGTGGAGCATCTTCTTTCAGATAATGGCACAAATTTTATAGGAGCAGAGAGGGAACTTCGGGAGGCACTTTTATTATTGAATCAGGCTAAGATTCAACGAGAGTTATGTCAGAAGGGCATTAAGTGGAGTTTCAACCCTCCAGCTGGATCTCATTATGGTGGGGTTTGGGAGCGGGTCATTCGCATGTTGAGGAAGATCCTCACTGCAGTATTTCAACAGCAGACGCTTGATGATGACAGTTTCCATACAGTCTTGTGTGAAGCGGAGGCAATCTTGAATGATCGACCAATCACCAAATTGTCTGACGATCCAATGGATCTTGAAGCTCTCACTCCCAATCATATTCTGTTGTTAAAGGGAAAACCATCCTTATCTCCTGGATTGTTCGATGTTCATGACTTATACATAAAAAGAAGGTGGAAACAGGTTCAGTACATATCAGACCTCTTTTGGAAGAGATGGGTTAGGGAATACCTACCGTTGTTGCAGGAAAGGCAGAAATGGAACAAGATTAAAAATAGCCTCAAATCTGGAGACATTGTGGCCATTATGGATCCAACGGCACCTCGAGGATCCTGGCCACTTGGAAGAGTTTTGGAAACATTCCCTGACAAGAAAGGGCTGGTGCGCTCTGTTCGCTTACAAACTAAGTCAAGTGTTATTGATAGGCCTGTAGCAAAACTTTCCTTTTTGCATGAGTCTATGGGTTAAGGGGTTTGTTACAAGCATCGTGTGTGTATGATGCTTGATATTTCTATTTGTTTATGGCTCTCTGTTATGTGTTGGGAATTGGTATGTTGATTTATCCCAATTAGGGGCCGGTATGTAAGAGCCATTTTGGTCTTATGTACAGGTACGTCCAGTAGGGGTAACTCTTGCTTAATTGTTCACAATATATAGGTGGGAACCTTCCTTCAGGTAGCAGGTGTTGCTGGAGGGAAGGTGCACACCGTTTTTGACCGCTACGCTAGGTTGTTTGTACCATGCTATGCAAGTCATTGTAAAGGTGAAGGACTGGTGGATTTACTGACTGTTCATTTGGATTCTTGCCTATATGGAAATGAAGACCAGTAATGGTAAAATAAATCTACAACAATGAGCAATATTAACATCTTGTGTGGACATTCCATTTAATAGTAACCCAAGCATGCGCGTCCATTACAAGCACCATCCAACATCCCTCAGCAGCTTAAAGTATTAGACTTGGCTGCTTACATTATGTTTTGAGATGACTAACATTAGCCATACTTTAACAGTGCCATGCTAATGTAATATAACCTTAGGAGTGACACTATTACTTGAATAGGGGCTCAGTGTATCCCCTTTATTGTTATTATTGTGTTGTCATGAACACACTGTATCACTCAATAACAAATGAGCGGCGCTAAATGTAACTATCAGGACTAATACATACAACTTGCTAATGAATTGGAGGGGGATGGGCAGTTTTCTTTTTTGAGAAAATGTTTGAGAAATAGTAGGCTAACGTTACTGTCTGTGGGTTAATTGTGCAAAAACTATTACTTTCCCCATATTATTGGCTATTGTAATGCAATTATCTAACATTACTGTGTTTTGTTTATGGAACCATCAACAGGGCCGTCCCGTGTGCTGCGCTAATCACTCCGCCTAAGTAACTTTAGCTGTGCTCCTTTGCCTAGTGAGAATATAGTTCCCAGTATTTACACGATTAAAAATGGTCTCTGTCTCATATAGCCTTGTTATTTGTACACACTGTGACTATACAGATCAGAACATGTAAATAGGAAAATGTTTGCATTATTTTGTCACTTATTGGAATTACTATGTGTGACGTTCAGGTCCAGTTAACGGTGATTAACTGGCTGAGATTCGGGCCAGTTATGGCCCATGTGTGGCCCATGTGTTTAATCCAGTTCTGGGCCACTTTAGGGCCGTCATTCTTTGCGGCACTTAGGCAGAGGAAAAAAAGTGATTGTTTGGCCCGGATCTGGGCCAGAGGACATTTGCTATGTGGATTTTTGGCCCAGCCATCACCCAAATTTGAACTTACTCAGTAATATATTGGATCACTGTTACACCACAATAAAGGATGCATATCACTCTGTTCCACGAGCAGCTTTTGGACGTTCTGATCACTCTCTGGTTCATCTTATACCGTCCTACAGGCAGAAACTAAAATCAGCTAATCCTGTAGTAAGGACAGTAAAAAGATGGACTAATGAAACAGAGCAGGATTTACAATCTTGTTTTGACCTCACTGAGTGTTTTTGAAGCTGCTGCCACCGATCTGGATGAACTCACAGAGACCGTAACATCATATATCAGTTTCTGTGAGGAAATGTGTATTCCTACAAAGACTCAACTAATTTACAATAATGACAAACCGTGGTTCACTGCAAAACTAAGACAGCTCCATCAGTCCAAAGAAGATGCTTACGTGAAGGGGGACAATGTCTTGTATAAACAGGCTAAATACACACTGGAAAAAGAGATCAAAGTGGCAAAGAGGAATTATTCTGAAAAAATAAGGACTCAGTTCACTTCCAATGACTCCGCATCAGTGTGGAAAAGTCTAAAGAAGATCACCAATTACAAGACACCACCCCCCAGCACTGTGGAGAATCAACAACTGGCAGACGATCTGAACGAGATTTACTGCAGGTTTGAAAGAACACCCATCACCTGCCCTGAATACCTCCCCACACAACCATTCACACAATTCACAATTCCTGCAACCAGCCCTGAATGCCTCTCCAAACAACTGTTCACACCATTAACAGCTCCTACAACCCATCCTGAACACCTCTCCTATCAAGCACTCTCACCATTCACACCCCCTGCATCCCCCCTCTCCCCCACACCTGCAATTCAGATCAGTGAGGATGCAGTGCGCCAGTTCTTCCGGAAGCAGAAAAAGAAAAAAGCACCAGGCCCAGATTGTGTTACACCAGCCTGTCTGAAATCCTGTGCTTACCAGCTGGCCCCCATCTTCACACAGATCTTCAACAGATTGCTGGAGCTGTGCGAAGTCCCGTCATGCTTCAAACGCTCTACCATCATCCCCATCCCTAAGAAAACCAAAATTACAGGACTAAGTGGTTACAGGCCTGTGGCTCTAACGTCTGTAGTCATGAAGTCATTTGAAAAACTGGTGCTGGCCAACCTGAAGGACATCACTGGGCCCTTGCTGGATCCTCTTCAGTTTGCCTACAGAGCAAACAGGTCTGTGGACGATGCAGTAAACATTGGACTGCATTATGTTCTGCAACACCTAGACAGACCGGGGACTTATGTGAGGATCCTGTTTGTTGACTTCAGCTCGGCCTTCAACACGATCATCCCAAACCTTATCCTGCCCAAACTAAATCAGCTCTCCGTGCCCACCTCTCTCTGTCAGTGGATCAACAGCTTCCTGGCAGACAGGCAGCAGCTAGTGAGGTTGGGAAAATACACATCCAGCACCCATACAATCAGCACCGGAGCTCCCCAAGGGTGCGTTCTCTCCCCACTGCTCTTCTCCCTGTACACTAATGATTGCACATCTAAGGACCCCTCTGTCAAGCTCCTGAAGTTTTCAGACGACACCACACTCATCGGCCTCATTCAGGATGGTGACGAGTCTGCTTACAGACAGGAGGTAAAAGAGCTGGCTGTCTGGTGCACTCTCAACAACCTGGAGCTTAACACACTCAAAACAGTGGAGATTATAGTGGACTTCAGGAGAAACCCCCCTGCACTCCCCCCACTCACCATCATGAACAGCACTGTGACTGCAGTGGAGTCATTCAGGTTCCTGGGCACCACTATCTCTCAGGACCTGAAGTGGGACATTGACATTGACTCCATCGTGAAAAAGGACCCCTCACATCCAGCACACTCCCTCTTTGAACTGTTGCCATCTGGTCAACGCTACAGAGCACTGAGAACTAGAAAGACCAGACACAGGACCAGTTTCTTCCCTCAGGCAATCCATCTTATGAACAGCTGATAATACCTGCGAACACACTACACTTTATATTTATATACACATACACTTATTTATCTAACACACATACTTAGTATGGGATTCAAGGATTTTTAGGCTGCATTAATTAGGTAAACCGGAACCGGAAACACTTCACATAACACCGTACTTTCTACATCATTAGAAGAATGGCATCTACGCTAATATTTGTCTGTTTCTCTCTTGTTCCGAGGTCACCGTGGCCACCAGATCCAGTCTGTATCCAGATCAGAGGGTCACTGCAGTCACCCGGATCCAGTACGCATCCAGACCAGATGGTGGATCAGCACCTAGAAAGGACCTCTACTGCCCTGAAAGACAGCGGAGACCAGGACAACTAGAGCCCCAGATACAGATCCCCTGTAAAGACCTTGTCTCAGAAGACCACCAGGACAAGACCACAGGAAACAGATGATTCTTCTGCACAATCTGACTTTGCTGCAGCCTGGAATTGAACTACTGGTTTCGTCTGGTCAGAGGAGAACTGGCCCCCCAACTGAGCCTGGTTTCTCCCAAGGTTTTTTTCTCCATTCTGTCACCGATGGAGTTTCGGTTCCTTGCCACTGTCGCCTCTGGCTTGCTTAGTTGGGGTCACTTCATCTACAGCGATATCATTGACTTGATTGCAAATAAATGCACAGACACTATTTAAACTGGTTCTAGTAAGAATGTCTTGGTTACGTATGTAACTCTCGTTCACTGAAGGAGGGAATGGAGACGCTACGAATGGGATCTCGCCTGAGAGCCCAATCACCTTCGAGTGTTACAAAACGAGTCAATGGTACACAAAGTTATAGAAGGCAGGTATCCACCAAGGTGGTGATACATAAGAGCTCTAAAGTACCCAGCCTGCAGGGTGGAAGTTTCAATGACAGAGCTGGCAAGGGGCTTGCCAAGGGAAAGACACATGCGGCGGAGAGACTTACTGTGGACTTACACATGTGGGATTGCCCAGAAAAGGGGAATCACAACACATGGAGGCACCCAGTCCCACACAGGGCTGACCAAAGGGCATGTACGCAAGTGTTGGCCATTAACAGTGCTGGAGGAACACAGGGTTCTGACTGAGGAACTCACCTGAGGGGAATAGTGCACGCATCCAGTCCGCGGTGTGGAATGGCACAGCAAGCGGACTGACACTGAGCAGGTCCTTACTGACTCGAAAGGGCGAGTACCCGGGAGGACACGGGCTCTACACAGAGATTATAAAATCTTGCGAATGTGTTAGGTGTCGCTCAGTCCGTAGCTCTACAGCTGACCCTCTTTACCGAAGCCAAAGCCATCAGGAGCACAGTTTTCAAAGATAAAAACTATATGTCTACTGAGAGTAAGGGTTCGAAGGGAGACCTTTGCAGTGCCAATAGAACCATTGCAAGGTCACAAGAGGGGACTTGCTGAAGGCGAGGTGGATTGAGCCTCCTTGCTCCTCTCAGGAACCTGATGATCAGATCATGCTTCCCAAGAGACTTACCTTCAACAGGGTCATGGCGAGCCGAAATGGCGGCCACATAGACCTTGAGGGTTGAAGGAGACAGCCTTCGTTTCAACACCTCCTGAAGAAAGGAAACTGACCCGATTGGACATTTCCAGAGGTCCTCATGCCGTGAAGAACACCAAGTGACGAAGAGGTTCCATTTCAAATCATAGGTGTGTCGGGTGGACACGGCTCTAGCTGAAGTAATGGTAGCTACCACCTGTGGTGGCAAGGTACCTAAAACTTCCATGACCCATCAAGAACCCACACATGTAGGTTCCACAGATCAGGACGTGGGTGCCTGAGGGTGCCCCATCTCTTAGAAAGAAGGCCAGGGAGGGCTGTCGAGGAGTACAAGTTCGGGGAACAAGGCCCAGCTGGGACAAAAATGCACAACCATGAGGACCTGCTCCTCGTCTTCCCTGATCTTGCACAACATCTGTGCAAGAAGGCTCACTGGGGGAAACGCATACTTGTGCAGGCCCAGCGGCCAGCTGTGTGCCAGGGCGTCCGTGCCGAGAGTGCCCTCATTCAGGGAGTAAAACAACTGGCAGTGGGAAATTTCTGGAGAGGCAAACAGGTCTACCTGAGCGTCTCAAAGCGTTCCCAAATCAGCTGAACCAACTGGGGGTTGAGTCTCCATTCCCCAGGATGAGACTGCTGAAGTGAGAGCTCGTCGGCTGCATGATTGAGCCTGCCTGGAATGTGAATGGCATGAAGCGACCTCAGGGAGTGTAGACCACCCTGGCGGTTGATGTATGCTACGGTCGCAGTGTTGTCCTTACGGACCAGAACGTGCTTGTCCTTCAGCAGGGCCCTGAAGTGGGGTAGAGCAAGCCATACTGCTAGCAACTCGAGGCAATTAACATGCCACTGAATTCGGCCCCAAACCTTCACTAAAATAACTGTTTCCTCTACCTCCGGGTTTTTTAGAACTCGGGCTCCTGAGTTCTACAGCACCACTGTGATACACAATAGTGTGCAACCAAATTGTCCCCTTGGAATTATTAGGTTCTAGATGCATTCCATTCAAAAATTTGAGATAGAACCTTATAAATCCAAGGGGACAATTTAGTTTTATCCTTATAATTATCCTTATAATATCCGAAATATCCTTATATTTTCTCACTCTTCATCAAACAGTTCTGATGTCTTTGCTGTTTTGAGAAACATTGAGGATCCATATTTATTCAAAATAACCCCCTATAATGCCTGAGACAGAGGACTTCAAACAGGGTCTGCCACTGGCCAGGATTTTACCTACTTCAAGGGATTATCAGTTACAACAATCTTCACAATTACTTCCTTGTTGTGCAGCCTTCAATGCAAACTAAACAGCTGTGTTGTCTGTCACAGACCAAGGACTCTGAGGAGAAATTCAGGCAATGAGTTGATACCGAGATTTATGGAGTTGTGGTCTGCATTGAGGCAGAAGCCAAATGAGCACACGACCTTCATGAATATCCTCTGTATTACTTCCTGGGATGTACCCACTTTTCATATCAACTAGAACCAGGTACCAGAACCTTGACTCATTTATATAATCCAAACATTATATAAAACTATTACTGTCAGTAACTTGTTGCTTGTTCCAAAGCTAAGGGTGCCAAACCCATTAAATAATTTCAGATTGAGGTCACTGCTGGCAGAAAATACCCTCCAGGAGCAGTGAAATTATGAATCTCAGCTACAGAGTATTCAAGGTACCATGACTCAGCCATAGTTCTTTTTTCATTTACAGTGGCTGAATGGTTTCCAGTGGTGAACTCAGAATTAATGCAAGTCCATTTTGTTATATATGCTCCCTCTGTATAGGACACAAGAGACGAAATCCCCTCAATTTATCCAACTCACTCTCAGCATCTCAGGTGCAATACAAACATCTGAAGTAATTCATTCAAATGTAAAGTATATATGTGGACAAACAGACTTGATTATTATTATTTTTATTATTGTTATTTATTTGATAGGGACAATGCTCCTTGATCAATAGACAAATGAATCGCTGTAAACAAGCCAGAGTTAGCTGTACAAGTGCTAGTTTCCATCTGTTGTCCCTAGCCAGATCTTAACAGGCACCCTAAGAATACAAGTCAATAACAATAGACTATAAATTTAATAAATACAATAACAATGTAATAAATACAGCAGAAATTTTAAAACAATATAAACATGCCCTCAAACAGAAAATATATTGCTCACCTCACCTAGCCCTCAACCTGGTTACAGTATAAGTCAATACAATATGAATAAAAATTACACATATTACTATATTACATATATTAATACACCACATATATCCCAATGTACTGCACATTTCATATTAAGTCCATATTCAGTTTTTAAGTAACTTAACATGATCTACAGAGTAACTAGGAATTGTTAGAGTAATAGAGTAATCTGGCAATTACTCAGTCATTTTATAAATTTCTCCGTGCTGTAGAATTTAGATGTCACAGTAAAAGCACTCTGTCTAAGTCTGCCAGCAAAACCTCTGGGATATGAAGATGTAGCCTAATCTGCCAACAGCCCTAAGAGACAACATTGAAATGAAAGTCTCTGAAGTTGGTGAAGAAGTAAACTGGAAAATATGTGCCAATGTTAATGTAGATAAGAGTCATTCATCAGGAAAGTAAAGGTCTTTTGAAATTTTTGGTATATGCTCATTTCCTTATTCATCTAAGATGTGTTTCGGAGTGTCAGACATATGATGTTTCTATGAGGGTGTCCAAAGCATGCCAGCAGTAATCTAAACCTTCCATATGCACCAAGATCAATTTAGGACCTCTGCCCTCAGTGTTCACAATCATTGTTCAAAAGTGAATTAATTTTGCTCTTGATTTTCCTGAAATACTAATATTCAGCATGAGATTACTACTTATATGACTTATATGATATGATTTATTTTTATCTCTCAAAATTCAAGAGTGCGTGCCTGGCATTTCTTATATAATGGGTTTCTACCAGAAATATGAGAAAAACCCAGAATGCCAAGCAGCTGTCACTATTGTGGCATCCTCACCAGAGACCTTTAACATGAGAGTGAAAATTCCAGAGGTTGTTGTCTTATGAGCATATTTCATGTATTTTCAATTTAAAAAATGTCTTATTGCTTTCCTGCTTCTTTAGGTTGATAAAATAAAAATAAAAAAGCACTTCTGGAATGCCCAAACTGACAACAAAGACAAATGTATCATCAAATGTTCTTAACTGTTTGTATTCATAGATATTCAAGAATATATAATAAAATCAGTACTTTTTAATTATACTCTTATGAATAAAATGTGCATCAAGAAATCATTGTGATGTTCAGAAGGATATTCATATTCCAGCCTAGAGATGGTTAGATTTACATGTAGAGCAATTGCAACACCTCCTTCATATTCAGAATGTCAATGTCACATCAGTTAAATAAATAATATATAAATAAATGTTTTCGATCAGTTCTACCTAACTCTTCTCTGATAAATACCACAATAACAGACATCCCACCTCTCCAGGAAGGTCCAAGAGTCTCTCACATATTAGCAGCTCTATGGAGTCAATATAATGCCACATATATATGCAAAGAAATTAAGTTTAGCAAAAGAAAATAAAGTTTTGCAAACTCGTGGGGATCACAGGTGGATCTGGCTGACGAGTTTATTGAGGGACTTTCCCTTTCGTGCTCGTGGGCAGCAGACGAGAGAGAGCCTCTTGAGGATGATGTTATATCTTATCTTATCTTATAACACTTTCCGATACTGAGGTTAGTTCTTTGCTGGGTTCTACCCAGGAAGAGCAGTAGATGTTTGAGGATGGCGAAGAAGCTGAGCATTTAATAGTGTCTGTGCATTTATTTGCAATCAAGTCAACAATATCGCTGTAGATGAAGTAACACCAACTAAGCAAGCCAGAGGCGACAGTGGCAAGGAACCAAAACTCCATCGGAGTTTCCATGACAGAATGGAGAAAAAAACCTTGGGAGAAACCAGGCAAGTCTTTACAGGGGATCTGTATCTGGGGCTCTAGCTGTCCTGGTCTCCGCTGTCTTTCAGGGATGTAGAGGTCTTTTCTAGGTGCTGATCCACCATCTGGTTTGGATACGTCCTGGATCCGGGTGACTGCAGTGACCCTCTGATCTGGATACAGACTGGATCTGGTGGCTACGGTGACCTCGGAATAAGAGAGAAACAGACTAATATTAGCATAGATGCCATTCTTCTAATTATATAGCAAGTACATTGGGTGGTATGGGAAGTGTTCCTCGTTCCGGTTTACCTAATTAATGAGGAAACTGAATCCAATTGTGGATAAGGACAGCCTGCTGAGAGTTGGAGGACACATTCCTTTGGCTGAAATACCCTGGGCAGAGAAACATCCAATAATTGTCCACAGAAAGTACCAAGTAGCAACCTTATTGGTGAGACATTACCATGTAAAGTTCGCTCATCAGGGAAGACATCTGACAGAGGGTGCTGCTCGCTCTGCTGGATAGTGGCTGATTGGAGGCAAGAGACTGGTGTCAAGCATCATACATAAATGTGTGACCCGTGATAAGAGAACAGAGAACTTTACCTGCATTGTAAAAAGAACTGTGCATATCAAAGTTCTCTAGTCTCTGTCCTCCTCAAGCTTTGTTAATTTATTTATGGAGATTCACAGCTGTCCATGTTCCTGTCCGCCTGTTTCATTCTGACCAGGGAACGAACTTCATTGGGGCATGCAAGGAACTTCAGATCAAATCTGATGATCAGGAAGTAAATGCTTACCTTCACAATCAAAGCTGCACCTGGACCTTTAATCCTCCCCACTATTCCCATATGGGTATGATAGGTATTGCCCGTAGAATACTGGATGCACTGTTGTTATAGACAGACACTGCCCACCTGTCTCATGAAGTTTTGGTCACACTCAAGGCTGAAGTCATGGCCATTATGAATGCTAGACCCCTTGTTCCTGTGTAATCCGACCTAGACATGCCCACAGTGTTCACACCTGCCATGCTGCTAACACATAAACTCAACCCAGTGCTGCCTCCAGCAGGAGAGTATGACCTTAAAAACCTATGCAGCAAGCCGTGAAAGCAAATACAAGCGTTGGGCGACTCATTCTGGAAACGCTGGCATCAAGTATACCTGGTGTTACTCCAACCAAGGAGAAAGTGGCACGTGGACACGCCAAACCTGAGCGAAGAAGATGTTGTGCTGCTCAAGGATGCTCAGATCAAGCGGAATGAATGGCCTGTCGGAGTGGTGGTGAACTCCATTCCCAGCAATGCTTCTAAAGTTCGCAAAGTGAATGTGAGGGTGGGCAGACAGGATACTCGGAGGGGGGAATTCTAGACCAGTCTCAGAAGTTATTCTACTTGTAAATAAGGAATAGTGTTATAATGCATTATAACAAGCGTTAATGTGTGTTTTGTTGTTTATCTGGGCAAAAGAGAGACCTCTTGTGGTGATTAATAACCTAGCATGTTGTTTACATTTTACTAGCAGTCTTGTTTCAGTTCAATGTCTCTCAGTGAATAAAGCTGTCTCATATTTTTTCTCTCTTGATTTAATTTGGTCAGAAAACACGTTTGCCTGTACAGTAAGTACGAAGTCATATGGTTATCTCTATATATTATATGGATAATATATAATTTCAATATTATCCATAAACAACTTCTGTAATTGAATGGAATACTGAAATGTATTGTTCTTTGCAGTTTTACAGTGTTTCCTGAGTAAAGTTTGGAAAGGATAAACAAGCTTTATTCTCTGTCTTGGGGAAACTGTTAACTATCTGCCGAGTTGATGTAACAGGCTAGGCCGCGCCATACACACAGAAGCGGGGGCAGAACAACAATAGTCCACCCTGCTGGGGATAAAGGCATGAACAAGTTTCTCCAAGTCTTGACTGGAAACAAAACATCTAATTCCTGCAATGTTTTTTAGATGATAGTATGCTGATTTAATTACCTGCTTTGACATGACTACTGAATCTAAGGTCTGTCTCCAGAATCACACCAAGATTCCTGACTTGATTTTTAGTTGCTAGACCCCAAGATTTAAGGTATGCATTCACCTTGTAAACTTCATCTTTGTTTCAAAATGCAATGGCTTGTTTAACTAAAGAAAGTTATGGCACATCCAACTATTAATTTCATCAATACATTGGCAGAGGGAGTCAGTGGGGCTGTAGTCATTTTGAGATAAGGCTAAGTAAATCTGGATATCATCAGCATAGCTGTGATAGACAAATTGGTTCTTTCTCATCATTTGACTTAGTGGGAGCATATACAGGCTAAACAAGAGCTATGCAAGAATTGAGCCTTGTGTGACTCCGCATGTCATGGACGTCCACTTAGACTTATGCTCTCCTATACTCACATAATAAACTCTCCCTTCTAAGTATGACCTGAACCATTTGAGTACCATCCCAGAAAGCCCGACCCAGTTTTCCAGTCTCTCTAGTAGTATGTTATGATCGACAGTGTCAAACGCAGTACTGAGATCTAGCAGTACCAGTACTGATGTTTTGCCAGAGTCAGAATTTAAGTGAATATCATTTATTATCTTAATGAATGATTATCAATGATTATCTTAACACCGCTTCACTGACCTTTTTCAGGACACTTTATCCTCCAACCCATCGTGGCCATCTGAGATTCTCTGGAACGGCGAGATGAACAATGGCCACCTGAATAACCACCCGAGGCGACGGATCAAGAAACACAGCGGGAAACGTGCTGGGATTCGCAACAGACTGAGGAAAAGAGCACACAGCCCTCCTTTACCGAGCATTCTGCTTGCCAATGTCCAGTCTCTGGAGAATAAGATGGACGATCTTAGAGCCAGGATAAGTTCCCAACAGGACGTTAGGGACTGTAACATCCTTTGTTTGTCTGAAACATGGCTCACGCCCCTGGTCCCGGATGCTGTTGTAACGCCATCTGAAAACTTCTCTGTTTCACGGATGGACAGGACAGCCGAGGCCGGCAAATCCAA
Organism: Carassius auratus; assembly: GCF_003368295.1. Taxonomy (NCBI): domain Eukaryota; kingdom Metazoa; phylum Chordata; class Actinopteri; order Cypriniformes; family Cyprinidae; genus Carassius; species Carassius auratus. The sequence goes on from NW_020523372.1 coordinate 946,118, forward strand.
AGGCGGAGGAGTGTGTTTCATGATTAACAAGAAATGGTGTGACCCCAGGAATATCTTTACTCTGTCACGCTCCTGCTCGCCTCATCTGGAACTTTTATCCATTATTTGCCGCCCATTCTATCTGCCTCGGGAGTTTTCATCGATCATCATAACTGCTGTTTACACCCCTCCACAAGCAGACACTGGCTTGGCTTTGTCTGAGCTTCACGATGCGCTCAGCGGCAATATCAACAAACATCCTGACGCTGCTATTATCATTGCTGGGGACTTTAACAAAGCCAAACTCAGGCAAGTTATGCCTCATTTTTATCAACATGTATCCTGTCCAACCAGAGGACCGAATACACTGGATCATTTCTACACTCAGTTTAAGAATGCCTACAAAGCTCACTCACTACCAGCTTTCGGCAAATCGGACCATGCCACCATTTTCCTCACACCGGAATATAAACAACGGCTTGTTCAAGATCCCCCGGTGCAGAGGGTGGTGACGCGATGGTCTGCCCAATCAGAAGCAACGTTACAGGCGGTTCTTGATGACGTAGACTGGGACATGTTTCGCGCAAGTTCATTTGACGTAAGTGAGTTCACGGATGTATCGTTAAGCTTTGTAAACAAGTTACCCGAACAAGCTACACATACAATAACTATAACGACATTCTCAAATCAGAAACCATGGGTGGACAGATCAATCCGTGCAGCAGTAAACAAACGCACTGCTGCTTACAACGCCGGTCTTCTGTCGGGAAACATGAGCGAGTACAAAGCATTGTGCTATGCTCTCCGGCGTGCAGTAAGAGCCGGCAAACACAGATAAAGGGAACACATAGAGTCACATTTCCAGCTAAATGACTCCCGACGCATGTGGCAAGGACTAAGGACCATCTGTGACATTGGAAATAAATCCTCTGCAGAGGTGAGAGCAGATCCGTCACTGGCTGATGAGCTAAACACTTTCTAGGGCTGCTTTGAAAGCAATCTAAGCAGTGTGAGTCTGCCGATCAGCGCGTCAGGAAGCAGCAGTCAGAGCAGCAGTCAGAGCAGCAATCATCGTGCGATCACCGTGTCGGAGGTGTTTATAAACAGTGACCATCTGATCTGGATACAGACTGGATCTGGTGGCTACGGTGATCTCAGAATAAGAGAGAAACAGACTAATATTAGCGTAGATGCCATTCTTCTAATGATGTAGCAAATGCATCATGTGTTATGGGAACTGTTCCCAGTTCCGGTTTTCCTAATTAATGCAGGCTAAAAATCCTTTAACGTATTTGAATATTAGAAAAGTGTAAGATTGTTTTGTTTAAGCCAGGTTAAAGAGTTGGGTCTTTAATATAGATATAAACTTTTTTAATGTTCTGGATAACAGGGTTCCTTTGGATCAAGAAGGCTGAGTAACCACTGATATAGTTTAAATAAATTACCATTAATTCAGATTCACTATGTTTCAATTTCAATTTATGATTCTTGCTAAGATGGTTCTTGCTAGTTAAGCTTCACAAATGTGGCTTCCAAACTGCATTCAGGAGAACATGCTTCATCTGCCGGGCTACCAGCCTTTCCAGAGCGGATCACATCATGGAGTTAACAGGGAAAACGAGAGGTGGTGGACTGTTTTTACATAAATGAAGGTTGGTGTTCAGACATAACTCTGAAGATGTTCTCTCCTGATTTAGAGGTGCTCTTCATAAACGGTAAACCATTCCATTCTCCCCTGGAGTTTTCTTCTTTCATTCTTTTGAATGTATACATGCCTCCGGATGTGTGTGTGTGTGAGCTCTGCGATGCAACAGCTGGCTGAACAAATAATAGGAATGAAACCGTACTCTGACACTTTTAATTAATTCTTGGATATTTTAACAAAGCAAATCTCTCCCGTGAACTGACAAAATTCAGACAGCACATTACATGTCCCACCAGAGACAGTAACATAGGCTATTGGATCACCGTTCTGCTGAACCAAATTATTTAGGAAAACAGTGTGTCAATAATGCAAAATGTTAAAAGCAGTTCATCATAGAATCGTATTTGTCAACTTCAGTTCGGCCTTCAATACCATCATGCCTGACCTTCTCTCAAACAAACTGACACAGCTCTCTGTGCTCCTCTACATCTGTCAGTGGATCAACAGCTTCCTGACAGACAGGCAGCAGCTAGTGAGGCTGGGCAAATCCACATCCAGCACAGGCACCCCTCAGGGCTGTGTTCTCTCCCCACAGCTCCTCTTCTTGTATACAAATGACTGCACTTCAAAGGAACCCTCTGTCAAGCTCCTGAAGTTTGTGGACAAGACTACATTCATCAGCATCATCAAGGACAAAGACAAGTCTGCTTACAGACAGGAGGTTAAGCAGCTGGCTGTGTGGTGCAGCGGAGACCAGGACAACTAGAGCCCCAGATACAGATCCCCTGTAAAGACCTTGTCTCAGAGGACCACCAGGACAAGACCACAGGAAACAGATGATTCTTCTGCACAATCTGACTTTGCTGCAGCCTGGAATTGAACTACTGGTTTCGTCTGGTCAGAGGAGAACTGGCCCCCCAACTGAGCCTGGTTTCTCCCAAGGTTTTTTTCTCCATTCTGTCATTCTCCATTCTTGCCGCTGTTGCCTCTGGCTTGCTTAGTTGGGGTCACTTCATCTACAGCGATATCATTGACTTGATTGCAAATAAATGCACAGACACTATTTAAACTGAACAGAGATGACATAACTGAATTCAATGATGAACTGCCTTTAACTATCATTTTGCATTATTGACACACTGTTTTCCTAATGAATGTTGTTCAGTTGCTTTGACGCAATGTATTTTGTTTAAAGCACTATATAAATAAAGGTGATTGATTGATTGATTAAAGGGGTAATATGTCACGATTTCTATTTTTCCTTTCTCTTTGGAGTGTTAAGAGCTCTTGGTGCACAAATAAGATCTGTAAAGTTGCAAAGACCAAAGTCGCAAATTTAAAGAGATATTCTTTATCAAAGTTAAGACTGCCACACCCCACATATCTATGTCACTATGTGGAAATATTTGTGTAACACTGCCAAATGTTCATGCAAGGAAAGTTACCACAATTAGTGTTGTAGCAGCCATGTCAGGGAGATGCTGTACATATCTAAAGCACTTTATTTGGCCTTCTGAAAGTAGATGCATTTAGGAATCTTTAAGATTACTTAGAACCGCAATGCATTTTATGGACGACCATTTTGTGAACCTAGGAAAAGAGGTAATTCTGACTTTACTACGACAATCTGGCACTTATGAATCAGCTACTGTAAGTATATTTTGTTATTAGTTTAAGTATTTGCTACTGAATGTTGAAAGGCAGAGTTGTGGTTGTGTGTGTGAGAGAAAAAGAAAGAGAGATAGAGATAGAGAGAGAAAGAGAAACAAGGTCACAGAGTGGAGTCAGCTGTCTTAACCCTCCGTGGCTTGTGTACTGCAAACACATGAGCTTAATCACTGTGTCTGTCACACCACTCTGTTCCCCTTTTGGGCTTGAACTGATGGTAAAACTAAGGACATTATTAACTGTCTTTACATTAATTTTGAAAGATGAAGCTCACGATTATGGAAAGGGGCATTACATTTCTGATGAGTGCTTGCATTGTTCGGTGTATATTGCATTGTTCGGTGTATTTATATATATACAGTATATATATATACATACACACACACACACACACACACACACACACACACACACACACACACACACACACACATTAAAGCATGTCAATCTATTCTGTTATACCAAATACAAAAAATAATTTTTTAAAAAGATTATTAATATGACCCCTTTAACAACCTGGAGTTAAGCACTCTCAAAACTGTGGAGATGATAGTGGACTTCAGGAGAAACCCCTCAGCACTCACCTTCATGAACACCATGTGACTGCAGTGTAGTTATTCAGGTTCCTTGGCAACACCATCTCTCAGGACCTGAAGTGGGACAATCACTTTGACTCTATTGTGAAAAAGGCACAGCAAAGAGGCTGTATTTCCTCTGCCAGTTTAGGAACTTTAACCTGCCACAGGAGCTGCTTAAACAGTTCTACTCAGCCATCGAGTTTCTGTGTTCATCTATAACTGTTTGGTTTGGTTCAGCTACCAAAACAGACATCAGAAGACTACAACATACAGTCAGGACTGCTGAGAGGATTATCGGTGCCCTTCTGCCCAGCCTCCAAGAACTTTTCATCTCCAGAATGAGAAAAGGGACCCCTCACACCCAGCTCACTCTCACTTTGAACTGTTTTCCTCTGGCTGACACAACAGAGTACTGAGCACCAAAACAGCCAGACACAGGAACATATATATCATATATATATTATTATTTATTTTTTTACTATTGTTATTTATAATTTAATGTTTATTCTCTTTTTATGCATGTCTGCACTTCATGTCATGCACCTTCTAACACCAAGCCGAATTCCTTGTGTGTGAACATACATGACTATAAAGCTCATTCTGATTCTGATTTCTGATTCTAAGCAACTAGCTTAGGACCAGCACATGACCAGCTCAAACCAGCAGCCATTCTTCAAAACATACCTTACCAGCATATGCTGTTTTTTTTACAGAGACACCGAGGATTTCCAAACAGTTTTGTCAGCCAAACACCACTGACCTAAAATCCTTATACCCCTGAGATTATAAATTATTGTTTCAATAATTTAACAATACATTTGCATGTTTACAGTTATCTGAATTCTGTTAGTTGTCCAAGGATTTTTGTGTTCTATCAGACAAAATTATAGGCTTATATTGTTCAGAGTGCAGTTACATTGCATGAGTGTAGCCTTACAATTGTGATTGTAAATTCTTGTAATTGTAAATAACTTGTAATTCAAAAACTGGTCAATGTGGAGATTTTCTTTCCTCTTTTGTTGGAATACACCTTGTTTTTTGTGTGTCTGAGTAGGTCCGGAAACAATGTATGGAACTTAACGCCACCCGGCCCAACCCAGTGGTTCCTCCCGTAGAGATCACTCTCTATTACGAGAGCCTGTGTCCAGGCTGCAGAGCATTCCTAACAGAACAACTCCTCCCAACCTGGACTTTACTAAAAGATATAATGAATGTCAACCTGGTGCCCTTTGGCAATGCTAAGGTACAGCTATTAATAAGACTGTATGTTGTAATGGGGAAAATGTTACAACATTACTTGTGTTTATGACTGTTAACTTGTCATTTAAGGAGCTTCCTGAAGATAATTCATTCTCGTGTCAACATGGAGAACCAGAGTGCTATGCTAACATGGTCGAGGTAAGTTTGTTAGCTAACAACGTTGACTATAGTATAAATAAAAAATACAAATTTCATTACATGATAAATTATTGATTAAAACAGATAAGTAATCTATTTTACCCAATATCTGCATGTTTGTGTGTTATGCTTGGAGTATTATGTTGTTAGCTTAGCATCATGCTAACCTCAAGATTTTTTGAAAAATAAAAATTGAAAAAGATTTCTCTATTTTAGTTAAACATTCCTAATGTTTCTTATTTCTTAATAGGCATGTGTTTTATATGCAGCCAATCACGCTGCATTTCCTGTCATTTCCTGCAAGGAGTCATCTGCAGATGTACTAAAATCTGCTAAGCCTGTAAGTGTCTCTTAGGCCAACATTACTGAACATCATTACATCTTTATTTTTTGGATGAAGAAGAGCCATTATAAGTCTTATATTGTTATTTTGTTTTTTTGGCAGTGTTTACAGCTCTATGCGCCATTTGTTAAATGGCAGATTAAAGTCTTGTACAAGAGGAGACCTTGGCCACAGATTAATGCATCAAAATGCAGTGAAGACGCAAGCGCTCAAACCAGCACACACTCATGTTCCCTGGATCACCTTCAATGGGGCAAGGTTTTAACAAAGCAGAGCAATTGCACTAATCTATATCTATCATGCTGAAATAAGACACTCTTATTTCTGGTGAGTGAGTTCTCGAGATTTAAATGTGTGTTTGTTTGTTTTTTCCTTCTATTCAGGAATACACTCGTGAATGGGAAGATAAGGCTATGTCCACTCTCTTCAACCTTGTATGCAGTTTGTACAAAGTATGCACATGGGTTATCACTTTTGACATTTCTGATTGCTTAAATACTGCACTTGCTCATCAATATAACTAAATTAAAAACCTTGTGTAATTTCCGTACAGGGAATCAAGCCACCAGTCTGTACTGGAGCTCTGAAAAAATTGGACAGAAGCTTTTGCTAGAGGAAGATAGAAGTGTTGCACTATACAACTGTGATGTTTCAAGTTCTTTAAACTTTATCCTATGTTTTTGTGTGTGTTTGTGTGTGTTTGAGGTAAAATAAAAATAATAGCATTTTAGAATGTAAAAAGTTTAAGCCATTTGTACAGTCGAGATCAAAATTAGGGAATTTATGAAACCTTGGTGCAGTCTTCCAGTCTCTTTCAGTTTTGTGATTGCAGCGAGTTTCTTATATATAAGATAATTTTGTCACCAAGGATTTTCCAGAGATTGTGATCGGGTTTAGATCATGACTTTGTGCTGGCCATTTCATTATTTCAGTTTCAAATAACTGTTTTACCCTTTTGCTGTGTGACAAGTGCATTGTTTGAAAATTACAGGCTATTACAGGTATACCTTTCCCCTTTTGGTTGTGTATATCTTAGTTTGATTTGCATATTAGTATCTGAATTTGCATTTGGTACAGATCATGCTACTTACAATTCATATCAATTGGATCATCTTTACGGTTTTATTTTCAATTTGCATTCATTTCATACCATGAGTGACTAGTTTGAGTGCACACTTTCTAGTCATTGATGGTATAATTTGTTAAAATTTTATTTCTTTAAAGTTTCCTACGAGTGCAGAGCAGAGCTTGGGCACTGGCTGGGTTCCACACATAGACTGTTTAAAACTGGTTCCACACTGTTTTCCAGTTGTGGTACATGCTCAAACAGTGGCTTCAGTAACTTCATTTTGTTCCGCTGGATCAATCCATCCTGTAAAGTAGCTGGGGGGGTATTTCATAGTATATAGGGGTATAAAGTATATTTACTATACTTGTGTATATTAATTTGTTCGTTGTTTATGGTGTATTTCTTGATCTTAATTATCTGATTGTGTTTTGTGATGTTTGTATTATTCCGTGTGTGTGTGTTTGTGTGTGTGTGTGTTTGTGTAATGGACTAGTCCTTTGTTTATAAAAGTTTCCCTAATGTCGCTTTAAGGGGTCACATTTTCTTTGTCTGTTTTTTACCTTGTTTGATTATTAAGTTTGGTTCTGTTTAATTAACCCTTTTTAATGGGCCCAAACCTGTCTTTATTTTCTTTATTTCCATTTAGTTTGTAAGTGATTTATTTTGTAACTTTGTTTGTATTGAAAAAAAAACATAATTATTTATATATATATATATATATATATATATATATATATATATATATATATATATATATATATATATATATATATATATATATATATATACTTTTTTTATTATCATTATTTTTTAAAATCCTGCATTCCTTGCTTTTGACTGCTTCTTAGTTTTAAACGGAACAATATCTGATGAAGCCCCCTATGTGTCACTATTGGAGAAGAACTCTCGTAGTCGTATTTGTCTGATTATACATTTCTTATTCGGATCAGTACTAAATAAGGAATAACATTCATTTTGTATTATCCTTCTTATTTTGGTTATTTAACATTTTGATGATTCTAAAAGAGGGAATGTAAAATTTTGACCTATGTATGTATGCATGCTATATATGCAACTCATGAAACTGTATGTATGCAACTCATGAAATATAGAGTTCACTTTTAAAAAGTTCACTTTTACTCCTGTTAGGATAACTTCAAATAGGGTTAAGAGGTTACCTCGAAATTTAGGAAATTGCATTGTTCTCTAATTTTGATCTCCATGTGTACTTGGCTATACTTTGGGGACAAAAATCATTCTTAATGTAAACATAAGGGGTTATTATTATTATTATTATTTTTTTGTAAATACATTATCAACTACAAATTAAAAGTTTATTGTAAACCATAAAAATCATGTGAGTAAATCAACAACATGGAGCATACACTGCCTCCTGTGGCAACCAATGACTCCTAATGACCTTTTTGCCTCAGTGGAAAATTTCCATTCAAAAATGTCCTAGGATGACTAATGGATTCTAATGGATTTTCAAATGCATGGAAAATATGGAAGTATTAATAGACCAGTTCACAATGTCCACGTTTTTGTCATAAAAAAAAAAAAAAAGCCACTGGACTTGCACTGAAATCATTACAAGTTCCAAGAAACGGCTTATGACAATTAAAAAGACTTAGCCTCCAACAATATCTCTTCATCCCTTTATGTTTTCATATTTTGGCAAAATATCTATGTATTTATTTATCTTAATTGTTAAATATGCTGTATTGATGTCATGATATGAACGTGTTTATAAAGTAGCACCTTAAATCAAAAAGCACCATTACTTGTGGACCATTTTCTTCTGTTTTCATTTACTGTAACATACCTCTTTTTACCACCGGATGGCAGTATCAGGGCTTTTTTTTCTATCATTATCCGTGCCTTTAAAAACCTGTCAAAGCATTGCAACCACCATGCAGCCCTGTTCAATAATGCTTCATACATCTACTTACCAGCAGAGGGCATTGCCACAGAATGTCTCTCCAACATAATATGCCATCAATGTCTGTCCAAAAGGAAGAAATATGTAAAGTGGACAATGGCTTTACACTTTTATTGCCCGACTTACACATTGCAAACCTACCAGATAAGTGCATTTTGAACATTTAACACATGTATTGTTAGTTGTCTGCAAATCGCATAACATTTCAGGTAACTTTTCTCAACAAATTGGATCTTTTTCAGTACGAAAATAGTGGCAGAGATTATCTACAAAAACAAGATCAGAGTTTATTCACTATTAAATAGATATCTGTAAATAGTCCAAATCTGCATTAAACTCACCTGTCAGGTGAACATATTTATAATCAAATTATATAACCTATGTGACAAATGCAAAATTTATATCCACATTTATGTCGCCAACTTTTATTTTATAAAAATACTTGGAAAAACGGATGACTCATAGAATGTTTAGGTTAATTTCATGACCTAGGCTCGACTTTGCTTTTCTAAACCAGAAAAAACATAATGGCGCCTAAAAATAAATAAATACATACAAATAATAATAAAACACTTGTTCCCATAATAATGAGTGCTATTGTTGTTTCATTGGTGTGCAACCTGAACATATCTGTTAACATCTCAAAAACTGTTTTACGGTTTCATTGTGCTTTACTTTTTCTTAAAAAGTACATAGTGAATGTGTACAGTAGGCCTACTGTACATCTCCCGGACTGCAAGCATGTTTGCTTGAAATCACAGACCAAGTGAATATCCAAGTGGATAGTTGGACATTTTAACGTTTCTAGTTGAGCAGAAAACTGCAAAGCACACAGACACAAATCTATGCATCTGCTAATGAATGCTTCGCTTTCAGTCGAATCTTCAGAGATACACCATGACTGACTGAGCAGATGTTCCACCAGATGCTCTTTCTGCATCTTCAGGTAAACTCATTCCCCTCAGTCTCTATCATTATCATCCATCGCTACTGCAGTTACATAATAAGGGGAGAGAGTTCATATCACTGATATAAAATATTTTTTGGGGTACTGTAAGTACCTGCATCCTGCATACTCCAGAAAGTTTCCAACATTTAATACACTTAAAAATGTATAAATGTCTTGTTTTAAACAAATTAAGTAATATCAAAGCAAGTGACCTTTTCCACAAGGAAAACACCATAAAAAGAAGTTTAAGCTGTAAAGGATAAATCAAGTGATACTGTTCTATTCAATAAACTAACTTTATACCTCACATAAAAAGCACTTTGAGTCCTGTTGGTTCATAAATGGCTAATAAAAGTGACTTTAATTCTGAGAAAAGCTCAAACATCACTGGTTTAATACTTTTTTTCTAAATGCAATGCAATTCAGATATTCTCATGCATAATTTTGGAGCCACGTTGTACTATATACAGATGTTCAAAACCACAAAAGAAAACAAGCAATGATTATTTCCCTTTTGTTTGTGCTTCTTTATTTTTCTGGTCCCTCACATAATATTTATTGAATAAACACTTTAGCTGCAGTAAAGTTGTAAATGCAGAGTGTTTGACAAGAACATCTTTTTTTGTAAAGGTTAACGCTCTGTGTTTTGAATGTGCTCAAGATTCTAAAAGTGCTTTAATATCATGTATTGCTAAAGCAAATGGCATTAAATAATCTGAGGAAATATAGACACTGACAGAAAAACAGGGGCTGTACAGGGGCTTTCATTAGTGCTCATAATACACATAGATTTCACATACAAGATATATGTTTTTAGTTAGATGATGAAATGCATATATTAAGGTTTCCGAGTGCCATCAAAACTTGAAAAACTAAACAGAGTAAAATAAAACATCAATCGACACCCGAACCCCACCCCATCACAAAAAAATAAAAACCTTTTATAAATGATCACATTTAGGACTTATTCACTGTGCTTTAATAAGGTATAGCTCTGTTTTTGATGAAAATATCTCAATCACATTTAATATGAAGGTAGTTTATATCGTCAGACATGCATTATGCACTTTACTCTGTTATACCAGGTTACATCACTGGCAAGCCGGTTAACTAAGAATGTCCTCCGTCCCGAATTGTTTTCCGATTTCTAACAGGCTTCTTTTGTGCTGCGATAGTACATGTGTAATTTGGAAGAGCGGATAGTGTCGCCTCTTCAGCTGTGCCCATGCCTTTTCTTCCTGTGGGTGAGGAACCCATAAGATGCAGAACCAGTTCAAGACATTTCTTTCTGCATTTCGAAACCGTGCCATTAAAGACACAGCCTGACATTAAAAATGGCCACATTGATGATTCGGTCCGTCTTGAATTCAATAAAAAGTTAACAGAAAGCAGCAGAGAGAGAGAGCATGTGTGAGAATCGTGGGACGTCCTCCCTGGGTCATGTGTCAGCTCTTATAGTCTTCTACACACAGTCACTACAGGAGCCAGAACATACAGGGGAAGGGAGATGGATGACGTTTGGATGCGCACTAAAGATTACCTAATTAAAACTGAGAGGGATGGAGAGTTAAAGGGAGAGTTCGCCCAAAAAGAAAGTTCTGTCATCATTTGCTCACTCTTGTGTCGCTTACTTCAGTTTAACACACAAAAAGAGGAAATAAAAGAATCATAAAGGTGCAAATGCACCATCAAAGTATCATAAAGGTGGTCCATATGAAGAGTGATCTTTACAGTTTTAAATTTAAATTTACAGTTTTACATTCACCCTGGTTTAGTTTGGCATCTTTTCAAGGAGATTCAGTTCATAAAATTGGTCTGAATGAATCAGGATTCTGAAATTCAACACAGTTATCATATGATATCATATGATCTCCCTTATAAGACTTGGAAAATATCTCACAAGTAATATGGACAACTTTTTAAGGTTTTTAGTTGCATGGATAAGTGCAGCCAGTCCAATTGTGTTCCCTGGAAACAGTAAAGTCATATGGGTTAAGGTGGCAGGACAATAAGTAAATGATGACAGAAGTTTCTTTTTTAGCGCGTACTGTTCCTTTAAGGTGAGGGACTTATGTACACTTGGAGAAGTCAGTTACATGTTGAGTAATGGATGGATCCATCCTCCTACATCACACTACACTTGGCCTTCAGCTTGTCTGCACGTCTCTGCTTGCTGGAGCGCATGTTCAGACTCATATCACGCTTCTTATCCAGGTTCAGGAGCTCCTGAAAAAGCTCCTTCACGTTGGTGTTGGTCTTGGCTGATGTTTCCATGAACGCGCATTTCCAGATGTTTGCCTGAGCTTCGCCCTCCTTGGTCTCCACCTCGCGCTGGGTCTCGTCGCTCTTGTTGCCGACAAGCATGATGGGGATGTTCTCCACGTTACCTTTGATGGCCAGCACTTGCTGGTAGATGGGCTTCAGCTCCTCCAGCGACTGCCTGCTGGTGATGGAGTAGACCAGGATGAAGGCATGGCCTTTGGAGATGGACAGACGCTGCATCGCAGGGAACTGGTGGCTGCCAGTGGTGTCAGTGATCTCCAGAGTGCATACGCTCTTGTCGCAGCTGATGACCTGCCGGTACGTGTCCTCCACTGTCGGGATGTAGGTGTCCCTGAAGGTGCCTTTAACGAAGCGCAGAACCAAGGAGCTCTTGCCCACTCCCCCTGCTCCAAACACCACCACCCGGTAATCGTTACTCTGCTCTGGCATGCTGCTTGGGTTTGTCGAGTTATGTGGTGGTTAAACCTCAATTATTCCCTGAGATCTGAAAAAGGAAAAAAGTTTAATTTGGTACACATGCACATTACTTGTCTTCTGCGGTCCTCAAACGTACAGTACAACTAGAACTCACATGAGATGGCGATTTTGTATGAATCTCTATGATATGAACTGTATGAAAACGTAAGATCATTAGAAAAAAGTTAACATGAAGGTCTACCCCTAACCCTACCCCGAAACATCCTGCATTCAGAAAATGCGATAACATCGTATAAGCCACAAATATGCCAAAACATCATTCTGAAAATGTAAATAATGAATAAATGAAAATGTAAAGCCAATCACTGCCAAACTACTGCAAATCTTTAATGTTTAAAATTAATGAAAATGTCTTGCAATTATTAAATAAAAAATTTAAATAACAAAAAAATTGCTATGCTTCATTATTACTTATGCACTTATTTAAATATATTTATTTTTTATTATTTTCAAATGAAATTGGAAATGGGCATACAAATAAAATCAATTCAAGCTTTGTGATTTTAAAGGTAATTTTAGAATGCCATTATATGTGTGTGTGTGTGTGTGTGTGTGTGTGTGTGTGTGTGTGTGTGCTCTCTCAAGTTTTATACTCTGCTTATTACTGAGATGTATACTTTTACCATTCTCACTTTAAAACTAAAATAAAATAGAATAAAAATAAATTAATAAAAATAAAAAGTATCCAAGTAAAAATTATATATAGCCTATATATAAAAATATAAAAATGCTTAAATTTTTATTTATTAAAAAACTAAGAAAAATGTATTAAAACAAAGAACATTTTAGGGAAATGATCTTAAAAGTCAATTATGTTTGTTTCTTTTTTTTCTATTCCTGCTTAATATACAGAGATGGTGATAAGTAAGCATAGGTTTATTATTCCATCAAAAGTGTAAACACTGTGGCTCTGTGGCACTATCAAAACATTGATCTGTTTGTCTGAGCACCCTCAATGACCAGCTCAGTATAGCAACATCGGCCAGTAATGCAGATTTGAGGCGGGACTCTTTCATTTTCTGACCAATTAGAGATGGAGGGGTGTTTGGAATTATAGTTTGATGCTGCTACCTCAGAAATGAGACATATCATTTATAACAACAAAGTGTTAAAGCCAAATATAATTTCTGATTTCTCTCTTTTGATTTAGAGATTAACTATGAAACTATGAAACGGTTAATGTTCTTATGTGTGTGTAAATACATGAAACTGTATGCCTGTGTGCCTTTGTGAATTGAGTAGGATGTTCTCTCTGCTGCCATCAGCATCAAGGTCATCTATTAATGACAAATTTGTCTTGCTGTGAAGCAGCCATTGGACTCAGCCTCCTGTGGAAAGCAAGATCGCACCAGATATTTCTGGCACCTTATTGAATTCTTGCAGCATGTTTTTGAGACGGGCCACTTCCTGACTGCCTCAAGAGAGATTTATGCAAATGCATAATTTTCACATCACAGATCAATATACATGATACAGACCAATGCAGTCTGATTAACAGAGAACTTTGTCTGCATTTAAGTGCTCGAAAATGCTCACATCTACTCAGGCTCAGAGGGAAATTCAGTGGTTCTTCTGAATTAGCAGTAATGATTATCCCTCAGATGAACAGAGATCAGATGAGCCTCTTACTAAAGACCTCTTTGGTTTGCCAGCAGCATAAGACACAATCTCAGTGAAAAGCACATTTTGAATGGTAAGGATGTTTTGGCAACCCCTTATACCTACCCCTTATATATATTTTCCATCTCTTATTATTATTATTATTGTAGTAAAACTCTGACCAAATGTTTAGGTCAGGCATTTTTTAAAGAGGCTTAGTAAATCTTGTTCTTTGGAGTTAATGCACAAGACTGAGTGATGCAATGTGCTTTTTTGACTACAATGGATCATCAGTCATATGAAAAATAACAGTCAGAGTGAAGATAAATAAATGGCTGGATGAGATATCATTTCTGTACTTTCTGTCCTTTTACAACAATAATTAAAAAAAATTTCAAGACGCTGCATCAATAAGAAAAGCTACTAAATTTCAGCTAAAATGTAACATTTTACTGATAAACACATGTAATACTGACACAGAACTGAAAATACTGATTGAATGAGCTCAAGGTTTAGAGTTTGATTATGTTTGTGGGTCACTTAGACTGTAGTAACTACACCACCTTCTCTGTTCAAAAAGCATTAAATGTAGCCATTTATTTCTCATAAGCCCTTTGCAAGCAAAAAAATATATTAAGGTGGATAGCAGCGGTGTTAAAAGTGTGAATCACAGCTCAGGATATCCACTAGGGAAACATATATTTACAGTTTTGTGGTGCCAACAGCTAATCAGCATTGTCAATACATAATTTTATATACATTTATGGCCCAACTGTATGGAAGCCCACTTCTGCCTCATGAGAATAAAATATATAGACTTTGGTAAACCATATTAACACATAAAAATGGATAACTATATGAAATAAAATTCAAAAGTCATAACTAAAAGTCTTCTTTTTTACTTTTTGACATTATCAAAATGATATGGCATAATACTTTTTATTTCATGATTATGAGTTTAAATGTTCAATTTCATCTTTTTCCCTCATAAATACAACATACATATGTCATAATTACAGTTTTTTGAAACTGAAAGCCAAACTACCCGTTCACACCAAGAACATTGACTAAAGATAATAATGATAGCTATACTAGCATATACATTAACACAACATATTTTTCTTTTTATTCTAAGCAGTTGCTGCAGTTATGCCACCTGCCACTTTAAATGCTATTTAAAAATTATGATTGGCTGTCAATGTCTTTTCATTCAACTGTGAATAAATCCTAAAAATGATTTCAACAAAACAAAATGATTCCTGCCCTATCAACCATCCCAAGTGCCCTAGCAACCGCATCTATCTGTGTTGTTTATTTGCGTTTCAGACTTCTTCAAACACCTTCAAACGGCAAGCTTTTAAAACTACTTCTAATAATCACACTTTCACGAGCAACTTCCAAGTTTGGTCACAAACTTTACTTGTCTAGTTATAATTATAGTTATTGTCAGTTGTGTGAAATGGCTTTTACTCTTAATGCTGTAATCTCAATAAATTAGTGCTGGGCACGAATACATTTTTTATTTTATTTTTATTGCACTTAATCACATGATTGTCTGCAATTAATCACAATCAACCGCATTATTCACAAAATTCAATTGTGCATTCATAAGTAGGTCTTGTGCACTGTTTTCAATTAAAAGTACTGCTCTATGAACAAGTGCAATAACATTTGGTTTGCACTTCAAATAAATAAGGTGCTTTTTTTCCTTTTTTTCTTTTTTACAGCAGTATTCCTTTTACATAAAGTTCTTGTAAATATTAACTTATAACATTAATGTACTAAAAATTAAATATAAAAAAGCTATTTGCCATTGCCAGAGCACATTTTTAAAGAAAATATTTTATAGTTTGTTATAGAAAAACAAGTTATGCTCAGAGTCCAGAGCCTCCATCATAACATTATAACAGGCACCTTGGAGACCTGCACTATAGCGGGACCCAATGCAGCAGAGTGCAGCAAGACAACACTAGACGGGCGAGTGCGGGTGCAGGGGGGTAGAGACTCATGTGTGCGGGATACTGGAGAATAAGGGTGTACTCACACTAGGCAATCTTAACCATGCTTGAGCGCATTTGACCCCACAAAGCTGGTTCGTTTGACTAGTGTGATCGATCCGTCCCGTGCTTGGGCATGGTTCGTTTAGCCGTCCCTGGCTCAGCTGGAAGAGCACGGTTCAGTTATAGATAGATCAGTGAGTGTGAGCACTAACCACGCCAGAACACAGACAAAAGTGAGCGACAAAAGTGATAGACCAAATGTGTTACCACGTCCCAAACGACTCAAAACCACAAAGTTAACCAAATGATTCACTCCACTGTGTTGAGCGAGAGCAGTTTGGAATCTTCATATTTCCCACTTATGAAGTTGTGATTACAAGCACGTTGGATTCTTTTCTGCTAAAAATAACAGTGGTCAGTAGTTTGTGAATGTTAATGCTTAGCCTAAATAATTTGATCGTAAGCATTTACGTGAGCGCTGCTGCAGTCTTAGGCCCACCCCAAATGCTCTCATTGGTTGAGACACGTGATGACACTCATCCTAAGCCAGTACTGATCAACATCTCACCCCTCCTGTGACCCATGGTTTGTCTGTGTGTATTCAGAGCCGGTGAGCAACGGATATACATAAAAAAAATAAACTTTGTTAATGCGCAATAAAATAATTGTCTGCGCAAATCAATTAATGCGACAACACGATAATATCGCATTAACTTGACCAGCTCTACAATAAATATGACTATTTATAGAATATTAGTGTTGCTGTTGGCAGTTAAGCTACTCAAAACTATGAATTACAGTGATTTTACAACAGTTAATATTCCAAGGCCTGTTTTGTCTGGTTGGTCATGTGCATGATGTAAGCATGAGGCTCCACTGTAATGGTATCGCATTTGTTTTCTGCTGGTTTGTATCAGTTTGCATGATGCCAGATACATCAGCCTTTTGAACGCCTAAGATGTATTTAGAGATTCTCCCTGAGCTACTTGAGAACATCTCAGTTGTGCATCGTTTTTTTTTTTTTTTTTTTTTTGGAACTCTGGGAGTTCTCTGGTTACTGTGGAAACAGCCCTTGGGGGCATGTATAGGATGATGGAGAGAATGAGCAAAAACAAGAATGAGAGAATGTCATCAGATATAGGCTACTGATTAAAGCAAGAAGACTAAGACAATATATATATATATATATATATATATATATATATATATATATATATATATATATATATATATATATATATATATATATATATGTATATATGTATGTATATATATATATATATATATATATATATATATATATTCTCTCATATATATATATATGTATATGTGTATATATATATACATATATATATATTCTCTCTCTCTATATATATATATATATATATTTCTAATGTTGCATGTTATTTTTCTGACAGTTACCTTAGTAACCGAATGGCAAACAGTGAGTTTAATTTACGTCACTGTAGCCTATTCATACACTGTCTTGAAATAAACTATTTATAGTGATGAATGATTACTAAAGAAAAATATGTAACCTCAGATCTGTTCAGATTTTCTTTTGTGGGATATTCATGGGGCAATGTATTTAAAAACACGGCTTATTTGGATTTTTCACAAAGAAATATATAAAAAAAAAAACTTAATCTTGAGCTGAGGAAATGTGTAACTGAGATGGCCTAAAAGCCTACAGGAGACATGCAAACGTCTATCGCATGTGATGTCTAAAAATACCACAGCGCATCAGCTCAATTCATACTCTCTGCTCGATCCTGAGCCCGTCAGAGCTCTGATGGAATGCAGATCTGAGAAGCACCGCATCTCTTAATCAATGGGGTTTGCTGTGACAACTGCCTTTAATACTGCACTTAAAGCTGTAATTAGGCGATTCTCAAAACAGCCATCCTGTTATGTTCTCCAATAAAGCTACATAGGCCATGCAACCTGAATGGCCAAGCAATGGGAGGCGGTGGATAACAGAATATGCTTTTTTTTTTTTTTTACTCAATCACACGTCGCGCTCACATTCACGCTGAGACAAATACATCATCCGCGCGTAATTCACATGGATTCGCACTGAACCAATCGTCATTTTTTTTAAGGAAGAAGAGCGATTTATTTATTTATTTATTTATTTGTATGTGTGTGAAGTCGTTAATCCCTTGTTTTTCGTCAAACGAGCATCGTTCACACACAAAGGCGGTGGATAACAAAATGCAAAGGATCCTCGAAGTCATTACGTCGCTGTGCGCCGAAAGATGCTATTGCGGTCCGTCACACGAAGGACGCGCGTCAAAGACACGAGCGTAGAGATAGGAAAGCCGCATCTGGACGCTCTACATACTGAAACAACGATGCATGTAGTGAAAAGTAATTTATTCTTACCTGGCGACTGTGTAGAAACGTCCCAAATCTTGTTAGTCATAAATTATAGGAATCATAGGAGATCAGATACACGATAAATGTCTTACATTCTCTGGCGCACCAGTCCCGTTTCATTTTCACGTGTTATTTGCATGGCGTAAATCGAGCGATGTCGCTGAGAATGCTGTTATTGCTCTTAGTGCGGGCGGCGCGCGCACTCCCCCTGTCCTACCACGTCCTCTCTGACGCACGCAAGCGCGCGATATGCGGCTCACCCCCGCGTCCTGTGTCCCGTTACACGACAAGAACAAGAACCCTACCTGCTCTATACCGTTAAACTGTTCTCCTACGTCGTGTTGATCATGAAACATTGTTCCGTCACTAAAGGGGGCATGTTGCATTAATAAAACACCATTTTGAGCTCGATATTTCATCTATGGGCAAACACTGGGGATGGACAGAGGCACTGGAATAATGGAAATAGTTGGCTATTATATTTTAAAATAGCTAAAAGAAATGCTTCAGCTATCAGACTTGACGGGATATAGAAATAAAGTGACTAAAATTCAGGTACGGGTATGGTTAGGAATATACTCGGATATATATATATATATATATATATATATATATATATATATATATATATATATATATATATATATATATATATATATATACATATATATTCTTTCTTTCTTTCTTTCTGAAAGCTTGGCCAACTGTCTAAATAGAAAGTAAAAGATATAAAAAAGAGAAGATATAAATTACTATAAGGATTGCTCATGCTGGCGTCAGGATAACCTTTGCTCACTGGTGAACTAGTATTTGTCTCCCTCCGATGTTTTTTTTTTATGAATCGATAAAGCAATCAAACAATCATTTGAAAGCTTGTAAGCCTTTGTATTAAACCTTTTTAAAACCGCTAAATCATCCTTTTTTTTTTTTTTTTTTTTTTTTAAAAATCAGATTTTATATGAGGTTTGTTTATTTTTATATCAGATACCCAAATGACATCAGTAGTCTGATTTATATGTGTTATTTTATCTTATCGAGAAATCCTCACACAACATAAATTACAGTACAGCTTATCCCACGATGACCAAGATGTGTGAATACAATATTCTGAACAAAATGAAAACTCTTTTTAAAAAGGCTATTATAGCCATATCAACTGTGGGATGAAAGCATATTTCAATTTTATTCAATTTCATAAGCATGTATATATTGTTTGTTCATCTTAAATTTGAACCCATGGCAGCTAGCACCATCCTCCACTAACTAACATCTACATTGTTCCAAAATAGTTTTGTGTTTCCAATACTGGGGTATGTTGTCATAAAAGAAAAGTGTTCTGAACATCACTATCCTTAGTTTAAATAATTATATATTATATATTTATATTATATATATATATATATATATATATATATATATATATATATATATATATATATATATATATATATATATATATATATATATATATATATTCTTTAGATTATGCACACACACACACACACATATATATATGAAAATACTTACACACACACACACACATATATATATATATATATATATATATATATGTGTGTGTGTGTGTAAGTATTTTCATAACATGTCAACATGTTTTTAAGAACAAAAACAATAATTTAATTATATACACTCAGAAAAATGTTACAAAAGCTGCGGTTATATGCACCATGTACTTATATGAATTAATGCATTTTGAAAGGGTACTAGTGGCAAATTATTGTACTTTAAAGAGTGTAACTATTTACAAAACAGCAAAATAGAAGCTAACACACAAAACCTATACAAAATATATTTTTTTAATTGATTAATCAATTAAAATATATCAATTTTATAAAAACATTACATTTATAATGACACAGTCTGACCTTTTCTTTCAACTGCACCTTCATTGACCTCTTGACTGAAGCTATTGTAAAATAAATAAATAAATAAATAACCTGGTGTTTTCTGAGTCAGCTATATTATATAATATATTTAATTGTTCTAAAAAAACAATAGCCTACTATTATGTTGTTTATTATTAAAAAATACAAGACAGTGTGATTCCTTTTCACAGTAAATCATACTGCAATCACGTTTCTCGACAGAACTACGTTTGTAAGTTGAAGTAATTGCTTATTTTTCTTGCCAATATTTAAGTTTGAGATTAAAATTAAAAGAGAGAAATGAAGAAAAGCGCCTGTGTGTGGGAGGAAGAGAGTGAGAGGCGTGACATCAGAGCGCGCAGCATCACTGAGTGCAGAGCATCATCATCATCATCATCACCACCACACAGACAGACAGACAGCAGCGCCTCCACGCCCAGTAAACACCACCAACGCTGCTGAACATGAGGTAAGATTTCAACCAATTCAGTCTGCTAGTGAACATGTTAAACCACGGGTGACAGGTGTATCACAACATATGCATGTTCGTGGTATTTATGCGCTAAATCTGACGGTTGTGTACGCTGTGTGTCCGTGAGACGTGGTGAGGTCCTGATGAGAATATTTATGAGGGCGCTAGAGAGGACCGTTTACCACAAGCGTTTTCCCACGAATCTCACGCGTTAACGAGTGCCAATAAGATTAATCTGCATGAGGGTAACACATATGTTGTTTTAGGGGTCTAAAAATGAATATCACAGCTAAAATATCACGGCAAGGTCAACAATAAAACAGCAAGTATATCTGCTCTATCCGAGTCGTGGGTTTTAATATTTTGAAACCCGAGGGTAAGGGTCATTTTCTTATTCAGTATATGATGAAAGCTTCCTAGCAGTCATTTGAAGTCATTCGATGCGCATACAAACAAAGAAAGGAGTTTTCTGCAAATGTGTTTCGGCCTCCATTACCGTTAATTTTGCATGAGCACAAAGAAAACGTGACGATTATTCGAGATGCTGATAACATGTCGTTAGATTTGTCAGTACATTGTTGTAAATAGTCTTTTGTTAGAAACTTGGTTCATCCTAAAACAGATTCTGAAATTAAATTGTCTCAATAACCATCAGTTAGACTATTATTTAGATAGATTTAGGGTTAGATAGATAGATAGATAGATAGATAGATAGATAGATAGATAGATAGATAGATAGATAGATAGATAGATAGATAGATAGATAGATAGATAATATTCAACTATAAAACAAATAATCCAGATTGATCTGTACCAATATATGATATTCTAAGAGATACCGTGTCTGATAGAGAGAGAGAGAGAGAGAGAACACAACAATACCTGATCCAATGAGACTAAACATGGAGCTGACTGGGGCTGAATTAAGGCCACAACTTCTACCTGTGGTTAATAAACATAAATCTGAGTTCAGCCAGCATTAATTGTTTCAGGGACCAGGAGTCACTGTCCACGAAAACCCATGTCTGGACCAGCCCTGCACAGCTTGGTGACTCAACTTAGTAAACTGCTTACATAATGATATGTGAGCATTATAGAAAGTGACAGTCACTGGGTGATGTCATTGCTAGTAAAACCTTGCTGGCTATTCAGAGACAAGAAAGCTGTGCTTTGTGAACAAACCATAAGAGCTTGCTTCCTGGGTGGTGAAAAGATTTTAATGAATGAGGTTTAATCTGTAGAAAAACCATATATAGGCCAGTTTTGTTTATGTATGTATTAGAGCTCCACGATTCTGGATAAACTGAGAAACATGATTTTTATTTTTTTTGTCTCAAATAGCGATCATTATTCTCAAATAAAGATCACAATGAATAATTCATGGATAGCTGAGCATGAAATGGTTTTTAATACATGATGTTGATGCAAAGAGCTACCCAATGTGAAGCTGAATGTCTCCAAGGAGTGCATTAAAATGCTTTAATGTACAGCTTGCCGTGCATTATCCTGCTTATACCGTGGTCATTCAAATGCATTGACAAGTTAAATCTGTTAATGATGTCTGCAGTGCCAATTTTGACTGAAAAGGTAAAAATTATGGTTATTTTCATTATTATTGAAGCTATTTTATTATTAAAAAGATGTAAAGCATGGTTAACGAAATTTTCTGTGCTCCTGAATGTTTCTGGGTGCGATCTCTGTGTGCAAGTGATATGTGTGTGTGTGTGTGTGTGTGTGTGTGTGTGTGTGCGTCAGTGAAAGCATTCATTTAGAACTTGTGATTTAACTGACTTGGAACGACCTGTGCATTAAACAGTTTTTTAATGCATACCTGCCAGGCCAGTCAATCAGAATTGAATATATCATTTCGGAAAGCTTATTTTATTGATGTTATCTATGTTTAATAGAAGTTCCGATGGCTGCTGATGTGTCATTTGTTTTCCCATATGCTAAGGAAGTAAAATAATTATTTTACGAGGTGGTGATTTTGTATGAACTCGTATAATGTGATTTATATATGATTTTCAGCCATCCCTAATCCTAAATGTCAATGGGGGGTATGCAGGTTGTACGAAAATATAAAACAGTTATGAATTACCATGAGACTGTGTTGGCAAACATGATATGTATGATGTCCCAATATGTCCCAAGAGATATGTTTTTTGTTGAAAGACATGTGAAGCTGAAACTTTTCAGTAGCACTTTTTTGTTTCACTCAAGCCTGATCATAATACAATATTGATCAGTTCTTGCACATTTTCAGAGCTTCAGTTTCATTCTTCAGTCTTTAGGGATGTTGGAACTGACGATATTCCAGACAGCAACCAGTGACAGCAGAGACCCAGCCCACATCTGGCCCGCATGAGTTTCACACGGGCCAGATGTGGGCCGGATCTGGGCCAACACTACAGTAAGTTGCTGTCTGGGATAGAGTATATGGTGAAGGTTACTGCTGTGTTGTGGTTTTTACATTTAGCAATGGTTGGAAAAATGTATGGTTGCACATTGCTTGCACCTCTCTTGTCCTCCTAATTTTTGCTGACCATTAGAATTGATTGTGATGAGTCATTAATATTACACTGAATAATTCAGTGACCTTATAAACACATTGTTGACTGATGGCTTTTTGGCATGGAGGCTACTTTACAGCACTCACACTGGATCAGCTCTGAGAAATGCCACACAACTCAGTTGACTGGTTGAAATCACTATCCCCCTCTTGGCTGATGGGTGAATTGCCTGATTTTGCAGCCACCATTTTATACAAACAGTCCACATTACAGCACTACAGTCAGGTTTACCTAGTCTCTTAACAAACACATGACCTGCTGGCTCAGGTACGGGATTCTCAGGCATGGTCCCTTGCTTTGCAGGTGCTGTTTCCTTGGTAACCAGAACGTCTAGGAGTGAATGGTTGTTGTGAGATGGTCAGGGAGGCGGGAGGAGGGTAAGCATCCTCCATCTTCTTTGTTCTCATTCCGCTGCTTGTGGCCTACTTTAGTTCATTGTATCAGAAAATCTCTGCTCAACACATGTCTGGTTACAATATTTCTTTTTTCTTTCTTCAATGAAATAAATTAAGGGGTTGAATTAATAACATTTAATTGCTATCCCTTACATCGAATTAGTTTTTCTTTGGTCTTATATATAATATAATATAATATAATATAATATAATATAATATAATATAATATAATATAATATAATATAATATAATATAATATAATATGAAAAAGAATACAACATATTATATTATATTCAATTAAAGATCAGACCAGTGAAAAACAGATGAAAGGGATAATATTATTTTATATATTGGTGGATTGATAAATGACTTAGTTTAGTGAGGTTCTTTGCTGACCTTTGCATCATTTGTAGTCTTAGCATGTTTTCCGGCTGTGGTATGTGCATGACTGAAGAGCCTCAGGCTGATGTTATATCAGAGTTATAGAGGACTTTAGGACACGGTCACAGCCACACGTGTGCATCAGAGTCACTCACACAACATCACAGACCGGACAAAGGAAATCTGTTTAAACTTTGAACTACAGTATTCAACATTTGAAGTGGATCACAACTTTGATGAAAGGTTTTGATCCACTTCAAATGTAAAATTAAAATTAAATTAAATTTGTGCATTTAGCAGACGCCTTTATCCAAAGATCTATCTATCTATCTATCTATCTATCTATCTATCTATCTATCTATCTATCTATCTATCTATCTATCTATCTATCTATCTATCTATCTATCTATCTATCTATCTATAATATTTCCATAACCTCCAAACACTCAGTCGTAGCAGAATTTTTTCTGAGTCACTTATCCATTATTAAAAGAACTTGGATGAAATTAAATTTTGCAATTCTCGGATTTCCGAAAGTCAGTTTCTTTCAAAAAATACAAATAAAAACATTCAAACCTGGGTCACCTTGTACAACAAACAGCTGCACAATAGCTGATTAATGTATTGCCCTGGGCTTGTGTGTATCTGTCCTCTATATATCATGTAATGAGATATTGGATGTCTTTCCCATGTAGCCTAGGGGAGGTGAGTTATACAGTTGTAGATCTGAGGATCAACGCATATACACTGAGACAAACTGTACATTGGGGTTTCACTTTATGTCTCGTCACAATGGAAAATCAGATGCTCCGATTTTTAGAGCATTCCCTGCTGAAGAGGCCAGGGATTGGTTGTTACTATGGCAACCGCCGAGAACTGCTGCCCCGCATTGGCAGCTCACTAACACTCTTCCAGTTATTTTCCTCAAGGGATAGATCTTAGAGTAGATTACCCAGCATCCACTGCAGCACATACAGCAGAGCACAAAAAGCACAAAAGATTTAAAAAAAAAAGAAAGTAGTCGCCATTTCCTCTCTTCTCATTTCCTCTCCTCCTGACTTAGTTAATTTAGCAGTTATTGAAATACCTCCAGGAGCCAATTAAAATGCAGAAACATCTGAAGTGTCTGCATAGTGCCCAACTGATTGTGCATTCAGCCTATTAGATCTGGAACAAGACTAGCCAGATGAAAAAGATGAACCAGCTGTGCTTAAATCCCTGTAGACCGTCACGCATGCTTCATCATCAAACATCTCTCCATTCTTCAACTCACTCTCCATCTCGTTTTATATCTTTTCAGAGGCACCAGCTTTCAATTTAGGGTGTCCTGTGCTGTCCAGATTAATTCATGCTGTCCAAATCCTGCTGAAACGTACAGTCAGATACACTGTTAGCTGTGTCCTCATGATCTAAAAGCAATCGTGTCAAAATCAGCCATTGCTCTGGCCATTGTGTTCCTGTCAAATTGGTTTTCTTCATCGATCTGTGAGTCTGAATTTCAAAGGATTGATTTTGGGGTTATGCGTTATCTTTACATAATCCAGCCTGTCCTTAGATGGAGCTCACCCGAGCGTATAAAGGCACAATGTCCTCCAGAGAGGTCTGAGTGAATGTCCTGGGGTCTGGCCGGCTCTGCTAACGTAGTTTAACACTGGCTGCGACTGGAATCTGTCTGGTTTGGAGAACGCAGCAGTCTGTTTGTGAGTAAATCTTTGTTTGACTAATGGAAGGCTATTAGAGCAGAATTACAGAGACTTAATTTAGACAATTGTCTTGATTGCAGTGAATGCCTTGTGCTGGCATGTCCATCAAGGATATCATCCAAGACAATTTTTATTTTATTAGAAATGATGAATCTGAAAGATGTTAGTGTTTTATTCTGTGCTAAGGTGTATTTTGTTCTGTGCTGTGTTAACAGCTTTAATGAGGTGTGTTACATTGTGTTATGCTGTCTGGGTGTGTGTGGGGGTGGGTAGGTGCATGAGGGGAATAGGTGCTTGAATCATTATTCTAATTTATGGGAGCATAAATGTGTAATATATATATAAAACCCCTATATATATGTGAAACCCCTTAAACCTTTGGAACACAATTTCAACAAAGGTGGAACTCCCTGAATGAGGTTTTGACTGGGCTAGTTTGACCTGGCAACCCTAATCTAAATCATTAAATAAATCTCTCTTTCATGTGCACATTTATGCATTGTTATGTTGAATGCAACTTCGCAGTTGCATTCAACATAACGCAGTAGGTAGGGTATTGCCAATTGGTGTTAGTAATCAGTCAGACGTCCTTGTGCAGTGGGGACTATGCACCAGCCAGTGCAAAAATGTGACTGTTTTCTGAAAATAAGCTCAAAAACAATCTGTGACCTTTTTAACTTTGATGATAAACCCAAACATGCCTAAAATAAGCAGCATATTAAGCTTATATCGGCTCGTGTTACAATACATTGGATATATTGGCCTGTGTTAGGGTGTGTTAAGCTGTGCTGGGCAGCATTTGGCTGTGTGTCCACCAAAGCATTTTTTGGCAGCTGAAAATGCCAGAGTTTTCTTTTTCAAAAAGTAATATCAAAAAGAATATCAACCCGCCACAACAGTTTAAAATCAGCCCAATTCAATGCAAAAATTTGTGGATTTGGCAACCCTGCATCCAATACCAGCTGCTTCCAGTAATTTAAATACTCTCGGCATATTCATAGCGGCTCCCTGATGCTCGAAAATTATTTTCAATATTAGAATGTTTGCAGGAGCAGACAGTAATGGTCAGAAATTCAGCGGGAGAGGGATGAAGAAAACAGTCCCATGCAGGGCTTTGATACAAAAATGCACACAATGAATGGCAACTGTAGAAAGCAAGAGATGAATCCCGGACATTTTGGGCTATTTAGAAATCCACAGTGTTTAGCTGTGTTGATTACTGTATGTGACTGTTTTAGGGTTGTGTAAAGCTATGCATGTTAAACTAAGCATTTATTTGTTTGATTTTTCAGCATTTGGAGCAGTTTTCTTATATAGTATGAAATATATAATGTTAAATTTGGACCTCATACCTGAAAAAGAAAAAACAGCAATAGAAAGACATTTGAACCATAACCTGAAGGGGAAAGTTTCTTTTATATAAACTAAAATATATAAAAGTATACTAAAAGCCCTGTACTAGTAAACAAATATAAAGAATCAGAAGACAGAAGGGACATAGTAGATTGTGTTCAAGAAGTTCTCATCATGTTGAAAATGTCAAATAGTCCATGTAACATCAATGGTTCAACCAACTGTGTTAAGATGTGTTGAACTTTTTTAGGGCATGTTATGTTATGATGGGCATGCTGCTTCATAAGTTACGATGTTGTGCTGTGCTAAACTGTCATCTATAGTGGTATTATCAATGGGTTTATATTATGGCAATGGTGCTGTAGACTCCACTGTAAAAATGTTTGAGGTTGAAGCTTCCCCATTCCCCAGCTCTTTTTGAAGACAGCATTTCACAGGCACAAATACAGAAATCTGTTTTCTTCCTCTAAATCTCAATTACAAACATGGCCACAACTGATAAAAAAAGTGCTTAGGGTATGTGAATGTCTGTTAGTACTGGAAGGATGGGAGCATAGGAAAACAGACAGAAAGCGAGGGATAGCAAAGAAGGCAAGTGGCGTAGAAAAATGTTTAATGTCTTCTTCCTGATCTGGGCTATAGTGGGGGATGGTGAAAGAGGGTTGGAGGAGCTGCTGGCACCAGTCACAGGGAGAATTAACACAGCCGTGAATAATGCAAACCTGTCATATCAACCGCAAGGAGGCTCTGCTCATACAGACAGATGGCTTGGTGATGATTTTTTTTTTTTTGGAACTTGATTATCCACAAGCTTAAAGGCAGTCTTTGCTGTCATTGTGTATTCCAGACATGGATGTGCGTTTTCATATTTATTTGTATACAAAAAGGCTGTATTTGTTTTTTGAGGTGAAAAAATGTTTTTTCAATGCAGTTTTACAGAAAATCAGTGTTATAGTATACACAAGTACAAACAATATAGTTTACATTTTTCAAAAATAGAAGTAATCAAGCAGTTTGCTGTATGGTATATACTCTTTATGCAAGTATACTGTCTGCATACAGATGAAGTTGGACACACTTAAGAGTTACCCCAGGTTCTGTTTACTCAGGGTTTAGAATACTTTGTTTTGTTATATACTATAACAATGATGGGTCTGAGAACCGTCATTTTCAGAGGAGTCTTCGGCCAAAGAAAGTCCTGATGCCCATGGCTCAGGACTTCTGAGGGCAGGCCCCTCTGGGGAAGAATGGTTTACACCTCATCATTTGGTGCCCATCTCTCCTCAGTCTGGCTTTGAGAAGTTCTGTTTTGCCTTTGGTGCATCAGGGCACAGTGCTTAGTTAAGCTTCTACCTGGAAACGTAGCAGTTCTGGGAGGCTTGCTACCTCCGAGCATCTCTAGAGAGATCCGTCCCCTGTCGGTTCTCTGCTTCAAGGCACCAACATAGCCACTCTAAGTACACCAGAGCTCAGTTTCAAGAGACTGATTCCCTTAGTAGACTTTCTGGCAGCGTGGAGACTTCTGCCAGATGTCTCAATATGGGTCCTGCAAACTGCCAGCTCTGGTAAGGGAACAAGAATTAAACACTCTTCTGAGGAAGAAGGCCATCAAGGTTTTGCCGCCTCGTGCAGTGAGCCGGTGTTTCATTGTTCCAAAGAAGGATGGGTGTACACCCTGGAGAGGTGACTTTTCACTTCTTGGTGAGGAGATCGCCAGCTCGAACCAGTTCACTGCCCGGTCGGTTCAGTTCTGGAGTTCCTGCAGGCTTAATTCTCTGCAGGGGTGATTGTATCCTCATTTAGATCAGGTCATGTCTCAGATCAGGTCCCGAGGACTGGTTTGCATGATGGATCTGAAAATGCATGCTTACCATCCTTCCTCAACACGGGAAGCTCCTGAGGTTTACTTTGGGGGCGAAGCTTACCAATACTGGATTCTTCTGCCAGCCATATCACCCTGGAGCCCAAGATGAGTTGCCCACTGAAGCCCAGCAGGGCTGAGCCTGGTCAGGACCTGGATGGGAGACCTGCTGGGAAAACTAGGTTGCTGCTGGACGAGGTGCTAGTGAGGCCAGCAGGGGGTGCTCATCCTGTGGTCTGTGTGGGTCCTAGCGCCCCAGTGTAGCGATGTGGACACCATACTGTCAACAGGCATCGTTCTTTGGATGAGACGTTAAACAGAGGTCCTGACTCTCTGTGGTCAGTAAAAATCCCAGGCCAAATTCGCCCATTGGCCTCTGACCACCATGGGCTCCTAACAATCCCCATATCCGCTGATTGGCTTCATCACTCTCCACCCATAAACTGATGTGTGGTGGGCGTTCTGACGCAATAGGGCTGCCGTCTCAATCGGAGCAGACAGTGGTTCAGCATCTAGATGTCATTCTCACTCATATGTAAGAGCCGGAGTTAAGACTGAACGTTAGGAAAAGTGTGCTTTCTCCATTATGGAGGACCACTTATCTGTGCGTGGTGTGGGATTTGACCGCGATGCATGCATGTTTGTATCTTGCTCGGATCGAGTTGATCCTCATAGCAGCTTGACCGTTTCTGCAAGTGTTGTCAGGTCTCCACTTGCTACAGAGAGTTGTCGAGGCCTCCGCTCCCCAGAGCTCCGCTAGGACATCATCTGTGAGTGGTGGGCTCTAGGAGAACCTCCTTATAAGATGTCCTTATAAGGAGTGTGGAGTGTAGTTAGATCTCCTCTTGGTTTAGAGAGTTGTTTTGTTGCACTGCCCTGCATGCCCACTTTGTCTTTTAGGCCTTGTATGAGTTTTCTCTTTAACAGTGGCCAATTTGACCTGAAGCCCCACATGAAGTACATTCAGGCCTGTTAAGTGTGAACACTGATGAAATATGAAATAGGCCTAAACTAAATTTGACAGCTCATTAATTCACCTTTGTGACATTTGCTGCCTGCAGTATGAAATATTCCTGAGAGGTCAAGAGCCCTGACAACAACCCAGACATTGTTTGCCCATATTTGGGTTGTTATCTGGCCCTTACTGGTCCAATCTGTCTGACATGGTTCTTTAGCTGGACTACCAGATGTTGGTCCTAGATTTAGTCTGTTAGACTGTCTTGATCAGGCTGATTAGAAGAACTGCTAATACACACACACACACACACACACACACACACTCAAACATGTTTGTTTTTGTGAAAAGTGGGGATATCCCATAGGCGTAATGGTTTTTATACTGTAAAAACTGTATATTCTATGGCCCTACACCAACCCTACCCCTAACCCTAACCCTCACAGGAAACCTTGTGAATTTTTACTTTCTCAAAAAACAAAAAAAACAATTCTGTATGATTTATAAGCATTTTAAAAAATGGGGACATTTCCCTTGCATTCAGCATCCAAAAGTGCATTCATATTTGTCATGTTACATTCATTTAGTTGACTAGTGCTTTGTGCTGTATTAACAAAAACATAAATGGAATTAATAAAATAGAGGGTCTATTTATACTAAGTGCAAATTGCCCACCTTGTTGGCTGAAGCTATTTACACTAATTCCACCAACCACCGTGTGATTCTGATAGTCAACACTGCAAAAGGCACAAACCGTTGTCCATTTATTAATTTGAATTAAAATTAAAATTTACACTGAATAAGTTAATATTGCATACTGTTTTACAATGTACTACAATACTGAGGTGCAGATAATTGTCACTATTTGCAATAAGTAGTGTAGAATAGTAATGGGAAGAATTTACATTTCCTACACCCATTTTTTTCAGTGTGGTTCTCCAAGAATGTACTGCTGACTGCACGCTGTATAGACTGAATTCATAATGAACCTAGGGACGTTATTATATTGCCTGACCCCTGCCCTTTGATCTTCTCAGGGATCCTATCGAGTGATGATGTCATACCCAACAGCCTCCTATGACCAGCTGTTGCGGCAGGTGGAGGATCTCCGTAAGGAGAACTCTCACCTGCGCCGTGAGCTTAAGGACAACTCACACCACCTGTCCAAGCTGGAGAATGAAACCTCTGACATGAAGGTGAGTGAAGCTCAGATTATAAAAAATTTATTAAAAGGACAGCCTTGTCTACTCAAGCCTGGTCCACCCAATTATGAACATGTTCTTAGATCTTTGATTTTGCTTGAATGTGTTGTATATGCTTCTAAAATTACATAACGGAGCATAAAACCGAAGCTGTCATGGGTAAGGTTGCAATGTCAGCAAGGTCAGGATAATATTTGAGAATGATGTAGACCTTAAAGTTAACATGAAATCAAAATTAAAGTTTTCTTTGTGTGTTAGTATCAATATGTTAGTCTTAAGGATATCTATAAGGCAGTGTGCTCAAAAACAGTGACAAAATTTGCATGTAGAAGATATAAGCTTTCAAAGCTTACAGTTCATCACTTCAGCCAAAATGGCTCAATGTTTATTTATTTTTTTGACGTCACATCTTACTTCATCTTCTCATCAAATCTTCTGACCAATCAAATGCTCTCTAGAATACGAAGCGCCCGCTTCTTACACTATAGACTATACGGTAGCACTTTATTTTACAGTCCTGTACCCATGTACATACTATGTACTTATTATAGTAATCACAATAACTATGTAATAACTAGGTACTAACCCTGAACCTACCCCTAAACCTAACCCTAGCCCATGTAGTTACCTTGTGTTACCAGAACTTTCTTAGATAAATACACTGTAAGTACACTATAAGTACATGTTAGTACACGTACTGTAAAATAAAATGCAACCGACTATACTATAGACGCTAAAACACCAGCTGAGATCAGTCACTTGTTCACAGTGTAGTATTTCCTGTACAGTGAATGGCCCCTAGGGCACAATGTAGGCGATAGGGAATGATTCAGATTTTCGATTGGTGCAAATTAGGTCTGGTTTCACGTTGGTTCACGTGAACTGCAGCAGCGCACACAGTCTGATCCGGACTTTGGGTCCAGGCCAGAGACCTGATCATATGGAGTGGATCATGTGTGAAAGTCTGCTGTTATTAAAAACTTTTTCAACTACAACCTCAGCATGTTTATGATCACTATTTTGTTTCTGCTAAGAGTTCCATATTGAATCTAAGGGGTAATCTATTAGACTGCTGCTGTAAAATGCTACTTTACCGAGTTCAACGGCTCTGGCCCGTTATAAAAATATATTTAATTTTTTTTTTTTTTAAAGGGGGCGGGGTTGCATGATATTTCCCACCCTCTCTTCCTTTCTGAGTTGAAATTATGTCACCACATAGAATAATTCTGCATGTTTCAAAGCACTTCAGGGAACCTTTAAGGTGAAACCATTTCATAGCAAAATTGCACAACTAATAATCAAGCCATTTTAAAAAGTTTACAAGCAGGTTTGCTATTTTCTCTGCACTTCTTAAATTTTTATTGTTTGATGAAACTGGTCAGTTCTCTAGTAAATGGCTTATTAGTTAAGCGTAACACCTGACAAGTTGACTTGTTGAATTACCCAAAAGAAATACCCCCAAAAATTACCCAAATTGTTGAACAACATAGTTTGCAGCATACAAGTAGCTTGATTTAGTTGTCTTTTTAAATAAAACTGGGATAGAAAAAAAATAATATATATATATATATATATATATATATATATATATATATATATATATATATATATATATATATATATATATAATGTATTTAGATTGAGTTTATAACTATGCCAGAAACAGTTTGCGCTTATATTATATTATATTATATTATATTATATTATATTATATTATATTATATTATATTATTTTGGACAATAAAATATTATATATATTAATTTATTACATAATTTAATCAACTAGATTAGCTTGTTTCTGAATAAACATTGCCTTTGTGTGGTAAGGCTTAGTTTCAATAAAGTGTCTTTTTTGGACTGTGTCTAGAATGCTTTGAGTTTGAGACATTGAGAATTTTCATATGTTTTCGAACAATTGCATTTTATTTATTTATTTTAGAAAAAACATTCTAAACATCAAAACGCATTCATTAATTTGGAATATTGTCTGTTAGGAATGTGTAATCATTTTGATATTTTCTACAATTCTAATATGTATGAAATACATAAATATTGTATATATTACTGTTGGTTGAGCGGTGTGAAGGGTAGGTCTGTGTGCTGAGGAGTGAGTCTGCATGCATTTGTCTCTGCTGTGACCCACTTTCAACAAAATGTCTGCAGACTCTAATGATGAATGTCCAGCATCTCTAAGCTGAGCACTTTTTAAATCACTGTTGCCCATTACAGCTCTCAGCTGACCAGAGAAGGCAACCATTAGATCATGGAGCTCATTTTATTATTGACTCCAAGGCTTAAATTGCAGAATGTTTGATGTGTTACATGAGATTGATGTCAGTTCAGTTTTCGTGTTCCAGTAAAATGGGAGTGTCTTTTTCCTGTTCATATCAAGTGATTTTGTGCATGAAATCCAACTGACACACAACATGAATTCACTGAAGATGGTACTGAATTTCATCAGATGAGGAAATACACTTAAAAGGCTGTGTGTATAGGTAGGTTGAAAGAAGAAGCAGATTCATTTTTGTTTTTATCAGTTTAACTGCTTGGAGAAATTAATTCTATAGGGAATAAAACCCCTGAAGAGCTCATTAGGAAACAGTAGCTTTGTTCTGTCGATTATTGTTTGACTTAGAGATAGCTATTCATTTCAAATGTTAAGTGTTGCAACATTCATATATAAAAACTCTACAAATGTGCATTGTATTTACACTGCCATTAAAAAGTTTGGGGTCAGTGCATTTACTTTTTCTTTTTTTTTAAATCAATTAATACTTTTATATGTCAAGGATCAAAAGTGACCCTTGAAGACATTTATAATGTTTCTATGTAATAAACAATTCTAATTCAAGAAAATTTGCAAGCTAAAATTCAGCATTTCTATTTCAGATTAAAACTACCATTTTCAACTGCGATAGTAGGAAATTAAGCACCAAATCAGCGTATCTGAATAACCATGTGACACTGAACGCTTGGTGTAATGGCGGCTGTAACATCACAAAAATAAATGGCATTTTAAAAGTATGTTAATATTTAAAAATTACTATAAAATATTAAATGACAATAAATATGTGATGTAATATTTCAGTATATTACTGTTTTCACTGTAGTTTTTGTCAAGTTTTTGCCTTGGTGAGCATTATACATTTGAAAGACTAACTTTTTCCTATCCATTTAAAAAATTCAGCTGGTACTCTAAGGGTTCATTTATTTATGCAGTGGAAATGCTTGTAAGCCATTCGCTACACAAAATCATTGATTGAACTTGATTCAGAAAATGCTTTCATGAGATTATAGGTGATACATGGGTCATATTCAATATCCCATGATTCCACTGTGGTGTAAACCCTGCCAAATCTGTTCACTCTCGCAGTCAGTTCTCCCCTCAATTTATCTTTTTACTTTGAAATACAAGAGTTCGATTTTTTTCCACAACTGGACTCCACTGGCAAACAAAAGACTGTCGGCTGCTTATTTATTAGTGTGTGTGTGTGTGTGTGTGTGTGTGTTTTGTGCTGTAATAGGAGGTTCTGAGGCAGCTGCAGAGTAAACTGGAGCAGGAGGCCGGGACTCTTGCCTCTTCAGGCAGAACTGATGTGCTGGACCAGCTCAAAGGTACTGCAGGAAATCTATTCCCTTTATCCACATTGTCATTCTCTTTGCATTTATCTTTACTTTAATATATTCATTTCTTACTCTTTATTTAACAATGTTTTTGATAAATGAACAAGGATGTTCCAAAAAAAAAGTATGAATAAATACCATAGAAATATCACAGAATTATACAGATGCTAAAATTAACCCAGACTGCTTTAATATTTTTCATAGTATTCAGTCAAATTTATTATGAAGTTAAACAGTCTGTTAAAACAAATCACCGAAGGTTACATGTCTTTGTCGCACGCAGTGGATTTAACTGGTTAATGCTTCTTTGGGTCTCCTGTGATTGCAGATCAAAACTGCACAACAGTCATGAGATATTTTGCAAAACTCTTTCAGTTTAACACTGAACACTCCACACTGTATTGAGGACGTGTCACAGCATCTAAGTGAATGTGAATTTTCTTCTGTTAGCTAAAATAAAAGCCATGTTATTGTTGACGTACTCTTTGGTCCGTGAGGGTGCACACATCTTTCCATCAATCAGTGTCCTGGCAACTCTATAACACACATCAGAGCGACATGCTGCGAAGGAAACAGACAACTGACTCTCATTCACTTTTAAACATCCTGAAACTAAATCATTTTAAGGACATTCAGTTCTTTTCATGGTTCTCGGTTAGCTTGGCTATTGACAAAGATTTCATGATTCAATTCGATCAATTCACAAGTTCTTGGTATGATTCAATATCATTTGGATAAACTGTATATCAGGAACAGTACGTGTAAACATTTTTTAAGGAAAACTATAAACTATACAGGGAACCCTGTCGGTTGCTACATTACTATTATATTAAAGGTTATATCGGAATTATTAAATTACATTGTTATTTAATTTAATATATAATAATCAAGAAAGCAAAAATGTTGTATACAAACATTTAAACTAAAGTACATATTAGGCATTTTATAGCAATTTTACATTACACGTGTACAACGTTTTACACTCTTTTAATATTTAACATACATTAAATGAGGAAGACATGAATAAATGAAGGTTAAGTGAAAATGTAATAAATATATATTATTGTTCATATGTTATATTCATATTTTGAATGGTAAAAGGTAAATGTAACATTATGTGACATTGTTTACAAGCCGTTTTAAAGGCATTTTTCACAGTTAAAACTGTGACTGAGTTATTATATGAGACTTGATATAATAATATATAATAATACATTTCATTAAGTCATACTGTTTCTTTCAAAAGACCTTCTGATATTTATTTTGTGCTATAACTAGTAATAAAGGGAAATAGTTGATCGCTTCACGTCAGCTTTGTGCTTCTGTTTAAACTATTGTTCGCATTGCTGACTAGAAAATTGCTAGAATTTGAAAGTAAGGAAGCACAAAGCTTATTGTGAGTACTGGATAGTTTGCTGAATTATGTTCAAGCATCGGAAGAAAACAGCATAGTATTGAAGATCAGTCCTGGGATTTAAGATTTTTTTTTATATTGGATAATCAAAATGAAGAATGATTCAAATAAATAAATCAATACTGTCAACCCAGCTCTAATTCTTGAATGCAGAAGACTATAGCTAGTAAATATGTAAACTAGGATACTATTAAATATGCAAGCACTAAAGCAAAATAAATGTTTCTTAACTGATTGCACACATCTTAATTACTTAAAGAATCTATAAAAAATAATAAAATAATAAAAACAATAATAATAAAATCTTTGACTTTTCTTGTTTTTCTAGAGCTGCATATGGACTTGACCAACTACTACGAGCTCAAGTACCAGCCTCACAACCTGCGTGTGTTTCCAGAGATGATGACTAGCCAGATAGGAGAAGGGGAGGAGAGACTGAGCCTCGGCAGGGCCAGGAGTCCCGCCTGTCCACCGTCCCGCCAGTCCTCATCTGCATCTGGAGAGGGCACAGCTGTGCACCCTGGGAACCCTCATCAGACTGGAGAAGGCCGTGTCACTGCCCAGCACTTAGAGGATCTCTGTAAAGAGAGGTAAGATCATTACATCCAAACACTTTAATCATCTCGTTTTTTAAGGGAAGTGTTATTTCCTTTAGAGGGTTTGTCCACTTTAATAACCTGTGGCGTTTAGTGTAGGTCACATCCATGAACCAAAATTACTTGCTATTGCTAGTCAAACGTAGGTGGTTTAACAGGAAATTGGCACTCTCATTTTAAAGAGCTGGACTGCAGTTTAGCTGGAAAATTCAAATTCATATAACTTACAAAAAGTTATTTTACTATATGAATTTCCTAACATTTTGTTCTGAAAAAAAAAAAACCATGCAAAAGAACAAAAAAATAATAATACAAAGGAAACAAACAAAAAATGCATTTACTTGTCAAATAAATGTTGTTCTTTTAGAAATGATTTTCATCATGGAACGCTAAAAAATATATATCATGGTTTCCCCAAAAAGTAAGATTAAGCATCACAACCATTTTCAACCCTAATAATAATAATGAAAAATATTACTTAGGTATCGAGAATATATGAGACTGATTTCTGGATCAGGATCATGGATCACGTGACACTGTAATATAATTATTATTATTTTATTTATTTATTTCTGTATTTTGGATTAAATAGCCTTGATTTGAACATATGTGAGTTCTTTCAAAAACATTAATACATTTATTAATAAATAATAAATGAATAATTAATACATCAATTAAGAATTAATAAATCAAACAACAAGCCCCAAACTTTTGAATAGTAGGGTTTCAATTTTATATCTCTAATCTATTTCACGTGTAAAGGAGCACATATGTATAACATGTGGAAATTAACAATTTGTCACAAGAAAGAAGTAATAAAACTCCTAAGTAATAAAATATGTAATACATATTGAAGTCTATTTCAACACCCTGTGGTCTGTCGCCAATTCTATTTGATTTCACACTCACAAAACTGATTTTAAATTAGATTTCTGCCCAATGCTGCTGGAGTAGACTAATTTCAGGTTTCAGGAGTGTGTGTTTATGTGTTTTAGGTCCATGCTGCTGAGTGAGATAGAGAAAGAGGAGACAGAGCGGCGGTGGTATTACTCACAGCTGCAGAGCTTGTCTCAGAGACTGTCCGAACTGCCGCGGCTTGATACGGTAAGCAGCCTAAACAACTTCCACCCCAATTACTCACTGATGGGACTGTGTGCATCTGCAGCCAAAAATGAGGTCACCTGGTTCTGCTGCTTATGACCACAGATTGTCCTTTGAGTCAGGTGTCCCTTGTCTAGTTTAAATTAATGGCACTGATTCTTAAAGAGATATTACAGCCAAAAAGTAAACATTTGTCATTATTTACTTACCAACACGTTGTTCCAAACATTTTTTTTTTACCTTTGAACAAAAAAGGAGAAGAATGTTTGTGCAGATCTTTTCCATACACTAAAAACATGTTGATTAAATGTGTTTATAGAACAGTCTGTAATTCTCTTTCCTGTCTCTAGGGGTTTGATCATGGTAGAAAGAATAGTATGCATACAGTACAGATGATGTCTGTGCATTTTTCTGTGCTTCACAGTTCTCCATGCAGGTGGATTTTATTCGCCAGCAGCTGGAGTTCGAAGCTCAACAACTGCGCTCCGTGATGGAGGAACGTTTCGGCACCAGCGACGAGATGGTTCAGAGAACACAAGTAAGAATAGATTGTAGATTCAATGCCATGTTGTCATTAACAAAGGTCCAGCTGTTAAACCAGCTTTAATGTCACTAACCAACCAGCAGGATGTATTTGGTCAGTCAGCTAAGCTTTGATGAAACATTTTGAACTGTACTCGTACAGATTCGTGTTGCTCGATTGGAGCAGCTGGAGAAAGAGCTTCAGGAGGCCCAGAGCTCACGTGCTCCTCAAGAGAAGAGTGCTCTTCCAGAAGCTCAGGTGACCTATACACCCCTGTCCTCCATTTGAGTCTGAATCATAAAATGCAACTGTGATGCTCAGTTGATTGTCCAAAATGATTATATTGTTAACAACAACAGCTCCATCGAAAAGTTAAAGAAACAAATAACAATAAGTGACCTTTACTTAGTTTTATTTATATTTTATTGTATATGTACAAAAATTCCAGATGACTGCCCAGTGATAACAATAACAAATATAAAAAGAATACATAATAATAACAAATGATAAAAGGTCTAGTTTTCTAGTTTTAAAGATTCTACTGGGAATATGCATCATATATATAAGTGCATATATATAGGTATATATAAGTGAACCATCATATATCTAAGTTAAGCAGTTTTGTTTTTTAAAACATTATTCATTTTTTTCATCTTTTGTCTACTAAATTGAAGTTGAGTATGTGAATTATAACCAATATATAATAATAAAAATAATATCTGTAATAATATTTGTTTTAACACTAAGAATTATTTTAGTGTATAATAGTTTAGTAAACACAGGAAATTTTGTGAGTCACACTTGTTATTGACAGAAAAACACTAATCCTAATATGTTCTCGGCACTTTAATGATTTCATTCCAGTGAATTATTAAGTAACATCAAAATGCTACAAAGTAAGTTTCCCTGCTGTTATTTATCTCTCAGTAGTGGCGTTTTCTCAGCACAATTTATAGATGCTGTAAACTACTGGGGTTTGCATTGCCAGAGGCTACACAAAAGCACAGAAAACATTGTTGACTGAACCAGGCTGCTGGAAAAGTCGCATTAAAAATGTGACATTTATAGCTCAGGTAATGGATAGAGGGAGGTTGTAAAAAAAAAAAGGAAAGAAAGAAGAGGAATCACTATATATGTTACATAACAGAGCTAAAATTAAAAGTTCCTTTTGCATCACTGGAAGTTGCTAATTTTAATTACAAACATGATAAATTGTAATCATCATGAATTAGTCTTAAGCAATAAATTAGAAGTGTGGTTTCCACTATGGTGTACCATAACTGCTCTGTTACATAAAACATATATATCAAATATTTATTGTAATTTAATTTAACTTGTTGTTCCGTGTTTTATTAATGGAACATGATGCAGTATTCGTAGTATCATAAGATATTTCTGCAGTGGTTGCTCCGAGAAACATTATTCTTGCACAGCTTCACATCCACCCAGTCTCACCTGCCGCTGTCTCACAGCACACACTGGCACTCAGTGTTGCTATGCAGAAAACAGGGTATGACCTCCGCAAGCTGCCTCCTATTGGCTGCTCAGTGACTGGGATGCTTGGCAAGTGTGAAGATGTCATTTTAAAGCATAGTTCTCTGAGACTAAACGATTCCCACCGCGGCAAAATTGTCTCTGGTCAACTCTGCACTGACCATGAGCCCTTGAGGCCTGCTTTTTATTAAGGCTGAGAATGAAAAATGAAGGAATGAAATGATAAAGTCAGGATGGGATGACACCTTCAGTATAAGGTTGCCATTTAAATTGTATGCTTTAGATTTTTCTCTGTTTTGGGACCTTCACTGGACTCTTCAACTCAATTTAGAATAATAATAGTCATCAAAACTATGAAATGAATTGGAAGTATTCAGTAACCAAACTAGCAAATCGAACTTATATGCTACCAACAATATTAATAATAATGTTTTATGTTCTTTAAAGTAGGCACTCATTGTCTAAATCACACCTCTTGACTTTCTCTCACCCAACTTCATGAGGTGGATCCGGGAATACTTGTTTAAATTGGATAGGGCTTATTGGGCAAATATATTCTGAAGACTCTAGAATATCATTCAAGACATGTCTGTGTCCTCTCTTGTAATCTGGTTGTCTAGAGATTGTATTTGTAGCTGGTGCCAAATGTTGCCATAGTGAAGGGTTTGAGCATGAAAGAACGGATCAGGTCTCTGGCACTGGTGCTGATTCACTCTCCAAATGCAGATGTTGTGCACATGCTCAAACTGTTTTTAAACAGAAAAAAATCAAATGTATGAATATCATAGCACTGGGTATAAGATATTAGACCATGCTGCATACGGAAACGATGATGATGACGATTTTTTTAGCTGGTTTCAACTGGT
Organism: Carassius auratus; assembly: GCF_003368295.1. Classification (NCBI taxonomy): domain Eukaryota; kingdom Metazoa; phylum Chordata; class Actinopteri; order Cypriniformes; family Cyprinidae; genus Carassius; species Carassius auratus. The sequence continues at coordinate 986,820 of NW_020523372.1, forward strand.
GTTGAGGCAATGTTATTAAGTTAAGCTCTGAGGCAGATTAGTCACAGGTGTAATTCATCACTTCATGTTTGACAGCCACGGAGTGACATTTTTTCTTTATTTTGAAGAATATATTATGGAAGGCATTTTCTGCCAAATTTAAATAAATAAATTAAATGATTAAAATGAAAATTGAAACCAGATTAACAATTTCATTACAGAAAACTGTACGCAAAATATGTGACAAAATTGAGAATTAAATTAAATGATTTCATTTTCACAGTGACATCCCTGTCAAATTGAAACATAAAATGCAATTGGTGATTTCACATTTGATTTTCAATACAGTCTCGAGGCAAGACTGCCAATATTAAAATGAAAAGCCAAACGTGAAAAATAAACTACAAATACAGTTTTTACAAAGCTCTTTATTAACGCTCACGCAATAATGGTGACACAATTCAAATTTAAATGTAAATTTCACAGTTTTCATTTTCGTTTTCATTTTCAAAGACAACCTGCATGCAAATTCTATGTTAATGAGTGGGTGTGGCTCAATTACGCTGTTACGTGGAGGAGCTAAAATGGCGGTTATGGCCAGTATAGCAGCAGAATTAAACCAGCTAGCAAACATTTCGGATGATGATGACTTCATTTTGCTACGAGTTGAATCTATATTGGATACACTTGGACATTTTGCAGCCGTCACAAACTCCGATGTCGATCCTCGAGTTATAAATAGTCTTAGTGAGGTTGTGCAGTGACTTCAAGTTCGGTAAAACTGGCAAGATATTCACAGATTCGACTTTTCCGGATCAATAACTCGCGAGCAAAACGTTTTTGGTACACGAATTATGCCTCGTTTTACTCGTAGTGATGTAGTAAACGAGCTACAAGCGAGTTTGCCTGAAAACAAGCTTTCCTCCGCTCTGTACAAAATACGTTGATCTCAATGCGCTGGCGTCTGAGAGACAAGCCCTAAGGGACCGTCTGCAAAGTGCGAAATGCGAAAAAGGTTACTAATAAAATACTTAATAACTTCACAGTAACACACTGTAGTGTCACCAAATTCAGTTCACACATCACTGCTCTCCTGCTGCTTATACTACAGTGTTGGTTTTAAAAATAGTTGCTTTTGCACAATTTTACGATTTTTTTTATTATGAAAACGTCAATAACGTTACTGTAACACACTGTACTTTCACCAAATTCAGTTCAAACATCACTGCTCTCCTGCTGTTTTTTTTTTCATAATAAAAAAATCATAAAAAATGTGACAAAGCAATTATTTTCAATATGAGTGTAGTAGTATAGCCAGCAGGAGAGCAGTGATGAGTGAACAGAATTTGGTGGAAGTAAAGTGTGTTACAGTAAAGTTATTAACTATTTTTCATAATAAGAAATCCTAAAAAATGTGCAAAAGCAATTAATTTCAAAATGAAAGTTGTAGTATAACCAGCAGGAGAGCAGTGATGTGTGAACTGAATTTGGTGAAAGTACAGTGTGTTACAGTAAAGTTATTAAATTTTTTTCCTTAATTAGTATTCATAAAAAACATTTGTTAAAGGAATTATTTGCAAAATTAAAGTTGTTGTAAAACCAGCAGGAGAGCAGTGATGTGTGAACTGAATTTGGTTGAAATACAGTGGGTTACAGTAAAGTTATTAACTATTATGTTCAATGGTGACTTTATTTTCCATAATAAAAATCATAAAAAATGTGCCAACGCAATTATTTTCAAAATTAAAGTTGTAGCATAACCAGTAGGAGAAACGTTATGTGTGAACTGAATTTGGTGGAAGTACAGTGTGTTACAGTACATTTATTAACTATTGTTCATAATTAAAAAAAAAATCATAAAAAATCTGCCAAAGCAATTCCTTTTAAAATCAAAGTTGTGGTATAAACAGCAGTAGAGCAGTGATGTGTGAACTGAATTTGGTGGAAGTAAGGTGTTACAGTAAAGTTATTAACTATTATGTTCAATAACAGTGAAGTAATTAATTATTTTTCATAATAAAAAATCATAAAAATTTGCAAAAGCAATTACTTTCAAAATGAGTGTTGTAGTATAACCAGCAGGAGAGCAGTGATGTTTGAACTGAATTTGGTGGAAGTACAGTGTGTTACAGTAAAGTTATTAACTGTTTTTCATAATAAAAAAAATCATAAAAATGGTGCAAAAGCAACTATTTTCAATATAAGTGTTGTAGTATAACCAGTAGGAGAGCAGTGATGTGTGAACTGAATTTGGTGAAAGTACAGTGTGTTACAGTAACGTTATTGACGTTTTCATAATAAAAAAAAAATCGTAAAATTGTGCAAAAGCAACTATTTTTAAAACCAACATTGTAGTATAAGCAGCAGGAGAGCAGTGATGTGTGAACTGAATTTGGTGACACTACAGTGTGTTACTGTGAAGTTATTAAGTATTTTATTAGTAACCTTTTTCGCGTTTCGCACTTTGCAGACGGTCCCTTAGGGCTTGTCTCTCAGACGCCAGCGCATTGAGATCAACGTATTTTGTACAGAGCGGAGGAAAGCTTGTTTTCAGGCAAACTCGCTTTTAGCTCGTTTACTACATCACTACGAGTAAAAAGAGGCATAATTCGTGTACCAAAAACGTTTTGCTCGCGAGTTATTGATCCGGAAAGTCGAATCTGTGAATATCTTGCCAGTTTTACCGAACTTGAAGGCACTGCACAACCTCACTAAGACTATTTATAACTCGAGGATCGACATCGGAGTTTGTGACGGCTGCAAAATGTCCAAGTGTATCCAATATAGATTCAACTCGTAGCAAAATGAAGTCATCATCATCCGAAATGTTTGCTAGCTGGTTTAATTCTGCTGCTATACTGGCCATAACCGCCATTTTAGCTCCTCCACGTAACAGCGTAATTGAGCCACACCCACTCATTAACATAGAATTTGCATGCAGGTTGTCTTTGAAAATGAAAACGAAAATGAAAACTGTGAAATAAAAGAGGAGTTAAAATGAAAAGTAAAATTTACATTTAAATTTGAATTGTGTCACCATTATTGCGTGAGCGTTAATAAAGAGCTTTGTAAAAACTGTATTTGTAGTTTATTTTTCACGTTTGGCTTTTCATTTTAATATTGGCAGTCTTGCCTCGAGACTGTATTGAAAATCAAATGTGAAATCACCAATTGCATTTTATGTTTCAATTTGACAGGGATGTCACTGTGAAAATGAAATCATTTAATTTAATTCTCAATTTTGTCACATATTTTGCGTACAGTTTTCTGTAATGAAATTGTTAATCTGGTTTTAATTTTCATTTTAATCATTTAATTTATTTATTTAAATTTGGCAGAAAATGCCTTCCATATTATATACCCTGTGTATCAGTCGTAATACAGCACAGATTTGCAGTACTTCACTGATACTTTGCTGCTTTAATAAATGTTGTGTTAATTCAGACGTACAGACCAAATTTCCAAGTATCTTGTGTACTAAACAGGAATAAATAATAAACCATATCCTCTGTCCACAGAGCACCGAGTGCCTCTCAAAAGCATCTGTGTCTGACATGGATACTGGAAGTGCTGGTACTGTGGATGCCCCTGGAGAAGCAGGGAGCAAAGTAAGAGCATTGTGGTTTTTTATTTGTCTGTTGTTGATGTTTTTTTGTTGTTGTTGTTGTTTTTTTTTTTTTTTTGCTTGTTTGTTTTGAGTTTGTCAGTATTCCTAAATGTAATCTGGTTACATACAATGATATTTCAAGATTAAAAAAAATCACAGAAGAATCGTTAGGAACCTTAAAGATCAGGTTATAATTTTAACTATGTATCGTAAGGAGCTTTATCAGCCTTTCTGTAAACACAGCAGTCTATATATTTGTACTTTATTTTACTATATATATATACTATATTTTATTTAACGAATTAAAATAAATGTGATGATGCCTGTAAAGCATGTGTTGGTCTTTTGATGGACTGACCATCTGTCCCAAGATATTTCCTTCTTTTGGCCCAAGATGCTGAAATAGGATCCAGCATCTCTGTTAAGCAAGCAGTTTGGAGAATAAATGGATATTTTCCTTTATAATCAACATCAGATTAAGAATTAGCTGTAAATAATACACAAAATATCATACCTGTCTAGTACCTATGTTAAATTAATTCACTTCATTTAAACAAGACACTGTATGTTCAGCCAATGTCATTTCATTTCTGACCTTATATGCAGCGTTCATAGTGCAATAATGAACTCTAAGACAGCATATGTCAGCTATACTTAAATTGTGTTTGGGTTGCAGGTGGAGATGGTGTTTTGGCTGCTGTCCATGCTGGCCTCTAGAGATCGAGAAGAGATGTCCCGTAACCTTCTGGCAATGTCAAGCTCACAGGAAAGCTGCATTGCTATGCGCAAGTCTGGTTGTGTCTCACTGCTTGTGCAAATACTACATGAGGGTGGCACTGGGGAGGCAGCCGGGACAGGAGGCTATAGTCGGGAAGCCCGTTCGAGAGCCAGTGCTGCCCTGCACAACATTGTGTACTCGCAGCCGGATGAGGGCCAGGCACGTCGCGAGATGAGAGTTCTTCATGTGCTAGAGCAAATCCGCTCACACTGTGAGAATGGCTGGGACTGGATTGAGAACCATTTAAGTACACCCTCACCTGGTGGTGGCAAAAGCATGGGTGAGCATTGGTTAAGATATAGTCAGTGTGTTATATAATGAAAAATTTATCATTCATTTGTTTATAATAACCGTATTCTTTTTTGTGTATATCAAGTTCCAAACAAAAAGACAAAGCTTATACATATAAGTTATAAGTATAAGAGAGGTTCAATATGTTTATTTAGTCTACGTCCACAAGAAGCCAGAGCTTTCCCTATGCAATCAGAAACCCTGAGTGCGATATACAAACGAACATGGAATAATTAATTTATTAATCTGTGTTAATGTTAGTTAATAAAAAGACAGTCGTTCAGTGTTTGTTCATGTTTTTTTGCTGTTACGTGACGTAGCCGTGTCTGACTAGGCGTGGAGACGTGGGCTGATGATGTCATCGTTTCAGAAAATATATGGATTCGCTGTCCATATGAAATCGCAAGGGAGCCATTTTCAGATTTATCCACTCAGGGACCCGGTTTCAAAAAATATTTCACTCTCCCAAAACGCGCCGGGTCCGTGTAGACGAAATGCCTATACGATACAAAATATATGCGTGTATAGCTGAACGTCAGTGTATCTGGACAGGGCCTTAGATTTTTCATTTTTTAGTTGTTATATGTCAATTTAATTATATATTTTTTGATTGATATATCACTTTTATTTGTGATATTTATGATAATTTGACACATACTGTTAGAATACTATAAAATAATGAATTAATATACTTTTACTTTTATATCCACAGAAATCCCTGAGCCAGTGGATCCCCAAATGTGCCAGGCCTTATGTGCAATAATGAAGTTGTCCTTTGAGGAAGAGTACCGCAGGGCAATGAATGAACTAGGTGCATGAATACATTTTTTCTTAATAGATCAAAGAGCCATAGAGTGTATGCTGTGGTTGTAATTAAGTTGTAAATACAGTGAGGTGAAAACACAATAAAAATAATTGTGTTTGTGGATCTTTTAGGGGGACTGCAAGCCATTGCAGAGCTAATACAGCTGGACCAAGAACTGTATGGCATGCAAAATGAGCCAATTAATATGGCCCTCCGGCGTTATGCAGGAATGGCACTCACAAATCTTACATATGGAGATGTTGTAAATAAGGTAAATGTGGATTCATGATAAAAATTTAAAACATTGCTATTTGTACAGTCATCTCATCTTATTCCTTCACAATAATGTAATCACTGTCCAAACTGGCCATAAATATTTTACTGAAATATGTTTAAATGTAACTATTGTCATTTTTCACTCTAATTATAATTTTAATTGTTAACAATGTAAACATACAGTGCCAGGCAAATGTACAACTTACAAATGCAATTTTGTGCCTTGTTGTGATGTTGACAAAATGTTCTTTATTAAGGCTACACTTTGCTCAAAGAAAAACTGTCTTCAAGCAATTGTTGCACAGCTTGCATCTGATAGCGAGGAATTACAGCAGGTACATAACCTACTTTTCCATACAGCAAACCATCACTCCTTTATTAACTTCTAGGATGAGAAATATTATGCAACAGCTCATTATAATAGTACATTTTCATATGCTTCTCAATTATCTGGCACTCACCCGCACTGTGATTTGTCATTGCTTTTAGGTAGTGTCAAGTATACTGAGAAACTTGTCATGGCGGGCTGATATCAACAGCAAGAGGGCTTTGAGAGATGTCGGCAGTGTGTCAGCACTTATGACTTGTGCACTGCAGGCTACGAAGGTACAATCAGAAATGTCTATGTCATCCATTTCTTGCATTCAGTAAAACTGAACATGAGTGATTTACCCTTTAAATTGGTCATATTTGTGCTTCAATAGCACTCAGAAAGATAATTTAGCAATGTGTGGTCTCCTCCACAGGAATCTACTTTAAAGAGTGTGCTCAGTGCACTGTGGAATCTGTCAGCACACAGCACTGAGAATAAGGTGGCAATTTGCTCTGTTGATGGTGCTCTCGGCTTTTTGGTTAGCACTTTGACTTATCGATGCCAAACCAACTCATTGGCCATAATTGAGAGTGGTGGAGGTATCCTGCGTAATGTGTCCAGCCTTATTGCTACACGAGATGATTACAGGTATCATGTTTATTCACATTCACAAGTTAAACAGAGACTTAAAGTTTCCATGACATCACTTAAATTCTGTTTTTCTAATTCAGGCAAATCCTCAGGGATCATAACTGCCTTCAGAAAATGCTGCAGCACTTGCGATCTCACAGTTTGACTATTGTGAGTAATGCATGTGGAACCCTCTGGAACCTGTCTGCACGAAGTCCAAAGGACCAGGAATTGCTGTGGGACCTGGGAGCTGTAAGCATGCTGCGCAATCTAATCCATTCAAAGCACAAAATGATAGCCATGGGAAGTGCTGCAGCTCTGCGAAACCTGCTCACAAATCGTCCACTTAAATATAAAGATACTGCAGTTATATCACCAGGATCTTGCATGCCATCCCTCTACATGAGAAAGCAGAAAGCATTAGAGGCTGAGTTAGATGCGAAGCATCTGGCAGAAACATTTGATTCAATTGAGAAGCAAAGTTTCAAGCATCAAAGCATAAATAAACCTTTGAGGCACATTGAGAGCCTAGCAAAAGACTATGCCTCAGATTCTGGTTGTTTTGATGATGATGAAGCACCTAATGTATCAACCAGCTTGGATACTGGAACATTCTCCATGCTCTCCATGTTTTTGAACAATTCTGACTTCCTTAATACCCAGCCCCGTAAGCGAGAGGGGGAGCCTGAACAAGACGTCGAAACCTTTCAAACTGAGAATAAAAGGTCACAACCCCCGGATGATGAAGTGACTGTGGCAGCTGAGAAATTAGCCAAGAAGATCACCAATACTGTGGCTAAAATTGACAAACTGGTGGAAGACATTACCATGCATACATCCTCAGAGGACAGCTTCAGCGTCAGCTCAGAAGATCATTTTGTGGATTGGAATTATGGGCCAGATGAGCTTCATGAGGCACGAGCCATTTCATGTTCCCCTTGTCATCTTTCTGACACCAGCTCTTTTTCACCTAAAGAGTGTCTCAGCAGAGCACATGCCTTCCTGCATCTTAAAACAGCCAACTCGAGTTTATCCAATGACAGCCTTAACAGTGGCAGCATCAGCGATGGCTATTGTGGCAGTCAGGACCAGACTAAAACCTCAGCAAAGCCAACAGAACAACGACGTCCTAATAAACTTGACCTTAAGGTGACTCATGAAGAAACCGTGAACAGTGGTGTACATATTTCAAGAGTCATGTGTCAAAATGAGATCCCTGAAAGAGATTTTGAGACAAACAAAGATGCTATTTTGCCAGATTCAAGTTCCACCGATACAGAGAAAAGCCAGGAGCCTTTTATATCCACACCTGCAACAGTTTCAACTAAGGTGTCTTCAGATGCTAGTATACCAACTGTCAAGTTGTCTCCCTCCTATCAGCATGTTCCATTGATCCAGAGTGTTGCCAAGTTTGGCATTGCAAAAACTGCAATTAATGTTCAGGCAGCTCAAGCAATGCGCAGGCAAGCTTGGGTTCCAACAGTGATGACTGGAGGTAGTATTAGCAAGTTTTCCCCAATATGCTCTGCAAGAAGCCCCACAATAGGACAGCTGGAGACCCCTCAGAAGTATTCAGTAGAGAACACTCCAATATGCTTTTCTCGTTGCAGTTCTCTGTCTTCTTTGTCTTCTGGTGATGGAGCTCTTGATGGACAGAGTCAGACTGAAAATGACCTGGAAAGTGACTCATCTTTAGAGATCATAGAGGTGGAAGATGTGAATGTTGAGAGAAAATATGAAGAGGATGAGACACTTGATGACCTGAGTGACAGTCAGTTATTATTAACCGATCAGAAAATCAGCAGCTCTAATCCAACTGAAATCCCCAGTACAATCAAAAATGAGAAGAGGTTCCTTAGAGGAGTGTCTCCAGTAATTCTTGAGGACAGGACCCCATCCAGCTCTTCAGAAAACTACATTCATGAAACACCTCTTGTAATGAGCCGCTGTAGTTCAGTTAGCTCGCTTGGCAGCTTTGAAGCTCCTTCGATTGCCAGCTCTATTCAGAGTGATCCATGTAGTGAAATGATAAGTGGTACTGTTAGCCCCAGTGACTTACCGGACAGCCCAGGACAAACAATGCCTCCAAGTCGCAGCAAAACCCTGTGCTGTGCAGAATCAAGTGGACCAGAAACACAGAATCTTAGTGGTGTAGGAAGCCAGTGGGAAAACAGTTTGCGCAAATTTATGGAAATCGCAGACTTTAAAGAAAGGTTTAACCTCCCTCCAGATTTGGACACAATGATCTATTTCACAGTGGAAAAACCAATTGAGAATTTCTCATGTGCCTCCAGTCTGAGTGCCCTTCCCCTGCATGAACACTATGTCCAGAAAGATGTGGAGCTCAAACTTACTCCTCTACTAAACCAGCAAGACAATGATCAAGAGGATTCTGAAAAGGAAGAGGACATGGATGACCAAGACCACTATAGTGAAGGCAACTCAGAAGATGACATAGAAATTCTGAAAGAGTGCATTAATTCTGCCATGCCTTCCAGGTTTAAGAAGGTAAGGCCAACTGTGATGCCCAACCTCTCAAACCAAATTCTCAACATGCAGAGTCGAAAATCTGTGCAATTACCAGTGTATATGGTGCTGCAGAACAAAAACAATCAAATATGTGCTGGACAGAAGCTTGGAATGTCTTCAAAAGAAATATATCATGATGATTCCTCTTACACTGACTCTGCTGAAGGTACACCCATCAATTTCTCAAGCACCACTTCCTTGAGTGATGAAACACTCCAGTATCCACTCAGAACTAAAGGAATAAAAGACTGGCGAAGAAAGAAAGAGACACAAGAGTTGATTGACGTTGAGGCAAAGAGAATTGAAGACCTACGCATGTTTTCTCGCTTTCAAAAACCAACTAAAATGACATGTCAGCCTCCTATAGTCACAAACCAACTGAACAAGACAATCAGACATATGGTACCCACTCAGAGATTACTTATACAGAGTAAAGAAATGGCAGCAAAAATTACACAGCAAAGGATTCAAAGCCAATCTCCAGTTCGACAAATACAAAAGCAAGGACAGAATCTGTCAAAAAGCATGCCACAGTTAGATATTCCTATAAGAAAACAAAACACAGAGGTGTACCAAAATCAGAAAACCTGTTCTCTGAGTCATGCACAGGAAAACACTTTAGCCTTTCAGTCTAGACATCACCCAACAACTACACAAGTGGCCATCTGCCATAAAATGGATAGACGGGATGGACCGATGAATAGGACGGGACAGAAACAGCATTATGAAACAAGCAAAACTAATGTAATACGCAATGCTAATATACAGGATCAAGTCAAAGGTTGTCAATCCCGCCAAAAGGGTTTTCACAGAATCAAGCAAAACCTAATTTTAGAAGAAGCACCTCCATGTTACTCTTTGAGTTCCTCCCTTAGCTCTTTGAGTGATGCAGAATTTGAGGAATATCATGGAAAACCTCAGCATACGTGGACAAGGAATAAACATAATGTTACATCCAAACCCCAGTGCCCTCCAAAATCACAGCAAGAACGTAACAAGTTTGAAGAGATCAGCTCGCCAAGCTCAGTCAGCATGGATTCAGAAGATGACCTTTTGATAAAGTGCATAACATCTGCAATGCCTCAACACAAGAAAAAGCAGGCTGCCAGAAAAAAGAAAGCTGAGAAAAAGCACAAACAGAAAGCTACTCTTCAGAAAGGAATAGACTGGAGCCCTCAAAATGACCTAGATTCTGATGAAATGGCATCAGATAAAGACTCTGATCTCAACAGTGTTGAATGGAGAGCAATACAAGAAGGGGCTAATACGATCATAACCAAGTTACAAGCTTCAAAGTCCCAGGAACCCTCATCAGAGTCTGAGTCAGTTCTGTCATTTATGTCTGGATCAAGCTTTACTCCTAAAGAGAAGAAGGTATACAAAGATGACAAAAAGGCTAATAAACCACTTGACTTTGCCCCTCGTAAACCTGTTGCAAACTTGCCTGTGGTATTCAGGGGTAGAACAGTGATATACACGCCCAAGAAGGAGACAACCCTCTCTCAAAGACCACCTCCTAAAAAGGTGACACAGAAAGCAGATGCCCCTAAAAATCCAGATCTAGCTCAACACAGGTCAAGAAGCCTTCACAGACTGGGCCACCCCATGGACTCCACACAATTGTCATTGCCCAAAAGAAGCTCAACACCACCTGCCAGGATACCAAAGAGCTCATCTTCAGGATCATCTCAAAGTTCAACACCTTCCAGGCCTCCTCAGAAGAAAGTAACCTCCCCAACCCAAACCATTAAACAAGGTCCAGAGAAGGTAGCCTCAGCACCATGCAGTCCAACGGACAAAAGAGCAAGCATTTCAAACAACAATCAGAACTCAAAGTCTCCTATAGACAGGAAAACACAGAAATCCCCAGTCAGAATACCATTCATGCAGAATCCATCAAGGCAAACAAGAAACATTTCACCTTTAGTAACCAACCAGCCCACTAGCATCAGCAGACAAAATACGCAGATGTCAGGGAAAAGAATACTACCAGCCAATCGATTGGATTTGGTTCGCATGACATCTACTCATTCAAGTATTGGTGAATCAGATCGTAATGGCTTTCTCAGACAACTGACATTCATCAAAGAGTCATCAAAAGTCTCAAGACATGATGCTTTTTCACGTTCTGTCCCAACATCACAGCATGCCTCACCCCGAAGAGCAGTTCCAGGGGCCCCAGCAGTTTTCTTATGTTCTTCCCGTTGTCAAGAGCTGAAGGAAGCAGTTCAATCTCCAAAAAGAATGCCTGTGACTCAAGGACAAAGACAAGTGCAGGAACAGGGGGTAGTCAGACAGGGCATAACTCCATCAAGAGCCACCTCCATTGATAGGGACGTCACTGTGAAACGCCCAGCTAGACGTACAAGCTCGGAAAGTCCTTGCAGGGCCTCACAGAGAAATACGCCTGGCCCAAAGCCAAGAGAAAAGAGGGAGGATACCTTCAAAAGATACTCCTCCTCACCAAGCATAAATGTCTTGAGTCGTGTCACCAGCCGCTCATCTCTTCGCTCTTCATCTTCTGACTCAAGTGGACGAGCTAAAAGTGAAAGGAACACAAATCAAAGGCAACACAGAGCTGGATCACATAACTCTGACAAAGTGACCTGGCGAAGGATTCGCGATGAAGATGTTTCCCAGATATTAAAGAGCACTCTTCCACCCACTGCACTGCCTTTGTTGCCTTCACCTGAGGGCACCAAAAAGATTCCTTCAGCACTTCCTGGAAAACTGCCTACTTTTACTCTAGCATCACGGAAAACAAGTGATGCAACTGTTCAAACTGAGGACTGCTCAGCCAACAAAACTAATTCAAGCACCTCTCCCACGATTGAAAAAGTTCTTGGCATTACTGAAGATGTCAGAAAGATGGCCCTCCCCAGGAAAATAAGCATGGCCTTCGGGAATACCCTCCAAGATGGGGATTCAGATGGATCACTGAAAACCTACAGCACAGCATCAACCTCCACCTTTCAGTCAGTGGAAAGTACCCACAGTGGTGGTGTTGGCCATTTCCGACAGAGCGCACCCAGTAAAGCTGTCAGGGTTACACCTTTCAACTACATCCCCAGCCCCATGGTCTGCTGCTCTCTACAGACAATGGCAGAGAAGATGGGGGAAAAACATGAAGCATAATCAGTCTACTGTTCCAAGGTTGACAAAGTATTTTGCTCCTGATGCTGTAAAAAAAACTCAGGTGGTAATGGATATGGTTCTTTTTACCTCGGATATTTAATGAGTCTTGTGCTTGCCAGTGCATCAGAAGTTTTACCTATTTAAAAAACAAAAAAATTAATCTGGATGTGAACAATTACCCATGTAGTATAGAATCTCACTGGATTCACAACATTAACCTAACCCCACCACAAATGAGGGTAACCTATATATATATAATTTTGTATAGTGATAATAATCATCGCTTGTGCTACTTGGACAATTAATCACACATGTCAAAGACTGTCTCAGAAGTGTGTTATCCACAGCTAAAAATTACGGCCTAGATTTAGAACAATATGCAAACTATTCTTTGAATAAACAAGGACAAATACTTTTAAAGATCATGTGCCACCTGCAAACCGGAAAAGACTGTTGTACTCTCACATGAGAACCATGTATGCACATGCCTTTATGTCACACAGACAGGTTAAACAGCCTCTTGCCTTCACTTATTATTACTACAGGAAAATATAGCTACAATACGTAAAATCTGCACAAAATGTGTAATCATCATGGATATCTAGTGGTAATGTTGTAAATACTTATGTACAACTGTAGTCAAATGCTGCCCAGAAGGCAAAATGTAATCCTTCCATTGCTACAAATAGCATGCTAAATACTCACTCATCCACTGTAAACACGTGAAGTTGACTTTGCAGTTTCTTTTTTCATTGAAAATGACAGACTGTAAGTGCAACCATGAATCTCTGCCCACATATTTGCATTTTTGAATATAAGATTGTTGTAATTGTTGAGTGTTCAGCAAATGTATGTAAAACGACTAAGTAGCTGTACATACTCTTGCTTACTGAATGCTTTCATAATGTCATTTTGTGTAGAGTCGCGTTATGCTTTAAGTATTTAAAAGCAAGCTAATGAGTAGCAACTCTATGGATTGAGATAAATACTCGCCATTTACAGTAAGTTGGGCTGAATTCTTAACAGACTGCTGTAGAATGTTTAAAATGGCTTCCATTCAACCAAAGCCTACTGCCAAAACTGCAGCTGCACAAGCAAATATTGTAGACATATAGGTTTCACTATGGCCAATTAGTCAGCACAAAATGTGTTCGTCTTATTTGGTGAGGTGCAGTATTTACATGGGCTAAGTTTTAACTGTAATATAGCAGCTATACTCCTGTAGTCTCTGTTAGTCAGAAACATACATTCTCTCCTGAAAGTAAAGTCATTGATTCCATAAATTCTGGGAATGATACAGATAACTACAGTGTATTTCGGATGTGCTGTGACTGAGTGCCGATACCAACTGGTGTTCCCACATTAAAGACTTTCTCTGAAGATATTAAAATTGACCAGTAACAGAGATCAGTGTAATGTTGTAATGACCCTTACCAGTGGTGGTCAGGATAAACCAATATGATGCAATGCTAAATTCAAATTGACATAAAGTGAAAATTTTATGCATATTTGAGAGATCTTGTCAAAGCATGAATTGGGTTCAGAAATGTTGTTTGAAACAATGTGTTGTTGGGGGGTCCTGAAATAAACATTCTCATAAAACCTGTGTCCTTACTTTATCTGCAGTGGAAGTCATTTATTCAATGGTAGATGCATTGTGACTATCTTCAGGGTTGCCAGGTCTGCGTAACAACACTATTCCAATGGCCAATCAAAAGCAGCCCAAACTATCACAACCAACAAAATTTAAAATATGCAACTCCTGTACATGTAATACAGATTTTACAGTGTTATGTGCCATTAACAATTTCAATATGAATACCACTATATACTAGTAATCATAAACACAATCTATTTTCATACAGGAGCACAGAACTTGAAGTTTCTCAGTGCTCCTCCTTCACTAAACTTAACATCTATCTCACTTTCATAAATGTTATAAAATATTTGAATACAAACAATTTAGTTAAATAAAATGTTTAAGCTAACTGAGACTTGTTATAGCTCTTATATATCATTGTTATTTTGTTGTTTTTGATTGCTTCCATTGTCCTCATTTGTAAGTCGCTTTGGATAAAACCATCTGCTAAATGACTAAATGTAAATGTAAATAGAAAACAATTTAAAAGCCCAATTCCTGGCAGACTTGGCAACCCTGACAAAGTTTTTTTTTTTTTTTTTTTTGATTGTGGCAAACCATTTCATCATTATACAGTTTTTCTTAGTCGCTTTGGTGCATTTCTCAGATCAGAAATTCATTTCTCAAAACTTCTTGTTCGACCTCCACATCATATAGACACAATTTCACACATACAGCAATGTGCAAATTTGTACTTTAAAAATGGATATGTGGAATACATAAGAAGTCAAGTCACCTTATTTGTATATAGCGCTTTAAACAAAATACATTGCGTCAAAGCAACTGAACAACATTCATTAGGAAAACAGTGTGTCAATAATGCAAAATGATAGTTAAAGGCAGTTCATCATTGAATTCAGTGATGTCATCTCTGTTCAGTTTAAATAGTATCTGTGCATTTATTTGCAATCAAGCCAACGATATCGCTGTAGATGAAGTGACCCCAACTAAGCAAGCCAGAGGCGAAGGCAGCAAGGAACCGAAACTCCATTGGTGACAGAATGGAGGAAAAAACCTTGGGAGAAACCAGGCTCAGTTGGGGGGCCAGTTCTCCTCTGACCAGACGAAACCAGCAGTTCAATTCCAGGCTGCAGCAAAGTCAGATTGTGCAGAAGAATCATCTGTTTCCTGTGGTCTTGTCCTGGTGGTCCTCTGAGACAAGGTCTTTACAGGGGATCTGTATCTGGGGCTCTAGTTGTCCTGGTCTCAGCTGTCTTTCAGGGCTATTATGCACATGCATGCAGATGTGCCACACTAGCTAAAAAGCAAACATCCATGTATAGCAGTAGCAAAGAAGTTGGCCAAGATTAAATAATACATGTAATCACATATTACTCCACTGTTAATACACACACAAAAAAGACAATTTGAAGCAAGTAACTGAGATATGGGCTTAAAAACAAAACAAAAAAACTTCAGGATCCTAATATAATATTGTCCGTATGGGACTCACATGATAAGATTACTGAAACAAGATGACAACACACAAAAGAAGTTACCAAAGAAATTATGAATTAGATTAACATTACCAGGTGAGAAAACACACACACACACAAAAAAAAAGACAAAAGATTTGTTTGAACAGAGGCAAAACGTTATCTGTATGCTCCTCGTTGACATTACTTAAAGTATTTAAATCCTGATCCCAAGAGAAAATGTATGCATTTTATGAGATGCCCATTTCATATGATCTTTTTATGATGTAATTTGTTAGAAAACAAGTAAGCATAAAGCATCACGCGAACCTTGGGGAGTGCAGACTGTACAAAAACCTAAGAAAGGAATAATGGAAAAATAAAAATAGCCACAAATTCGCCCAAAACATAGATTAATTAGGAGTTGCTGTGGGATTGTTTTGGTAAGTTACATTCCCTGATATCCATTGGAGGATATTAATCATGATGGATAGGCTATTTTGACCTTTTAATTTGGCTCGTGTTCCTTCTTGAGTTTGTTGTGTTCGGACAAACTTGAACGTATGGTGTATTATTATTATTATTTCTTTTTTTATTATCATGCACTAACTAAACTTATATCTGAAACTATCTTCAATGTAACAAATGCACATAGTTGTTAATAAGGGAGGAATCTTTCCCCATTTTACCCCATGTGAACAAATCGTGTACTGTACTGTGCCTCTCATGTGTCTTAAGCTGATGATGTCAGTGGCACATGGGGAAAAAAATATTCTACAGGAAAGTATCTTTTCAAACGGTGAATACAAAATATTTATTGAAGATTTAAATTTCTATCAAATAATAAGATTACAAAATCCCTGACAGATGCCATGAATACAACAAATTACTAACCATAAATAAATAACAAATACAATGTTGAATTTCCTAAAGTACATTTTTGTTTTGCTATGTTTTAGTGCTGAACAAATTTATATGAACAGTGAAAATAAACTATAAAGTCCAAAACTCCACTCCTGACAATGGCTGTGTGAATATCAGGCATCGGTTCACCCATTGAGGTCTTTACAATGAGAACATATGATACAGATGTCAGATTTTATGTCTTCGGTTTTCTGATGCTGCATCTCTTGCATGTTGGTGTCATCCTCAGATCACTTTGGCCACCTGTATTTCTGCATGTAGAAAGAAAGAAAAAAAAATATATACATATTTATATATATATACACATATACATTATATATATATATAAAATTGGTAAAGCATATCAAATTTATAACTTAAGACAAATACCACCCACCTCATACACACTGAAAACTTATTTAATCAACAGTGGGTTCAGTCTTCAGTCAGACACATGCAAGAAGAGACAGCACAGAGAGATAGATTAATATGGAGAAAATCAAAGATCAGAGCAACTGCATGATTTATCAAATGTGGGTTTATTAGCGTTATGATAACATACAGGAGCAGAACTGGGCAGTCTTCTGGCTTCAGGCTGAGCTGGGCCGATAGTTCGGTTTCTCACTAGAGTCTGAAGAACTGCAACAGAGACAATAATGGATAGAACAAGTGCCAACTTAAAAATTCTGACACTTTTTAGAACATTTATAGTCATATATACAAAAAATGAGCTGACATCAATCCGACATCAATTTTACATTTAAATCGAAACTCTACGTTTTGCAGTGTGAATAAACAATTCTCCATTACATTCATGTTTACCATATGCTGTTAAATAAATAATATATCATATTACGTAATGTATTAAATGGATCTTGGTGATGGCTTGATCTGTCTAAATCGGTTTGTTCCTCAGTCTCTATATTTGGAACGTAACCTTGGTCTTTGTGTCCTTGCTGTAATCTCTGTGACCTCATTGAACAGCATTAATCCATGTGTTATGTGATGAAATACAGTGCAGGCAAATCTGAGCAGTGGCATAACAATATAATTATTTCAATTTGTATGCCACATTTCAAAGAATGTATTGTTTATTATTGTTATTGATTTCTGCATGTGTGACTAAAGCTTTTATGAGGTGTGATCTGAAAATGCTGATGTTTCATAATTATTTCATGGCTGATTGTGTCAGTTATAATATCTATTCAAAACGACTTATCATCTTAACATTTTCAGACTATTTAAACTCTTAAAATAAAAGTTGCTTCAAAATGCCATAGATAACTTTTAAATAACAAAATTACTTTTGTTGTCTAAATGGTTCCATAAAGAACCTTTAACATCTGAAGAACCTTTCTGTTTCACAAAAGGTTCTTTGTGGCGAAAGAAGGTTCTTCAGATTATAAAAAGTTAAAAAAGACATGGTTCTGTAAAGAACATTTGACTGAATGGTTCTTTGTGGAACCAAAAAAGGTTCTTCAATGAATTCTTCTATTGCTGTGTAGAACCTTTTAAGCAGCTTTATTTTTAACAGTGTAGTTGTTTGATTTTTAAATTTACTGGTCAATAAGATTAAATATTCTGGAAAAGAATGTTCCTTTGAATCAGCTCTAATGTTGCATACCCTCTCTCGTGGCGTTCTCAGCTGCTGACATGGCCTTCCCTCCTATATTGTTGACCATCTCATCTACTCTGGCTTCATGCTTCAGGAAAAATGGCCGCACCATATGCCTGTACAGTATCTGAGAACCATTCCAGGAGACTGGAGCCATGCACCACAAGAGGAACAAGCACTAAACACCAGAGGGAAAAAAAATAAAAAATACAAATCCACACACAGAAAAAAGAGCCCAAGGGAGTGAAAAAGAGGTTATCTGGTGTGAGAATGATTCACTAACATAATGACGTAGAGTGATCCCTACCAAAGATACTAAGCGGCAGAGAATTATAAATCATGCATCATGTACTCTCCCTTTCCCATATATGCATATTGTAGCAGCCTCACCTGTGACGCAACATGCACAAACAAATGATGAAAGTATACAGTTTCCCAGAAATAACTCTTAAATATAAATAATTATGGCTTAAAAAAGTGATTTAGTAAAGCAAAAACACAGGATAGAAAATGGTTTTACAGTGTACTCTGTCATTCAATTTTTGTTAATTTCAAACGGGAAAGGGTTACATATAGTGTAGTTAAAAAATATGTAGGTATTTTTTTTATTTTTTTTTACAGTTTACATTCTAGAGTCTCAGGATATTTCATAAAAAATATTTTAAGAAATCCTAAAACATTTAACTACATATTATTCACATTTATATTCAAATGATAAAACAAGCAAGGTTTAAAATGTTATAACAAATCACATGTTGTTCCAGTAGTATTTATTTACTATTATAGTACACATTAATAAAATGTATTTTATTTAGTTTGTTTTTTTGTTTTTTTTGTTTACAATAATTTTAATTTTGTATTGTGCTTTTGCCATTTTTATTGTGTTTGAAATACATTTCATATTAAAAGTTTTAAGAATTAAGGTGTGGTAATTTAGTACTTTAACATTTTATTTCAGTTAGTTTTGTAGTTTCTATTAACAAAAAATTTTTTTAGGGATTTTTTTTTTCTACCACTGAATTAAAAAAAATTCACAATTTCGCGTTCTAAAGTCAGAATTGTGTGATATAAATTCTGACTCTGAGGCACCATTTATACTCTTTTCTGTTTATTAGCATTATAGTTTTGTAATCGTTTTAATTCTAAAACGCTGTTATAAAACGTAAACGCAATAGTGGAAACGGAGAGTTGCAATTTTTTTGTCCTCAGAATTGCGAGTTTCTCATAATTGTGACTTTTTTTCCCCCAAAAAAATTTAGACTTTATAAGATTTGCAAGTTATTAAGTCAGAATTGTGAGATATAATTCTGAGAACATAAGTATTTTCTCCCTCAAAATTGGATTTTAACTAGCAGTTACGAGTTTATATCTCATAAGTCTTGAGAAAAAAAAGTCTCAGAATTATGATATAAAAGATATTATCTCGCAATTTCCAGTTATAATTCATAATTATGAGATATAAACTCACAATTCTGACTTTTTTCTCGTAATTGCAAGTTTACATCTCACAATTATGAGAATTGTGAATACGGAGCCCTGCACATGGCATGCAGAAACATTACCACATGACACAAAAATAAAATCGTAGGCTAAATCATAAATCGATTTACTAATTCATTCCATCGATTTACAAACTGTGCACACTTATTTACTGATTTGTTGCCTTGATTTGCTAAATCTTGCACTCGATTTATACATTTTGAGAATTAATTAGTAAATGGTATGCAAGATTTAGCAAATCGAGGGAAAGAAATAATCGTGTGCACTTTTTAGTACATTAAGGGAACGAATTAGTAAATCGTGTGCACAGTTTATTTATTTTTTCTTGCATGTCATGTATGCATGACTCCGTATGTTAACTTTTACTTTTTATGCAATTGCGAGAAGAAGAAAAAAGTCAGAATTGTGAGATAAAAAGTTGCATGTACAAAAACAGGCTTCCACACTGACTGTAACAAATAATTCCAATTAAATAAGATAAGATAACTAAAAATAAAAACATCTGTATAGTATGACTGATTAAAAAAAAATGCCCTTAACCACTAATATGGACAAACTGGCAGATGTCTTAAGACAAACAACAGAGCTGTCCTACATTAAAGAGCTTGCAAAACAACTAATTAACCTCTCAGATGGAGTATGACAAAGGAAGACAGAATCTTTCCACCAGATAGCAGAATGAAGCTAATAACTGATCCTCTTAAATCAGATATTAGCCAGAGAAAGCATTTGGTCTTCTTCTACCTACCTTACACACATAGTAGAAAGGAAACCAGTGAAGAAAAATGTCAGAGAAGAATTCACCCACGCTGAAGAAGCCGTAGATTACCCAGTATGTCAGCCATTGTGTGTCATCCTCCTTATCAGGACTTTCTATTGCTTTGATACTAAAAATGTAAACAGAACAAAATCTGAAGAATACGCAAGTAAGGACAAGTTAGTACAACAACAACAACAAAATACTATAATAAAGAAGTATTGTAGGTCAAAAAAACACATAACTCACGAGTAATATGCGGGGTAAACAAAACCAATCAGATTACAGAGCAGAGATGCACCGTATCCAAATAATAAATATGCTCCAGTCACACCAACAGCACCTGTCGAAAGACAATCATAAAATGTCCTTCTAAAACATCTGAGCAATGTCCTTACAGAGTAAACAGCAAATCACACGTGAAATGACTTTAGATAACTAGCTATCATAGGTATCTGTTTTTGGATGAAGCCTCAAGTGTTATCTTTAGCACTATTTTTCAATGTAGAGAGTTAGCTGTAACTGAGGGATGAAGGCGAAGTCACGGGTTGGTTACGTAAGACGACGTCAGACAAAATCTCCCTTTGAGGAACCTTTATTCAGAAATTGATTCATATATTTCAGATATTTCTTTCTGTACTTTTCATGAAGGGAAAATAATTTATCTTTACTCATGATGTTATGATATTTGTCGTTCACTTAACATGCCAATAACAGGCTTCTGTGTACCAAAGCAGCTTCGACTGACTTGAACACCGGTTACCTCACAATTTAGGATTAAAGTATGAGTAGCCTACGGGTACTTTTTGTTAAATATACAGAAAATGACACGCGCTTTATATAAAATCAGGACTTACCGAGCGCTAAATAACGTTTCTTGATGCCTGTTTTTTCTTCGATTTTATTGAGAAAGTCAGTGACTATATTCTTCTCGTTCAAAAAAGCCTCGACGCGGTCTTTTATCTTTGTAAATATGGTAAACATCGCGGCTTAAAAGAAAAATGTAACGTTATGCAGTTAAACACAAGTGCATGAATGATAATGTGTCTCTAGGATGTTTTCGCTGACTGGACAGACTCAATCCGCTTACTGTCAGACTAGTGACGAGTCTGTGGGAGGATCAGGACTCCAGACTGAGACAGATAACACCATTACACTTCATTCAAGACGTCTAACCAAGGGCAAACGACGAGGAATATTAAATTACATTTTAAATTTAACTTAAGATAATTTTCTATTGTCTTACAGCTTATTATCTCTAGTCTAGTCCTGGAGAACCCCCAACACTGCACAGTTTAGATGTAAAAAACCTGATTCAACTCTTCAGCTCATTAGTGAAGACGCAATACCTCAAATGTGTGTGTGGAGAGGCTACGGAGCACCGCACATGACATGCAGGAAAAAAATAGTAGACAAATCGAGGGAACGCTATAGTGATCGTGTGCACGTTTTAGTATATTGTGGGAACGAATAAGTAAATCGTGCTCACAATGCATTTATTTTTTCCTTACATTTTTTCAATGTATTTATGTTTTCCTCTCTGACGTAAGAGACACCAAGCGTGAAGTGCTGACGGTTCTCCAGGACCAGGATGGGGAACCAAGTATCAATCAATTTCAGTAGAATACTGAACAGTTGTAACCACTAGGGGACTCTGCTCACCTGACATTGGCCTTCGACATGTTATTTCTTCAGCACAGGAACCAACTGTACCAAATAATTGTTTAACGTTTAATTTTAAAAAAAGTAAAATAGATGAATTTTTTAAACCATTCGTCGCTAGCCTAAGTAGCCTATCTAAGCCAATTTAACTATCATATTTCTCCCCTCTGCTCATTCTATCAAGACGAAGATCTTTAATCTATTTCACATTTATTCTATTTCTGTTAAACAGTTTTGGCTTCACATATCAGCTTCCCTACAGTTCTTGTGTTCCACCAGCTCTGATTAATATTCCATAAGTAAGTTTTCAATTCGCATGTTTCTGACAATAGGGAGTTAGACGATGTCTTAAATATTATATGCATGATGGGTAAATACCATATCCACAAAGATAGATGGGCTACCTTAAAGTTAAGCCCAGCTGCAAAATATTAGCTTCTGATTTACAACTATTATTGTCATCACTTCAAAAAGTCTCTGGCAATAAAAAAAGCTCTGACGACATACAGCCCTTGAGTAAACTGTATTCTCTCTCTCTCTCTCTCTCTCTCTCTCTCTCTCTCTCTCTCTCTTTCTGTCTTTCATCTGTTTTCTCCCCCATCTTTTATGTTCTTTTGTCTGTATTTCTGAAAAAAAGGACGAATCTATCTGATAGCTTACTGGAAATGCATAGACAGACAGGTATGCGAATACCTTGAGCAGGCAAGCGCGTACACGTCATGGCGAAACGGGGGGAAATCACCTGAAGCACTAATGTCACGTTACCTCGGAAGAATTAAAAGCTGCCTTTGTTTTTTAATGACACGGAGATAAGATGAACACCAGGAGAAAGAAATCATTCAGAGCCGTGAAGTTCACGTTATTCGTGTTTTGCTACATCTTCTGGGTAAGAGCGCGTAATCAATGTAGCGGATGTATGCTGATTTATGGAGCAGCAATGTGTTTTGTGTTTTGTGTGTGTGTTTGTTGCATAAGGGTGAATTCAGGTAAAGTGGGTCGTTTAAGCTCGATTATAGTTTGCTCAGATGGTTTACAGTTTCAAAGCATAAAATTGTGGCTGATTCTTAATTATACTGGTGATTCAGTTCTGACACTTCTGAACACGAAGATATAAACAAAAATTAGTGTGACAATATTATTTGTTATTTCAGTAAACATGGATTCAAATGTGTGTAATCACTGGAATTAGCTAAATTAATTGTAGACTACTAAAACATTAAGTAAATTGTCATTCACTTGTTATTTTCATAATTAACACACACATATTAATATATATATATATATATATATATATATATATATATATATATATACATATATATGACTTTTTACAAAACTGATATGAGCGTTCTAAATGCTCATTTTATTAATTTTCTAAGACTAGTTGTTGTTGCATGTGTTATAGTCGCATTCTAGTGTTGTTCATTTGCATCAAAATTGCATTAGATTTCATCCACTTTAATAACAACACAACATTATATCAGTGGTTTTGAAATTTACACATGAATTGAGTGAATTTTACTCATAGCTCATGTTATATGTTTACATGTCAGCTGTGTTAAATATGTTTGTTTGATAATATTAATTATATATATATATATATATATATATATATATATATATATATATATATATATATTTTTTTTTTTTTTTTTTTTTTTTTTTTGATAAATCAAAGATAGCCCACTTTACCTGAAAAGACAAAATATGTATTAGTATACCTTCAAAACAGCACATTATGTGAACTAAAGAAAATGTTATGGTCTCAAAGTTAACAAGATGATGTAATTTCTATTGTTCCTGTAGCTCAAGTGGTAGAGCATTGTGTTAGCATTGTGTTCCTAACACATGTTAGGTAAAAACCTGAATGCACTGTAAGTTGCTTTGGATAAAAGTGTCTGCTAAATGCATAAATGTAAAGTATCTGCTCAATAAAAAGATATCCCACCCTACCAGAAGAATACACCCTATACATGTGAAATATATGCATATTAAATTGAATGTTGTGCCTATACTCTATGCTGTTGATAAAATTTGAATTGAATTTAAGTGTTGAAGACATTTTACACAAATGAGTGTTGTTGTGCTGAAGGTGTTCAGTGCTGTCCTAATTGCTGTTGGGATCTATGCCAAAGTTGCCAAAGAGTCAGGTATGTTAACAACATTTACCATATTCTTTCATCGTTTGTAATGGAAGAAGTTTGCAAACACTTAAGAATGACATAATATGTGTGCATGTTACATTAAACTGCATTATGCTAGATCAGTATTAGTATGTTGTTAATGAAGATTTGTCAACTACCCATGTATATATTCTTTGCTAATGCTTCACAGATGTAGTGGACACGCTGATGGCAGATCCAGCGCTGCTGTTGATCATCGTGGGCTCTCTCATGTTCACCATCACGTTTTTTGGCTGTTTCGGAGCTCTGCGCAACCTCTCATTGCTGCTCAACATGGTCAGATATTGTGACAAGCTGATATTAGTCACACGAATGAATCTTAGTTTTTATATATTTACAAAGAAATCGTTTCTGTCCAGTTTGTAGGAATTCTGCTGGCCATTCTGCTTCTTCAAGTAACAGCCGCTGTTCTAGGCCTTATGTTCTCAGAAAAGGTAAAGAACTCCCAGAAGTACAAGAAAAAACTTCGGACCAGATCCCATCTTGGAGAAATGATGTGATATTTAAAACATCTGCTTTCAATATCTGTTTGTAGGTTCAAGAGAGGACAGAGCAGCTGATGATGAAAGCGATTGTACGTTATCGTGATGATCAGGACCTGGAAAATGTGATTGATTTTATACAGAAAAAGGTGAATGAACTTTATATATACACACACACTCTATACAAAAATATTATTACAATTTAAAATACATTTCTAATTAAAAAATATAATTTATTCCTGTGATTGTAAATCTATATTTTCAGCATCTTCAGTGTCACATGACCCTTCAGTCTAATATGCTGATTTGCTTCTCTAGAAACATTTCTTATTATTATCAGTGTTGATGTTGTACTGCTTAATAAAACCTTTTTTTGTGTGTGGAAAGTATGATACTTTTATAAGAATTATTTGATGTATAGAAATTTTAATAGAATTCATAAGTATTCAGTTATCAAGATAACAATATTTGAAATAGAAATCTTTTTTAACATTATAAATGTTATAAATATTATAAATATAGGTGACTTGAATGTCTTTAATGTTATTTTCATCCGATTCATGTATTACTGCTGAACAGAAATATTAACTTCTTAAAAATACTTTTGACTCCATACGTTTGAACAGTAGTTGTATATGAATGTGAGATTGATGGATGGCTGATGCCTGCAATGGCAGAGGTCAAAAATTACACTGTTGATCTTTCTATAATCTTTCCATATCCTGTAGTTCAAGTGCTGTGGTGTGGATTCCTATTTAGACTGGTCTAAAAACATGTACTTCAACGCATCTGACCAGAACCCCAGTCTGGAGGCCTACGGAGTGCCCTTCTCCTGCTGCATACGGCTAAAGAATGAGGTCAGATCATTTATAAAACATATAATTTCTTTTTATAATAGATCATATATAATTGCTGGGCAACGATTAATTGCATCCAAAATTAAAGTTTTTGTGTACATAATATATGTGTGTTCTGTGTGCATTTATTATGTACAGTATATATATAAATAAAATAAATACACACATATGCATGTATATATTAAATACAAATTTTGTTTATATATTTATATACCATATAAATTATACTGTATGAATATAAATATATGCATGTAAATATTTTCTAAATTTACATTTACATTTATTCATTTAGCAGATGCTTTTATCCAAAGTGACTTACAGATGAGGACAGTGGAAGCAATCAAAAACAACAAAAAGAGCAATGATATATAAGAGCTATAACAAGTCTCATCTAGCTTAACACAGTACACGTAGCAAGGGGCTTTTAAATAATATAATAAATAAAAAGAAAACAGATAGAATAGAAAAAGAATAGAGCAAGCAAGAAATATATAATAACTTACAAAATATATACTGTTTGTTTGTGTGTGTGTGTATGTATATATACATAATAAATAAACAAAGTACACATGCATATTATATAAACAAAAAGTACATTTTCGATGCGATTAATCACAATTAGTTGTTGCTGTTTCTTTTCAAGAATTTTAAAATACTAGTTTGAAAGTGACACTTCGACTGTTAGAATGCTCAATATTAAAAATAAAATGAAAAGCTATGTGGTATTACGTGAACATTTGCGTACTGAATTATGATTGGTCTTTTATTGTATTTATATATGCATACCAAATTATTAATGGCACAGTTGATCAAAACATGTTTTAAATTTCATATACAGTTATATAGCGCAGGACCAATAAGATATCATGGTGGACATATAATAATACATATTTGTACTAATTTTGTATATAATTACGAAACGTTGTCTACTTCATATAAACTGTTTATGTTTGTGTAGACTGTGTTCAACTCTATGTGTGGCTATGAGACCCAGAAGATGAAGAAGGGTGTGGTGAGTCGGCTCATCTACACCACCGGGTGTCTGGACGAGATCGTCTGGTGGGGGAAACAGAATCTTCTGCTGGTGGGAGGGATGACCCTCGTCCTGCTTTGCATTGAGGTTAGGCACACATTACATCTTTTTATTTTCTTCAAATATATGTCATCCCTGCAGCACTTTATTACTGAAGAGTATTGAAAGACTATATAACAGATAGTAGAAAAAAAGATCTGCACCCTGTTATGCTCCCTTTATTCAAAAAGTTAAAAATAGCAATGTTTTGGTCAAAGACCTTCTTAAGGCAAACACACACACAAGCAAAGGTAATAGCTCATTAAGTATTCACAGTTTAAAAAAGAGTTTCAATTGATGACACCTGTTAGCAATCAAAAACAACCAAGTGAACAGCTACAGTATATCACATTAAAACAACACCTCAAAACATCATAAGACAACACCCAAATACTCCCCTGTATAAGACTATATAACAGAGCCATATATATAAATAAAAGTGTGATGCACTGAAAGAGTGGAGGATTGAGTTCTTTCACATGTAGGTGAGTAGATGTGGGCTCTCCACTGATTTCTAAAAGATTATACTGGTCATGATCATTGTCATTTATTTCATTAATTTCTTAGATGGACTGAATTGCTTAATTATATATTAGAGAGAGATTGTCTGTATGTGGGACAGTGGATTTCAGAAAAACACATATATGGCAAATCTGCTGTTGTTTATTATCATACTATAAGAATAGCAACTTGAATAGTATTACTTATATACTTAATTATGAATAAATATATGAATTGACTCACAAATCAATGAAGTTAAGCATGCAAACTTCTTGGTATAAAAGGTTAGACTTATGCTTATATTAATGCTTCACAGAACATTCTCAAAGTACATACAGCAAAATGGTATAAATGTTTCTACTCAATTATTATTTTTAGTGGAATTTTTTTTTAAATGCATAATAGAACTATTTTCACAACCTGTCTTTTTGGATCCCGCTGTATGTAAATGTTAAATTTTTAACAACTCTCATTTGCTTTTATGGTACAAAGTGATCTTTCCATACAGGACTCATTCTCTTAAACTCATTAAAACCCATACTGAGCCACTAGAAATATTATCTCAGATCCCTGATATGTAGGACACATGAAACTCAAATGTAAAAAGTCTAAACAAAAATGAAAAAAAAAAGTACATCTCTTTGCTTTGATGCTGATAAGTGATTTGTCTGTTCTTTAGATATGTATGATGTCACTGGCTTCAGTACAGCTCCGTCAAATCCGAAGTGTTCAACAGACGAGGAAACATAACAAGAGCAAAAACCTTTGCTGCAACAGAAAGTCTTGACTTGTTTAATGTGCTTACCTTTCACCAAGTGCAGGCTTTGGAATTCAATGGTGCATTGCACTTGAAATACCAAGTTACAACATGTTAGAAATTAGAAGCAAACAATGTGATTAATATTCTATATTATACTGTGAGTTATTAGGCCAAAAGCTGTGATTAAATTCAGTGAAAACAATATGTTCCTGTGCTTGTGCCCGTTTACGCTCTTTTTTTTATTAAAATATATTTTACCACGTGCTGTCTTTTACTTTTAACAATTGCAAAATTGAATAAATGACTATAAAATGACTAAATAGTAAATTGTTTGATTGCTCGTACATATGTTTTTGTTATTACAAAGTTATTATTATGTAATTATTATGTAATTAGATATATGTAATAGCACAGATGATATCATAGTTTAAAGCCTAGTTCTAATTCAGGTGGGTCTGCTGAATTGTAAGACATTTAGAACCTAGAAGGTATTTAAAGCAGAACACGTGTTGGATGCCACTGAAATTGAACTGAGCAGGGCTGTAATCTGGGAGCTTGTTGATCATGGTGCGCAGGTTTTTCTGCCAAGAGGTGATTCGGTAATGTGCTCTGAAGTTGCAGAGGGGGTTGCATCCAGCGAAAGCCCTCCTTGATGAAAGAGACATGCTGGGACATGGCAACAAATCCATCCTTTATGACTGGACAGTAGACAAACTGGATGTACAGCAAACTGTCTGTAATGAAACTGAAGCCTGAATCAGAAATAAAAGACATTATTAGCACATTATTAGTGAATCTTCCACAGACTGATTATTCATAAACTAATAGGTATAATGGGCAACAGTGAACAATCCTCACCACTAGAGACATTAATGGTTTTGTCCAGGGATCCATTGAAGATACATTTATCATTTATGTATCATTTATTGAGAAGACAGACAAGACCACAAATGCTTTATTAATCTCACACTGCGGTTGTTTGTTGGCAACATTATATGTCATCATAGGCTTGCTCCAAATCCAGAGTAGAGAACACCGAAAAATAAGTTAATGAGTTAATTATTCTTGTTGACTTTTTTTCAAGTAAAAATAGCTCAAGTAAATAAATAAATAAATAAATAATAATAATTTAAGTGCAAACCCAACCCAAAAGAAAAAAACAACAAAAGAAGGGCTCTGAATGAATAAAAAATGGGGCTGGAACCAAAAGGGACCTTTGGGAGGACAGCTGAAATGGTCTTCTTAAAACAGTGTGGGAAACAGAACGGAGAAGTTGGCTGCACAACCTGACTGATCCAAAGGTAGCGTATGTAAAACATCAATCCACGGACATAAATATAAATACTGGGGTAACAAGACCAAGAAAGCCCTGAAAAACAAAAGTAAAATCTCTCAGTTAACTCTAAAGCTAAATGGTGGCAAACGCAAAGGTGGCAGTATAGCGATGAGACAAATGGTAGAGCACTAGCTTAGCATGTGAGGAGTTGTGGTAACTCTAACCTTTTTATGCTCACATCCCTAAAAAGACAGACTGTGCGTTGATGCTATGAAGTGACTCTCCCCTCATGAGCTTTAGGGGCTCACTAATGCAGAAAATTTGTGCACATTTCTGGCAAAAGCAGGTCCCACCGAGATTTGAACTCGGATCGCTGGATTCAGAGTCCAGAGTGCTAACCATTACACCATGGAACCTTGACAGGAGCAGCTGTTGCTCACAGGGCCACAAAGATTAAATTACTTACTGGCTCACCAGCAGCACCACTAAACTTTATTCTTTTCCTGCTGAAAGAAAGCTGTTTTCACCGAAACTTGAATGTGGATCACTGTATTCAAAGTCCAGAATACTAACCATTACACCGTGGAACATGGAATGGTAATGGTGTAGACCAGGGATAGGCAACTCCGGTCCTGGAGGGCCACTATCCTGCAGAGTTTAGCTCCGAACCTAATTAAACACACCTGAACAAGGCAATCAGTGTTTTTGGGATTGCTAGATAGATACAGGCAGGTGTGATTTTATGAGGGCTGAAGCTAAACTCTGCAGGATAGTGGCCCTCCAGGACTGGAGCTGCCTATCCCTGGTGTAGACATTACACCTGGTAGACAGATAGCTGCCTGGGGAAGAAGTTAGGCAGAGGGGTTGGATCCCAGTAAATTTTGGTCTCTGGCCCCATTGACGTTACTAGCACTCTGCTCTAAACAGCTGATCTAACCAACCTAGCCTAGCCAAGCTTTGACTGGACTTCTGCCCGACTGACTAAAAACTTCCTGATATCTTGTGACCCTAAAGCAGCGGTTCTCAATTCCAGTCCACTCGCCCACCTGCTCTGCTTATTTCATGCGTTTCTCTTTGTAAACACACCTGATTCAGATAATCAGCTCGTTAGACGTGAGCTCTGTGCATGAACTGTGTTCCCATAGTTCATTGCTCCCTTCTCCCTGAGCTGGGGAAATCTGTTGACATTTACCTCACTTCAGAACATTCATTCACTGATTTGTGCTGCGCATCATCTTAACACATGGACAACTGTGACATCATATACCTCTGTAAATAAATACAATTTAAATTCACATCTCGCACACTTCAATGCACTTTGAATGGAACATATACATTCGATTTGAACTGGAATCATGGCGGAATATCCTGTGATGTCCACTTCGCAGGGCACTTACATTCGAATAGAACAAACATCTGAAGCGCTAAGAGAAACGTACAAAATGTGCAGAGCAGAGGGGCGCAAGGACTGTAATTAAGAACTGCTGCCCTAAAGAGACAAAGGACCAAGCCCCACTTTGGACCTTCCATGATTTGAACCCAAGACCTCTCGTACCAAAAGCAAGAATCAGGCCCCTAGACCAACAAGCAAGCCTTTGATCAGGCCTTAAAAATATAAAATATGTTATAATAGCAGTCGCTCTTCGAAGCATGTTTTGGAATGATGGACGTCACTCTCCCACGGCCAGGGGAATTAGATCAAATTATGGAGCGCTCGCTTAGCATGTTAGAGGTAGCGGGATCAATGCCTGCATTCTCCAAGTTCCTGCCCTTTTACGCTCATTCCCTATAGAGACAAACTACAAAGCAACACTCCCTAAGTGAGATTTTGGGTAAAAGCAGGTCCCACCGAGATTTGAACTCGGATCGCTGGATTCAGAGTCCAGAGTGCTAACCATTACACCATGGAACCTTGACAGGAGCAGCTGTTGCTCACAGGGCCAACAGTGGGGTTGGATCCCAGTTATTTTTAGTCACAAGCCCTGTGAACCAAAAACAAAACTATGGAGCATCTGCTGAAACATAGGATCAAACCTAAGACCTTTAGAACTTCAGTCCAATACTCTTCAAATTTGAAACAAATTCAAGCACTGTTTATTAATATCATGAAATATTTATCAAAATACCCCATATGCTATGTGCATAAGAATAAATGTAGAGGTAATTTATGGGGGAAAATAATGTATAAAATATAAATAATACACAATATAACTTTTTTTAATCTGCACATACAATATACATTTATTTACATTTAATTCCATTGTAATTGTTCTTCTTTTCATTTAAATCTAAATTACATTTCAGCATCCTGTTTACTACCTCAGTCGAAATCTGGAAAATGAATTGTAATTTAAAAGTCATGAATCTGATCTGAATGAGCACAACCTTGGTACTTGAACACAATCACAGAAAACAATCTATGACACGCTCACAGCTGAGTATTTCTTGATCACAGTCAATTTTTACATGTAATTCGGATGTGGCAAAGCTTGGCAGCGTAAAGACGCTATTGTACTAAATTACCAACGCATCCATAATCTACCATTAAAAAGTTAACATACTGTGTCTTCCTAAAATCAATAAAACAAATGATGACTTACCTTGACAACAAATTGAAGCACAGAGCATGAGTAACTAGCTTCTTTCCATGATTCTCTTGAAGAGTCTACACATACTGTGTCATCAATTCCTGTAGCGCCATTTTTGAGACCATCCGCTGAACGCAAACTGTGTACACTCTAATTATCAGCCGCTCTGCGTGGATGCACTGTTTTTGATCAAATCAAAGAGCAATAAATACACATAGAAAACTGTTACAGCCCTGCCTATTTTTCTCTTATTTTGGTTAAGGTTGCAGGTTCCTCCTGGATGGGCGGGATTCCAGTGTTAATTATTGGCACCTGTGGCACCCTATTTAAGAGGCTCATGGAGCTGTGATCACTCTCTCTCATTTTTGGTTTGTTTGTTTGAAGAGTGGGTTGATATTTTGTGTTCACATTTGTTTTCCACAACTCCACAAACCCAATTTCTAACAGCTATTTGATTTGATTCATTTGTTATTCTTTAATACTTTGACCCTAGACATTATTTGATTAATTTGAAATAAATTTATAATTGTATTGAAACCTATTTTTGTCTAAGTGCCCTCTTTATGTTGTGACTTTGAGCCGGGTCGTAACATAAATTGGAGCCTCGTCCGGGATCAAATTCTTGTTTGAAGTTGGGGTTTTGTGACTTGTTTTTCAAGTTTTTTGAGAGTGGAGCATGGAAAAGGTTCATAGTTATTGGATTAATAGAGGACTCCGGTTAGGTAGAGTGGTCCAGCTGGGTTGCTAGTCAATCCTTCCAACGGAGCACTGTTTGTTTTGTTAGTTTGTTTTGTTAGTTTGTTATTTTTGAAGGTATCCCGGGTGGAGATTTAATCTCTGTTGGGGGTGCGCTATTCAGGGCCTGGTTTTTACCAGGTGACATGAAGTTCAGCGTTTAAAGTGGCCCCGAGCCTGGTAAGCCTTTGAAGATTAGAGAGGTTCGTTTTTTTTGTTTGTGTAGTGTTTTACCGGAGTGGTTCTCTAGTATCCATGCCAATTGGTGTGGTACTTTGAATCAATGGCTAGTGTTGGGAACTTGTGAAATTTATTTTGTTTGTTTGCTTTTGAGAGAGCATTTTTTTTTTCTCATCCCCACTTTCTTCAAATTGGTAAGTAATTTTACACCAATAACAAACGTAGGGAGTCAATATACTAATTAACATGCAGTTTCGTGGTAGCTACCTTGTTGAATATTGTCAGCAGTTCAGGAGTGATTGCGTGACTTATGAATTAATCTCTTTTTGTAAGAGTATTATATTGTTGGCATGCTACTTGCGGAGAGGGTTTTGTTAAACCTTTGTATTCGTTCTCCATAGAGAAGATAAGGGGACTGATTCTGATTTGTTGGTGTAGATTAAATTACCATTAAGTAACTTTGTGGAAATGGAGTTGTGTATAAGGTAAAAATTTTTTTTTTTTGGTGGAGTATATTTAAAGGATATTGTTCTGATTCGTGTGAACTCCTAAAGTGGCTACTTGTTTGAAAACTTAGAGGTTTTTAGCAATGGCTTCCAATGTGGAAGAATTTCTAAAAGAACCTTCAGAGGAAGCACTTGAGAAGTGCACTAAAGAGCAGCTTTTGTTGGTTGCTGCTCATTATAATATAGAGCTCACTAAAAGTGATAAACTTAAGGAGTCTATCTTAAAGAAGGAAGCCTTGGCAATGATTTTAGCAGTTCAACATTTTGAGGTTTATTTGAGTAGTGGCAACCCAATTGAAGTGTTGACTGATCATAACCCACTAGTTTTTTTGCAGCGAAGTTGCAACTCTAACCAGCGGTTGATGAGATGGAGTCTCTTTTTGCAGTCTTTTCCTTTACAAATTCATCACATCAAAGGAAAGGAGAATGTTTTAGCCGATGCACTGTCTCGTGTATGACATTCTATACTCCTGTTTTTTTTTGTAAATGTTTTGATATATTTGTTTATTTTATTATTTGTTAAATTTATTGTTAAATACTTTAGGTTATTTAACATTTTGTTGATTGAGGTGTTACAGCCCTGCCTATTTTTCTCTTATTTTGGTTAAGGTTGCAGGTTCCTCCTGGATGGGCGGGATTCCAGTGTTAATTATTGGCACCTGTGGCACCCTATTTAAGAGGCTCATGGAGCTGTGATCACTCTCTCTCATTTTTGGTTTGTTTGTTTGAAGAGTGGGTTGATATTTTGTGTTCACATTTGTTTTCCACAACTCCACAAACCCAATTTCTAACAGCTATTTGATTTGATTCATTTGTTATTCTTTAATACTTTGACCCTAGACATTATTTGATTAATTTGAAATAAATTTATAATTGTATTGAAACCTATTTTTGTCTAAGTGCCCTCTTTATGTTGTGACTTTGAGCCGGGTCGTAACAAAAACATATCCTTATGTCACAGCTTACACAGAAGAGCATACGCTGCTTATGTTCAGGTGATATTGTCTAAAATGGCA
The DNA here is from genome assembly GCF_003368295.1 of Carassius auratus. NCBI lineage: Eukaryota > Metazoa > Chordata > Actinopteri > Cypriniformes > Cyprinidae > Carassius > Carassius auratus. Next base: position 1,020,810 of record NW_020523372.1, read on the forward strand.
CAGACAGAGTAGACAAATTGTTGAATAGTTTTTATTTTTGTTTTCTTCAAGTACCAATAGTATGCAATACACGTCACTTCATTTTACAGTTGAACCACTGATGTGACAAGACAGTCACAAGAGTCCTGGTTTTCATCCAAAATATCTTAAATTGTGTTCCAAAGATGAACAAAGCTTTTACAGGTTTGAAACCGCATGGGGGTAAGTGATTAATGACAAAATTTTTATTTTAGGGGTGGAGTATCACTTTAAAAGCTCCTTCACTATTAATAAGCAGCAAATTATGAGTCTACTGCTGCAAACATTGTAATATTAGTTGATAGTTATAGTGAGAATCAGTCCCCAAATTGAAGTGTGAACCTAATTCTGCCTTCCTCAAAAAAAAAAAAATAGAAACATTGCATATTAAAGTTAAATATAATTCTACACTTATTTGGACTAATTCATTTTCAGGATTTGTGATTATTGATTAAACATTTCTGTAGTATTTTATACAGACTGTAGAGTGAAAATAAATATTTTAGAACCGCACATAACTATAAAAATCACACTACATTTTTTTCTTTTCCATCCAAAATTCCCTAGTCCTAGTCACCTATTCCCTATTTCCAGGTTTTCCATGACTTTGGAATAAAGAGCATAGTTTGTTTTGGATAAAAGCCACATACAAAGGCCAGTGGACTAAACAAGCAGTGCAAGCCTTACCTGAGTGTATGAAGCTGCTGAAATCCCACCTCATTTTTGAAACGGGCTGTACAGCATCAGTGCTCTGTCCCCACAGAGCCTCCAATCCAAGAGCTTCGCTTATCTTCTCAACCACAGCCATCCTGACCAACATGCCTCAAGAAATCCTGAGTATGATCACCTGCCTTCCTGTGTTTGTTCTCCTCTGAACCAGTCATTTTATCCACAGAGATCAGGAAAGTCAAGAGTGTTTACGACCCACCTCCTGCAGCAGAGATCAGACGATGAGCAACTGTCAAGTTTAATTAACCTGAAGTGTATAAAGGCATAAATGGCTGCTTCTCATTTCTAATTAGAAATTTAAAATCTGTGGAATCATTTTGCATCATTACAAATAATTATTAGGGAATATTCAGGAAAAAGGTTCAGGAGCCAGGAATCAATCTTGGGATGCTTAAAGCACAACAGTGCTAAACGTCAGTACGCTACCCACAAGGCTATTAGCAATAACATGGGAAAATAAAAACCCGATTCCAAAAAAGTTGGGACACTGTACAAATTGTGAATAAAAACAGAATGCAATGATGTGGAAGTTTTAAAGTTCAGTATTTTATTCAGAATTGTCTCAGGTCTTCTTCAAATGTTTTCTATGGGTGAAAGATCTGGACTGCAGGCTGGCCATTTCAGTACCCGGATCCTTCTTCTACGCAGCCATGATGTTGTAATTGATGCAGTATGTGGTCTGGCATTGTTATGTTGGAATATGCAACGTATTCCCTGAAAGAGACGACGTCTGGATGCGAGCATATGTTGTTCAAGAACTTGGAAATAACTTTCAGCATTGATGGTGACATGGCGTCCCAGTTTTACAAAAAGAACTTCCAATTTTGATTCATTTGACCACAGAACATTTTTCCACTTTTCCACAGTCCATTTTAAATGAGCCTTGGCCCAGAGAAACGCCTGCGCTTCTGGATCAGGTTTAGATATGGCTTCTATTTTGACCTATAGAGTTTTAGACGGCAACGGCGAATGGCACGGTGGATTGTGTTCACCAACAGTTTTTTTAAGTATTCTTGAGCCCATGTTCTGATTTCCATGACAGTATCATTCCTGTATGTGATGCAGTGCCGTCTAAGTATGGGGTCAGAATTGTTGCATTATTCCAAATAAATAGATTATTATCCATAAATAAATGTAACGAGATTCACAAAAATATATCAAATTCACAAATAAATGTAAAGAGTTTCACAAAAAAATATAAAACTCACAAATAAATAAAATGAGATTTGCAAATAAAAAAATATATATTTACAAATGTGTTTAATGTCACAAACACAACTCTACCTGGCATTTATTTGTGAACCGCTGTCTGTGCATTTGTAAATTACTGCACGCATTTGTGGATCGCTTCCTGTGCATTTGTGGATTTGAAACACTTCTAGCGTCGACGTGCAGATAAATCCACAAATAAGTGGACTCCACCCACCGTCTACTTAACCCAATCAGACAACGCCCATGTTGCACTGACCAATCGCAGCACGCTCTCTCTCCAACCAATCACGTTTTGCCTAACAACCAGGGCGGGATCAGACACATGAACGCGAGTCACTCGCTACAGTCTCTTCAACATGGCCGATCAAGAGGAGTAAAGACAGGTGAGTGATGCTAACACAGTAATTAACTGAAGTTTTACCAGGTTCTTGATATGTCATCATTTGTCATAACTAGTGAGGTAGTTTGACAATTTACACCATGATTTAATAAGTTATTATTTGCTCTCAAGCACCATTTCGAAGACTGTCGCATTTGTCTGCCACATACATCAAGGGTGTCTTAATTCTAAAATGGACCATTATTCATTGTGAGGTGTAAATTGTTGTAATTTCTTTACTTTTGAATTTCTTTACTTGTGGCCTACAAAATGCGACCTCCTTGAGAAAGCAGCCATCGAAACAGTCAGCGGATTTATTTTACATTTAGAATTACTGAATTAGTTTATTAGATTAAATAAACTATTACTTAATATTGAGTGCAAGATGAAGAATATGTGAAGCTGCGGGTAGATTCGATGTGCGCCTGTAGTAAGGTTGCCAACTGCCCTAATTATACAGATATACGTTTGGGGTAAGATCTTCCACTGCATATTACATGAGACTCGGTTTTATTCCCCCTTGTCACCCCCCGCAGTGGCATCGTCTCAGATACTACGAGTATGTGTGAACTGAGGGTCATAAGCTGTTGTTACGTTACCTGTAATGCATGACATGACCACAGCCTGTTCATAGATTTATTGTAATTTATTATAAAGCACATTTGAGGAAAAATTGGTATGTCGTTCAGGTTACTATGATTGTAAGTATTAATAACATGTATTTAGTTACCACTTATAGTCCAACTGAACTTCTTGACTTGTACTACAAGTGGTAACTAAATACATATTGTTTTAAATAGAGGTAGTATATTAAAAGCACATTTTAGTTTATGGTGTCTCAAAAGAGCACAGTTGAGTACACTTAGATGTTCTTAAGATTATATTTTTTATTAATACTTTGCAAATCAAATTAGCGATATTTATTGTTTTAATATGTATTATAAATGGCTTAATTACAATATAAATCCTGTAAAAAGTATTTTTCAAACTTCTCATTCTAAGACTCATTGCAGTTTGACAGTTTTAATGCATACAACCTTCCATAAAATGTTAAGAGTTGTTTGTATGCATCTTCTGATTATTTTTCCACACAGTTACTACAGACCAGCTACAAAAGCTTACATCATTTTGGACTGGATGGGAAGTCCCATCCAAGAATCTCCAGGTAAATGTTTGGAATGGAAGATACTTCAAGGCTTCTACCTGCAGCAGGACCCTGATGATACCAGCTGAAATAACCACAATGGATAACTTTGCATCTACATTGCAAGCTTGTGCTAACACATCCTCCACTGGATTTGGACTCATTTAATTCTGGACACTGGTTCTATGTAATTTTTTTTTCTATGTACAAGTAATAATAATAAATAAAGTACTTCAATAACATTTTAAAATAAATTTAATTATTTTACATGTCTTAAAAGGTTGTTTCCACAAGTTTTACTTAAGATACAACTATATATACACATTTACAACCTTGCTGTCAAAATTAGAGCAGCAGAAATAAACCTTCAAATATCCCTTTATTCAATCAAAGTCTGTACATATGTGAGAGTCTTGAGGTATACATCTACTCCAAATGAATCAGACACTTGCAGTGGGTCAATTTGCTCATTTGTGAGTTGTGGCCTGTGAATTACAGGCACGTTGACTGCAAAGTGAACATGGTCAGCATCTCCACCATCTTGTTCAACTGCCATTGAGTCTGAATATTCCATCTAAAGGTAAACAAATAAATCATTTTAAATATGGGGGGTTAATCTAACAGAGCAAAACCAATAAAGCATTGTAAGAAGAAATAATTACCTCAGGGTTAATTATTGGATTCTCTCTCTGGCCAAACACATTCTCTCATCCGACGAACGATAGTCGTATGAGTGACACCTAAAATGTTACTGATGTTTTCCTGGGGTAATCCAAGCTTCAGAAAGTGGATTAGTCTGTCATTTGCTGCCTCACTGTCCTAAAATGCATAATAACAAACACAGAACATTTTGATCAATGAAATAAACCTTGTTCATAATGAAATATTAGTCTAATTGGTAAATACAGCACAGTACTTTAGATTTTTTTATTTTTAGCAGATAGCCAATATTCCAACAATATTTTTAAATGTAACATGCTACATGACTAAGTGGTCATTTAATTACCTTAAAAAAAAAAAAATTTAATAACACAGACGGACGGATGGGTTCAGGAAACACCAGAGAGGTAGAAAACTGGGAAACACTAGTTAAATTACAAATAACGTTATAGTTTTATTTTGGATGTTACTACAGTAATGAGCATTATATATAATAGTAATTAGTGGAGCGGCTTGGCCCTGGTGTCAGATCCCTGGCGATGATCTGCACTAATGCCCGAGCAGCACTTTCACCTTGTGCAGAAAGGCCCTGAACAAACAGTAAGTAAACACAAACTGCAGCCAAATATTTAACTGAACAGACTGTAGTTTAAAGGTGCATGGAGTAACCGTTCCAGTTATATACAAGGGAACATAATAATGAGGAAAGCCAACTTTTCACTAGTGATGGGAAGTCAGGTTCTTTTTTCGAAAACTGGTTCTTTTCGACAGTTAATTTCAATTAACATGTCATGCATTACAGGTAACGTAACAACAGCTTATGACCCTCAGTTCACACATACTCGTAGTATCTGAGACGATGCCACTGCGGGGGGTGACAAGGGGGAATAAAACCGAGTCTCATGTAATATGCAGTGGAAGATCTTACCCCAAACGTATATCTGTATAATTAGGGCAGTTGGCAACCTTACTACAGGCGCACATCGAATCTACCCGCAGCTTCACATATTCTTCATCTTGCACTCAATATTAAGTAATAGTTTATTTAATCTAATAAACTAATTCAGTAATTCTAAATGTAAAATAAATCCGCTGACTGTTTCGATGGCTGCTTTCTCAAGGAGGTCGCATTTTGTAGGCCACAAGTAAAGAAATTCAAAAGTAAAGAAATTACAAAAATGTACACCTCACAATGAATAATGGTCCATTTTAGAATTAAGACACCCTTGATGTATGTGGCAGACAAATGCGACAGTCTTCGAAATGGTGCTTGAGAGCAAATAATAACTTATTAAATCATGGTGTAAATTGTCAAACTACCTCACTAGTTATGACAAATGATGACATATCAAGAACCTGGTAAAACTTCAGTTAATTACTGTGTTAGCATCACTCACCTGTCTTTACTCCTCTTGATCGGCCATGTTGAAGAGACTGTAGCGAGTGACTCGCGTTCATGTGTCTGATCCCGCCCTGGTTGTTAGGCAAAACGTGATTGGTTGGAGAGAGAGCGTGCTGCGATTGGTCAGTGCAACATGGGCGTTGTCTGATTGGGTTAAGTAGCAATGGGTGGAGTCCACTTATTTGTGGATTTATCTGCACGTCGACGCTAGAAGTGTTTCAAATCCACAAATGCACAGGAAGCGATCCACAAATGCGTGCAGTAATTTACAAATGCACAGACAGCGGTGCACAAATAAATGCCAGGTAGAGTTGTGTTTGTGACATTAAACACATTTGTAAATATATATTTTTTTATTTGCAAATCTCATTTTATTTATTTGTGAGTTTTATATTTTTTTGCGAAACTCTTTACATTTATTTGTGAATTTGATATATTTTTGTGAATCTCGTTACATTTATTTATGGATAATAATCTATTTATTTGGAATAATGCAACAATTCTAACCCCATATCTAAGGGCTGAAGATCACAGGCATCCAGTATGGTTTTCCAGCCTTGACCCTTACGCAGAGATTGTTCCAGATTCGCTGAATCTTTGGATGATATTGTGCACTGTAGATGATGATAACTTCAAACTCTTTGCAATTATTTTCTGAGAAACTCCTTTCTGATATTGCTCCACTATTTTTTGCCGCAGCATTGGGGGAATTGGTGATCCTCTGCCCATCTTGACTTCTGAGAGACACTGCCACTCTGAGAGGCTCTTTTTATACCCAATCATGTTGCCAATTGACCTAATTAGTTGTAAACTGGTCCTCCAGTTGTTCCTTATATTTACATGTAACTTTTCCGGCCTCTTATTGCTACCTGTCACAACTTTTTTGGAATGTGTAGCTCTCATGAAATCCAAAATGAGCCAATATTTGGCATGACATTTCAAAATGTCTCACTTTAAACATTTGATATGTTATCTATATTCTATTGTGAATAAAATATAAGTGTATGAAACTTGTAAATTATTCCATTCCTTTTTTTACTCAAATTTTTTACAGTGTCCCAACTTTTTTGGAATCGGGTTTGTAATTGGTAACACTTTATCATAGGGACCAATTCTCACTAACTAGTTGCTTATTAGCATGCCTATTATTAATATATTGTCTGTTTATTAATATGTATAAAGAACATATTCTGTATGAACATATTTAACATCCATAATCCTACTCAATACCTAAACTTAACAACTAGGCCTAACTATAAAAAAGCATCAAATTAGGAGTACACTGAGGCAATAATAATAATAATAATAATAATCATAGTTAATGGTTTGTTAATATAGCAAAAATTGGACCTTAAATATAGTGACCAAATAAAATTAAAAAATGTGTGTTTTTCATTTAAAGTTTCTTTTTAACAGGAATCTTATTGGTGTCAATGTACATTAAAGGGGCTAGTTCAGTCAAAAATTATAACTAGCCCATGAATTACTTGGGCATCCTAGTTGTATGTGACTTTCTTCTTTCCTACGAATCCAATTTGAGTTGTATAAAAAATTGTCTTTGATCTTTCAAGCTGTTTAATGGCACTCAGCGGGTGTTGCAGTTCATCAGTCCAAAAGAAATGAAATAAAGTGCATCCATTCTTTATAAGTGCCTCACACGGTTCAGGGGAGTGAATGAAGGCATCCTGTATTGAATCCATGTTTAATTTAATTTTTAAAGAAAATTGTCTATATTCCAAACATAATATTCTAGCTTGTGCCAACAGTTGTACACGGAAGCAGCTCCGGGCGGATGACGTATGAGGTCAGCGTTGTGCATGCTCTGGTGAGTCTTGTGAAAAACGTTTGTTGGATCGAAGGAAGCAAAGTTTCCTTACTTTAGCAAAGGAAAACCAGTCTCACCTTGGCTTGTATTGAAATCCTCAGACATTCTTCTTTACAAATCCACGATTTGTACTTCTAATTTGTGACTGTTGTTTAGTTTTGATCTCTCCGCTGCACTGTCGTGTGCATCACTTCTGAGTGATAATAATTTTAATTTTTGGGTGAACGAACCCTTTAAATGTGAACTGATTTCACTTGGATAAAGTTTTTACATTGCAAAAAGCTGCAGTTTACACTATTTTGACAGTCCAGTTTAGACAATGTAATAACTTTAATAACAAGTTACGCTGCAACTACATGTCAACTAACTCTCATTAGCATAGTTAGTAGACTCAGTTCATAGAATAAGTTGACATGGTTTTTTAAAGTTTTTAAAGTCAGTAGGATGTTGATGGACCATCAAAATGCAGTGTTAGCAGTCAAATCATGGCGGAATATCCTGTGATGTCCACTTCGCAGGGCACTTACATTCGAATAGAACAAACATCTGAAGCGCTAAGAGAAACATACAAAATGTGCAGAGCAGAGGGGCGCGAGGACTGTAATTAAGAACTGCTGCCCTAAAGAGACAAAGGACCAAGCCCCACTTTGGACCTTCCATGATTTGAACCCAAGACCTCTCGTACCAAAAGCAAGAATCATGCCCCTAGACCAACAAGCAAGCCTCTGCAAACCACCTAGCCACGAGCTCCCACAGTGAGATGCCCCCTAGATTTTAAGCCAGTGTGCACGAGCTCAGTGATCAGGCCTTAAAAATATAAAATATATTATAATAGCAGTCGCTCTTCGAAGGCATGTTTAGGAATGATGGACGTCACTCTCCCACGGCCAGGGAAATTAGATCAAATTATAGAGCGCTCGCTTAGCATGTGAGAGGTAGCGGGATCAATGCCTGCATTCTCCAAGTTCCTGCCCTTTTACGCTCATTCCCTATAGAGACAAACTACAAAGCAACACTCCCTAAGTGAGATTTTGGGTAAAAGCAGGTCCCACCGAGATTTGAACTCGGATCGCTGGATTCAGAGTCCAGAGTGCTAACCATTACACCATGGAACCTTGACAGGAGCAGCTGTTGCTCACAGGGCCAACAGAGGGGTTGGATCCCAGTTATTTTTAGTCACAAGCCCTGTGAACCAAAAACAAAACTATGGAGCATCTGCTGAAACATAGGATCAAACCTAAGACCTTTAGAACTTCAGTCCAATACTCTTCAAATTTGAAACATAATTTCAAGCACTGTTTATTAATATCATGAAATATGTATCAAAATACCCCATATGCTATGTGCATAAGAATAAATGTAGAGTTAATTTATGGGGGAAAATAATGTATAAAATATAAATAATACATAATATAACTTTTTTAATCTGCACATACAATATATATTTATTTACATTTAATTCCATTGTAATTGTTATTCTTTTCATTTAAATCTAAATTACATTTCAGCATCCTGTTTACTACCTCAGTCGAAATCTGGAAAATTAATTGTAATTTAAAAGTCATGAATCTGATCTGAATGAGCACAACCTTGGTACTTGAACACAATCACAGAAAACAATCTATGACACGCTCACAGCTGAGTATTTCTTGATCACAGTCAATTTTTACATGTAATTCGGATGTGGCAAAGCTTGGCAGTGTAAAGACGCTATTGTACTAAATTACCAACGCATCCTCATAATCTACCATTAAAAAGTTAACATACTGTGTCTTCCTAAAATCAATAAAACAAATGATGACTTACCTTGACAACAAATTTAAGCACAGAGCATGAGTAACTAGCTTCTTTCCATGATTCTCCTGAAGAGTCTACACATACTGTGTCATCAATTCCTGTAGCGCCATTTTTGAGACCATCCGCTGAACGCAAACTGTGTACACTCTAATTATCAGCCGCTCTGCGTGGATGCACTGTTTTCGAACAAATCAAAGAGTAAATAGTCAAGTCAAGTCAAGTCACATTTATTTATATAGTGCTTTAAACAAAATACATTGCGTCAAAGCAACTGAACAACATTCATTAGGAAAACAGTCTCAATAATGCAAAATGACAGTTAAAGGCAGTTCATCATTGAATTCAGTGATGTCATCTCTGTTCAGTTTAAATAGTGTCTATGCATTTATTTGCAATCAAGTCAATGATATCGCTGTAGATGAAGTGACCCCAACTAAGCAAGTCAGAGGCGACAGCGGCAAGGACCCGAAACTCCATTGGTGACAGAATGGAGGAAAAAACCTTGGGAGAAACCAGGCTCAGTTGGGGGTCCAGTTCTCCTCGGACCAGACGAAACCAGCAGTTCAATTCCAGGCTGCAGCAAAGTCAGATTGTGCAGAAGAATCATCTGTTTCCTGTGGTCTTGTCCTGGTGCTCCTCTGAGACAAGGTCTTTACAGGGGATCTGTATCTGGGGCTCTAGTTGTCCTGGTCTCCGCTGTCTTTCAGGGCAGTAGAGGTCCTTTCTAGGTGCTGATCCACCATCTGGTCTGGATACGTACTGGATCCAGGTGACTGCAGTGACCCTCTGATCTGGATACAAATACTGCAGTGACCCTCTGATCTGGATACAGACTGGATCTGGTGGCCACGGTAACCTCGGAACAAGAGAGAAACAGACAAATATTAGCGTAGATGCCATTCTTCTAATGATGTAGCAAGTACATCGGGTGTTATGTGAAGTGTTTCCGGTTCCGGTTTACCTAATTAATGCAGCCAGCAACGGATTTGGATATTAAAAGCATATTAGTATGTTATGTGTAAGCCAGGTTAAAGAGATGGGTCTTTAATCTAGATTTAAACTGCAAGAGTGTGTCTGCCTCCCGAACAATGTTAGGTAGGTTATTCCAGAGTTTAGGCGCCAAATAGGAAAAGAATCTGCCGCCCGCAGTTGATTTTGATATTCTAAGTATTATCAAATTGCCTGAGTTTTGAGAACGTAGCGGACATAGAGGATTATAATGTAAAAGGAGCTCATTCAAATACTGAGGTGCTAAACCATTCAGGGCTTTATAAGTAATAAGCAATATTTTAAAATCTATACGATGTTTGAAAGGGAGCCAGTGCAGTGTTGACAGGACTGGGCTAATATGGTCATACTTCCTGGTTCTAGTAAGAACTCTTGCTGCTGCATTTTGGACTAGCTGTAGTTTGTTCACTAAGCGTGCAGAACAACCACCCAATAAAGCATTACAATAGTCTAACCTTGAAGTCATAAATGCATGGATTAACGTTTCTGCATTTGACATTGAGAGCATAGGCCGTAATTTAGATATATTTTTGAGATGGAAAAATGCAGTTTTACAAATGCTAGAAACATGGATTTCTAAGGAAAGATTGCTATCAAATAGCACACCTAAGTTCCTAACTGATGACGAAGAATTGAGAGAGCAGCCATCAAGTCTTAGACAGTGTTCTAGGTTATTACAAGCAGAGTTTTTAGGTCCTATAAGTAACACCTGTTTTTTTAGAATTTAGCAGTAAGAAATTACCCGTCATCCAGTTTTTTATATCGACTATGCATTCCATTAGTTTTACACGTAGAAAACATATCTTTATGTCACAGGTGACACAGAAGAGCGTACGCTCCTTACATTCAGGTGATATTGTCTAAAATGGCACAGACAGAGTAGACAAATTGTTGAATAGTTGTTATTTTTGTTTTCTTCAAGTACCAATAGTATGCAATACACGTCACTTCATTTTACAGTTGAACCACTGATGTGACAAGACAGTCACAAGAATCCTGGTTTTCATCCAAAATATCTTAAATTGTGTTCCAAAGATGAACAAAGCCTTTACGGGTTTGAAACAACATGGGGGTAAGTGATTAATGACAAAATTTTAATTTTAGGGGTGGAGTATCACTTTAAAAGCTCCTTCACTATTAATAAGCAGCAAATTATGAGTCTACTGCTGCAAACATTGTAATATTAGTTGATAGTTATAGTGAGAATCAGTCCCCAAACTGAAGTGTGAACATAATTCTGCCTTCCTCAAAAAATAAAATAAAAAAAATAAAACATTGCATATTAAAGTTAAACATAATTCTACACTTATTTGGACTAATGCATTTTCAGGATTTGTGATTATTGAATAAACATTTCTGTAGTATTTTATACAGACTGTAGAGTGAAAATAAATATTTTAGAACCGCACGTAACTATAAAAATCACACTACACTTTTTTTCTTTTCCATCCAAAATTCCCTAGTATTTCCAGGTTTTCCATGACTTTGGAATAAAGAGCATAGTTTGTTTTGGATAAAAGCCCAGTGGACTAAACAAGCAGTGCAAGCCTTACCTGAGTGTGTGAAGCTGCTGAAATCCCACCTCATTTTTGAAACGGGCTGTACAGCATCAGTGCTCTGTCCCCACAGAGCCTCCAATCCAAGAGCTTCGCTTATCTTCTCAACCACAGCCATCCTGACCAACATGCCTCAAGAAATCCTGAGTATGATCACCTGCCTTCCTGTGTGTGTTCACATTAGTTTTTCAAATTGGTGTGTTTCACTGGGCTGTGAGGAAATATAGAGCTGAGTATCATCAGCATAACAGTGAAAGCTAACACCATGTTTCCTGATGATATCTCCCAAGGGTAACATATAAAGTGTGAAGAGTAGCGGCCCTAGTACTGAGCCTTGAGGTACTCCATACTGCACTATTTATAACAGTCTGCAAACGTCTGGGGACTGAGGAGACAAGTTGCTCAGGTTTAGGAATAGGAATGTTGTCCCATTCTTGTCTAATACAGGCTTCCATTTGCTCAAGTGTCTCAGGTCTTCTTCAAATGTTTTCTATGGGTGAAAGATCTGGACTGCAGGCTGGCCATTTCAGTACCCGGATCCTTCTTCTACGCAGCCATGATGTTGTAATTGATGCAGTATGTGGTCTGGCATTGTTATGTTGGAATATGCAACGTATTCCCTGAAAGAGACGGCGTCTGGATGGGAGCATATGTTGTTCAAGAACTTGGAAATACCTTTCAGCATTGATGGTGACATGGCGTCCCAGTTTTACAAAAAGAACTTCAAATTTTGATTCATTTGACCACAGAACATTTTTCCACTTTTCCACAGTCCATTTTAAATTAGCCTTGGCCCAGAGAAAACGCCTGCGCTTCTGGATCGGGTTTAGATATGGCTTCTATTTTGACCTATAGCGTTTTAGACGGCAACGGAGAATGGCACGGTGGATTGTGTTCACCAATAGTTTTTTGAAGTATTCTTGAGCCCATGTTCTGATTTCCATGACAGTATCTTTCCTGTATAGTGAGTGAGTGAAGTGAAGTGAGTGAGTGATAAGTGAAGTGAAGTGACATTCAGCCAAGTATGGTGACCCATACTCAGAATTTGTGCTCTGCATTTAACCCATCCGAAATGCACACACACAGAGCAGTGAACACACACACACACTGTGAACACACACCCGGAGCAGTGGGCAGCCATTTATGCTGCGGTGCCCGGGGAGCAGTTGGGGGTTCGATGCCTTGCTCAAGGGCACCTAAGTCGTGGTATTGAAGGTGGAGAGAGAACTGTTCATGCACTCCCCCCCACCCACAATTCCTGCAGGCCCGAGACTAGAACTCACAACCCTTCGATTGGGAAGTCCAACCCTCTAACCATTAGGCCACGACTTCCCCCCTGTATGTGATGCAGTGCCGTCTAAGGGCTGAAGATCACAGGCATCCTGTATGGTTTTCCAGCCTTGACCCTTACGCAGAGATTGTTCCAGATTCTCTGAATCTTTGGATGATATTGTGCACTGTAGATGATGATAACTTCAAACTCTTTGCAATTATTTTCTGAGAAACTCCTTTCTGATATTGCTCCACTATTTTTTGCCACTGCATTGGGGGAATTGGTGATCCTCTGCCCATCTTGACTTCTGAGAGACACTGCCACTCTGAGAGGCTCTTTTTATACCCAATCATGTTGCCAATTGACCTAATTAGTTGTAAACTGGTCCTCCAGTTGTTCCTTATATTTACATGTAACTTTTCCGGCCTCTTATTGCTACCTGTCACAACTTTTTTGGAATGTGTAGCTCTCATGAAATCCAAAATGAGCCAATATTTGGCATGACATTTCAAAATGTCTCACTTTAAACATTTGATATGTTATCTATATTCTATTGTGAATAAAATATAAGTGTATGAAACTTGTAAATTATTCCATTCCTTTTTTTACTCAAATTTTTTACAGTGTCCCAACTTTTTTGGAATCGGGTTTGTAATTGGTAACACTTTATCATAGGGACCAATTCTCACTAACTAGTTGCTTATTAGCATGCCTATTATTAATATATTGTCTGTTTATTAATATTTATAAAGAACATATTCTGTATGAACATATTTAACATCCATAATCCTACTCAATACCTAAATTTAACAACTAGGCCTACCTAACTATAAAAAAGCATCAAATTAGGAGTACACTGAGGCAATAATAATAATAATAATAATCATAGTTAATGGTTTGTTAATATAGCAAAAATTGGACCTTAAATATAGTGACCAAATAAAATAAAAAAAATGCGTGTTTTTCATTTAAAGTTTCTTTTTAACAGGAATCTTATTGGTGTCAATGTACATTAAAGGGGCTAGTTCAGTCAAAAATTATAACTAGCCCATGAATTACTTGGGCATCCTAGTTGTATGTGACTTTCTTCTTTCCTACGAATCCAATTAGAGTTGTATAAAAAATTGTCTTTGATCTTTCAAGCTGTTTAATGGCACTCAGCGGGTGTTGCAGTTCATCAGTCCAAAAGAAATGAAATAAAGTGCATCCATTCTTTATAAGTGCCTCACACGGTTCAGGGGAGTGAATGAAGGCATCCTGTATTGAATCCATGTTTAATTTTATTTTTAAAGAAAATTGTCTATATTCCAAACATAATATTCTAGCTTGCGCCAACAGTTGTACACGGAAGCAGCTCCGGGCGGATGACGTATGAGGTCAGCGTTGTCCATGCTCTGGTGAGTCTTGTGAAAAACGTTTGTTGGATCGAAGGAAGCAAAGTTTCCTTACTTTAGCAAAGGAAAACCAGTCTCACCTTGGCTTGTATCGAAATCCTCAGACATTCTTCTTTACAAATCCACGATTTGTACTTCTAATTTGTGACTGTTGTTTAGTTTTGATCTCTCCGCTGCACTGTCGTGTGCATCACTTCTGAGTGATAATAATTTTAATTTTTGGGTGAACGAACCCTTTAAATGTGAACTGATTTCACTTGGATAAAGTATTTACATTGCAAAAAGCTGCAGTTTTCACTATTTTGACAGTCCAGTTTAGACATTGTAATAACTTTAATAACAAGTTACACTGCAACTACATGTCAACTAACTCTCATTAGCATAGTTAGTAGACTCAGTTCATAGAATAAGTTGACATGGTTTTTTAAAGTTACTCAGTCAGTAGGATGTTGATGGACCATCAAAATGCAGTGTTAGCAGATATTAAAGGGACAGTTCACTCAAAAATGATGTTTATCTGCTTACCCCCAGGGCATCCATGATGTAGGAGACTTAGAACACAAAGATGTATAACTCAAACTGTCGCAATCCGTCAGTCATATAATGGAAGTGAAAGGGGAATCACGGATTTGAGTAAAAAAAATAAAATAATAAATGCACAGACAAAACCAGATTAAACCCTGAGGCTCATGACAATATCTTGACGTGTAAAGACACAAAACGATTGGTCTATGCAAGAAATTGAACAGTATTTATATCAAATAAATACACAGACAAAACCAAATTAAACCCTGTGGCTCGTGACAATACAGTGATGTGTAAAGACACAAAACGATTGGTCTATGCAAGAAATTGAACAGTATTTATATTGTTACTTACCTCTGAATTACCGCAATGTCCGAACTGTCCTGAGAGCAATCTCAACAGGCGTGTGATTAATATTTTTTTTCTTGCTTTACGGCAGAACGTAGACTTATAAGTGCATACCGCCACCTATAGTATTTCTCAAATGGACCATTCACACTCTATCTCTCAATTAGGAGTATCAATGGTCCATTTGAGAGATAGGTCGTGGTAATGCAATTATAAGTTTTGCTTTCAACCTGCTGCAAAGCAAGAAGACGACAAGTCACATGCCGGCTGTTGAGGAGGCGTTTTTGGACATATCAGACATTGTAGTGAATCAGAGGTAAAAAAATATACAATATTAAATATGGTTCAGTTCCTTGCACAGATCAATTGTTTTGTATCTTTACACATCAATGTATCGTCACGAGCCACAGGGTTTAATTTGGATTTGTGTACATTTTTTGGACTCTCAAAGCACTGTTTTCCATTCACTTCCACTGTAACGGTTGATTTAAAAATCTTGGTTTGTGTTCTACTGAAGAAACAATGTCACCACCATCTTGGATGCCCTGGGGTAAGCAGATAAACATCAAATTTTCATTTTTTAAGACTAAACGTCTAACTTGGACTATCACATTAAAGTCTTACCCCTCAGTGTATTATAAGTTTATATAATGACCATTAAGAAGAAAAAGGAATTATAAAATAAACTCATGTCAAATGTTAAGTAAAGTCAAAGTCACAGGTGAGGAAACCTAAAGTAAAAAAAAAAAAAAAAAGGAAAAACAAACAAAAACAACATTTATTTGAAAGCTTTCTTTATGCAAAATGTATTTTTTTTTCTTGTTAATTTTGGGGTGGGAAGTGAGCTAGACATGTGTTTGTAAGAATCTCCCATTAAAACAAAGCAAACACATTGCTGTCTGGTGACCTGCTGTTTATCATGTAACTGGAGTCCCGTATGTGACATCAGCCGAATTATGTTTTATGAGTGCACTGAAGCAGCTCCTCGCCTTTTTTCCACAGGGAATTCATTACGCTCAACAGAAAAGAGTTAAAACACAACAAATGTCCTTTGTAGATGTTTTTTTTTTTAGACAGATGTCAATACAATTTTACATTTTAAAACGACGCTTCATAGTGAAAGCTCTTGTGATAAGAGAATGAGCGTTTTGGGTTTAATAGGAGGTATCAGTCTGAGGTTTTTAGGGCTTAGCCTAACATTCGGGCAGTCAGCAGGCGCAGGGCTTGCCCGGCTCCAGCTCAACTGTGAGTCCCTTGCTGAGGAGGAAAGCATCCTGCTTGGGTTCTCTTCCCAGGAACTTCTTCAACATGTCAGCAGCATCCTCAGATCCTCCAGGCTTCAGAATGCACTTCCTGTAGTCCAGACCCACCTGCGAGACAACACAGAAACATGAGTAAACACATAAAGGACATTTACACACAGGATTCACAATCACTATTGGTTAATCTAACCTTAGGGTCCATGATGCCTTCTTGTTTGAAACGGGCATAGAACATATCCATGGAGAAGACTTCACTCCACAAGTAACCGTAGTACTGAGCATCATATCCTCCAGCCAGGTGACCGAAGGTAGCAGGCATGTTTGTCCCTGTAAGAGCAAGAAAACAAGAAGGAAATAAGAATGAGGAGGTGCTGAGAACAATAAAACAATAAAACATCAACGGTTTGTTCCGGTCCTTAAATCTGATTGGCTGAAAGATCTTTCCAGCCAGTATCGCCACAAAAAACATTTCACAATATATTAATTTCGATTGATGCGTGGTGATGATGTGACAATATTTGTCCGACATATAACTATTAGAAAATCTGGAATCTGAGAGTGCAAAAAAAAAAAAAAAAAATCTAAATTTGTCCAAATGAAGCTCTTAGCAATGCATATTACAAATCCTAAATTAAGTTCTCATATATTTATGGAAGGAAATTTACAAAATACCTATGCAACTTATAACTTTTTTTTATTTGCTCCAGGGTCACATTTATGCTATCGTTTGGAATGGAAATCATATACAGAATTACAGTTAGTCAATCTAAAACAGCTTGTCAACCATGTCGGTGAGCGGTCTTATTTACACAGGAGTCTTTTTTTAGGTCACTTATGTGCACACCTGTATATTGCAATGAACGAATCTTCATTAAAGATGTAACATTTACCTTTTTTATTTGTGATTTGGTGTAAACCATTACAGTGATGTGCAGTTTATTTACCATTTATTGAGCATATTACTTAAATACTGTAATACTGTACAATACTGCAACCAATATGTTTCCCTTTATTTGCCCTTTAAGCCATTGCAGAGAATTCCATACTTAATATTTATTAAGGAGTTTAATCAATAAATGAAGGATTTGTATTATATTGCTGAGGTCTAAATCTCATTTCACCTGGTGAGGAAGGAATTCCCAGGAGGTCCAGGCAAAGTCTGGCATACTCCTCAGCCGGGTCGAGACCACTCTTTGTGTGCAAAGCCTGGTCCACTTTAGCCAGAACAATCTGCCTCAAGTTAAACAGTCCTGAAAAACAGGAAGAAAAAGTTAGTAGGCCAGAGGATTTACAAAATGTTTAAAGATGGGACATTTTTAATTTGTGACAATTTGGTGTTACAAACCAGAACAGAAGGTCAACTTAAAAGTCAACAAAAGTCAGCGTTATTGCATTGTGAAAAACAGCTTACAGAGACTATTTACAAACACTTATTTCTAGGGACCATTATTAAGTAGTTGTGCATTATTGTGCACATTATTAAAATATTGGCTGTTTATAAAGCACTTATTCCCAAAACCTACTTCACACCTAAACTTAACAAATACCTTACTAACCATTAATCAAATTAGGAGTTTATTAAGGCAAAGTCGTAGTTAATGGCAAGAAGTGGTCGACGATTTTTTTCCTTCAAAAAATAATTCACCCAATCGTTCAAAATAAGAAAGTTTGAGCAAACGGAGTAAACATTTGTTACTAGAGTTGGGTACCGAAACCCGGTACCAATATGGGGCCGGTACCTATGGAACCGGTGTGCACCGAACCGAATCATAATGAAGATTTCGGTGCCTGTTAAATGCCTGAGCGATCGATTGGAATATTTGTCCTGGTTCTCTGAATTGTACACAAGAAGCACGGGCATCGCAAGGCTTTTTAGCGGGGCTATAGCATTTATCTCCATAAACTGTTCACAAATTCGCGATCGCCTCAGAGTCAGTCCCCATGTGCACCAAAACACTGCAGAGTTTTTTATACTTTTCTTCGTAAATAAATCTTGTAGCAGAGTTACAGCAAGGGTTTTTCGGTGGTGGAAATCCATTACTGAAATTTCCTTGTTGTAACGGATATCGCAGCTGATGGATGCATTGACACACGCAACCACACGCCTACAGACATATTTAGCTGAGCAAGACAAATGAAACGAGCGAAAAAAAGTAGGCCCATTTTGACAGAAAGGGCAACGAAGTTAATTGCAAAATATGCTACGCGGAATTAAAATAAAGCAGTAGTGCAAGTACAATCCTGTATCACTTCCGACTCAAACATCCACTTTTTTATCAGGCACCGGTATCGAATAAAACCCAATCGATACCCAACCCTATTTGTTACGTTAACTTGTCACTCATCGGTTTCCATTTTTATTGTGGAAATGACCAATGTGTGTTTTACGGTCACCTGTGTTAGCAAGTCTAGACTTGATAAGTTTCTCCAGAAGCTCCTCTGGAATGGGGTTTCCTGTTTTGTAGTGCTTGGACATGCGCTGCAGGGGCTCCTTCTCCCAAACCCAGTTCTCCAACATCTGAGACGGAGCTTCCACAAAATCCCTCTCCACATGAGTCCCGCTGAACATCGCAAAGTCAGCCTGAACGAACAGAAGAACGTCCGTATTTAAACTTCACAGACTGCAATTAGTGCGGTCAAATGATTATTCACAAACAAAATAAAAGTATTTGTTTGCATAATGTGTGTCCCGAGTAAATTTTTTATGTATATATAAATGCACACACAGTATCTATATTGAAAATATTTACATCTATATTTATATTCATATAATTTATATTATAAATGCATTTAATATATAAACCACCTATTCTTCTGAAAATATATACATGCATGTGTGTATATTTATATATACAAATATACACAGCACACATACATATATGAACAATATATGTAACTTTTATTTTGGATGCGATTAATCATTTGACATACTTCAAAACAGTTGCAACCTAAACCTCAGTGAAAGCCTTATTCAGACCTGAGCACAAAGCTGATGCATCACATGTCCAAACTCATGGAAGTATGTTTCCACTTCATCGTGCTGCAGCAGGGACGGCGCGTCAGCGGTGGGCTTGCTGAAGTTAGCTACCATCGCAGCCACAGCCATCTGCCTGGTCCCATCTGTGAGCAAACAGCCGGGCTGCAGGCCGAAGCATGCGGCATGGCCGTACTTCCCCTCCCTGCAGGGAAAATGAAGAATTAGCAATTAATATAGATAAAGCTCAGCTTTCAGGAGGAGAATGGGTTCCATGTCTGAGAAATCAGACAGTGAAGCCCTTGTAAAAACAACAGAATGTCACATTTTATTATTGGGTGATTCAACACAAAGATGTTTTACAAGCTAAGAAGAGTTTTACCATCTTTTAGAGTTATTCCAAAAAATGTGTTTATGTATATATATTCCATTATATCGTATTCTATAAACAGTACCAGTCAAAAGTTTGGACACAACTTGGAAGTGTGTCCAAATTTGACTATACTGTACTATCTACTGTCTTTTCTTTTACTCCCTAATATTGGTATTGGCCCCCAAAAAAGCCTTATCAGTCAGGCTCTAATTTAAAAAGGTGTTATGATGCAATTTAAATTTTACCTTTCTCTTTGGAATGTTACAGGCTCTTGGTGCAAAGTCTAAAGTCTCAAATCCAAAGAGATATTCTTTATAAAAGATAAGATTCAACCATCCCCTCCTAAAACGGCTCGTTCTAACACGTCTACGTCACTATGTGGGAAGAATTGCATAACGCGGCCAAAATGTTCATGCAAAGGAGGAGTAACTTTTATTCTCACGATGACTGTTTCCTGGGAGAGAAGCCTACAATGCCTGTGTCTGTTTCTATAAAGTGGGGCAATAACAACTTTGCAAGGAAATTCTGGTGCTTCTGACTCACAGCCTGTAAGTTTTCATATTCAAATTTTTCCAAAGATGATACAAACACAACTTTTGAGCAGTGTAGAGTAGTGCTTGCTGTTTGTCATTTCTCCAATCACAAATGCGGACATGGTTTTATTTTTATGAAGCGCAATATGCAACACGTAAAAAGACAATATAAGTCATTATATTCAGCATTTTCTTTCCCCACTGAATGCAGCAAATGCCTCATTTATAATGGGTTTTATTGTTTTTGTCTCGTCGTGCAGGGGGACTCGGCCTCACAGTATGGTAAGGGCTGTAACATTTCCGTCAAAAGCTTGAGGAATTTGGCCAATCACAAAGCACCGGAGAGCTGAAAATCAAAACCCATGGCTTTTCCGAACAGTGAGTAAAAATACTTGTTTCAGGAAGGCGGGGCATAGAGGAGAAAAATAATGTACACTGTGGAAAATAATGTGTTTAAAACCTTAAACATTTCATTACACCCAATACAACATCATATGACCCCTTAAACCATCCAATAAATTAATTAAACAGCTTACCTTTGGGGATAAAAGAACATTCTTAGGTAGTATTAAAAATACAACACATTCTTAACCGTTTTTCTTATATACAAAAATAAGAGGAATAAAAAACCTGAAAAATCACCATGATCACCAGAAAAAAAGTTCTGGAAAATACAATTATGAGTGCTCACCTGGGGAAAAGGTCCAGATAAAACTGTCCCACGACCTGGCCAGAGGTGCGGTCTTTAACGCAGTACAGCGTAACATCATCGTGCCAGACATGTGCGCCCTCCACCTGCTGGAAGCTGAGATTGAGCAGCTCCTGATAGATCTCCAGTAGACCCTTCGTCACCACCTCCATTGGGAAATACTCCTTCAGTTGGTTCTGATCCACTGCATACTGGGTCTCCTCCACCTGGGTCATGTAATAGCGCGTGTCCCAGGCGTGGAGCTCTCCAGTGAAGGGCAGATTCCTCTTCTGGCTCTCCTGTTCCTTCAGCTTCAAAATCACAGCCCTCTCCTGCTCACCCAGGGGCTTCAGTTTATGGGCCAAATCCTCTACAGTGTGCAGGAGACAATGGAAAGACAAGGGGTTAGACTATGATGTACTAAATTACTAAATTCAACAGAGAACAGGGTTTCTGCAAGATTTTTAAGCTAGCTCAAATTTAAGACTTTAAGACCTTTTTAAGTAAGGGTGCTCTGGTTGATCGATAATCGCTTTGAGCGTTGATTGATTGTTGGTCTTTATAAAAGCCGATCTCGAGCTGATGTACGAGGTTTGGCATGACATGCAGTGGCACCGTCTGAGTCTCTCTGCCTGGCGCGGGAGTAATAATTATAATGCTGAAGGTGAGGTACAATTCATATTTCTCCATTAAATAACTGATAAAGTAATCTGAAAACTTTCTGTGAGACATAATTTCACAAACTGTCTTTAACTTTTTGATAAAGCTCTAATTGGTTTTCTTTTGGAAATATGTTTCAAAATTATCCTGAATGCATTTATGACTGTAAAGAATATCTGTTTGTGTCAAAATAATGATTAAAATCGAAATCGCAAAATCTATCAAAAGAAATTGCGATAGCTTTTTTTGTTCCCATATTTCACAGCCCTAGTTCATTCAATAAATACAGTTAACAGTACTGAGTACTAAGTTATTAACCCAACAATAGCGGGGTCAGTTCATTTTTTTGCAAACATATGCGTTTGGTTGTGTGGGCCGCGAGTTGAAAAAGGTTGGGAATCACTGAATTACATTTTAATATTTGGCCACATGCAAAAATGTTTATTTTGAAATCCCAGTACAATACATGGCATCTTTAGACATTGGTTGATGTCCTCCTCTGTTGAAAAAGGTTTATAAACGATTTATGTTCGTTATCTCACTGTTTCTCCAGATGAACGTTAAGCAATTCAAATTCTTTTTGCCCCTTTCACACATACAGTCTTCCAAGGTAAGTTACCATTAATAGAGCACGTGTGAACAGTACCTTTTCAAAAATCCCCATTGAATTAGTTTTGGCAATCATATTGTTCTTATGGAGATGACGTGATTACTCTGAGCTGTTTACAAAGCTCTGCTGCTTTCTATGTAAATATGCGCTAGATGAACATCTTTGACCATTTCGCCTGGCAGCTTTTTGTCGCACTTCTCCATTCATAGGGCTGCGACTCTGCAATTGAATACTATATTATGCACGTCTCGTGTTTATAAGAGCAAAACATTCTTACTGGCTAGTAATGTCAGTTTGGTTGAGCGTGAAAGCTGCTTCTCTCATACCATTGGTAGGCAAACTCATGGACTCGAAAGTGATATCAATCAACAAGTGTTTTTTTTTTTTTTTTCGTAGGATTATTTTTTGTATGTGAGATTCTTGTCTATTTCCATGTAAAGATACCAGACATTACCTAGGAAAGTTGCAACCGTCTTGGAGGTCTTGGCCATGTTCATCTCAAGCACAAAGTCAGCGTGAGTGCTGAAGCCCAGCAGGCTGCTCTTCCGAGAGCGCAGCTCCACGAGCTCCTTCAGGATAGCAGAGTTCTCCTGTCAGGAGAGTCATTACAGTAGCGTTATGAAAATGATTCACTGCAATTATTTTAAAGCATACTGTCATTGCATAGCATTGTAGTTCTGTTTACAGGTGATTTCAGGGATGTCCGACCTCTTTGCAACGCGAGTTGAAAGCTTCCTCTAATTTCTTCCGTGTCTCTGGGACGTAGCATTTCTTCATGGTGGGGAAATAATGAGGATACTTCAGAGTGAGCTTCAGTTTTCCCGAATCATCCTTCTCCAGAGAGTTAAGGAAATCCTCGGGAAGCCCCCCTAATAAAAGCATTTACACACATTTTCAAAACTACATGTAAGAGAAGAAAAAATAATTGTTCATGCAAGCACTAAGTGTGTCGCTGAAAAGCAAGTATTGTGTCCACCCACCGAGTTCCTCGCGAGAGAAATGGAGGCAAGTTGTATCTTCGTTCAGGTGTTTGTTGAAATCGATACACAGAGTGCTCATTTTCTTCTTGATCTTTTTGATCTCCTGTTACAGGGAAAATAAAACTCTGTTACAGGCTAGAAGAGAGCGTTTGTGTTACTGCTCCACAGCAAACTGAAAGGAAGATCTTAATATCTGACCTCCTGCGTATCTTTGGGAAGATGGAGGCCGTTTCTTTTGCCAAGCTTAAGAAGTCTCTCCATATAACGCTTGGCCTCGGGCGTTAAACTCTCATCTGAGAGCTTCTCCTGTTAAAAAGCACACAAGTTATTTATAAATTCATTAAAAATGACAAGACACAATAACATAATAATGCAGTTGCTACCAAAAATTAGGTGCTTACAAAAGGTGTTCTAAACTTACATCATCTTTAATTGTTTGCATATAAATTTGTAGCAAAACTTGGTGGAACAACACGCTAATGTGTGACTTATTTGGTTTAAGTCAGGATTTCTCAGCTGTCTCAGACCTCAGTTCTGTCCCTGAAAGATTCTAGCGTTTAGTTCCTGAGAGAGCTGTGTTGGTGCTCGCTCCCTGCTCACCTCCAGAGCCACGATTCTCTGATAAACATCCTCTCTCATACTCATCTCCACATCAAACTCTGACAGCTTCTTATCGGCGTCAGTGCTGGCCGTGCGGACGTCCTTACAGGTGGACACATGCTGAGGGAAATCCAGCATGTTCCGCTGAACTGCAAAAAGAAAAAGCGCATTTTTGAAAACACATCATCAGTGGTTTTTGATACTTTAATTTAATCAGCAGGTCCTCAGAGATTCTACGCATAATGCAATAACATATCTATTGAACAAATATTAAATAAAAGAATAAAAAGGGGCATATTTAAATTTTTGTTTGGCTGGAATTAGAATTCAGCTAATTCAACAGCTGAACAATAGTGAAGCGCAGAGGAACACACGAGCTGCTCTGTCACTATGCAAAAAGTGCTGAATGGCGTATACCACTCCACACTGTTTTCCTGCACACTCAGAGTTTTTTTTTGATAGTGCTTACAAAAGTAGATAAGACAGATTTGTTTCTTTGCAAATGTCACCCCTGGACTGAACTATAAGGATAAAAGTAATCCAAAACAAACAACCACTTGGCTGATTAACAGAAATATAGTGTTAATTTATTTTATTATTTAAAATAAAAAAATATTTTGTAAAATCAGTGTTACGTCATATGTAACCCCTGTTTAACCCTTGTGTGCCCTTAAGGGGACATTTTTGTCTATTTGATAATTTTGGCTGTTTAATGCACAGAGAATACATTTTCTGCTTCTGCTAAAAAAAAAAAAAAAAAAAAAAAGGCCAACTGCTGCTGCATTGAAATTATGTAATATAATAGTGTGGGAGTATTGGCTGACGTGTGGGCTATGAAATTATTTTTTTTATTCTGACAGTGAATACAAATTATTAATGCATCAAAATTATTACTGTTTGTAATCATGGAATTATCTAAGACTGTAAAAAAAACTAATAAATAACTTGGCATTTAGTATATCAAAAAAAAAATATATATATATATATATATATATATATATATATATATATATATATATATTTTATTTTTTTTTTTTTATTTTTTTTTACCGTGCAATTTTTTTTAACAAACTGCCATTAAAAGGATAAAAGGATTAAAATCCAAAACATAAATACATTTTTGGTAGTGATGATCAGACTGGTTCTGGTAAAACAATCTCTCTGTGAGAGCTTGATTTTATTATTATTTTATTTATTTTGACTTATATATACTCTATATACTTATACGACTTAAATGAATTAAATTCAGTTATAAATTGATATATATTAGATATAATACATCAAGCTTTAAAGATCATATAGCATCACATAGGAGAATATGGAGCTCCTTTTTGAAAAGAAACAACTCCGTGATGACTGAAAGATACAAAAATAAAAAACATTCTCCAAAAGCCTTGTTATGCACCACATTAGATACGAACACTTTATTTTTTAAATGATGTATGGATAATCAAGTAAAGCTAAAATGCTTAAGTCCAGTAAGGCCTGGTTCACACGGGATTTTCCAAACCTGAGACCCCACACACGGCGATAAAAAATCACGGGTCTAACAGTTTTGGTCGTTCAGTGTGTGGTGTGCAGCCACACAGCAATATCAACACATCACACAAGAAACTATTTGACTCCCGAGCATTCCCAGGTCAGACGGGAAATCTCGCAAAATCCTTCGAGATCAAATGTGACTTCAGAGTAAACAATCATGGCGGACGAAGAGGATGCAGTGGCCATAGTTTGTGCTTTGTTTTTAACAGAAAAAAACATAAGAAAAACAAGAAAAGGCGATGGACAAAGAGGTGGAGACAACGCGATCATGGACTATACTTGCTACATCATGATATGGAAGTTGTTGTTTTATCTCATAGAAATGTTGTTACGTACTACACAGATTAATAACCATTGAAATAAACGTTCGTATATTCGTTTCCATGTACTCTGGTGGACTGCAGTTGTGGATGTAGTTATGCCTATCGACTTTATTTGTATTTGTTATATTATATACGCCGGCTGTTTTGATTTTGTTTCCCGGTACTTCCTCACAGCCTCGTCACCTCGCTTTCTGATTGGCTACTCGCCACAGTCCACAGGCTGCGTGATTGTTTGTCCTCAGGGGACACCACACAAACGAGAAGAAATCGGGCCAAATAAATCCAACATGTTGGATATCCCCGATTTGAGATCGGAGCGGTCCCGACATTCTTCCGAGCAGAGGAGAGCAGTCTTAACACACCACACACGGCAGGAATATTTGATCATATTATTTTCGGATAATCGGAGCATCCTAAGATTGTCAGAAGGGGTGAATCGGGGCTAAAATCGGCCTAATTATCCTGCCGTGTGAACCAGCCTTTAGTGTGCATTTAAAAATACTACAAATGAAAAAAAAACTTGCTGAACAAGTGTTGTTCAGCAACACTTATATTATTGGTAACACTTTAGAATAAGGTTCCATTAGTTAATGTTAGTTAACTACTTTCGTTAACATGAACTAAGCAAGAACAATCCTTCTACAGCATTTATAAGTCTTAGTTCATGTTAATTTCAACATTTACTAATGCATTATTTAAATCAAAAGTTGTGCTTGTTAACATTAGTTAATGCACTGTGAATTACCATGAACTAACAATAAATAACTGTATTTTCATTAACTAACATTAACGAAGATTAATAAATACAGTAATAAATGTATTATTCATTGTTTGTTCATGTTAATGAATACATTAACTAACATTAACTAATGGAACCTTATTCTAAAGTGTTACCATATTATTAAACTGTATTTATAATGGTGTTGATTTCTACCCGTGTACTCCACTTCCACATCCGCGAGGGCCTTCAGGGTGTTCTCATAGCTGACACTGGACACATCCAGCGCACCGACCATGTCATACACCTTTTTGGTCTTGGCAATGAGCTCTTCAGTAAGCTGCTGGATCCGGTCAGGAGTGAGATCCCAGCGCAGACGGTTGTCATCACAGACCCGGTCCCCAGAGCTAAACACAACTTCACCTGAACATGCAAAAACAACACTGCTTACACCGAATATTATAACAGTATACACTTTCCAGATACACTGTTTCCAGATGCATATAATTTATTATTCCTTAAACAACAAATCCATTGTCCTATCATGATTGTAGGCTAATGACTGTTCTACCACCTGGTTTCATATATATATACACCGGTATATAATAATAAAAAAAAATGTGAATTTAAAATTCTCTAGCCAAAGGAGTCGACACACTTTATATATAAAGTGTGTCGACTCCTTTGGCTAGAGAATTTTAAATTCACATTTTTTTTATTATTATTATTATATTTGAATAAAATAGAATTATTACGTAATTGTAATAAGATAGTTTCTCTTTATCTCTCTATATCTATCTATCTATATATATATATATATATATATATATATATATATCTATCTATCTATCTATCTATCTATCTATCTATATATATATATATATATATATATATATATATATATATATCACACGCATATTAAATGCACATTATTATGTATCATACCAGTAAGTTAGGTTAAAAAAGATTTATTGCGATCTCTTTAGAACCAAATGAACATGGATATCAGCTCGATACAGTCATTGTGAGAGATATTGTTGAGGGCGTGTGATCAGGTTGCTAAGAAATCCTAGAGCTTAAAGGTTAAGCAGCTAACCATGCTCTGCTTAAACATATCGCATTTAACGTGCTTGGGTTGGCCCTAAGCCCACATTATAAAGAGAAAATCCACGTCAGAACACGTAAGAAATATTTTTTTGCAAACAGAGAAATCATAATGATTAACGAATCTCTTGTAATGTAAACGTAGGCCCTGTCAGTGTGTTTTCATGAGCCGGAGTTCAGGAACAGCTGACCCACAGATCACTAGCGGACTGCGCCAACGAGCCACAACACAGCTGCACCGCTTCGGCTTCTTTTAAAAGCTAAGCAGTTATAGTAGAGTTCTTATATTCTGTTGGTACATTGCATGCTTTTGAAGTGTATCGTAACGGGTATTTATTACCTGTAGGAGCCATTTTCCTCTCAGTCAGTCAGAAACACCGCGTGTAACGATTCAAAGAACATGTAACAGCCGCTCACTCACTCTTCCTGCTTAGGTCACGTGATCCTCAGTGGAGCCCGGGATTGGTTGAGGACTTCTGCAACGTCTATCTATCTATCTATCTATCTATCTATCTATCTATCTATCTATCTATCTATCTATCTATCTATCTATCTATCTATCTATCTATCTATCTATCTATCTATCTATCTATCTATCCAGGCGCGGATTTATGGGTGGGCCTGCTCTATCCAGGCGCGGATTTATGGGTGGGCCTGCAGATTGACTGGTGGCCCACCCAGTCAGATTATCTGTGTATAATCTGTGTGTGACCTGAACACCAGTAAAAACATGTTTGATAGCCTTTGGTTGTTTTCCTTGTGAATATATAACACATAGCATACCTGTTCTCTTCTGTCATGATTCTTTTTAAAACACAGAATCAGCTCGTTCTCTTGTGATCTTTTTTTTCTGCACGGGCCGGCCACACGCTCTCCGTGCGCGCACTGATTTAAAAGTGGCGTATGGCGTAACGCCACTGTTATTACACTGTGAAACACACATAGGCTACTCCGTGTGTGTAGTGCGTGACTGATCCACGACTGTAGGCTACCACAAACACATACTCACTATTTTTATTTAAAATCCAGAAGTTATCAGAAACTTTTATTTAAAAAAGTAATAATAAAAAAAAGTTTTTTCAGCATTGCGATTCTCTTTGCGTCCATGTAGTATACTCATATTAAAATCGCAAAAATTTCAAATTAAAACTTAAGACTGACAAAAACAGCCGACTATCATGCCTTTGCTTTTGCATTTAAGTTTTAATACAATGCTTGCTTAAATATTGCATGTCACAAAGAAATTGTTTTTTCACCTCCACCATGAATGAGACGAGAGTTGTTCATTATGTCGCCTTGTTGAAGTAAATTTTATTTTTCCTTGCTTTACCCCGGTCCTAAAGTAAAAACATAATTAAATTAAAGGCATTTATGGTGAGATTACTACATTTTATTTAATTAAACGCATTTATGGTGAGATTATTATATTTTCATGTCAATCTGTGTTCATTTTGACCACGTACCATGCACTGTCAGCCTGTCGCTTTAATTATGCGCGTGCAGCACATCAGAAATAGATTCGGTGCGGAAACGATCTCTGCACTGCACCGCGCATGGAACGGATCGCCGGACCGCATCCGCGCGCAGTGTGAAAGCTCTATAATAGGGAACCCGGGTATCAGGTGTTTAAGATTAAAAAACCCGAGGCCCCTCCGTATATTGACCAGGCCCACCTATTAATGACGTTCTGTATCCGCCACTGCTCTATCTATCTATCTATCTATCTATCTATCTATCTATCTATCTATCTATCTATCTATCTATCTATCTATCTATCTATCTATCTATCTATCTATCTATCCGTCTGTCTGTCTGCGTCTAAATCTAAATCATAGTGTACATGAAAAAGAGTGAAGAACTCTCTGTTGTGAAACATTGAATCATATCCTGAAACGCTGTAAATAACTATGATTCGACTCTGGGGGTTTTTTATGCCATCTGCTGGCGAGGTGAGAAGTGTTTGTTTTTGATTAATCATATAATGATTGATTATGTAATGATCAAAAATACTCTCTTGTGGAAGTGATGTCCACCTTGATGGTTTTATTAAAGGGCCACTATTATGTATTTTTGAAAATTACCTTTCATGAAGTGTGTAACACAGCTCTAATGAATGCAAACATCCTGCAGTTTTAAATCTGAAAGTGCACCGTGTATAAAGTTAATGTCTCTCAAAAGAAAGAGTCGACTCTGAATCATCGAAACGAGTCGTTTTTAAAACAAATCCCAAGCCGTTTCCGTTACATTAGCATATTGCTCGCCCACGTGTTGGTCTTTTCGCGATGGTCTGAATGAAAAGTATAATTCACTCTTCGCCACTAGGTGCCGATATTGGAGCGGTAAAATAGCTGTTTCCACTGTGACGCTTGTAGTACACAAAGGACACAGAGACAAAGAAGCGCCACTCACAAACCCTTCATGCATGATGAAATTATAATGAGACCAATCGACCAATCACCGCGGATTAGCGTCACGCAAAGGAGGAGTTTGGGGAAATGAATCGCTTAACGAATCGTTTGGGAAGTCGTTGAGCAAATAATGTTAACATAAATGGAAATTATAAGACGATTAAAGTGTTTTTTGACCTTGCATGCATGACAACCTGTTGTTGGGGACTCCCAAAACCAAAATATGAACCTTTAATAACCCAAAATAGAGGCACTTTACCTTATATTACTAAAAAAAAAATTAAAAAAAAAAGTTTCCCATCACGAAAGTTTACTATTTCCTTTTTTTTTCTTCTTTTTTTTTTCCAAATGGTAAACGTAATTCATAACATAATTCAAATAAACTTACAATTTATCCACAGTGTGGATTCATCCATGAATTTAAGTATATTATAATATATATAGTAGGCTATTTGTCTCCATATCACTGAAAACACAACATTTGGAAAAAATTGAAACAACTGATTTTGGCCGAAAAAATAATTTATTTTAATTTATTTTTTTGAAAATATATTGTTTTTCCCCCAGTTCGACTGGATTTGAAAAGCAGCAATGTTCTGTGACAGTCGGGTCAACCAGCGGTGGACAACGAGTCTCATCAGATTATTTGGATGGACCCTTCAGTGAAGTATGACACAAACGGATAGAGGCAGCTTCTCATCACACTGCCTTTCTTTCATTCACCTGTTCATGACACACTGCACATCATCAGATGCATGGAGAGAATGGGGCTTGAAGGATGGAAAACATTACGAAAATAAAGACATAGATGTTAGTTAAGAGGGGGGAAGCTATTTACAGAATCCCTATTTGGCATGTCTGTCAACAAAAGCACCACTGAAAGAGAAACTTGCATTGGTTTAAGATCAAATTCCCTCCTTTCTCAATCAGAGCCGGGCCGCTCTGTCTTATCACAGGTTGGGTTGATGATTTTGTGTGTTGTAACTCTACTCGGCTTTCTTGGGCTTCCTCTTGCGGGTTCCTTCACTCAGTTCCTCCTTGGTTTTGGAGGGCGAGAAGGGCGTAGAGGCAGCAGCTGGTGCGGAGTGGTGGTGATCATGGTCATCTTCAGAACCGAGGGGTGAACCGAAGAGCAGGTGGCACAGCCAGGACTCGATGAGGGCGAAGGGTGATCCGTGAGAGTGACGGGCCGTCATAAACACCTGGATAAGGAATAATAAATTGAGTGATGAAGTGTCAAGAAATGTCTCTGCTATAACCTTTTCCGAATAGTTTATTTTTGATTGCCTGTGCAAAAGTAAAATTGGGCATTGTTATTGGCCACTGCTATTGGGCTGCTAAGTCGAAAAGTGTACTGGGGTTTATGGTCTGAGTGCCACAGATTTCACACACATACTTTTAGTGTGCAGTGTGATTTTCCTGTACGCTGTGTTCGCACATTGATTATTTTTATTATTTTATTTTCATTTTTTTTGCAATAGTAGCCTACATTTGTCCACAAGGTGGCAACACTTTGTTGGCATTGTATTCTAAATGCACAGACAATTATGAATAATAGTTGACTTAAATAAAACAACCCAGCATGTTGGGTAAAAACATTTAACTCAACCGGCCCGGTCAAATAACCCAGCATGTGTTCTGTCCAACATTTACCCAGCACTGGGTTGCCAAATAACCCAAACTGGGTTGATTTTAACCCAGCATTTTTTTAGAGTGTGTATTTACAGTTGCTTGTAAATGCATAGGTACTTCATTTTATACACCTGTGGTATTGCATCCTCCTGAAACACTTAAATTAAATAATTTAAGAGGTGTGTCCCAATGCTTTTGTCCATATACAGTTATTATTGGAGATTCATTGAGATAAAACTACTCTCCATGTATCTTGGCAGGCTTTCCATCTGAAGAAAGCTAATTTTGCAAAGCAGGGCTCACTTCATTTTAAGTATCATGAACATTTTTGCCTTGACAATTTATGGGCATTCAGTCAATGAACAAATTCAGACTGATTCCCTTTTTAAACGGAAACACTGAGTTACATTTGTGTTTACTGTTATTTATACCCTTCCTTTTATTTCGACTTATTAAATGAGCTGAAAGGACTCTTAAACAAGCTTATTATTACCTTGGTTGTGGCCATGAAGAGTGTAAAGAAGCAGATGAGCGTGCTTTTAGACACAGGGAGCAACTGAGCCTCCTGAAGGGTGAACAGAATGGCTCCATACAGACTGGCCTTGGTAGGGCTGAAAAACACAGGAATCACATTCTAAACATTTATAAAAGTCATTAGTCTGAAACACGAACAGCTTCAGAAGACTTTGAATGAAACACATGAGTCATATGGAAGGTTTTGGTTCTATCTGGAATTTAAACGGACAGTTTTTCAAACTTTATTTTATTATTTTTATTTTTTTCAAAGTCGGTTATAAAAGAGGTAGACAGGTCCAGTTTGAATCAGAAAAGTAAGACTAAACTCTGGTCAAACTAGTTCTTAAGACAATCTTAACATAGACATATTTATGCAGCTGTCCAATGGAAAAGACATGGCTCTCCAAAATTCTGCTTCTGCTTGTGTAAAGGTTTTCCACTCACAATGACATTTTGAGCACTTCATTGGTCTCTGGCTTCCAGACTCCTCGCAACAGCTGCTCGAAATTGGACATGAGAGCGACCCCTGACCCTGTGGATTTTAACAGAGACTATCAGCAGAGCAGCAGAGATCTCCTGAACAAGTGTTTTAAAGGGTCTTATGAAAGCGTTACATGACCTCTAAAATAAATCCCTCTGGAGATATAAGATACGTACTTACCCTTAACATAGCCGGTAATGACCATGATCAGCCAGCCGTGGTGATACGCATGTTGAGCGTGATGAACTCCAGCAGCGATTTTACGTGTGCGGACCACTTCTTTCATTGCAACTAGCACAAGTTTCACAGGCAGAAACGCCACACATTTGTAAAACAGGTTAAGAGGGCAGAAGAAAACCAGGTACCTGAAAAAAAGAGTGAAAAAAAACACACTCATAAAAAGATACAATAAAAGATCCTCACACAAGTTTGTCATGCTATTGGAAGAAGATGATTTAATAAAGGTACAGATATTAGTCTGTAGAACTGTTACTTGTAAGCAATTAAGACGCGGTAACTGTGGAAATATCGGATGTATTCAGATCAAGAAATGAATAAAGTTGTTATCAAAAAACAGTTGAAATGATCATGTTACAAACAAAAACACAATTTTCAGATTTTATCTTAAAGATCTGTCTTAAAGTGATCTCTGAAGTGTTATATGCAGAGTGTACAAAGCGCTGGTCCAGTTAAAAATCCTCACCACACAGCTGAAGCCAGGAGGATGTGACTGTTGTTATGGAAATAGTCGATGGGAGACACACCAAGCATGATGTCTGCTAGTATGTAGCTTCCAAAGCAGTAGAGCATTGCACAAAGCCATGAGGCCACTGGGCTTTTACGGGACACTTCCACAGCACCTGATCCACACACAGACCAACACAGAACACCTTCACTTTAAACCCTTAACCTTTACATATATAACGAGTTCCAAAAATCTGAACGTCCCATGATTATAATTGAAAATTGCAAATTCAGTTCTTGCATCACAAAAATAAATACTTCATAAAAGTGGTCTATGTGACTTGTTTACTAAGTGATCGGCCACAGTTTACATTGTTATTTACTAAAAATATTCCTCTCCACTAGGCAGTTAGCTAAACCTAAAAACCGAATGAATTATTATGAAAATACTTTACTGAACTTCTCCAATCTGCACTTATGATACTTTTTGGAGGGTGGGGAGAAAAAGAGGCAGCTGTAGTTTCCAGAATTTGACATTCCCATTAATTCATACCACATTTTACTATGAAAATACGGTACTAACATTTAACGTTTTCAGATTGAACTTTATAATGTACTGACAACCATCTTTAAACACCAGGTAGTTAAGAGAAAGCCACATGAGGGATCGAAGATGATCACAAGTTTCTCTACAAGCTGAAGTAATAATAATAAATAAAATGCACACAGTGTCATACTGAAACATAAAACAACATTACAGTAACACACGGCACATTAAATGGAAAATAACCCTATTGAATATAACAGATAAGACAAAAACTAAGAAGTAACATAGTTGCAGAGAATTCTGGGAATTTATGTTTTGTTTTTTGTTTTTGTTTTTACTGTAAATGATGAGAACTATACAAAAAAGTAAAATTAACAGTATCTTACTGTAAAATTACATTAAATATCCCATTGGAACGTTTTTTCACAATATATACAGTAGTAAGGGAATATGCCATTAAATAACAAGCTTTACAATTGCATTTACTTTAGCCGTTCAAATGATATAAATACACACATACACACATTTTTCTTACAGTGACATCAAAAACACGCTCTAAAGCAGTGTTAGGAGGACCACATGAGCTCCACAAATCTCCAGGGATGAACACATCTTAAAGAACAGGTGTAGCTTGGGTCGCTACGCACCCAACAGGCATTTTGAATGAAAAACGATCCTCTCAAATGTGGCCTAAAAATAAACAGAAGCCTAAAGCTTCTCGTTGGTCTCAAACTGCAGCCCGCACAAACAGCTGACAGGATGAACTGCAGCGAGCAACTGGCTAATGTTTGGACGAAGTGGTGGATATTTATATCACATTTTTCAACATCAATACGATTTATCACAAGTTTGTGAATGGTATTATGGTATAATGTCATGAATAGTTATATATCTTTGCTCTGGTATATCTGAAATCCTGATGCAATTTTAAGTGACAGCATCAACTCATATTCTGTTCTCATCAGACCAAATAAAACCGCTTAAATCTATAAAACTGAATGACCACTAATGGACAACTTTAGTTTTCATTTAATTCAATATACATTACATCAAATACATTAAATTTTACATTTTGCATTAAGTAAATGTTGATTATATATTTTATTTTATTTTGTATGGTTACAATAATAGTTAAGAACATTTGACCCCCAATTCATGCATTACATTGCCAGACAAGTGTTTTAATTACTGTAATGCCAACATAATAATAATCAAAGTATAAATCAAATAAAATCTGATCCTCATTGCCATAATGCCAGAATATTTCATGACCCCAAGTGCAATGCAAATAATACCTTCTCATCATTTTAATGTCAAAAAGCTCCTTCTTTTTAACATAACAAAATAAACACTGTAATTATCATTTATAAAAAGTGATTTAGGCAAAAAAAATATATAAATAAATAAATACTATTACTAATACATTTAAAAGTAGGATTATATGGTATATACAATGTAATGCAATACAAAAATCTATGGTTTGATTCTGAAATACAATTTGTTTATGCATGGTTCAAATATAACTCGTTGAAAGGAAGCAAGTCGTAAGCTACATAAATTTGCTTAACAAATTCACTGGGTTTGTTTTGTCCTTTCCTCTGCTGCTTTCTATTTATGGTGCTTCTATTTATTGCAAAGAGACTCGCATTGGAATGTGCAACTACTCTATCGTGTTTCGAGGAGGGTCTTCAAGAGTGGGACAACTCGTCCCACCCCCAGAAAGAAAGAAAATGCTGAAATATACGCAGAGACATCGATAAAATATTAAAATACGCACGTAGGCTATAGGAATGATCATTACAGGCTACTATTGCAAACACAAAGCCATGTGACAGTGAACTAAATTGCATGACACTTGATGAAAACAATAATTATTTTAAAGCTTGAGATTTAAGTATTTCATATTTAACGCAGTAGCTATTAAATGCATTGATCCACTCGCTAATGCAAAGAATAACAACTAAATAAATAAATACCAGTCATTTAAATATGACCAAAATAAAGCTCAAGTGCAGTATTCTTCAGTTATCCCTAAATAACGATTCTACTTACCTGGTTCATATTTGAGGTAGAGTATTGACACTATATAATAAGCGACATCAAAAACTGGAAACATCGCCATTTTCGAGAAATAATGGGCAATTTCGCCCAGATTTAGGACATCCAGCACCTCCATGATGTTCTGACCCTTCCGCGTGAACAGATCTTCAAGAGACTCGCCGTGCGCACGAGTAAAAGGCTCCGCTCACATTCAGATGCCTATTAATAAACAGCACGAGCTCAGGCGCACTACTGAGACGAAATCATCACACAGATCTGACGCGGATGAGATACTGCCGCTTACTGGATGACCGCGAAACGCGCTCAGTATCGATCATCAGTCGAGCTTATCCGATCGCCAAGAACAGATCCAGATGGAATTGTTTTATTGTCATTGAATAAATAGTCGTGACCTAAAAGGATTAATTAAACACTTCACTTACAAAACATCCTATTCATATGGACTGCTGCCATGTAGCCTAAGTGGATCATTCATGTAGTACCACTTTTTAAATAGGCTTATGCCATAGTACCATTATACTACTATATGATAGTTGATATGAATGTAGTATAACATACAGTATACCATGGCTATACCATGGTTTTTGTTTGTTTGTTTGTTGTTTTCCTGTGGTCAAATTCCCATGATACTATCTGATGCCATTACTGAATGAATGAGAAATGCCGTAAACTAAATAAAAAGAGTGAAAATAGTTCAATCCTAAAGTATTGTTTAGTGTAAGACATGTCGAAGATTAGCCGACAAGCTTCGATTCATTAAATGATAAACCCTATCCTATAAAAAGCTGTTTATACAGACAGCATAGTGAAGCCTCTCTCCCACTGACATCCATTCAAAAATATACAAATAAAATATGGCCTCTGGTTTCCTTTGCCACGTACTGCCAGACCAGAAGCGTTAGCATTAACCATTACACTTTTTCGGCTAAAGGTTGCAGACTTGCTTTCTAGTGGCTTTGAGGTCTAAATATTAACTTAAAAGCAGGAATCTCGGAAGTTACTTGTGGCCAAGTATGGTGACCCGTACTCTGAATTTTTGCTGTGCATTTAACCCATCTAAGTGCACACACACAGCAGTGAACACACACATGAAGCAGTGGGCAGCCATATTGCTGCGGTGCCCGTGGAGTGATTGTATTGAAAGTAGAAGAGAGCGATGTATATTCACTTCCCTCACCAGCAATTCCTACCAGACCTAAGACTTTAACCTGCAACTTTCGGGATACAAGTCCAACTCTCTAATCATTTGGCCATTAGCAGGGGCGGACTGGCCATCTGGATGTTCTGGAGAAGTCCAACACGGCTGGCCTGGCTGGTTCATCATCAAATAAGTGTCAGATAAAAAGCGACGTTGACGGCCAACAAAGGGCAGCTCTAATGCAATCTACTTTTGCTTATAAGAATTGGGAATTGAGCTTCTTTAACACAGTTGTTTTTCATGTCGGCGGGTTGAAAAACGACTCAATGACGTGATATTTTGCTCCTGAAAACACATGTATTTTATTCCTTGAGGGGACTCCCCTCGAAAGCGACTGGGCTAGTTTTGAGCAAGTTTTGAGTACTGATTGGGTGGGGTCTTTTTGTGAAAACCT
The DNA here is from genome assembly GCF_003368295.1 of Carassius auratus. Lineage (NCBI taxonomy): Eukaryota > Metazoa > Chordata > Actinopteri > Cypriniformes > Cyprinidae > Carassius > Carassius auratus. Next base: position 1,058,368 of record NW_020523372.1, read on the forward strand.
GGCAACCCTGATAAGAGACCAAAACTGACGCAAAGGAGTCTGGACTCGTGAAGGCAAGCAAAAAACGTGAAGATAAAGGCTTTTGGGAAAAGCTAAAAGGGAAAAAAAAAACGTTACATCAGGTTACCTTTGTCCGTCTCTCTCACTGTACACAGCATGTAGCCACTATCCCAGGTCTGAGCATCCACTGCTGTTTATTACTCTGCACTGTCTGACTAGAATATTCCATTCATTCATAAAGAGACAGCAGCGATTATACAACGGGTTCATTTTAGAGCTATCGAGTTAGAAAATAGAGTAAATGAAGAAGCCTATAAGGTGATTGCAATTTGTAATGGTTTTACAAGTTATGATGAAAATTTTATTGTTTCAATGGAAACTGTAATGGCTTCTATTCATGGCGTTTGTTAAAGTTACAAAATCCTAATGTAATATGTCCCACAACACACTACAGGAAACCATCATTTACTGGTTTTAATGGTTAATAGTTAATGGTGTGTAATGTTTGTAATGGTATTTAATTGGTATTTATAGTGGAAATCATTCCAATTTCTCTGATGGTTTTCTATTGTTTTTGTCAGCAGGGTCACCATGGGTTTTGTTATGTTATCTGGTCCTTCACATGCAATCTGCTAGAAAACATTTACTACATAGCTTAGGGTTAGGGTTAGGGTTAGGTGATTGGCCTGGGCTGATTCTGCAGCCATTGAGCATGCTTTCTGGAGATCTAAATGTTTTAATTCAGTGTTCCTCTGAAATCCTCCACCTCCCCCAGGTCCACCTGTCTCGATCTGATATGGTATTTGTGTATGCCCCCATTCATACAGCAGCTGCAAATTTTAAAAGCTCAAAGAAGTGTGTCTGTGTATCTGTTGGCTGTAGTCCGCTAAGCCCACATGCATTAACATAAGGTGCATCCAAATTCAGTCATCATGTATTATTCTATTCCGTTTTGTATTATAATAGTGATTAGTGTGTTCTTGCTGAAAATTCTTCTGTGCTCTCATTATCTCTTAATACCTTCCTGTCCTAGCTTTTACTATTTTGAACGATGACTGAAAACTTGTATAACTGGCACTTCTCATGTTTACTGCCATCTTATGATGAATCCAGAATTCAAAAAAGAAAAAGTACACTTTAAATGACTGGATGTTGCACTTAATTAACCTTAAAATACAAAGTGTGGAATGGTGGATACTTTATGCGCTCAACAATCATAGCCTTGATTACGTAGCAGAAATAAAGGGGCTGCCAGGCTCTGATTATGAATGGAAAAATAACCTTATAAAATTCATTAACTACATTGTGTATGTTTATCATATTCATGAACTATTCTGAGTGATGTCATGTTTATTTTCTCTCAAACCACAAAACAATAATAATAATAATAATAATAATAAATAGTAAAAATAACAATTGCTGTTCATTAATAATAGTTATTATTAGTAGTAGTATTATTGTATTATTTTAATCAAATAGGCTATTTTTTATAAAATCAAATAGGTAAAAAGCTTATTTTTAATACTATGTGCTACTGTAGTATAGGCTGCTGGGTAGATTACTTTAAATTCTAGTCTGTTACTGATTACAAATTATATGATGAAAATCATGGTCAGTAATATAATCTAGACTATTCATTTTAGGTAACGTACTCTGACGACTTTTGGATTACTTTAAGGTTACTTTTATAACCTTTTTATAGCTATATACTCCAGTGTTTCTCAAACTGGGGTAAATTAAAGAACTACAACGGTTTTATGAGTTGAGGAAGAGCTATTCATTCATTAATTAAAATTAAAAATTAAAGTAAATACGTTAAATGCATTTTTTACATTTGTAATATTTTATTTGTTTACGCTCACGTCAGTGTGACAATTAACCAACATCAAATAATGTTTAGTAACTTGTGTCATACATAGTATAATTGACGGAGAGGTGCTTTTGCTCCCAAATTCAGAAGCATGGATCATAAATTAATTTATATTACAATTACATGGCATTTCCATTTTGTGCATATACAGTTAATTATTACTTAAATGTTAACATTGTAAAAATTACACTTTAAAATAGAATTTAACCAATTATGGAATCTGATTACGTAACCCAGAGTCAGTGGCGGCTCCAGACAATTTTGATTGGGGGGGCAATGGGGGGGTCCTGGTCTTTTCAAGGGGGGTCTCATGAAAACCAACAAAAAATACAGTGGACATGGCTAATAACTGCATATTTCTGCTACTAAACAACAAAAACACCTTTGCAATGTATCAAATGACAGGCTACATTTGTTATTCATATCCTTCACACTGCACTTTCATGTCAGGTATATTATGCATTTTTATTGACATTGATATTTTTACATTTATTTCCAGATAGATATTATTGAGTTTACAGGCTAAAGTGGTCTTGCTGTTGTAAACACTGTTGCTTTTGTAGAAAAAATATTTGCATCACATTTAAAATATAATTATATTTTAATTCATTTCTGAATTGTTTTTATTTTTATAATGATGATTCAGAGAATGAGAAAATCTGAATAAACCTTACCAGTGTTGTGATAATTATTTTTACGTGTTAAAAATAAATAAGTACTGTAATATAATAAAAGTTTATTCAAATAACATAAAAAAGACCAGACCCCTCGATGCCTGTGAAACTTTTCTCCCTCAAACAGCACGCTATGTTACTTCTACACTACAGGCTACACACAGCAATATAAACAACGTATCTGCATGTTCTCACATCACATCGTTCTTGTAAAATAATAATAAGTAAATAAACACCAAAATCACTTCGCTGAGAATGAAACACCACTTACCAGCTGCCACGATGTTGAAAATATCCTCTAGCAATTAAAAAATGTGCGTGCAGCATGAGGAATCTTCCCGGTTGGATGAGGTCGTAGTCAGGTGAACTGTCATCATGTTGGTCATTTTATTTACGGCTAAATTATTATTAATAAATTGTACTAATATTATGATTGGGCGTGGGCAGGCATTCACAAAAGTTTATGTTATTACAAAAAAAAATTGAGGAAATTTTGCTTTGACAAAAGGGCACTTAAGGGGCAAAGGAGCAGTGTGCTCAAGTGAACCGGTTCTTTCGGACAATTCGATCAAATAAACCAGCTGAAAAAAAAAAAATGGTTCACCGGTTCTTTTGCGCTCGATGTAATGCCGTCATTGGCGATGATTGCCCTTCATTCAAGCCTTTGGTTTACCCGCGCTTATAACATTAGCAAAGAATCAGTTCAGAATCAATCACCAAAAGAATCAGGTCGGTTCAGATGCGCTCTGTGTCAGTCTGCTTCACGCTGAATCACGCATGCGCAGTTATCAGCTCATCGGTTCTCGAATCGGACGCGTCCGACAGAAACGGTTCTCGGTTCAGTGTATGAATAAATGTCGAAATATTTTTTATTATTGTTCTGCGTAGTTTGAAGAGAAACATTTTTGGATCTTTATCCCGAATATATATATTTTTTAATCAGGAAGAGGCTGGGGGGTCAAATGGGGGGTCAAGGCATTTTTTGGCAGGGTCTTGAGACCCCCCAAGACCCCCCCTGGCGCCGCCGGTGCCCAGAGTACATGTAATCAATTATTACCAAGCACTCTGTATACAATACAGTTTTATGCAGTATGTGAGAGAGTCCTTTCGCAGACTTGAGCGCGCCTCAACAGTCGTGTCCTTCATCTGCCGTCAGGGGGCGGTGATGAACGGAGACTCATACTGTATTCATACAAAGATCGAAGAAGAAAAAGACGAACCTAGTAGGCGGATATAACCATAGACAGTAAAAGAAATATAACCAGTCAAAATGATCGGAGATCTTTTAATTTTGGGGTAAATGTCACATTCTAAAGCAGGATACATCTCGCGCTATTGTTAAATAGAAAGTTGTTCGTGGTGTTTATATGTGTGGTACATTATTGTCACTGTGTAACAGGAGTGTGTTTTCTTTTTCTTGTTTCCAGCACTCTGCTCATGAACGCCGGCGCTGTGCTCAACTTTAAACTGTGAGTGAAAGCGCTACTGTTATCTGTCAGGGTTCATTTGGGTGATTGCTTGTTAATCAGTGTCTGTGTGCAGAAAGAAAAGAGTAACGCAGTCTCAAGGGTTTGGCGATGAATCTGGATCGTCCAGCACTGGTAAAAGCAATTCACTAACGCTGCATTATTATAGTTCATTTGATATTATTGGGACAGTGTAATATTAAGTGAGCAGACGGCTGACAGCCACAGAGGCCCTGAATCAATCTTGGCATAGAGCTGGAATGCATTTTTATGAAATCTATCAAATATTAGAAAAAAAAAAAAAGATTGCAAATGCATGCTGCATTTTTGCCCCTAAATATCTTACGATCATATCTGAATCTTATGCGTTATTTAGGAGACAACATCAGAGAGTTTCTGCTGAGTCTGCGGTACTTTCGCATATTCATTGCTCTCTGGAACGTTTTCATCATGTTTTGCATGATCTTGTGAGTACTGATCTTATAGACATTTAGTCGTCCCTCAAAATAATCATGTTTATGCTCTTTTTGTGGAGAGTTGCAGATTTTAAAGTGTTCGTGTTTTGTTTTCAGGTTATTTGGATCATAGATTGCGGTTACATGGAGGATCACTAAAGACACAAAAGGAGAATTTTTGCAGCACTGGTGGATTTATTGTAATTTTTTTAGTGTGGGATGTCTCGGAAGTCTTATGTAACATCTGTATATTTTGTACAAAAGGGTGTATATTGCTTTTTCGGTTTGTGCATTAAATGGGGATAGAATGCATGGAAACTACAAGTTTAAATGTAGTCTAAAGAGTAGTTTGAATGGTCTTTTATTACCCTACGCAAGTATTGTCAGCTATTTCAGTTTTAGTCGATGTACAAGTCACTAATGTAAATCCTTGGAGAACCAAGCTTTGTGACCACTAATCTATAGGAAAAAAATATATATAAAAATCAGATTTTTTAAGTTCATGCGTTTTAGAAACCAATACAATTTAACGCTTGCATTTAATTTTGCTCCATTTGAACATTCCCTAAAAATAAATTTCACACCACTGAAAGTTGAGATTGGTTTACATTATATTTGAACTCTAGAGTCACAAATAAGAAATGCAGAAAACAAGTTTTCATAGTTTTATTGAAAACGTAAGAGAGGTAACTGCCAGTTGCAAGACGATTTACACTTGCACAGAACAAAAAGTTACAAGCAATTAGTGACTGCTTTGAGAAGTTAAAAATGAAAGGTACTTGAATGCCTTTTCATAAAAATAGCACCTTGGAAGACTAGCAGGTCAAAATAAAGCAACTTTAATACTCAAAAAGGCGTTTCCTCCCCCTGGCTGGTAAACACTAGACTGCTTTGAGGAAACCCATGGTGTGGGTCATCCACTGCTCCACGTGGGTTTGGCACCGAAGGGCCTTCAGGAGCATGGCTCGCGCATACACCTAGATAATAATAAAAAAAAAAAAAAAAAAAAAAAAAACAGGTTAGAAACCGTTAGATTCAACATTTAAGTTGTTGAATAGAATAAGATAAACATACCATACCTTCACATGTGGCCATTAATCAAGGGTCACTCGTTGTGGTCCTCTTGAATTACAGAATTCTGCCTGTTTTTGAAGACATAAAAGGACTTTAGAACAAAAGAGCACCATTACTCTGTATGCGAAGCAATTCTCATGGTGCTTCAGATAAATTGGCTTAAAGTTTAGAGCAAATGTCAACACTATCGATCTGCTGGGGAAAAAAGATCAGTCATCACATGCACCTGGTAAATGGCAACCAGATGTGCCAAGAAGATGCCCAGTCTTACCTGCATTGGAGTGTTAAAGACTTATGAAACGAAGTCTGATGAATCTAAGGTTATCCATTTGGCTCCAGTGGGATCTGTGGAGATAGTAGTAAACATCAATAACATTCCTTAAAATGAACGCCAGATTTTGGCACAGGTATATGGTTGCTCAGATCATTTGGCTTATTTTTTGCTTTAAAAAATGTCAACATTGCCGATCTGCTGGGGAAAAAAGATAAGTCATCATTGCTACCAAAAATGTTAAAGCAAAGTCTAGAGTAAATCTAAACTCACCAAGATCTGAGTAGACACTATAGGAAAACTCCATGGTCCAACAGCCAACATACTGTAGAGCAAACAAATCTAGAGTGAACTTCAGAATACAGCTGCTCAGATAGTTGGGCTACTGGAAAAACCCACTTCTTATGTAACGTTGAAACAACTGATTAACATTTACTCGTGTTTATCCATCTTACTAACGATCATATGCTCGAAACAGTATTATATAATAATAGTAAACCAGAACAAGTCTAGTTTTCATTGTGCACCGAAAAAGAGCCACGTGGTTAGCGCGTAGCTACACCAAAATCCTTAGTTTTAACTTCTATTCGTATTGCTTTATCAGAGTGGATAGTTTAGTAAAACAGTAAAGAACGTGGTTTAAAAAACGTGTACAATAGTAGATGAAAATGGGAAATAAAAAGCACAAAGTGACTACTACTCACCTTTCACAAGAAAGACGGAACAGAGAAGGAAGAGCGTGCGTTCCGGCTTTTTATAGTGCGCGCGCATGCGCAGTGAGAGTTTGTGGTGATGACGTCAGGTTAGATTCCAAGTTCCAACCTCTGATCTGAAATAATCTTTCTTTTAGTGTCTATGGAAATAATATGCAGGCGTATTACGAATCGATAGTTCTAGCATTAAAATACTACATGGAGATGTACATTAACTACATTTCTTACATAAATAACATTTTAACCATCCGTGTTACAGCCAAGGACCAAACGTATGGTGGACGTTTGGTCCTCCTTTAAATACCAATGTCGTCATTTAGATTATGTAGTATACATAATATGCCTGACGAAACTGACGAAAAACTAAAAATAGTGGAAAAAAAAGTTTAGAAAAATCCTTCAAAAAAAGTTTGTTATTTAGATCGTTAGTCACCAGTATACACACACACACACACACACACACACACACATATATATATATATATATAAACACCCTAAATGTGCAACAATTACATTGAAATTTTACTTTTGCTGGTTGCTATTTAATTTCTCTGTGTTTTTCCATAATTTGTCCTAAAGGTGGCAGTAATGGCTAAATTTGAAGTTTCTTTCTTTGACTAGAGCCTCTCCATCTACATTTCACGAATCGTTTTCAAGAGTTCAATGTGAATTTTATAAAACACAGAAAAGTTTACCATAGTCGCATTAATAGCATTATGAATTAAAAATGTACAATACATATTTATTTATCTACATTGTAGAATCATTGCAAAACATTACCAAACACTTTTCATAGACATATACTACTAACAATAATAATAATGGTGATGATGATAATAATAATAATTTTATCCATGGACATATCTGTGGGGGCAGATCATGGTCACACTTGAGACGCGCTAATTCGCACGCACTGGAGGACAATTACCGCCTATTTGTGTGATTACATTAGCACATATTGTGTTTTGTAAGTGGAGTACATAAAGAGCGCCACTGAATGTGTTGTCAGCACATAATGGCGCCTCCCAGCTCTTTGTTTTAGCACAAAGAAACTCAAGTCGTGAATTATCAGCCGAGGGATCATCTCCCATCAACTGCTGATATTAAAGAGAGTCCTCCCCCCAAAAGTATGTCTGGTGCAAAACATCCCTTCAAAACGTGTGAAGTGCCACCATTTTTATTATGCAGACTACAGTAAATGATTAATGCAGTTCTTTGTTTATATAGGCTATTTTAATGTTTTTACCTTGTAAATGTATTGAGGCGATTTTTTAAAATGTCATTTATATTATATTTGATACTAAAGTAGATATGATTATCCAAAGTGGTTTCTGAATTAGCAAACGTGATTCATGCAAATGTTGGATGGCTAGTTTAAATGGCTTTTTGCTTTGTTTGCTGTAAGATTTAGTTTGAGATTCCACCTGATAAATGCTTTGTTTGAGTAGTTTGTTCACATGTTTGGGGATTAGCCAAATGTTGTCTGATTTCTGGCTTGTTTAAACTAGGTGTGATGACTCTTGAATTCCATGGGAGGAACACTATTGACCCATGTCAATGATTATTTTAATTTTTAAGTGCTGAAACCATATTATAAAAAAGCAATAACCTGGTTTATTATATTAGATATATATTATTTTTAAGCCTCTAATTAAGGCCTCTTGTTGTACACAACACTATACATTCTGTCAACTGATTGATAGTTTATACTTAGTATAATATGCTTTTTCTTTCAATTACAGGTCCTTCTAAAAATGTTCTCCTTCAGGTAGTGGTTCACGGGTAATTTTGCTGTAAGATTTTTACTAATTTTTATAAAGTAAATGTAAGAAGAACTTTTATATTTTAACATTTGAAGATGAACATTAACTGGATTGAGAAAACATTGATTTACTTGATTAACCATAAATCTTTATAGAGAAATCGTGTTCAAATATAAGTATCAGATATGACACACACACACACACACACACACACACAATAAAAAATATGATACTTTTGAGAAATATTTCTCTCTCAATAATTAATTGTATTGCATTGCATACATACATTTTGCCCCCACAATAAAAACTACAGATGAAGCATTTAAATATCATATTACTAAGACATATTATTATAAGATATAGAGTCAACTAATATGCATTTCATATGCATTTTATGTAAGAAGTCTGCTATTACAGCTATAGGCTTCAGAGCTTATTGATTTACATTACAATTCGAATTTTATCTTATGCTTTTTGGCCGCATAAATATCAGCGACTGCACCAAATTGCAATTGTTTTGCTCAGGTTTTTGAAGGTGTTTTTCCACCTTGAGTATGAGCTCCATATTCTCCTATATCAGTCATAAAAGACTGACAGAACATATATAATACTGTTTTTTATATTTATAATTTCATTTAAAAAATGACCTTTTCTGACTCATTTCATACATTGGCTTTACATGATATAAGTAATGTTGATTAAAGTTAATACTTGGTTAAAAGCGTCTGCTAAATGACTAAATGTAAAATGTAAAGATCTTGCTCATTTAAGATCTCAGAAAGAGGAGAGGCACCTTCAAAGAGGGAGAGATATGTTCTTTACAGTGAAACAGCTATTTGTATGGGCGGGCCTGCTCCCTTCTGGGTAGCCTAACCTTAATGGGCCACCCTCATCACAGGGCTCGGGACAGCTTTCAAGGTTGTCCCCGCACCCAAACTATCATCCCCCTCCCTAGCACAGCCCATGTCTGCAGAGGAAAAGTTTCAGGGAAAGACTAGTAGAGTTGGTGAGATCATTGGTGCCTTTCAGCATGAGCAGTACGTATGAGCTAACCTGGGTGTGGGACTCCTTTGACCTTTTGGCTCAGGCTGGCCGCTGCACGCAGACTGCAAGCACAGCAGGAGGGTGGTGCTGGTAGCCAGACTGGTGTCTCCAGGGCTCCAGCACAGGGAAAAGAGGCCCTAACCACAGCAGGTGGTCAGCAACATGCCAGATCGTCCGTGCTGGAGCTGTCATTGCATTGTCTTTCAGAGTCCTGTCATGACTTGCCTGATGTTTGTTCCCTAATCGGACCGAGATGAAGGCAGACGGAGAGTGAAACATGTTTAACCCGTGGTGGGCTACAGGTCAAGGATGTGCTGGGGTTTGCATTGATCAGGTCAGGAGGTAATTGTGTGCTCAGACGGAGAAAGCTACAATGATTAACCTCGGGAAAAGAAAGCAGTATTCTGAGGAAGGGATAGCGCTGAGCTGTCAACAGAAATGTATCACAGTAGCGAGAGCTTATCCCAAAGTACCACAGCTATACTGTAAAACAAGCATCATTTTAAAAGCATGTTTTTTTTTAAATAATTGAATCTAAATTTAATAATAATAATAATAATTGTAATAACTTTTTTTGCAAGGTTTACCATATAAACAGAATCCCGTAGCATTAATAACATACTTAAGTCACATCTGTAACCATTTTTTTTAGTTAAAAAGTTTATTTACTTAAACTTTATTGTTTAACTTTATAATGATTAAATAAAAATGATGACCAGTTTGCATCACTGATCTATCCAAATCGTGAAACTGATGCCAAATACAAGTTTGTCTTTATTAATAGTATCATTCTCAACAGTTCATGCCGCTTTTTACTAAATTCAGCTCAATGTATTTTACACAGTTATTAACTCTAGGCAAAAGGCAAGTGCAAACTTTTTAGATTCACATGTGAATAGTCTTCTCGCATTAAAAAAAAAAAAAAAAAAAACTATTTATTTAGCACACAACAAAGAGGCAAACCGGTCTCTTATTATAATAACATCCTTTATGAAAATTAACCATGGGTTTGTTATAGTAAAAGTGTATTTTACTACAAATACCATCGCTAAACTTTGATTCGTGTATCAAAGCCATGTTTAATTTGTGGCTACCATGGTTTAACTAATCATGGCTTTTTGGTTTTATTTTGGTAGGCTATTTGCAGTAAAATTGTGGTTAATTAATCTGAAGAAGAAGGAAAGACATGTGTACTACACTTTTACTATAATGAAACATGGTTAATTCTCGTGATGTACAAATGTGCCTGTACTAATTAGAACATCATTTCCAGCAAACTAGTCGTTTTATGTTGTTGTGTACTACTAAAAGCCAGCCCATGCGCGCGCGCCCCACCCACGAGCTACAGCGGGCTATTTAAAGCGTGAGACCATCAATGTACCATTATACATCATGCTGCATTTATCTCTGGATTGGATTATTAAACACAGTCAGTGTATTTAAAACCAACTCAACTCCGTGATATAATCAAACGAAGTAGCAAGACTTCCGGTCAGCTCAGGACCTCTTCTTTATTATCAGGACTTATCAGGTTTATTATTTATTAAATATGATTCCAGTGCAGCTGATCTCAGCTTTGATAGTGGCGTGTGGTTGCAGCGCGCTCGCGGACGCAATGCAAGCAAACTTCAGTCTGGATAATGACATTCAGTCCAGCTTCCTCCAGCGGCGGCTGAAGAGCCAGGAGCGCAGGGAGATCCAGCGGGAGATCCTCTCCATCCTCGGGCTGCCGCACCGGCCCCGTCCGGTCCTGCAGGAGAGGCACACCGCGGCTCCCATGTTCATGCTTGATCTGTATAATAACGCCATCCTGGAGGACTCTTACAAACCTGCGTACACCACCCCGGGACCCCCGATGGTGACCCAGCAGGACAGTCGCCTTCTCAGTGATGCCGACATGGTGATGAGCTTTGTCAATCTGGGTGAGCACTTTATGATATACAATCTTAACAAAAATAATAATAATTTAAAAAAAGCTAAGGATTGCTAATGGGATTTCTTGATTTGGTACCAAACATGATTCCTAGAGTCAAATGTTAAATCAGTTTTCAGATTCTACTTTAATCAGTTTATCAAAGAGGATCTTATCTGTTTCTAGGTGGATTCCATTTAATCATAAATCATTTTGGCTGTATTCTTGAGAACTATGACTCTTTTTTTTCTTCTTGTATTTTTTTTTACTCTGTCTTGATTTTTATAGTTGTTAAAAAATACTCCTGAGATTTTTATGATAAAATGGTCCTAGCAGACATTTAGGATTATTTTGTTCTTAATTACATTTTTATTTTTGTTCTTATTTACTTTTTTATATTCTAAATTATATTTAGGTATGAATGAGATTATGTATGTTCTTAATCATAGTTTGTATCTAATATTTTAGCTCAATGTGTTTAGAAAATGTATCCCCGAATTTAGTTGCAGCTAATATATATATTTATATAAATGAATTCATTTTTATTTCGCAGCTGTCCATCAGTCATTTCATACACACATAATGTGTTTTGCAGTAGTATTTATTTTGCCAACTGTGATTTATTCTAATCATTATTATTATTATATAGTTTTATAAACTGACTTGTTCAACACAGTTAAATATAACGGCATCAAGCACCTATCCAGTTTCCACAGAATCCCCTCAAAGCTCTAGAACATGGGGTTTAGTGGGGCTTTGTTTCGCATGACTAGGATTTAGGGAGGCATTTTTGAAGAGCGCTGAGGGCAGTAGACATGGAGGGTCACATACATCATCCAAACACTCTTGCTTTTAAGACTAGCCCTTCTAGTGTGTGTTCAGTGTGTGTGTGTGGTCAAAAGAGATGCTGAATATTTGAATGACGTGGCATTGATTTTAGGCTGAGGTGTGGATGTCAATGCAGATGTGTGAAACTAATGATGTAAATGTTTTTGTTAGTGTGTGTATTTATTAAGTTCAGAAGGGCATGATCTGGTCAGTGACTTCCTTGGGCATTTCTTTAACCCAGTTCCTGTCTTTATATTGTCTTCAATATTCCAATGCACTGTAATTCACCAGACAGCTTCGATACCTTCCAGCACTAATGACAGATGCAGCTTATGCTCTGTTTAGAAGTGGAAATGCATGTTTTGGGTGACCTCTTGGGAAGTATTTATCATCTATCTATCTGTAATTAACCAGTCAGAACACCCTGTCAAGGAATCACCTTAACAAACTTCTATACAAAGGCATGCATCCCTTCAAACCTCAAATATCTCTTCAAACCACTAAAGGTTTATTTAACCTTCACATTTCAAACTGTTCATGTATCAAACTACACAATGTTTATATAACCTTCAAACTGTTTTAAAACATCCAGGCAAGGCTTTCTTAGGCCAACAATCCAAATCGGTTTTGACAAAGTTTTTCCTTTTCTTATTATGGTGTAAAAAAGGCCTGTATGACCTTCAGGTTTTTACTTTCAACTTCTGTCTTTACTTTTCAACTCTTAAACAATGCTTTGTCGTCAATGTTTGCTACTTTTCTAGTTTTCAGCTGCAAAGAGGTTGTGGTTTCCAGCAACCTGGCTGTGACCTTAAAACCCAACTTCCTGTTTTTCCATGTTTATCTGAGTTTGACATTGATGCTCCTACTAAGAAAACTGTAAAACTCCAACTCAATCTTTCTTATCGGAATCATTTACAAGGCCTGGCCATGAAGATTTTAAATTAAAAGAGCTGAATGAAGTTTTTGAGACGGAGCATGAGGCCTATATAAGATACAAGTCAACCAAGATTGCCATAACTAAACATAAACAAACAGTGATGGCTTATGTGAATTGTTAATCCAAATTCCAGTGAACTCTAAACTCATTGTAGAAGCATGCACAACAAGCAGCGTACAAATCCACCTGTTTATGTTCATAAGCTGAATTTAAAGAAAGTAAGCAGATCTACTATCAGATTTCTAGCCTCGGCACCAAAAGCCGATTAGACCTCCAATTATTTTTTCAGCTCTGCTCAGAAAACACACTTTTCTTTGTCTGATGTTTAACATTGAGCCTGGAATTTAGACAATAGAGCATTCCTGTTATTGTCTTTCTAAAGTCTATTTTTGCAAACACATTTTTTTATGATCTTTGAATGACCATTTATGTGCTTTTTAAACCAAATGTTGATATACACAATAAAACACAACCAACAGATTAATTGCCGTAAAAAAAATCTTTAATTGATTGATGGATCATATCCCACAGCGGAAAAGGCTTACGCTCGCATCTGTGAGTGTAATGACTGTTTTTACTCAACAGAGATTATAACAATTAAAACTTTTTGTTCTGCCAAGTGCATTGGCCCTCATTCCAGGCCTCTGATCAAGGGCTAAGTGTTAAAACACAGCACATGGCGCGGCATGCATATCTGATCTTTGCATCATATGGCCTTTCACATAAACACACCAGACCTTACAAGCAATTATTGCCTTCATAAAATACCCATGTTTTCCTTTCCACTGTTTAATTGCGGTCAAACAAATGACTCGTTATTTTGAGTATGTGCATGCCTCAGAGTTCTTCCTCTCCGAGTGCTTCCCCCAATAATCCTGCTCTCGCAAGACAGTGAGTAGTTGGAAAAGACTCGGATGCATTGCTGTTCCCTAGCACTTGATGTCATGAACTTACAGACAGGATGCAAATAAAATTAAGAAGAATCATCTTAACAGATTCCCTGCATACCTGCAGGAGGTCACTTGAAAAGCTTGGAATGGGTGGAAGGGTGGAACTCGTGGGATGACAGATTGGTTGTAAAAGCTGCTCGAAACCTCCAGGAAATGTTTATGCCACCATCAGGCTGGAAATTCTGATGCTCGGTTCAGCTGGGTTTGGGCTGGGTCGATACAACATAGGGGTTAAGTCAGTGTTGACCGAGACTTCATTATCATTTTTTCCTCTGCACTCATTGAGATACTTTTTTAAAGTCTTTCTTGGTGTTTATGGACGTGGATTGACACAGATTGAGATGCCAAAAAAGAGGAAATGAGGCCTACTCTACTAAATAGGCTAGCTTTGAAAAGTCTGAACTTTCATGCTGGTTGTGCTGGAGCGGTGCTGTTCAAACTGGCTCCTTTGGCGAAGCTGCTTGAGAAGGCTGGTGGTGATCCCATCATCCACAACCCAACATATGCTGGTCTTTTCAACAGGATAGGGACAACCTTCTCCCAGATGTGGTCAACCAATCTGAAATACTTGGGACAAGCCAGATGCTACTCAAGACCTCTTCCTCATCCAGAATTAGATTGTTTTACCACAGTTAACAGGTCTCTCAGGTTAGCGTTGTGAGGAGCCACCAATATGTGCATGTGTATCCATTACGTATATGTATATGCGGGGCACCGTTGGTTTCCGGGCCAGGCCTTTAACAGAGCTTTTCTTGTGGTTGGCACATGTGTGTGATTGAAGTCAATGGTGGGTGGGTGCAGGGCCTGTGGTTTCTCCCCCAGCTTCGGTCTCCAGGGCACCCAGCGCCCAGATCAATCACCGGCTTATGGAAGCAAACATTTCTTTTTTGGACACAGTGATGTGGGTGAGGCAATCAAGCGTAAGCATTCAGTGTGACTCCACTGCGCTTCTGACAGAATGAAGTCTGGTGCAGTGACTTATGCTGTGGTGTCAATGTGTGCGCTCATTGGTTGGCAGCGGTACTGTGAAGTCAAATGAGACAAAAGAAAAGCTCGTAGTTTGCATTCAGACCAAACCAAATTTGAAAAGCTCACACATATGTGTCTCACGCACAGTTAGCCGAGGAAGGGAACGTTACATCCCAAGGCTACATATTGCACACAAGCACAGATTCATAGAAATTTCCCATTTACAATTCTAATTAAGCTTTTTAACATTTTTAAGGCAATATGTAAATCCATCAGTCACTCAAAATAGACCTCAATTACATGATAAACATATATTTAAATAATTCAATTCAGTATGCTCAAATTTTCTGTTATACAGATATATGTGATATATCTGAAGGTTCTCTTTAATAGTGAAAAATATAATTAAAAACTGTCACACTGACTGGTTTATGATATAAAACATTTTTTGAAAAAAGATACTATTAATAATGGGCAGCAAACCCATGGCTGTGAAGGAAACACCTTGAACAAAAAAATTGTTGTCAAAATGCCACAAATAATATAAAACATTTTTTAAATTGTTGAATGGTTTTATTCAAGGACGGTTACATTAATATAATATAGAAGGTTAATACATTACATTTGTCTTCCCTTTTTTGTAGTGGATCTAGAAGAAGACCTCCGTCTCTATCATCAGCACCACAGAGAGTTTCGTTTCGACCTGTCCCGCATACCGCCGGGAGAAACCGTGACCGCGGCGGAGCTCCGCATCTACAAGGACTTTGTACACGAGCGCTATGAAAACGAGACTTTCCGTGTCAGTGTGTTCCAGGTGCTCCAACAGCAGCCCAAAAGGTATGTCATTATAAATACATGCCGCTCAGTCCCTGACATCTTACAGAACATTACTTGTTCAACTGTTCATGATTCAGTCGTTCATGGTATTCCAAAATGTAATTAATTGCTTCATCTTGGAAACTGGATTTTTTTTCCGAATGACTTTGCGATTCCCATCTCTTTTCCAACTTCCTGGTCCATTGTGGAACCTAACACCCACTTTCATGGTCCAAACAATTCCCTGTTCTACTCTTAAATAGGTCAGATTATGCAAGTAAAGTAAGTTTTTTTTTCACATTGACTTTGGATGTGCATCTGTTTGCCCTTGGCATTTAATGGTTTGGTGATTTATTTTGTAAGTCAAGGATACAATTTTTCAGATATGTAAAAGCTAATTCATGACTTTGGTATGTTCTAGTTGGTCGGGTTTTTTAAAAGAATAGTATGCAAAGGCCTGCAGGCATAATAAAAAAACAAAGTGAAATGTCTGAAATGAAACATATGCCACCACCCACACTTTTTATCCTAAATGTAGGAGTGATGGACTCACACACACACACACACACACACACACACATATGCACTGATTTGTCTGCCCAACGGTACATGTCTAGTGCCAGGGCTCCCACAGAATTCCTCAATCTGATTTACGGTGTGGCTGCTAACAAGCAGTGAGAGCAGCCGCCATTACAGAGCCATTACTGTCAGTTATTGAGACGCAGAGTCCTCAGTGGAAGGGAGGTTCTCTACCCCAGACATCTGGAGAAACACCCCATTCCTCCACCCGAAATGATTTCCCCTTCATTCCCTCATCCTTGATCGCACCTCCTTGGAAAGTTTCTGATTGTGTCCGTAAAGCGGAGAACCTGGAGAAGTCCTCCAGGTGAGACGTGCTCAGACAGTCTCTCTTGAGGTCTCCATTGCTTGTTCTAAATTACACGCACACTAAAGCATTATCCTCCCCCGACACACACATTCCCTGTGAAGACCACCCATTGTGAATCATCCTTCCTGCACCTCTCCTATTGTCATGCAGAGACGGTTTGCCCCGTCGATGTGCTCAGACAGCAAGGCGACTAGACAGGAGGAACATTGTTGGCCTCAAGGTCTGAAATCTTACCTGTAAGTCAAACCATTGTTCTGGAGAGCCATCCAGGAGCCCTGTTTTCATCACCGGAGGACAATCTGATCTCTGAAACATCACATTTAATAAGAGCGAACTTTGACGCTGTCTTGGGAACATGTTGTTGCCTGCGCAGCATCAGTTGTTTTTGACTTCATGGCACACGACCTCAAGTTCTTATCTCATGGACTAGAGCTTATTTTGTCATATCTGTATCTGAGAAGGACAACACGTCCTGGCATGTCATGGCATTTCTGCATCTCATTTCTGCAGTTTGTAAACTTGTCCACAGAGAACAATGATGCTGAAAGTAGCTCAAATTTGACTAAATAATGTGAACAAGATGTCTTCAAACAACTGAAGTGAAAGTCTCTCTGAGGGTTATTTACTGTGGTGTGGTATAAAATGTATCCCACCATTACTATCTATTTGAAACGTAGACTTAGACCAGTAATCCCAGAACATTCTAGCATTGTGTTTTGGGGTTTAGCATGGGTAAAGAGCACTGATGTAAAACCTAGGTGCTTTTTAATGTTTCAGTGATCATATCCACTTTTTGCATTTTTAGTAAAGCTATTGACCCATGTATGACCTCTTTGTAGGGAGCTGTACCTGCTGGACTCGCGAGTGGTATGGGCAGCAGAAGAGGGATGGCTGGTATTTGACCTCACGGTCACCGCTAACCACTGGGTTATAAACTCAGGTCAGAACTTGGGACTGCAGCTCTCTCTGGAAACCGCATACGGTGAGCATCTTCAAATATGAAACTATCTTTATAACACAACATGCCGAACTAGCATCCTAAACTGTCAAATAGCCATTTGGGATAGGGGATAGATATGTCTGTCATCATTTACTCACCCTCATGTCGTTCCAAACATTTCTTTAATCGTTGAAAGACAAAAGTAGATATTCACATCAGAAACATCAAGGGGCCTCCAGGGATTTTCTGGACACCCAAACAGTTGGCAAATAAATCAAATTATTGGAATGACATGATATTGAGAATTTCAGAACTTTATGTATTCTAACGATTGGACAGAAATCATGCAACTCTCTGTCGCCCTCTGCAGGTGAACGAATGAACCCAAGGAGAGCAGGTCTGGTGGGAAGCACTGGACCTCGGAATAAGCAACCATTTATGGTGGCGTTTTTGAAAGCATCAGGAATCCATCTCCGTAGTGTTCGCTCAGCATCAGGAAACAAACAGAGGGGTCACCAGCGCTCTAAAAACCCCAAACCCGGTGTTGCGCCCAGCCAGGTCTCTTTGAAGACAGCTGAGGCCGCAGGTGACTCTCTTTTCCTATCTTTGACTTAGCTCATTGATGTTAATTCATTTTCAAGCTTTTTAATTTCTACCAGAAATATATAGCGTCATACGTAAAAAAAACATATTTAATAAACAGTTTATTAAAGTGTTATTAACAAAAGTGCTACATTTTTTATTCTTCCTATGCAGAGGGTTCCAGTGTAGACCCCAAACAGGGCTGCAAGAAGCACGAACTCTATGTCAGCTTTAGAGATCTGGGATGGCAGGTACTGTGATCAGCTTCCTGTTTTAGACTCCTCCATCATTGCGTGACTTTATCTCCTTAAACTTTCTCATCTTTTCTTGTGTTTCCAGGACTGGATCATTGCTCCAGAGGGTTATGCTGCATACTACTGTGAGGGGGAATGTGTGTTCCCCTTGAACTCTTATATGAATGCCACAAACCATGCTATTGTACAGACACTGGTGAGTCCCACAATCATTTTCTGTGTTAAAGGAATAGTTTGGTCATATCAGGCTCACCTGATTGTGTTCCTTATATAATGATATTTAAGTGTTTTGTCCGTTCAAGTCAATGAGATCCAAAACAGAACCACATTAATTGTTCCCTCTTAACTAAAATCTATTGATTGATCAAGAGCACAAATCAAATATGACAACATGTCAATAACATCAAGCGGTATATAATTGCATATAATTTGCAGCGTTGTCTGAGGAGTTTGATGGTCATTAGATTAATTGGACCATTCAATATTTTAGATACTCATGTTACAATTATGTTACAATAACAATGTTCTTTGCTTGTCCTAGGTCCATTTCATAAACCCAGAAACAGTCCCAAAGCCCTGCTGTGCTCCTACTCAGTTACATGGGATCTCCGTTTTGTACTTTGATGACAGTTCCAATGTAATACTGAAAAAGTACCGAAACATGGTCGTCAGAGCCTGCGGATGCCACTAATTACTACGCATGCCTTGGAAAAAAAATAAGGGATGCAAATACTTTTCAAGAGCCCAAAGAGGAAAGAGACTCATTACTGGAGCAAAACTGGACTCCTTTGTTGAAGGAGTGTACATCCAAAGCATACATTTTCATTTAAAACTCAAAACTCCTGGAACTGTATGAGGTTGGCCACAGCTGAGTCAATGTGTGGAGTTTTGGCTTTCATTTCTGCACAGAGAGCCAAGTTTGGAATATCAAAGAGGACATACAGAGAGAACGAACTGGCCTTTGGGATTTAACCAGATTGATCAGGAAACATTGCTTTATGGAGACTTCTTTACAAAACACACTTGTATCATGGCATGCATTCACTAAAGTAATTCCTGGAAAATTCCTGCCATGACTTATCTTGAACTTAACAGAAAGTGTGAGACCACTAGTTTCTATTGTGAATTTCCTTATTTAATTTAATTTTTTTTTTTATCTGTTAACAACTAAGCATAACAATGTGAGTTAAAATGAATGGTAATGGGACTTTTTTTTTTTTTTTAGCATCTTTTGTGCTTCAATGGAAGAATTCAGAATCTTAAATATCTCTTTTCTTCATTCTGGTTATTCAAAATTCTGGTTATTTCCAGGTTTAAATTAGACGATGAATCACATAATTTCCATGTGGTTGCAAACTGTAGACCCACTGTATTTTGCACGAGATGTGAGATAGAAATGCAAATGAGGGGTGTCCGTTACAGTGAGACAAAGCATTAGTTTTAATGTCATTCTTTCAGGACACTCAACAAACCATTACACAGATGTTCAGCACTCAATTAAACAGTACTGCGGAAATATGCAACTCAGTTTTGCCTTGGAATCACTTTGGTTTCGTCACATACATGAAAGAACACGTGTTTTCTCTCAGCAGTTCTCAGTTATTCAGTTCATAAAAAGCCATGTGCCTTTATCTGACCTATGAAGGGTTTCAGAAGAGTCAAAATCAGTGTTTACAGCGCAACTGGTAATTTATTTTCTGTGACTTTACTCTCTTTTGGTGTCATTTAATAATAGCTGTGTTATTACCATGGCATCTTGTTTTAGCTAATCAAAGGAGGGTTTAGTGCTATGCTAAGCTAATAGGCTAAGCTGTTACCTTGCTAACTAAAGGTCACTAAGAAAAAACAGAAAAGGAATGCTTAAATTTGACCATTAATCAACAAGTGTCATAAAAATACATGAACAATTATTTTTATAATTAAGACTAAATATAGCAAGGATTTAAGTATTTTTAATCAGACAACTAATAAGAGTAAACATAAACAATTGGATGGAGTCCACTAGTCAGCCTATAAATTTCAGATCTTGCACAAGACCAAATTATCCTAAAAGAGGGAACATGTTGAAACACAAAAACACACCCTATGGCAACATATTGATTAATTATGTGTTCAAATGTTCACACAGAGGATTTATGTACAAATATGCGTGTACACACACCATTAGTGAATGAACCCTTTGTTGTGAGGAGTGTGAATGTGTGTGGGTCATCTCAAGGGTCAGTGATGCAGTATGTGTCCACCTGCAGTAAAAGAGTCATCATTTAGCCCGTCCTCGCCTGTGAAGAGCGGCCAGGCCAGCAGGTGGGCGGTATCAGGAGAGAGCATTTGGTTATGATCTGAACATTAGGAATAAATCTAAATGATAAAATGAAATGAATAAAACTGTCTAAAGAGGAGCAGGTGCGTTCGATTTTGGCAGACGGAAATGTGACTCGTGCAGCTGCTCCCAATAACATCGATACAATACAACATTGTAGCTGTGCGTTAAAGAGTCGCTGGTGGAAAAGATGGCCTTCAAAACCAGATGGTTGGAGAACTGAAAAACGTTAACAGTTTGTTTCTCTATGTCATGAAGAATTTGTATTTATTTTTTTAATTGTAAAAACTGTAAAACCAAAAATCTCAAAGTGACCCTTTCTCATTAAAAAAACAATGCTAATGCTAATATTCTATCAAATTATGTTTTGCATTGTTTTATTGGAGGGTTTCTACTTGGACCTGATCATTTTAATGATTAACTCGCTAGGTATTAAGTATTACATAGATACCTTGTGCAGAAATTGGATATAAAACAGTATGCATTATGCTAATATTTTAAACAGTAGCATGCTATGCTATTGTTACATGCCCTCATTATATTGCATGTTTGTTTCAGCAAGTGGGTTCTGTTTATCTCGTGAAGTTGTATACATCTGGGAGGTCTTGTTGCAACAAAGCAGCTGTCATTATGGTGAATGGGAATGATGGCAGCTTTATTCATCAGATCTATGGGTTGCATACTATACATGCTATAATGCAGAAAATAAAAGTAGCTTGGGAGCATATATTCTAAACTTAGCCTATGATTTGCAGGTGGTATTTGTATAACAACGTGTTTTTCAAATGTATAATACTGGTAATGCATTTCTAAAATAATTTATTCAATGATAAAATAATTTATAACAATTTATATTCCCATCATAGAAAGCTTATTATTGGACAACAACAAAAAATATACAGTCTTGTGCAGGAAATGATGTCATAAATATTATTTGCATATGCTAAGTTTATTTGGTCAGCTTTTGGAAGTACACAGGTATAAAGATTTCCACCAATTTAACAGAAGTCCACGAAGTCCAGTGTCAAAAAGTTATCAGATATCAATATCAGATATTGTATAGGGTTTTTAACATGTTCTTGATACCAGTGTATGTGCATACAGGGAATTATAGACCATAAAAACAAAACATAACAACTGTAATATCCAATTTTGTTGTTGTTAGGTGTTGTAAGAATGTTTTAAGGAGTCTGATGGGTATTTTGTGACAAAATAATCTACTGTTCAAAAGTTTTGGGGTCTGTAAGATATTAGTTAATACATTTTTAATCTTATGCTCGCCTATGCTGCACTGATTTGATAAAATAGTGTAAATGTTGTTATATTATATTGTATTGTTTTTTTATTATAATATTTTTTCAAAACTGAATTCCTGTTATATCAAAAATAAATTTTCAGCAGCCATTACACCAGTCTACATGTACTGTCACATGATACTTAATAAATAACTATAATTTGCTGATATGGTACTCAATAAATATTTCTTATTACTATCAATGCTGAAATACATTGTGCTACTTAGTATTGTATGGAAAATATGATATGTCTTTGCTGGATTCTTTGATGAATAGAAAGTGTCAAAGAAACACACATATTTTACATAAGAATTATGTGTACTGCCACTTTTGACCAATTAAATATATAAAATATTGTCTTTATATTAAGTTTATATTATAAAAAAATAAAATAAACTCACTGACCCTAAACTTTTGAACGATAGTGTAGTTGAACTGGCAATATTGCAGTTACTATTTACACAGTTATATTTCCAAAAGATGGTATTTGCAATGTACAAAGACTTCTGTTCTATAAAAAAGTAAAAAAATAAAATAAAATACAATATATGACTTAGCCTTTAGCCGCTTAGTTCAGGAGCTGTGAAGTGTCTCTTTCTTGATTGTTTTTTCTTCTGCATTGTGGAGTTGTTTTCGGCATGACACTTTGGGAACGCTTGATCTCCACCAACTTCATCTAGGCTCTGATTGGCAGGCTGAGATGAAGAGGTGGGCATATGCGTCAGTGCCAGGCACACGTCACCCACCTTTAGTCGGCGGCATTGTAGTCTGCAGGTTTGACTTGTATGTTGAGGGTTACAGGAGGACCAGCCATAACCGCAAACAAAGAAGGGCAGCCCTTCACTCACCTCCAGTGACAACTGAAGAAAAAATTTAAATATTTTAAAGACATACTTCTCCAAAAATTGATAAGTGTGTTATAATTTATTCCTTAAGTCTATCCCTGTTTCTGTTGCATCAGCAGCCAATGAACTTGTTGCTCAACATTTAAACACTTGGCCAGTGTTTGGTTAGTAGTTTGCAACATGCTTCAAAAACCCTCCACCTTCCCTAGCTTCACCTGTAAAGATCTGTTAAGGGTCATTTTGTTTTTGTTAATAGTAATTTAATTTATGCTTCAGCTGGCCGCCTTCAGTTCCACCAAAATGCCTTCTGCAAAGCGACGGAGAACCCAAAGGGCAGAAGAGGAGGATTTAGACCATGAGCTAGTGTCTATTTGTTTGTATTTTTCTGGTACCTCTCTCCAGACCAGCAGGGGGAGCTCTTCTCTTGTTTGTTTCTCACTTTTCCCACTTTGATTTTTTTTTCAGGCTCATTTTTTCAGCATGAGATTTATTGTTCAAATTGAGCAACTTGTGATGTTGCACTGAATATTGTTTTACAAATATTAATTATTGAATGTATGTAATAAAGAACCTAGAAGTGGGTTGTTTTTCATATCATGATTCTCTGACTTTGTGGTATTTTCTTTTTCTTTTTCTTTTTTTTTTTTTTTGCATCAGCAGCAAATAAGCTTTGAATCTTCATCATTCAAAAACTCGGCCAGTTTTTGCCTAGTATTTTGCAACATTCCTCAGAAACCCTTCATCTTCCCCAGTTCCACCTGAATAGATCAGCTACAAGGTAATTTAATGTACGTAATATGTGCCATGGAAGTATTTCTTAAAAGCTCACAGTAGTAGCATGTCTGTGGATGTATTGGCAGTCACAAGTGTTAGTACTTGCTCTGCCGCAGCAGAAGCAGCAGACCATATCTATTCTGCCAAGACCAAACGCATTAACATTGACAGGTATATTATCATATTAATCTTTCTGAGAGTTGTCATGACAGAACTGTGTTCAAAACACAAAAATAGCCTAGGCAGGACATAGTTTCTTTTGTGTTTTACAGACAGTATGAATAGTAAGATTAATGATTCTTTTAAAATCCGATGTGCAGCAAATCAGGAGTATTTTTTTCCTTACCTGTGAGTGGTCATGCTCAATCTCCACACGTAAACATGAGAGCGTTGGGGTCTGTGAGGGAGTCATCTTCAACACAGTGAAACGCTTCAGTGTCAGCTCAGGATGTAACTGAGCACACCGCTCCAAATCCTCCATCTTTAAATCCTCCACCCGCTTCAGCCGGCCGCCCTCGAGTTCCACCAAAGTGCCTTCTGCAAAGCGACGGAGCACCCAAAGGGCAGAAGAGGAGGATGTAGTCTGTGAGCTAGTGTTTGTTTGGTGATTGTGTTTTTCTGCTTCTTCTTCTCTCCAGACCAGCAGGGGGAGCTCCTCTCTTGTTTGTTTTTCACTTTCCCGCTGTGATTTTTCAGGCACAGCATGAGTAGAGTCGTACAAAGTGAGCGGCTGGTGATGTTTGTACTCAATACTGTGCTTAAAATATTCTTTATTAGAATCTGTATGTAATAAAGAACCTAGCAGTGGGTTGTTTTTCACACAATGTCTCTCACGATCTGTTTTAGAGCAGATTCTATAACTTTGTGGTTCGTGGTACCAATGTGAATATCTCTGTCTCTCTTTTTGCATGTACATTTTGACTTCCTCATTTGGAATATCTCTTCTTGGAGCATCCCTTACAACCCCTCTATAAAAATATGAAGCTGACAATGGGTCAATTTGTGGATTATGCAGCTTTCTGAAACCTTTGACAAGTCCATGTCCTACTTCTGGAGGTAAATAACTCCAGTATGGAGTGCCCCTTCCAATACTGTGCAGCGTGTGTGGGTCGCTGACAAGTAATTTCGATGAAGGTGGTAGATATCTACTGCTAGTAGAGTTCAGACTCGGCGAAGGATGGCTCTGATTTGCTCCTATAACACATGAGAGGTTTGGGCTTGTGACAGAGCCTAAATCATACCTGTAAGTATACAGGTTAAATCCATCTGTGACAACATCAGGCGTGGATTCACGTATTTGTCTAGATCTTCTGTATAATAAATCCTGATTCCAAAAGGGTGAAGGGGTTTTAAAAATGGGTTCGGATGGCTGTTCATTTGGTACAGAATCCCATTTTTCTAAGACCCCGGAGGAACTTGTATTTTTTGCCATGAGCACAACAAAGATCATGCAATATCACATTAGACATAAATGCTGTGCTGTCCTCTTCTTTCTCGGGTTAAAACAACTTTTTTAGTAGTTGTGGGGAAATGTCAATTGCATTGCATTTTTTATGGTGGAAATTTGCTTATGGGAAAGAATGAGATCATTTGAGATGTTATCAGGAAATGCTGTGAAGATATTTTGAGTGCATAAGCACTTTCTGAAAGATTAAAGTTCAGCTGTGTAAGGTGCTAATACTTGTTTAAATGATTTTGATGAGGAGAATGATTTAGGACTCAAAGGAGACGTGTGGCTTCTTATTGACTGGGGTAGCTACTATTGGTCGGTCTCTGAAAAAGAAAAGAAAAAAGTGTAACTTAGATGATGTTAGATATAATTGTAGATCTCATTGTAGCAAAACCCACCTTTAAGCAGCAGTTATGCTGTATTTAAGTCAAACTGCAAAATAAAGAAAGAAAGAATGAAGGAACATTTTAAGTTTAAGGATACAGTATATTATAATGTATAATGCTTACTAAAACTTCTCTTTCCAAGTTAAATATATATTACACTCCCGTTTCATTTTTTTCTTCCATTGTACACTGTTGATGCACATTCATTTAACATTCAAATAACTAGCTCCTCACCACTTTTGATTGTGGAATAAATAAATATTGCGGGGCATTATGCATGCAAATATTATATTTCTACAATAGTACAATGCTTCATACACGCCGGTAGGTGTCAGTATAAAGTCTAAGACCACTGTTGTATCAGCCAATGAAACCAGTAGTCTCTCAACAATCTATGCAGCATCAGGTCACCAAAGAGTGGACTCTTCAGAGGACAGTAAAGGTGCAGGTGCCATAAACAGGGCCACATCCCCTCTTGTTTCATAATCAAAAAGTTTCCAAGGTCCTGTATGTCAAAGACGGGCTAACTAAAACTGATCCCTCTTATTTTTTATTGCTTCCCTTCGAACACCTGACTCCATTCTAGTATATAGCGGCATCTTGTCACAATTCAAAATACCGGGTAAAATCAAGCCTCATCCTAAATTTTCTCTCACTGAATATCCTGTTTCACTCAGAAATGAAACAAAATTTGAATATTGTTTTTAATAACTTAAAGATTATTACTGTCAACGTAGTGTAATTTTGATTTGAAATCAGCTGATTAATGTATGGCACTTTCTTATTTCTTAATATTTCCTTTAACTGCTAATATAAGAATTTTTTTTTTTTTCAAGTGTAACCCTGCAGAAATGTGCTCTATACTTTCCAAGTGTCTCTTCGCTAACCATTTGATAGCTTAATGGTCCACTAATAACAGCATTCAGCTGCAGACGACCTGCCTCTCTCCAGCTTTTAGTCTATAAACTTCAGTCTGCCCCCGAGTCAGGGCGTTTCTATGGCAACACATTTTCCATAATAACAGTGCATGTTTGACTGCCACGAGGGTCAAGATTAAAATAACTATGGCCAGTAGGAGAGGTTACAAATACGTTTTGGAATGAAATGAATTAAGAACAACTCAATCTTTGTTAAATCTCATTTCGGAATGGGACGCACCTGGTCCATTATGACATTTCTTTTGATTTTCACCCCAAATGCAGTGTTAGATTTATGAATGTTTCAAATTCCCACGCTGTCAGAAAGACATTATGCTTATTACACAGTATCAGCTGAAGTATGAACTGTGGAAAGAGGTATTTACCTATTCAAAAGCCTCAGCTGTTTATTCAAATGAAATGATGTCATCCTGTATTTATAGCTCTCAATCTACACATACATTTTCAGGTAATGCTATACAGAACATTAACACTATTTGCCTAAGTGATAGGCAAATACAAGAATTGCTCATTTCTGTGGGACAGAAGATAGATTTTTTTATGCAAAAAGTGAATATTTGTCATGGAATGTCATAGTGCTAACAAATTAATTTGACAACACATCAAATTGCAACCCCATTGCAACCCATCTAAAGCATAATAAAACTATCCATGGTCAAACAGTTCAAGAGGAATTACAAAATATCTAAAAAATCACAAATTCTAAATATATAACACACAACAGCAATATATCGTGTATATTGTTAAAGAGTAGGCTCTGCCTGTGGTAATATTGTACTGCTCTCTCTAAAGCTAAACATAAGCTGTGCAATAATTATGAAAGCAAAAGTGTTATGAAATGAAACATTTTAAATAGTAGTTTCATAACAACATAACTTGTGCTCAATTACATTTACATTACTGCAAATGAAAAAAAAAAGAAAAAAAAAACTAATAAACAAAATTCTAAAAGTGCCAATTTTTGACTAAATGAAAGGAAGTGTCAAATATAGAGAAGTGCCACGGCACACAGCACATCAATAATAAAGAAAGACCTTACCTTCAGTTACCCTTTGCATTACATAACATAAAGGTCTGTGCTGTTGAAATGCTGTGCTTCCAGTTGTGATGCTGACTTGCATGTAAACTCTTATTTTCATTCCTCCTACTCTCTCTCAGTTTCTCCCACTCTCCTCTCAACTCTGTCTGACGGCTGATGCTCTCTCTTTGTCTCTCTGTCTCTCTGTCTCTCTCTCTCTCTCTCTCTCTCTCACACACACACACACACACACACACACACACACACACACACAGTGTTGCTCTTTATAATATACTTTGTAGATGTATGTGGCTACAGAGCTAATTATTTACACAAATGTACAGAAATGTAAATTGCTATGTTGTTAAGGCTTTCTGAGTTTCATGATCTGAGCATATGTTCCTGTGCATTTAAGGTGTTTATGTGGTTGTTAGCACATTGCTAAGCAGTTGTTAGTGTGGCAGTCTTCAGGGAATTGTGTGTTAAAAAGTACAGACTTTGGTTCCTGCTGGTACTGAAATGTAAAAAGATATGTCTGTGATTGGCTACAATTAATTCATTCACGCGCTTCGCCAAACACTTAAACAGATACAAATGGGAACATATGAAAGCTGTGTCTACCAGCGGATCTGTCAGCCGAATCCTAAAATATCTGCTTAGAGACAGATCATCTGATAAGACACAGCTTTCAAACGTTCCCGTGTGTATCTGTGAAGCGATGATCATTGTAGCCAATCAAAGACATATCTGTTATATAGGCATATAGCATGTGAAAACAATGGACAATCAGAGGTGTTCAAGAATACGCTGAGCAGCGCTCAAGATGCTTGTAGGAAATGCTGGTATCATCACATTTTTTCAAATTTCAATACTGACTGATCCTGAAGTTGACAACGCTTGCTATGCAGTTTCTGGGGTAGAATCCAGGGTGTTGTTAAGGTATTCTGAAGTTTTAATACATAGTACATATGTTAAACAATTGCTAGGATTTTGGGGTGGTATCTGTGTTGGATGGTTGCCAGGGTATTCCTATGCAGTTGCTAGGGTCTTCTGGGCTGTTGTTGTGGCATTGCTATGCATTTAATAAGGTGTTTTTTAGCATGTTGCAAACTTGCAATGCCGTTGCTGGGATATATGCAAAGGTGCTGGTTGTTAATTGTGTTTGAGTTTGTATATGGTTGCTAGGGTGCTCTTGGTCATCGGCAGGATGTTCATGTGCAGTTGTTAAGGTGTTTGTGTGGTTGTTCACACATTGCTAAGCAGTTGCTAGAGCATTCTGGTTGGCTGTCAGGGCTTTGTAATGCAGTTGCTAAAGTGTTGTAGATTGTTGCAATGCAGTTGCTAGGGTAGAAGCCATGGTTTTGTCATCAAGAACAAATAAGACGTTCTGAGGTTATGTTAATGACTTTCTCAACTGTTGCTAGGATTTCTGGGATATATCTATAGTGTTCTGAGTGGTTGGGTCTAATGTTACTATGGTAACACATTGATAAATAATTGGTGGGGGGTTGCCAGGGCATTGCTATGTAGTTGCTAGGGTGTTCTGGGTGGTTGTTAGAGCTTTTCTGCATGATTGTTCAAGCTTTTTGTCTTGTGCAAGAATGTTGCTATGCATTTAATAAGGTATTGCGAGTGTTAATTGATTGCAATGCAGTTGCTAGGGTAGAAACTAGTGTGTTGTCATAAGGTTGCTAAGGAGTTAACAGTAATGCCTTTTTAATCAGTTGTTTGTTAGCATTTCTTCATGATCTAGGGGGTTCTGAGTTGCTAGAGCACTGCGGGTGGTTGTCAGGGCAGTGCTTGGTTGCTAAGGTTCTCTTAGTTTTCTGTGTTTAATAAGGTGTTAGTGCATGTTAGTCATTGATATGCAGTTGCTAAGGTGTTCTGAATGGTTGTTAGGACTTTGCTATGTGGTTGTTAAGGTTGTCTCTTGCAAGAGTTTTGCTACACATTTAATAAAGTGTTGTAAATGTTTGTTAGTATGTTGCTATGCAGTTGCTAGGGTGTTCTGGGTAGATAACGTGATAGAGATGTGATAAAGTCTTCTAATTGGTTTTTAGCTCATTGCAGTGCTGTTGCTAGTGCAGACCAAATTGCTGTTGTATGGTCTCTAAGGTATTCTGCATTAATAATGTTAAAACATTTCTAAAGCTGATATATCTATGATGTATCTGTGGTGTTCTGGACTGTTAAAATGATGCTAAAGTGTTAATGCTGGTAAAATGTTGTTATTAGGGCAGATGCCAGAGTCTTGTTACATGGTTTTTAAGTTGTTCTTAGTGGTTAGCAGAGCTTTGCATTGCGGTTGCTAGGGTTTTTTGTCTTTTGTGTTGCTAGTTGCCATGGTGTTGCTATGCAGTTGATAAGTGTTCTGACTACTTTTTTGCATGTTGTATTGCAGCTGCAATGAAAGATGTCAAAGTGTTGTTATATGGTCGCTAAGGTATTCTTAGCATTTTGCTCAGTGGTTGCTAGGGTTAAGTGTCTCAGTGCAAAGGTGTTTCTATGCAGCTGATAGTTTTGTGAGTGCTTGTCGTTACATTCATATGAAGTTTATGGGGGTTTCCAGGATGTTGCTGTGTGGTTCTGAATGTGTACTTTGCAGTTGTTGGTATGGGGCTATGCAGTTATTAAGAACTTTTGGAAATGGGGTAACAAAATATGCTGGGTGGTTGTTAGGGTGTTCTGAGTTATTGTTTTGTTAGGGTGTTATGTGTGGTTGTAAGGGGGTGATTGTTAGGGTGTTCTGAGTGGTTGTTTTGTTAGGGTTGATCGTTAGGGTGGTTGTAAGGGTGTTCTGATTGTTTTTTTTTAGGGTGATTGTTAGGGTGTTCTGGGTGGTTGTTTTGTTAGGGTGGTTGTAAGGGTGTTCTGTGTGGTTTTGTTAGGGTTGTTGTAAGGGTGTTCTGTGTGGTTGTTATGTTAGGATGATCATTAGGGTGTTTAGGGTGGTTGTTCTGTTAGGGTGATTGTTAGGGTGTTCTGGGTGGTTGTAAGAGTGATCTGAGTGGTTGTTTTGTTAGGGTGATCGTTAGGGATGTTTCTGGGTGGTTGTAAGAGTGTTCCGAGTGGTTGTTTTGTTAGGGTGATAATTAGGGTGTTCTGGGTGGTTGTTTTGTTAGGGTGATCGTTAGGATGTTCTGAGTGGTTGTTTTGTTAGGGTGTTCTGGGTGGTTGTTATGTTAGGGTGATCGTTAGGGTTTTCTGGGTGTTTGTAAGGGTGTTCCGAGTGGTTGTTTTTTAAGGGTGATTGTTAGGGTGTTCTGGGTGGTTGTAAGGGTGTTCAGAGTGGTGGTTTTGTTAGGGTGGTTGTAAGGGTGTTCTGAGTGGTTGTTTTGTTAGGATGATCATTAGGGTGTTCAGGGTGGTTGTTCTGTTAGTGTGATCATTAGGGTATTCTGGGTGGTTGTTTTGTTAGGGTGATTTATTTATAATGTTTTGAGTGGTTGTTTTGTTAGGGTGTTCTGGGTGGTTGTAAGGGTGTTCTGAGTTGCTGTTATGTTAGGGTGATTGTTAGGGTATTCTGGTTGGTTGTAAGGGTGTTCTGAGTTGCTGTTATGTTAGAGTGATTGTTAGGGTGTTCTGGGCAATTATTATGTTAGGCTGGTTGTTATGGCATTCTGAGTGGTTGATAGGGTGGTTGTTAGGTTGTACTGGGTGGTTGTTGTTTGTTACTTGGATGATATGGGGTAACAAGGTGGTTTTTAGGGTGTTCAGGTTGGTTGCTAGGGTGTTCTGAGTGGTTTACTGGACCATTCAACAATTTCCAGGAAACACATGTACTAGTAAAATGTTTTAATAAAGTAATAAATAAATAAATACAGTAAATTAGTAAGTGTCCACCAAATACGTAAAGCTATTGGTGCATAAATGATATATTTCATATCTAATAACATTAATGGGCATCAATTACATTAAAAAAGTGTTGTCCATATAATTGTACATCAGAAAATGTTTACATTTATGCACAACAGATCTTATGAAAGTACTCCTTTTAACTGATGGAACTTCACATTATCTTATCTTTCCTAACTGGGTCACATTTTACATTGTTTTTCACCCACCAAATTTGGACCCAAACAACAGTCAGTCGTGTTAATATTATCAGGGTAACCCGTCTGCACTTTTGCATTATTCTGCTTGCACTTGAAACGTTAGTGACATGCTGAGGCCACAAACACTGAAGTGAAGCCCACACACAGTCGCAAGGATTCTCTGTCTGAGTCATATGAGAGCTCTATGATACCGCACAGCCCTCCGAACACACACATTGCATGCATGTCAGTCTGGATTGTAAAGATAGATGTCTGTGTGTGACATTTAGAAAGAACTAATGCTGATACAATCATGTTTTCCACACATCCCACACACTCTTACAGCTGTGGTAAACTAGTCTTCAGACGCATCAGAAGCTCAGCTGCACTTTTGAGGCTGTGTATCTTCTGGGGACATTTGAAGAGCAGTTTCAGTACTAAACCGGAGAGAAACATTAACCTCAATTCTGATCCTCTCAGACTCACATGTACAATATTGTCACCAGTGGTTAGCGAATGTTTAGACAAAACAGTGTAAAACTGAATTGTTTTTGTGTTTTGGTTTGAATTTCGCTATTTCCTAAATGTGTATCTATTAGATGCTGCAGTTGTTACTTGAGTGATGCCACTGAATGTTTCAGCCATATTTTAGACATAAAGTTTGAATGTGGGTCTTCAGACAACACTTATACAAAGAGCAATTTTTAACTGTTAATGTACTACAATTAACAAGTGGCTCAATATTAAGTGTTGCATTTCACATCTAAAGTGTAAATATTTGTATAAAAGACAGCCTTCAAAATAAATAAATAAATACACACCATGATCTGACTGGTTTTGGTTAGTTGCCACTAGATGGCGCTTTGCATGTAATCTTAAAACTAGTGCACTGAAAAATCCCCTAAACCTAAAAAAAAAGTAAAATCTCTGTTGCGCTTACAAATCATGATCATATGCACTGTAGCTGAAAGTAGTCCAAATGCAATTTTCTGCTTTATACACACACACTCTCTCTCTCTCTCACACACACACACACACACTCTCTCTCTCTCTCTCTCTCTCTCACACACACACACACACACACACACACATATATAACGGTAACCTTTTTTGCAGTTTCTGTCACTGATGGAGTTTTGGTTCCTTGCCACAGTTGCCTTTGGCTTGTTTAGTTGTGAAAACAATTTCTGGCAATGTTGCTGACTTGATTGCACAGACACTATTTAAGGAGAACTGAACTGAGCTGGATGATTACAACACTGAATAAACAATGAACTAACTTTAACTGAAAAATGTTTTGACACAATCTGTATTACATAAAGCGCTATAAAATCAAAGGTGACTTGACTTGAATTATAAACCCTTTGTTTAATTTGCAGCTCTCCACACTCTCAAAGAAATGCATTACATTCTCCACAAGGGTACATATTCCATAACATATATAACAGCATTGAAACTGACATGTATATGTTATATATTGACTGCTATTTGTCTACTACCTAATGTCAAGAATTACAACACACACACACACACGCACGCGCACACACACACACACACACACACACACACATTCTCATAAACTCATAAACTCAAATAAAATCTCATAAACTTGAGAGTGGCCAGAGTGTTTCTGAGTTTGTTTTTCATAAAAGCTTTTCTTTTCTTTTTTTTTTAAATCAGGTTAACAATATTATCTATTCCCTAACCAGAAACCCTTTGCAAATCATTAGATTTAAATATAAACATTAAACAAGTTTATAGTTCATTTAAAAAGAGTAAGTGTTTAGTGGACATCACCTGATGTTACAGAAACATGGTTCTCCTTTCATGGAATGACATGTAAGAAAGAGCCAGAGCTGGCTTTAGTTTTCTTAGCACCTCCTCTGTGGTTACATAACCCCTCCCTCCTTTCTCTGTCTGATCCCATCTATAAATTCTACTGTCCTCCTCCTGCAAGGCTGGATTTGGTATGATCCACTTGCCCTAGACCTCAGGTCTGGGTCTGAGCAGAGAGATACGGCCACTTGCGCCGCTGCAGAGGACGTGCACGACTGAATCTACAGCCTAAAGCCTCACAGAGAAAGAGAAAGAGAGAGAGAGGGGGGAGATGAGCTGTACTAGAGTCCAGTCTTGCCCTGGGACGGCAGACTGACTGAAGCTACTGGTAGTTTTACAGCTGTGCATCTCTGTCACTCTAGAGTCATGAGCTCAAAGGGGACGAACCTCCACAACAAACGTCTGCCATGTGAGTATTTCACCTTTAGTCCACTTATTTTATTCATCTTCTTAAACTTGGCTTCACAATAAGCATGACAGATGACCAGTCATTAAATAACAGAAGAGTCATTGTGTCCTCAAATAATATGTATTAGAAAGACTAGTTGTCACATTTTTACCCCAGTGAATATTTCTTGTATGTAGCAAACTGTACAATAGTACATATATATATTATATAGTATATATATATATAAAGTTTAGTTATTTTATAAACCAACATACAAAATCACTGAAAAATCCTTGCTACTAAATACAGCCATTTTTGTTAACATTTATTCAAGCAAATATTCACATAATATACATATGAGAATGTAAGTCAAAACATATTTCTTGATATTTTCAATGGGGCATCGCCAATAAGACCATTAAATAGGCCTCCCTTATTTGTTCTCATCACTTCCTTCGCTGAATAAGGAAATATTATCTAAAATGGTCTGATTGGTGGCTCCGTTTTATTCTAGCCTATCATAAACTGCAGGGATTTCAAAGTCTTGCTTAGTTTTTTTTAGTATTTTAAAAAAAAAAATGTTATGTAGAATTTGTATTTCAGGTCATTTCAGTCATTATTTTGACCACACATTTAAAGAGCCAGATTGACTTGATGAACCTGCCAAAGCTTAGAGAGCAAAGACGTACTTGGTTCTAGATTTGTTGTGTGTACCCTGACTCAAATCCCTCTAAATGGGATTGTTTTCCTGCCATTTTTAGCAGATGGACTGTGGGTACAAGCCAAATTCCCACAGTCACTGGACACACACACACACACACACACACACGCTTGGAGAGTGAGACTAGAAATTAGATTGTTCACTTGGGAATTTGCATCAATCTCTTTCAGTTTTGCTCTAATTATGAGTAAAATGTCCATGTCACAGAGAGATTTAGAGGTTCGCACCCCAGTTGTTTAAGATGGTGTGATTCAGGTTTTGTGGAATGACTCCACAGGAACTGTACTTGTCTAGGAATTTGCTAATTGTCTTGGCTTGTGTGACTAATGATTATGACAATGTTTCTGATTTGTCAAAAGGCCACATGGTAAAATATGGTGAAGAGAGATAGATAGATAGATAGATAGATAGTCTTATCATTATTAATATAATTTTAATTTAATTTACATTGAATATCATCAGTTAATAATCTGATGTTATTCAATGTAAAAGGCATGCGGAAATCGATGTAGATGGCATAAAAATGGGAAGAAATTTCAATGAAGTTGCAAGGAATCATTTCAACTACTTACTTTTGGAGTATTTTTTTAATGACGTCTGAGAAAAAGATAACATTCCTTTTAGTGGACAGCACAGACTGCTCTACTCCCTGTTTCATACTTTCCTTTTGACTCATTATCAAGTCATTCATCTCGTGGACTCTATTAGAAATTCCTCTCAGTTTGCTCACACTGTTCTTTGTGGTACTTTACTGTGAATCTTAGTTTCTCTAAGCAGAACAGCTGAATTGGGAGTTGCCTTAAAATAAGCTGAAGTAAATGTGTCTAGGAGGTTAGCATGTGAATGACTTCATTGTCAGATCGCTAGAGAGATTTGGGGTGCCTTCAGGGCTTTGTTTCCTTATTTCTAAATCTCACATACCCACACATTCCGCACACACAAAAACAACTCCCACTATTAATAATTCAGTTAGTTTAGGAAACCACACAGATGCGTGTAGATTTGACACATGGCATGAAAGGGGATTTCTGTTTTATACAGTAACTATTTATGCTGCTGTTATATTATCAAACTTTCAGAAATACCCAAAAATAATATTTAGATACTTAAATGTATTATTTGTATTAACTGTATTATTTGCACAATAGTAAGAAAATGAATAGGATGCCAGGCAGGACTGAAGCCAACAGCCAAAGTTAACAAATGGTTCTACTATGAAGATATTTTTTTCAATGTAACAATGTATTTCTACTTCTTTTTGTTTAAGAAGAACACACACACACACACACACACACACACACACACACACAGACACACACACATATATATATATAATATGTATTTACATTTACATTTTAATAGTTCATCTGTAAGTTAATTATTTAAAATGTATTACTATGATTAAAGGAAACTGATTTAACACGCTTTTTTTTTTTTTTAAATGTAACTTAACAGTGGATATTTTATAAATGGGTATTTCTAATGGTTAGAGAGTTGGACTCTTAATCCAAAAGTGGCGGGTTTGAGTCTTGGGCCGTCAAGATTTGTAGGTTGGGGGAGTGAATGTACAGCGCTCTCTCTACCCTCAATACCATGACTGAGGTGCCCAAAACTCCCAACTTCTCCTCTGGTGCCGCAGCATAAATGGATGCTCATTGTGTGTGTGTTCACTGCTGTGTGTGTGTGTGCACTTCAGATGGGTTGAATGCAGAGCATGAATTCTGAGTATGGGTCAGAGTCAAAACTAATGTAGTAGACCTTGCTAGCTGCAATATCAGCAAAAATGTCATTTCCACAACATGTCTTTACCGCAGCAAATTTAGGTGTTGTGCTAGAGACAAGTTCAAGGTTTACTGTATATAACGGTATATTAAATGACAAATATTCAAAAATATTTTTCTGTTTCTTTTAACTGTTGTTCTCTATATAAAGAAGGAGGTGTGGCGACAGAGTTGAGGATCCAAATGCAAGGCTTTTATTAGAGAGTGTAGTCAGACAGGCGAGATCAAACACCAGCAAAACAATTCATCCAAGGTAATCCAAAAGAGAAAACCACAAGACAGGCAAAGGTCAGGCAAGGCAGTTGTCAATCGTAAAACTAGACAACAGAACAAATATGCTACAGGCTAACAATCTTTGGTGATGTGTTTGTGTGTGAGTGGAATCTTTGTAGTCCTCCTAATAGGAGGCAGCTGTGAGCTAATGAGGTAATGAAATACAGGTGCTAGCAATGATGATGTGTGCAAATGAGTCCGGGCAAAGGTATTTTAATATTGTGTCCTTACCAACACAAGATGTCACATTTTTTTCATGTTTTTATTTGCAAAAAAATAAAAAAACATGTTAAGATAATTTACACACTGGAATTGCAGCATCTGTCATGAAATATGTTATTTTTAGTGTGTATGGAAACAATTGACATTTAAGGTTAATGTCTACATTTTACATGGCAAAGAGAAAACCATAAAATCCCCTAATTTGTATTTTTTTTTTTTTTTTTTTTTGTATATTAGTATTTACAAAACTACACAAAATGTGAAAAAGCTTCTGAAATATATTACATTTTTATAGAAATTAAAAAAGAAGAAATATATAATGAACGTTATTGTAATTGTATTGTAAATAAGGACGTTTTGTAAGAAGAATCTGAAGAAAAAAAAACACAGATTAAAATCATAATGATGTCAAGCAATTTTGTTGATCTTTTTTATTTCAGATTCTGATGGGTAATTCACAGTGTAACGATATGAACTTCTTACTCATCGGGAAGAAGGAGGCGGGAACCGGCGCACCATCAAAACCATTTTAATAATCAAAAATAAACACAAAATGGCGCACCAGCCCCTCACGGACGACTGGTGCGCATAAATAAAAAGCAAACATAAAATAATGTCCCAGGCCTGGTCCTCTCTCGTCCTTCACGGTCGTCACTCCAGTTTTATATCCTTCCATCTCCTACGTGGGACTCGATACTAGCGGTGGGGCTCAGGTGTAGCTCATCTCCAATCACTACACCTGGCCTCACTCCTCGTTCCCACGCCTCTCGGCCCCGCCCCACTCGCCACACACAGGGTTTGATTTTTTTTTTTTTTTTTTTTAAGTCAATATTTTTTGAGTCAAAAGTGCTCGTAGTTGCAGAAAAACCATCCTAATATGTTTTCTTCTGATGGGTTTTTACCATGGTACGGCTTCCATGGCATAATGAACCCAGATATTATAAATAATAATACTTGCTAAAGTCAGAGATGCCTTTT
Organism: Carassius auratus; assembly: GCF_003368295.1. Classification (NCBI taxonomy): domain Eukaryota; kingdom Metazoa; phylum Chordata; class Actinopteri; order Cypriniformes; family Cyprinidae; genus Carassius; species Carassius auratus. The sequence continues at coordinate 1,096,034 of NW_020523372.1, forward strand.
TAAACCTTTTTTGCAACTGATGTGTGTATAGACCGGACAAAAAATGTTGATGCGAAAAGGGTAACCAGGATAAGGAAAACCTTACCAGACTGAAAGCATGATTACCGTCATGAATACAGATCAGTCAGTCAATGGATCTGTGTTAACCACTATTCCATGGCTCCAAGAGAATCATGTTGTACCTCTAAGTTCAGCATGTAGTCTATTATCTGTTTGGAAGCATCTTTGGGTTCCTTTAACATCACTCTTGACATGATGTGAGCTAATGCTTCTGCCTGCAGTTTGATGGATGGCATTGTGAAAGCGCAGCAGGTCAGAGATCAGTAAAGCCAACAAACAGCGGCAGATGCAAATGACCTGACAGATCATGACATTGGTAGACATGACATCTTTTATAACAGACCTGTGACATCATCAGATCGTGCTTGAGTCTTAGTGTTACATAACCGTGATGACCCAAGGAGTACATGGACATGATAACAGCCTTAGATCAGCTGTTTTCCTTGTAATGCATAGGTAGGCCTATAATAAGTTGCTTTGAATTTCATCAGTATTATTACTTGTTAAATAAACACATTCATTGTTATACATCCTGGATATGTGTACCCTATAGTAACCTATGGAGATTTGTGGCTATGTTTTTAGCACTGAGGCTAACATACATATGGAAGCATATTCCTTATACTTGCTAATACTTATAAATCTAAAGATCTGTCTTATAGTGAGTTTACTATGTCTAATCGATGATCTTAAAACCCATTGAAGAAAACAGTGTTTTGACCAATGTTAGTACATTAAGAAGTGATCAAGCCTTTTAAGAAGATGCATTTAACCGCTCAACTCTTTTACGATTTCTTCGTAAAAAAAATTAAGCATTTTGGTGGAATGTATATTCACTGGAGGGACAGACTCTCTCAGGTATCATAAAAAACTTCAATTGTGTATGGAAGATGAAAAAATTAATCTTGTCGTTTTGGAATTACATGAAGGTATGTAAATGATAGAACTTTCATTTTTTTGCCCAAAAGAAGTGGTAATGATAGCTGAATATCTCGTTCTTCATCCAATGCTCTCATTGCTTTTGGTTTGTGGGTTTGAAATCAAAATTTCTTTCAAAACCACCAGAATGGCTATTTTGACCTGAAGTTAACATACTTGTTGTCAAAAGTGGGTAAAACATTCGTCAATGGGAGAAACAAGCATCTGTATTTAAAGGGATAGTTCACTCATAAATGAAAATTCTGTCATTAATTGCTTACCCTCATGTCGTTCCAAATTATCTTAATTTGTGTCCCTAAGATGAGCGAAGGTCTTACGGGTTTGAAATGACATGATGTTGAGTTATTTATGAAAAAAATAGTTATTGTAATGATGATAGTGATAAGATAATTATTGGGTGAACTATCCCTTTAAGCTATGGTTTCTTAGTTAGTAAATCAGACTTTTGCTGTTTTAGTCCCTGAGGTTTAACATATGAACTTTTAACTCAATCATCTGGAAAGTTCATTTCCCATGTCCTGTTTTCAAACTGTCCTCAGAGGGATGTGGTGGACTGTTTTAGGTTGTCCTTTGCTCTGTAATTGCTTCTTAAAGTCACCTCCTAGAAGAAAAATGTCAGTGTTTTGGGTGAGATGCCTGGAAGAGGTTGATGTGTGGTTTAGACATTCCTACTGTGGTAAGTAATTAAACAAACCTATGACTATTTATACAAACTGAATACATTCCTGTGAATAAGCGGCCAGGATCTGTTAAAATCAAGACCTACATGATGGTTTTACTTTTGTCTAAAAGGGCTGGGACTGTTGGCATGACTCTGAGAGGGCCTGGATGGATGCGGTGCCTTTTCCGGTACCCTGCTGGATCATATTCCCAGTATGCTTTGGTGCGAGACCCACTGTGAGAAAGAAAGCTGGGGGTGGCGTGTGGTGGAAACAGAGCTTTGCCTTGTATGTAGGGAATGACAAATCAGTCCTTACAGACAATCCGCCTTTATCTGCATTGATCTAACACATCTTGCTCAGCCGTCCCAGCTATGAATGAACAACACAGTCTGAAAAAGGGGGATGGATGTGAGAAAGAGATCAGACTGAGAGAGGAAGAGAAAAATAGAGTGATCTCATCCTCATGTGGTTGTGTTTACTCGACTTATGAATGGCCATACTGGGGTGCATTTCCCAAATGCATAGTTGCTAACTAAGTTAGCAACTTTTTTGGTTGCAATACAATTTCCCATTGCCAACCAACTAAGATGCTAAAAGGTTAGCAACTATGCTATTGGGAATCGCACCCCTGGATGATTTTCTAACATGATGGACACACTTTCTGTCAACTGATGGAGTTTTCCCACTGTTTTCTTTTTCTTGCTTGCTTAGCTAGGGCCTAAATGACACTTAATTTTCAGTAATTTATTGATATGGCCCATTGACCAACACCATCAGATGATAAAACTTGAAGGTAATGCATTAGGATGATGGTACTGTTGTCTTTTGTCGAGCTGATTTACATCTAAATCACATCTTGCAGCCTCAGCACTGGTGTTGAGGTATTGAACTGACTGAATCAACACTTGAATAATGAATAATGACATTGCTGCATTTTGCAAAACAACTGATTGATTAACTTCACACAGTTATTAATCTGAACTAAACCAAACACTGAACCGACTAATGGCACAGCAGAGTCTGAATATTTCCAGTTTAATCACTATGAAGTTGTTCTGACACAATGTGTATTGTGTAAAGTTCTGAAGAAATACAGGTAACTTGACTTGACCTGATGTGCAACTCTACATGATGGTAAATGAAGAAAATCTGCACAATGGTTAACTAGCTTTTATTTGTAAAAAAAAAAAAAAAAAACTTGTTCCTGCATTTTCCTGATTAACTTTCCTGTTTTCTGTTTTGATCTTGTGTGTGTGTTGGATATGTTTCAGATTGGTGTTTTTCCACCTCTTTGCATACTGCTCTACAGCAAATCTAACTCTATGCACTGTGCTGTTCCCATAAGCTCCAGCCAATCATCAGTCAAAATAAGCTTTATATGGTGGCTAGGTTGTGCTGCCAGGGTCAGTGGTTGGTTAGGAACATTCCTTAATGGTTGCTAGGGTGTTCTAGGTCCCTAGGTCATGGGTCTCCAACCTTTCTGAAGGCTGGGACACACCAAGCAGACCTCAGAGAACTATGTTGATAACCATCTTCATTCTAAGTGGCTCATGTTGTTATGTAAAAATATTTGCATATTGTAATGTTTGGGAAAGATCACATGCCCACCTTCATTTACTTGCTTGTTTTCATCACTTTCACTCCTCTGTGTCTCTCTGCATCACTGTAGCCCCATTTTGGAGAATATGAGCTGAATGCAGGTAGCTTATGCTCCTCTTGTGCAGATGGACTTTCATACTTTTTCTGGACCTTGACAGTGTACTTTACTTGGCAGTCTATGGAACAGTCACAAGAGTATTTCTATGCAAGAGTTGCAAAAGTATTTCTATGGAGTCGCTAAAGTTTTGGAGTGTTTTTTTATATTTTTTTAATTTATTTTTTGCATGATGGTTTCTAATGCAAGGGTAGTTGAGCCTTGAAGGGCTTCCTTCCTGTACAGCTCAACTACAACCCTAAATTTAAGAGTAAACTTAATCAATATATTCAGGATTCCTGTAAATATTCCTGTAAATAACAGGCAGGAATGTTAAAGCAGGGTTGATACTGTCTGCAGGAAGGTAGCCCTCCGTGAGCAGGGGTCGGCTGACTCTATTATAGGGTGTACAGATGGTTGCTTTTCTCTGTGTTCTCTGTGTTTTTTAACGGGAAAGGTCAAAAGACCCACAAACTTAAACTCATGAAAGTATTTTAAAAGTTGACAATTTCATATGTATTTATTCAGTTTAAATCTATGACAGTTTGCAAATTTGTTGGTGAAACATTACCATATAGGTCCACACCTGTAACCATAACCGTCAGAGGGGCCAGAGAAGATAAATTCCTTGTGAAAAAAAGTATTCTATATTTTAATCAATTTGATCTTGCTGTCTAATTCAAATGCACATATGAAAAACCTGTGCTTTAAATTAATAAAATAAGTGTACTTAAAGAGAAGCACTTTATGTGAGTTTCTTAAAAGCATACTTTGTAATGATGTTAAACATTTTACTTTAATGACATTTATTGTGCTTTAAAAGAGGTTTATTTTACATACTATCATACTAAAGCACATGTAAAGTACTTTATTATAATTTTCCATGAAGTGCATTCTTTGATATGACATTTCTTTATATGCTAAACTGCAACTTCATCGTTACAAATGTATAACTACAAATATATTTCAATACATGACAAGCAAATGGAAATTACGTATATTTTACTTTACCATAAATGCCTGTCAGTATGTTGCAGTACATATTAAAATGATGTACTAAAAACTGCACTCTTCAGTTCAACTGTTTGCATTTAATATACATTTAAAGTAATGTATATTTTCATAAAATTGTAAATAACATGTAGTTAAATGTCTTAAAAGTATATTAATTTAAAGTAAACTATTTCTGTAATGCGTATTCTTTATACTTAAGTGTTCTTCTTTTTCACAAGGGTTGTTATGAGAGTGTGCTGGACCTGGACCCACATTCTAAGTCATCGCTTAGAAAAATAAGCTGCATGAGTTATCTTTTATGTCCATACAACAGTATTTGCATTAGCACACACCAAAATAAAATTAAGATTACATAAACTGAACAGTATATAGTTATTGCTGCTTATGAATTGATATGTGACCCACAGGTCAGGAACACTCATGAGCTCAGCCAGTTCTGCCAGCTGAATAAACACTATGCCCACCACACTGGCATTTCGCTAAGTGCAACAGTGGGCAGCAACATTTTGTTTTCTAAGGACAATAGCTCAGTCAAATCAGATTTTCCCTGACTTGCTTCTTTCTCGATCATGTTAGAGAAGATGCGATTCGACTGGAAGGGAATGCCAGAGAATAAAACACACACTGTAGCTGCACCCCTGAGCAAAGCACTTAAATGGCATGCAGTGTTATTTCAGAAGAACCAAGTCATCATTTTATTTTCATACACATGCAAATATGCGCATGGCAGATGTCAAGGACAGAGCCATAGCACCGGAGTTATGCAATATACATTCATGGCAAGTCTGTCGCGTTTTAAGTAGCTCAACCTTCTCAACCTTTTATATAAACACTGTCGTACGTTTTTAAATATTAAACTTGGACAAGGTCATGGAAAAATGGAAGAGGAGATCCCTGCAGGGTTCAAAGAAGCTAGTTGAAGTTTACATATTGAATGCTTTGACAGTTGTATGTAGAATGCCACTGTAGGTGAAGGAATTATTTAAGCCCTTCTACAATCTTGGTATGTCTCTGCAGGATTTAAGGAACGTGCTTCAATACAATCTTACATGAAATAATAATAATAAAAAGGTTTTCTAAATGTATGCATTTATTTGTTATAATCCTTAGAGCTTCATTTTTTTATTATTATTATTTTTTTTGGTTAAAAGTTATCCAAAATCAATTATTTAGCAAGTACATAACCAATGAGTGTTCAAAACTGTGTCCTTACCTTAGTCTGAATCACAAAGGCAAGTCTGTAATACTGTTTTCTAGTATTTGAGTGTTTCAGTTTCTGAGTTTGCTGTCGTAGAAAGCTATATCACGTGTGTGGATGCTGCAGGTAGTGTATCATTTATAGCCTCATCTAATGGTAACTGGAATAATTAAACCTATAATTTCAGAACAGATTCTAAGGAATATAATTTTTTTTTTGAGGTTTTGAGGTTGAGAACAATTTATTTTGATGAATTAGATATTAGACTGTATCTGCCTATAACCCTAATACACACTAAATACACATAGTCACGCTTGATGCTTTAATAATTTGAGAACAAATAATAATATAATAACAATAATAACAATAAGAATTTTTTGTGATCAGAGCCAACTTTGCGATCGTTAGATTTAATCAACATTGATAGTGAGACAAAACTGTCGAACATGTTACGTACACGTTTAGATGACATTTTCTGTTGTAACATCTTATTTTTAAATATACTTTCAAGACGTAGTATCTAATTCAGAAGTACAGTGAATATCCAAACCTGCAACTGTAGTTTCCAAACAGAAATAGCGACAAAAAGGCAAAACTTACAGACTGCAGATTTAAGTGGCAGTGACTTCCCACATGCATATGGACAAAAGTATCAAAAGTAATGGGACACCTGACCATTACACCAACCCTTTGAGCTTATGTGAGGTCAGGTACATATGTTGGATGAGAATCTCTGTTCCAGTTCATCCCAAAGGTGTTAAATGTGCTTTATAGGTGCATATTACTAATTCACTCTTTAAATAACAAAGAAAAAATATTGTGCCAGACTTTAGACGTTCGAGTTGGTCTTTGGTGCAGTCTGTTTTCAGTTCCTCAAAATAGAAATGCACCAACAATGGACCTGAAAAAAACTATTTTTTAGACCTACATGGCCATGGTGCACAAATGGGCTCAATGCGTTTGCTATTTAAACAACAAGGCGCAGAACAGGAAAATGAGAACTGCATTGGACTGAAACTACCAAAAACACTTGCGCTGTGTATATTAGGGACCTAAGTCATGTGTCTCAGTACTTTTGTCCATAGTACACACACACACACACACTGGTATGCCTATCATTATAGGGGTGGGGGCGTACTGGTTTATATACTGTACAAACTGTGTTTTCAGTTCCCTTACCCTAGCCTACCCCTAACTAAAACTACAGCCATTTTTATATTTTCCAAAGAAACATAATTCTGTTTGATTCTCAAAAGGTCAAAATTTACTAGTATTACTATCTTTGTGGGGACATTTGGCAGATAAAGTAGGAAATACCATGTACAAACACACAAAACACAAGCAAGATTTTCAAGCATTGGACAATCATATGGAACCATAACAATACTCTTACATGCATGCATGTTCCTAGATAATATCTACCTTCAACATACCTGTATGTATTTGTCTATAAAGTGTAATAAGTTTAAGAAGTCATAAAGTTTAAGACGTTTTTCATGTGGAAACATGAAAATACACAGTTTGTATTTTTATTTAATTTAGTTAATTTGCATAATACACAACGTGAGTTTCAGTCTTCGTAGCAGCAGTGCATTTGTCTGCTGGCAACTGGCACAGATTTGCACACAATTATAGCTGTTTGGCAAGTAAACAACTTTAAGATATGTCTCATATTCATTCCCAACAATTTTTATTATGTAAGCTTTATGTCACTCCTTAAATGACAAGAACATTTAATATTTAAACCAGTCCCCAAAATTTGATATTTATGCATTAGATATTTATTTTTTTGTATTTATGGATGACTTTAATATTTGATACGCTTGTTGAATTGATTCATTGAAACTGACAGTTTATGTTACATTATATGTTACAACAATCTCTGCTATCATTCCTGTAAATAAAAATAAATAAATAAATAAATAATCTAATTTAAGCACGTTACAAAAAGATAATTAAAATGATTACGTATAGCAGGTAAACCATCACAAATATGTGCTACTTTTTCAATATTTTGGCCACCTGCTTACACACACTGTGCTGAGTCACACAGCACTGTCAGATGGAAACATAAATGGACATCCAGCTCCCCCTTTGCCCTTTCTGGCTGTGTTGGTCAGCGAGTGCAGATCTGGTAAGTTATTCAGAGTGACAGCGCAGTGGCCCCTGGATGCCTCCCATCGTCCTCACCAGGCGAGAGAGAATAACCCCATCTAAACCTTGCACAACTTCCTTCTGTGGCAGTTTTCCTGTTGAATGTGATGACTCATGAATTCTTTAAACAGAAATGCAGTCCTCACAGTCTTACCCAGGCTCCCCAAAAGGTTTTGCTACACTAGGAAAAAAAATAAGATTGTAAAGAGCTTCCACAGGTGCTGGTCACATAATTAGAATATCATCAAAAAGTTTATCTATTTCCCATAATTCTATTAAAAAAGTGAAACTTATATTATATGCATTCATTACAAAAACACCAATATATATTTTTAAATGTTTATTTCTTTTAATTTTGATGATTATAACTGACAACTAAGGAAAATCCCAAATCAGTATCTCAGAAAATTAGAATATAACTTAAGACCATTTTTTCTTAAGGATTTGTTCTTGGCCAACTGAAAAGTATGAACATGAAAAGTATTAGCATTTACAGCACTCAGCTTATAGCACTTAGTTGGGACTCCCTTTGCCTGAATTACTGCAGCAATGAGGCGTGGCATGGATTCGATCAGTCTGTGGCACTGCTCAGGTGTTATGAGAGTCCAGGTTGGTCTGATAGTGGCCTTCAGCTCTTCTGCATTGTTGGGTCTGGCATATCGCATCTTCCTCTTCACAATACCCCATTTTCTATGGACAGCAGCAGATGACATGGCACCCCAAACCATCAATGACTGTGGAAACTTTACAATGGACCTCAAGCAACATGGATTGTGTGCCTCTCCTCTATTCGTCCAGACTCTGGGAACCTGATTTCCAAAGGAAATGCAAAATTTACTTTCATCAGAGAACATAACTTTGGACCACTCAGCAGCAGTCCAGTCCTTTTTGAAGCGAGACGCTTCTGACGCTGTCTGTTGTTCAAGAGTGATTTGACACAAGGAATGCGAAGCTGAAACACATGTCTTGCACATGTCTGTGTGTAGTGGTTCTTGAAGCACTGACTCCAGCTGCAGTCCACTCTTTGTAAATCTCCACCACATTTTTGTATGGGTTTTGTTTCACAATCCTCTCCAGGGTGCTGTTATCCCTATTGCTTGTACACTTTTTTTCTACCACATCTTTTCCTTCCCTTCACCTCTCTATTAATGTGCTTTGACACAGAGCTCTGTGAACAGCAAGCCTCTTTTGCAATGACCTTTTGTGTCTTGCCCTCCTTGTGCAAGGTGTCAATGGTCATCTTTTGGACAACTGTGAAGTCAGCAGTCTTCCCCATGACTGTGTCACCTACAGAACTAGACTGAGAGACCATTTAAAGCCCTTTGCAGGTGTTTTGAGTTAATTAGCTGATTTGAGTGTGGCACCAGGTGTCTTCAATATTGAACCTTTTCACAATATTCTAATTTTCTGAGATACTGATTTGGGATTTTCTTTAGTTGTCAGTTATAATCATGAAAATTAAAAGAAATAAACATTTGAAATATATCAGTCTGTGTGTAATGATTTAATATAACATACAAGTTTCACTTTTTGAGTGGAATTAGTAAAAATAAATTGACTTTTTGATGATATTCTAATTATATGACCAGCACCTGTATTTGTGATTCATTTATTTGTCAGTCTCTAAGAGGGGTAGTTCACCCAAAAATGTATCTTTCATCGTTCATCATTTAATCACCCTCATTGGATTAAAAAGAAAGAGACATTTTTTTTATGTCTTTAAAAGTGTTACACAATAGAAAGAAATGCATACAGGTTTGGAGCGATGTGAGACATTTTCTCAAACATGGGTGTTGAATGATGTACACTGTCTATAACATAAACAAGAGTTGGCAGTTTGTTTTGGAAAGTTACTCATATTGGGTGAATGTACATTTTCCCACACCCTATATATATATATATATATGGTTAATAATCACTGTACTGAATGCCTGGTCTGTTTTAAAGTTGCACTGGTTCTTTAACCTTATAAAGCCCACTGTATCATATTTAATGCATAAAATTGTAAAGCCTCTAAATTATAAACATGATCAACACTTGTCCACACATTTTAGCAAATAAACGGCCTTTAATAAATCAAAAAATTTCCACTTTCATGTTGTACACCTGTCTTTTTGTTTTTGTGTGTTTGAAATTGTTACTTATTTTTATAAATTAAATGTAAGATTAGTGCATTAGAAGTCCGCTATACTGTTATAAACATTAATATCACAAGCTATCAGAAATACTTATTTCTTTTTGGCCATGCACTGTAAGTACCAGCACATGCATTATTTTTGCTCTGTTTAGGTCTCTAAATAAAACTTTTTTTTCTCTCCTTGAGTATGGCCTCTACATGATCTTATATCATTATGGTTGATGATAGCCTGATGAAGGGGTATCAATTATTATTTTATTTTTTTTATCAAGATTGTTAAAAAAAAAATCAGTGGTGCAGAAAATGCTGGGACAGTGTTCACACGTACCCCTTTGGATGACGGCCCTGTGCACATCTGATAGCAGCTGAAAATGCAACCAGCTCTGGCAGCACACAGCAGATAATCTTTACATTATTCCTATTTTAGACCAGGTTTAAAAGGCAGACCCAATTATTTCAGGCTCAGTCTGTGCCTTCTAATTATGGCTGAATTGTGGGACACTGTCTCTGTGAGTCTGGATGTATTAATGACTTGTGAAAGGAAGAGAATGCCATTTTCTAACACGCTACACCCATGGTGCAAGCTTTAGGGCTGTTATTTCAGTTGAGCTGATGTGTGCTCCTGTGTCACTTTTCAAGGACAGTGAAACACAAATGTTGGGCTGAACATGTCATACTGGCAACCCATAATTAGCTTGATGGTTGCTTGTGTGCACTGATTCTGTGTAATGAAAAAATACACAATTAATGCGGTCTATTATACTGCCTCTATTAAGTGATTATATTAATGTACTGCATCTGATGAAAGCTGAAAATGAAGTGCTTTGCTCAGAACTGGTTGTTCATGTTTTTATTGGTAGGTTCCTGGGGTCAGGGTGGCAGATGACTCATATTGTCTATTTGGAGATCCTTGTGCATGAGCTACCACGCATTGGGAGGTCTCTGTATATAGACCAATGACTAACATCTCTGTCAGCCTGCTTCCATGTTTTCAAATACATGTTTATCATCATAGCAGGGCATCTTACTGACTAGCGTTTCCATAAAGCAGTGGCAGTACCATGGTTTTAAGGTTTCAGTATGTGTAGCTACGTGACACAAAGTTAAATAAAAATAATAATAATAGGCCTACTGTGATATTAGAAATAAATTGGTTTTAATGCAACTTCTTTTAGTGCATTTTAACCATGTTTTCCCTTTTGAAGATGTTAAAAGCACAAAGTTTTAGTGATTTTGTCACTACAGATCCATAGCTAAGTCAGGAAAACACACAAATGTTTGTTTGGTATTTCTAGCTTGTCAAATGAAGCTTAAGCAAAGAAGGTTTATCAGCCCTGTGAGTAACAACCATACTGAACCAAAAGGTACAAGATAATATCTCCAACACATTCTCATTTATTCCACAAATGTTTCTTTATTTAGTACAGCATGTTCTCTTTCTAAACGTGTTACTTTCATCTTCTCTTTTCATTGGGCACTCCTATTTATGAAATGTACACCACTGAAGACGTTTAGTTAATTTAGAGAAACAACAAAAACTTCGAACCGAATGTCTAAATTTGATTTGCATTAAAAAAGATATGAGGTTATGGACATACGAATCGTGTCAAGGTTAGGGTAAGATACTAATGTAAGCAGACGCAAACTGAAAACAGTCAGTGAGTGTAGTGGTAACTTATGCCCCCTGCTGGCGGAATTATTATTATTGAATGTAGCTTGTTCATTATTCTACTAGGACTAATTGTTGCATGAAAGTGTAAAAATGTATTTTGAACGAATATTCTGTAAACGGTGTTGATATAAAAAGTATGTGAGGTGACTCTCTCTGTTTTTGCTGGTAGCTGAGACAGAGCATGCGCAGAGAGTCCCGGATGCAGATTCGACCCAGCAAATGAGGCTGAGAGAGAGACAACGATTCTTCGAGGAGGTGTTTCAACACGATGTCGATGTCTACCTTTCCTCTGCACACCTGCAGATAGATTATAAGAGACGTGAGTTTAAACACACACATACATGGATGACTCTTTTAATTTTTAATTTTATTTTTATTTCTTATAATTGTTATAATTATATATAGGCTAGTATAATGTTATAACAATTTAACTGCGTTAAAATAAAAAACAAAAAATGTCAGAATTTCTGTATTTTACTTAAAAAGTATTTTAAACTATTCTAAACTATCGATTAGTGCTGTCCAAAATACACGTTTATTATATAATATATGTGTGTACTGTGTATAATTATTTTGTGTATAGAAATATACATGCATGCATGTATATATTTTAGAAAAATTTGTTGTTTATATATTAAATATATTTATATATAATCTAAATCACACACACACACACACACACACACCCACATATATATATATATATATATATATATATATATATATATATTACAAATATATATTGTATGTGTGTGTATTTGTATAATACATATAAATACACAGTACACTCATATATTGTGTAAACAAAAACTTTTATTTTGGATGTCATTCATTGTTTGACAGCACTACTATCGATACACACATATATGTTTACATGTATCTATGTACACATGCACAAGGTTATACATATCCAAGTACACCAAATTTACCTCTAATAACTGTCTTTGTATCTCATGTCTGACTCTCCTGTTGCAGCTCCCTTAGGAAGTATTTCATCAATGGAGGTGAATGTCGATATGCTAGAGCAGATGGACCTGATGGACATCTCTGACCAGGAGGCCTTGGATGTCTTCTTCAGTGCCAGCGGAGAGGAAGGTTCACTGGCATCCCCTCTTCCAGGTACAAACTCCAAACTAGTCTAAATAGCTGTCAACTGGCTCTATAAGTTGCTCGTTGGTGTTCTTGCTTGACTGAAGTATCACGTGGTTGGGGATAAGGATCCACTGTCTGAATCTCTTATGGTATTTGTAGGAGAACGTCATATAATTGCTGACAGTCTCCATTGCCTCATGTCACTTTGTTGTTGAAAATTGCCGGCAGTGGAAAAAATGTACATTGTTTTCTAAAAGGTTTCCTGTAGAATGCAAAATAGTTATTTTTCTATCCTCACCGAAAGCAAAGTACCGCTGGAAGTGATAAAGTTGCTTACCAATTAGATCATATTTTTAGTATGTGGTGTGCAGACTGACCTGATCTCATGAAAAAATCTAAAAGTTAGCAATTTTGTATGATGATTCTAGTGTAGATAGTGATTTGCCTGATACACCTGGATACTATAGTCAAGCTGGCATGTTTTTTTTTTTTTTTTTCAAAATGCAACACTATCCCACAGCCAGTTTCATTGGTCAGCTCATTCATGAGGTCACCTGGCAAGAGGTTAACATTATGCAGGAAATCAGTGCAGTTAATGACATGACCAGGGTTTGAAATGAACACCCACAAACCTGTCAAATGTGGATGGAAACCCTATGATGGTAAAATATATCAACTCATTAGTCAGTTTGGTGGGTTATAAATGATGTACTCCAACATTAGAACAGGAGCCTCCAACATTAGAACAACAAAGCACAAAGAGTGTTACTCATTTGGACAAGATGTCCCATGTTTTAAAATTCATTTATTTATTTTTTTAATTAGAAAAACAAAGCACACTGACGAAAGCAGATAGTCAAAATAATCATCTTTGTATCTGTTGCTTTGATTCGAATAAAATATTTAAAGAATGCAAACCAATCTCTGTAAAAAAAAAAAAATTATATATATAATTTTTATTGTATTCACGAACAACAACTGGCTGAAAGCTTTCAGTTCAATGATTCTGAATCAGATTTAATAATAAATATATTTAAATATAAATCTAAACCAGTAATTTCTGTTTATAATCTAGTTTATTAAAAATATTTTAATGCCAATTTGGCTGGTGAAGGTAATTACAAACCCTAGACATGATCAGTAAAATATTTAGAATTGTTTGCTGGGTGTGGTTTGTGTTTAACTGTTTTAGGGGATTAAGACACACACACACACACACACACACACGGGCGTGGGCCTACACCCACCGACCCACCCACCCGCACGCGCACACACACACACATACTTTTGTTTCTGTGAATTGCGGAGACTTTCCATACACTTCCAATACTTTTTATACTGACCAAATAATATTTTCTATCCCCAACCCAACCCTAACCATAACTATATACCTACCCCTTCTTTCCTCCTTTTCCCGCTTCTAAACTGCATTCTTACACATTTTTAGATCACATAATTGACCATTTTTTATATTTTTCCCCCTTGTGGGGACCGCAAGTTTTACTAGAAACAGGTTAACACACACACACACACACACACACACACACACACACAATAGTGCAAAGACCAAGGTTTGGTTTGGCTGGTTAAAATGTCCCTGTTAAACCCTGCTGGTATAGATTCATTAATAGCCATTTAAACGTCACTGTGTATTCTGAAGAATTTTTTTTACAGAACAGTAGATGTTTTTTTAGTCATGTCTGAGCGTTTAAACCTTTACATTTATTCATTTTGCTGATGCTTTTATCCAAAGCAACTTTTTGGGGAAATCCCCAAGCAATTCATATTAAAGAGCCGAACAGACACAGGAAGTGCTCGTAATACTAAGTTCTAGGCTTGTTCAAATAAGTACAAGTTAGAATGGGAAGGAATAAATAAATAAAAAAAAAATATTTTTTTAATTTAGGATGAAGTCAAAAAGATGTCGCTTGAAAAAAATAATAATAAATAATAGCCTGGTTCCCTTTAGCAATGACATCAGATAATGAACTGCCATTGAGATGAACTATTACAGATGACTTGTAATTGTGTATTGACATGGGTTCCTTTAGAATCGGCTGTGAGGTGGGGTTTTGCGCTTAACTGGTTCAAAGAAAAAAAAATTACGGCAGCAATTTAAACACTTTCAGTGTGAAAAAGGCTTGAAGGGTTTCACACAGACAAGTGGGATTTCTCAAGAGACCAATTTCAGTGTCGTCTGTCAAGTAGTAGGAACGTTTTCTCTTTGCTGTTGCATAAAATGACTTAGAGCACTTTAGCATTGTCATTAAAGAGAAAGTAAAAACCCTCTTATTGTTAAACATTTTTTATAGAAGTGTCATAAGAAGCAGTCACTCATTGAATGTTGAAGCCATGTAGCTCAGATCTTCTACGCTTGAAGTTAAAATGCCACAGTGTACATTTTTGTCCAAGTAAATTAAACAGCCATTTATTTTCCAGCTCTTGGCCACACTGATGTAGAAGAGGATGGACTGAGGAGAAATGACGTGTCCTTGAGGATTTCTGACCCTTGCGAGATCAAATCCCGTATGTTGTCAACTTCCTCCAGCTCCACCTGTGACAGTCAGGCCTCCAATGAGGACGGATCCAACACTCCCGTCGTCCAATCAGATGATGAAGACGTGCATGACGAAAGCCTGTTACGAACAGGAGCGGACACAGCCAACGATGCCACAAAAGAGCAGTCTGCTCTCTCAGTATAAACTGCCTTCTCATTAACTACTGACCATTTGGCAAGTGTAACATGACTAGTTTAAGACTGTTTCATGGGTGGGTTGACTGGTTTTAGCCATAAATCAATCTACAAGAGACCTTTATGAACACTTGTGAAATTTGACTGATTCAAGACCCCTATTACGTCACACTGGGAGTGTCACGCTTTGACAGACCTGCATTTTTTAATCGCCACTTGCGTCTTACCAACATTTTACTGTATCTTTTTGATTGGGAATATAGGTTTATAAATACACACATCACTAATACTTTGCAATGTTCTTTACAAAGACTGAAACTGCTCCGAAGAGAGACTAAATGCATCACCATTTTGAATTAAAGTGGTAAGTCATGGAAACATTTCCAAAAGAAAACAAAATATACAATGATTTTTTGCTTAAAGAAAATTAAGCTTTTACTGTACATCATTAAAAGGAAAGTTTACTCTAAAAATGAAAACTGTTATCATTTACTCACCCCTATGTGGTTTCAAACAAGACTTTCATTCATCTCACAAACTCAAATCTAGATATTTGTAATGAAACCTAAGATATAAAAAGCCCATGCAACACTTTGAAGGTCCAAAAGGGCATAAAGGCATCATACAACTACTGTATGGATTTATCAGCTTAATTCAGGTCACAATTGCTTTATATGGTAAAAAGATTTAATCAGATGACGTTTTATGATCAATGTGCATAGAGCACATCAAATATGGTAAACAAGGAAGTTGAGATCAAACAAATCACATTGGTTCTTGCTGGTCACATGCACATTTGCATATCTGAGTTTGTCATGTTTAATGTGATTAATGTATTTTTGTCAGCCATTATTTACATGCACGTTTTCATATAAAGTGCATGCACTTTGTGTTGTGAGAGATCAAATTAAAGTCTTATGGGTTTCAAAAGACATGAGGGAGAGTAGATGGAAAAAATAAATGTCATTTTTAGATTTTAGAGTTTTACTATTTAAGTTTTTTTCTTTGCATCTTTACATTATTTTATATTTTCTTTTTTAACTTAATGGCAATATTTATTAGATTATTAGATATTTTAAACAGCATAGAGGGCAATACAACAAATGCTAGCTTGATGTAAATAAAATATTTAACTAATTTGTGAATTTTTATTACAGTATTGAGAATTTGAGAGAAATATGTTCTTAACTGTTATGAAAATTGTCACAATAAAAAAAAAAAAAAACATGTTAGGGGTGTGATGTTGGGGAATAAAACCTGGGAGCACATTAATTCTTTGACACGTCTTGACTTGTGAGCATTTGTACATCCCACCGTTTCACAGCACCAACAGACTTCATTTGCTTTAAGCTAAAACAAATCATTTATTTTGATTTGGGGTGAAATATTATCCACTCTTGGCAGGTTTTGTGATGTTGACCATAAAACTTGTTGTGTCAGGTTTGTTTTTTAAGAGCATCAGATCTATTTTATTTTTCTTTCTTTCTTTCTTTCTTTCTTTCTTTCTTTCTTTCTTTCTTTCTTTCTTTCTTTCTTTCTTTCTTTCTTTCTTTCTTTCTTTCTTTCTTTCTTTCTTTCGACCATGTGTTGGGAATGTGTTCTCACTTCTGATGTCCACACAACCTTATGCTTTGCTTTCCAAATAAAGCCAAATGCCACCAAAGTGTATGGTTGAAAATTGAATTGTTTATTTCCAAAATATAAAAAAAAAAAAAAAAAAAAAAGGTTTTCACATCACATTAATTATGAATCTGCATATTACTCCTTAGTAGTTTTCTGGGAGGCACAAAAAATAGCATTTTTGTTAAAAAGCAAAAAACAAAAAAACAAGTTACTAGAATAGTAAGAAAGTTATTTTTCTTTGTGACTCTAATGACAGGAATGTAGTGCTGTGTCATTCAAGGAAATGCTATTCAAAGACGAACAAAAGAGAAAAAAGCTACAAATATTATTGAGCTGTCAAAATGGTTTTTTGAGAAGATATACTTGATTATATAAAGGGTTGGGCTTACACTTGAGATGATAAGAAGATTTCCATGTCAGTCAGCGAGACCCATGGAGGGCTAGGAGTGCCGCTTGTGAAGGATCCAATCAATCAAGAAAGTATGCTTCTTATAAAACAGTACAATTGTGGGATATCCAAAGAGTACAAATAAAGAAAAAATAAGTAGAAATGTAATTAACATTCATTTATGGTTTCACAAATTGGGCACTGAACTGGTTTGACATCAGTAAACACAACATTCGTGTTTGCACAACTTCATAGAGTACATATGTTGCAAAAGCTTTTTTTTTTTTTTTTTTGGTGCTTGACAGGTATGGTCACTATTTGCTGTTGTGTATAATTCTTGTGTGAACTGCCTGTAATTGAAGTGAAATAAGGGTGTTCACCTCATGGTTAGGCACCTGCTGTTGTAGGTGTGATCGCAAGTATGTGTGACCTTTGAACTGGTGATTGACTGACACCTGGTTGGGCTCGAGTGACTGCTTCTGCAGTTCATGAACTATAATTTGGGTTTCAATGTCATTTCAATCCATGTTGATGGCTATCAATTAATAAATGCACTTCAACAATGGTTCCCAAACCTGTCCTGGACGACCCCAGGCCCTGCACATTTTGTATGTCTCCCTAATCAGACACACCCAGTTTAGTTCTTGCAGTTTCCACTAAGGAGCTGATGAGTGGAATCAAGTGTGTTAGATAAGGGAGACATACAAAAGGTGTGGGACAGGTTTGGGAAGCACTGCACTACATTATTCTCCAGTAAAAACATTTGAATTCTTTAAACAAAATAAGTCAAGTCAAGTCAAGTCACCTGTATTTATAAAGCGCTTTAAACAAAATACATTGCGTCAAAGCAACTGAACAATATTCATTTGGAAAACAGTGTGTCAATAATGCAAAATGACAGTTAAAGGCAGTTCAACATTGAATTCAGTGATGTCATCTCTGTTCAGTTTAAATAGTGTCTGTGCATTCATTTGCAATCAAGTCAATGATATCGCTGTAGATGAAGTGACCCCAACTAAGCAAGCCAGAGGCGACAGCGGCAAGGAACCGAAACTCCATCGGTGACAGAATGGAGAAAAAAACCTTGGGAGAAACCAGGCTCAGTTGGGTGGCCAGTTCTCCTCTGACCAGAAGAAACCAGTAGTTCAATTCCAGGCTGCAGCAAAGTCAGATTGTGCAGAAGAATCAGCTGTTTCCTGTGGTCTTGTCCTGGTGGTCTTCTGAGACAAGGTCTTTACAGGGGATCTGTATCTGGGGCTCTAGTTGTCCTGGTCTCCGCTGTCTTTCTGGACAGTAGAGGTCCTTTCCAGGTGCTGATCCACCATCTGGTCTGGATACGTACCGGATCCGGGTTACTGCAGTGACCCTCTGATCTGGATACAGACTGGATCTGGTGGCTACGGTGACCTCGGAACAAGAGAGAAACAGACAAATATTAGCGTAGATGCCATTATTCTAATGATGTAGCAAGTACGGCGTTATGTGAAGTGTTTCCGGTTCCGGTTTACCTAATTAATGCAGCCTAAAAATCCTTTAACGGATTTGGATATTAAAAGCATATTAGTATGTTATGTGTAAGCCAGGTTAAAGAGATGGGTCTTTAATCTAGAATTAAACTGCAAGAGTGTGTCTGCCTCCAGAACAATGTTAATAACTTAACTTTGTTTTGCCCATTTGTTTTTACAATAATTTAATCTTCTTAAAATCTTCTGCTATTTTTTAAATTGTTTAACAAAGGCTAAAAACATTTGCCACAAATCTTACTTAAGTCTTATTTAGGTCAGAAAAAATTTCAACTTCTTGTAAGAATATTTAGAGATTTGTGCTGGGAAAAAATCTGATTAAAAAAAAAAAAAATGTATTACTCCTTTTATCTCTCATGGTCTCTCCTCCTATAGAAATGTGTGTAATGTCTCTGTCTATATGTGTACACTGAATACTGGTACTGCATAACTAACACTGCCCCGGGGTGGAGTTACCTGTACTTCTGCACTACACACGTGTGATCGTGCTCTCAGTTCAAGACAGATGCAGGTCTGAGCGTGAGAGCTCATGAGGTTCCAGTGTTAAAGCTTTCTACCTCATATTATGAACTGAAATTATTATGGCTAAAATGATGTTCAGCTGCTTGGTGCTTGTGGTGAGTACAGTTTGTATTTTACGGTACAGTTGTAGCTCATTCAAGATTCGGTGATATTTCAAAAAATTTATTTTTATTCTGTTGCTTGTTTGCTGTAAGTTAAAGGACAGTAATGGTAAAAATGTAATTTGGTTACCTTATGGAGTTATTTCTACATTAAACTAATTCTAATTCATTTATACCATACCTAATTTAGTCATTTTTATTTGTTTAAATTTTTGAAAAATAAATAAATAATAAAATAAAATATAAAATGTAACTAAATTTAGTCAAAACCATTTATTCACTGTTGACTTCTGTGTATTTGTTCTGATATTGTGATTATTGGAACGTCGATCTTAATCAGTAATCTGTGCAGAAGAAATAATAATAGAATTATTATCAATATGATAATACTACAGTTAATATTATTAGACATTTTATGGAGGTCTGCGCTTTTGAATGTGTATTGTTGTACCATGAGTGCCTATCGAGTTCTTTCTGGGGGTCAGTTGAGAAAAGCAGCAACAAAGGAGAGTCTTGTTTAGCCTTTTCCAAACCTGTTTCACAACTTTGAATACTCTCAGGTAAATATACAATGCGCATTCTTTGACCCTGCCCTCATGGCAGAAATGACTAAAAATGACCCAAATGTTAATGATTGAATGGGATTTTTAGTGGTAAAGCAAAGCTGTTTCGTCACGTTCACATCATCTGGGTGTGATGCATTTGAAACATATCTCTTAGCTTTAGGGTTTTTCTGCTCTCAATTCATGTTACATGTTTAAAGCATACAGTAAATAACACACTCTGTTTCTGTTGAAAGGGAATGATCTGTCTGTGCAGCACAGAGCCTCTAAAACGCCATAAACGGGCCTGGATTATAGACTCGTTTGATATTGTGGAGGAACACCCGGGTCCTTTCCCTTATGAACTGGGGCAGGTAAATATCATTTCTCTCAAATAATGCACTGTGGGTATCAAATAATAAAATAATTCAAAACTTGGAGTGCTATATCATTTTGGTTAAAGATCTGGGTTTGTTGCTGGCTTGATTGGGCAAAGTTCTCAATTAAATCTCCCTTAAAATGCATGTATGTACATTTGATTTAAATTAGCCACAAACCAGAGAATGTTGAATTGGAATGACAGAAAGATAAATGAATTTATTTAGTCTAAATTTACTGTTCAGTTCTTTCTTTCTTTCTTTTTTTCTTTCTATATATTTTTTGAGGTAGTATGTATGCCTTTCTGAAGGATCATGCGACTCTGAAGACTTTATATTATAAATATAAATATAATAACATTATTATAATTATAATAACATAAATATAATATGCTAATATATAATGCTTTATATTACAATTTAAAACTTCCTTAAAATTGTAATTAATTTTATTTCACAGTATACATTAAATAGCTGATTAACAACTACATTTAATGACTTACATAGAAAAAAATCAGTTTAATGACATATTATAAAATTAGCAAACAAGGTGCTATGATGTTGTAAAACTTGCCATCCTGATAACATTTCTTTGCCCGAATTCTAGATTAAACTGGACCGTACCTATTTAGTGGAGTTCATGTTAAAAGGAAATGGTGTGGATTTAGACCCAAAGGGTGTCCTGTCTATCGATCCGCTCACAGGGGTTATTAAAGTACACAAAAAAGTCGACTATGAGCAATACAGCGTTCTGAAGGTAAGTGGAATCAGATTTTTTATTATATATAGGTAATATTAAGGCCTTATGTCTCACTTGGGACAGGGATGATTTAGTAAGTAAGTATTGAGGGCATACGTTAGAACTAATTTCATCATTCTTTCAAAGCTGATCTTCCAAGCGAGAAATAAGTCCAACTTGGCCATAGATACACAACTTGGCATGGAGGTCAACATACTGGACATCAACGACAACCCGCCGGAATTCAAGAGGGAGGTTTATGATGTCACTGTAAACGAAGCAGCAAAACAAGGTCAGTATCATTTTCAGTAGGTGTACTTCAGGTTTGATTTACTGCAAATTAATATATAAATCCTATCCACCTTATTTTCCTGTAAGAGCAGGAAAATGTCATGTTTCTGGCTTCCGGTGTCACTGGCTTATAACTATTTGTAGCTCCACAAAACTGTAATATTTAATGTAAATTTCAAGCAACAATTACTCAAATATGTTTGTCCCGTATGACCAAGATTGCATAAACAATGTAAATTATTACTGATTTATATATTTTAGGATTACGAGTCTATTCATTAAGGTTATCTGAAAATTACTATGATTTAAAATAAAAATAAACTGTAATTATTATATTAACCTTTATGCAAAAACAAAAAACAAAAACATTACTATTGTTGAAGAAACACCACATAAATAAATGTTGCTTTAATTAAAAAGCTTTTATTTACAAGTAATAGGAAATGGTGATTTGTTTACATGTTTACTTCCCTGAGATTTTAAAGGGAAACATGTATTATTCACTAATATTTCTGTCATTTCAAACCCATTCAACTTACTTTCTTCTGTGGAACACAACATTTTAAACAATTTGTTAGCTTTTTTCCATACAATTCAAATATATACATAGTGTATTATTATTATTATTTTTTTTTTTAAAGAGCACTATAAAATTAATATAAGGGCGGTCCTTATGATTTGTGTGCTATATTTCAAGTTTTTTGATGCCATACAATCTTTGTGTGACAAAACTTGAATTTGTTGTTCATTGAAAATCGTGATATCCCAAAATGAGTAACAATTACTTAACAATTAATTGCTTGGTCCAGTTCAAATTACTATTTCATTGATTCAGTAACAGCAGTTATGGGCTTATAAAAAATACTCAAATACTAAAAATGCTAAGTGTGTTCTTGTGGCTCAAGAGGTAGAGCGTTGCTTTAGCAGTGGAAGGTTGTGGGTTCGATTCCCAGGGAACACATACAGTAGGTAAAAAATGTTAGCCTGAAAGCACTGTAAGTGGATAGAAGGATAGAAGTGTCTGCTAAATGCATAAATGTAAACTTTAATTTAAGTGCTAGTGTCGGAGTAAATGTTCCTTAAAGAAATTGTCATGTTCTTCATATTGTCTGTTTGCAGGTAGTTTTATTGTAGGTGTTTTTGCGACTGATAAGGATGCACCAGGAACTCCGAATTCCACCATTGATTACAAAATAATTTCTGTCACACCAACAAATAAAAATGTGGAATTCTACATCCAAGAAAGTAATGCAATATCTTTCAAAGGATGCTTTGATTATGAGGTAAAAAAAACCCCCCGGGGAATGCATCATTTGAAAGTACTGAAATAACTACTTTGTTGATACTTGAACAGTGTGTAACACACTGTACTATAGCCTATAGAATATGCATGCCTTTAAAACCAGTGTGTCATGCTAGAATTGGGATATTGCAACAAAAAGACATGAGCTATCATGTTTGTGCCTGACAGACCAACAGGCATCACAGTCCAGTTTCAGTGTTCAAGTAACATGTGAAAACATGTCTTTAAAACATCTTGACATTTGTCAGGTTATTGAAAGTTTTTGGAGTGTGTATATGAAGGGTCTAACCTGTTTTCTTTTCAGATGGCTAATAAATACTATATAACAGTTGAAGCAAAGGACCGTGGAGTTGTAAAGTTGTCAAGCACTACAACAATAATTGTCAACCTTCAAGATGGCAACAATCATTTACCAGTTATCACAGGGCAAACGGTTAGTTAAGAAGATATTTCACCCCCCAAAAAAATAATTCTGTCATCATTTACACACTTCAAGTTGTTGGAAGCCTGCACGACTTTCTTTCTCTTGTTTTTGAAAAATGCTTTTAACCAAACAGTTGCTTAGCCACTGACTTCTATTAATGTTTTTTTTTTTCTCCAATGGTCAATGGCTACCAATGGCTAATAGCAACTGTTTGTTCTTCCAAATATATTATCAAATGCTTCCAGAATTTGAACTGTTTTAACATTTTCCCGCTTCACCAGGGTTCAGCTAAAGTGGTGGAAAGGACCAATGGTACATCCCCTCTCACAATACATACAGCTGATGCTGACACACGTCCCACTGGTGCATGGAGGGTCAGATACTCCATACAAGGGGATAAAGGTGGCCACTTTGCCATTCACACTGATCCAGACACCAATGATGGAATCCTCACAGTGGTTAAGGTATGTTTGCACATTCTAGGCAATTTTGTAAATGTCATGCTATGTTCATTAATCTCATTACAAAGTATTTAGGGATATTGACTCATTTATTATTTAATCATTAAGGTCATTAGAAGGATAAGATGTGGTAACATTCAGAACAGTTGCCAAATTGGGCATCTTTCTACATCTTATACTCCCCTCCTTATTTTCGTCTTGACCACAGGAAAAAAAACAAACAAACAATATATATAGCATGCAGACACAGTATTCATTGAATACGTCCTAATTATATAGGTAAACGGTTGGGAGCAAGTTAATCTGATTGGCTTGTTCACCCCTTCTTGGGAGGTCCCATACAATTGTATGCTTTGCATGGTGGGAAAACACACTACTGGTTATGAACTGAGAAACCAAAAGAGTATATTGTAAGTATCATTGCTTTCGTCAAAGAAAATTATCACTAAATATCATCGTCAACAAACCTTTATCAAGTGACAAGACGCAAATGCCATGTGATGATGACTATAATTATATGTTTAATGCAAATTTTCCTAACCAGTTAAAACGAGACTAAATGTGGTTTACAAAATAAAAACTATGCTAAAATGTCTGACAAAAACGAGACAAAACAAAATGTTATAAAGTTTTTTCGTCCCGGTTATTCAGATTATTATCATTTTGCAGTATATCAGTTTCCTGTGTCTCACTTCAGGGGCTGCATCCAGGGGGCAAGGAACTCGACCGGAAGTTGAAGTCGGGTGGGGGCCGCCATCTTTTAGCAGAACTTCACTTGCGTTAGCATCCCATTGACCTCCCATTCATTTCGGCGTCACTTTGACAGCGAATAACTTTACATCTGAGGCGTTTAAAGACTCCGTTTTTCCATTATTTATTTCTAAAGATACACGACAATGTATAAAGGGCTCCATTACCTTCTATGTTACATTATGGCCCTGTAGAAACAGTTTTTGTAATAATAGGCTAACGATTGCATCATAACCACTCGACTCTCTGTCACATTACCGTACAGACAGGAGGAGAAGCTCACAGGCAATTAACTTAACATGGCGTACTGGCGTTACATTTTAAAATACTATACAAAATAATTAATCTGAATACTTACTCCTACTCACTCACGACAAAGAACTCCCCGCTCAAGCTCGCCGTCTCTGCAAGATTAACGATGGCAGTTTGCACGCACAGCCACTTAGAAGATTTACATCTGTCAGACAGGTTGCTGACGTCGTCAAGCTTCGTTTGAGTCTGCGTGTCAGAAACGGAAGTGCTAAAAAACGCTAAAAATGGGCTTCACTTGTCTCAATTGAGTTCCAATGGGGTCGCTGTGTCCATTTCTTTTACTGTCTATGGCTGCATCAGGTCACACTGTGCAGACGCAGGCGACGTCACTTCCTCAAGCCCCATTCACGGCATTATTTAGAAGATGACAACAAACAAAATTAAGTGACACAGAGAAAGGGGTCGATGTGTGTACTTCAAACATGGCTTCCTGGAAAACTAAATGCTGTTAATTCCAATCAGAGTGATCTCCGTGTCTGGAATGGATGTATACTTGAGTCTATAAGGTAACAATAACATAAAAAGATAACCTTTTTGAAATGGGTTTGGATAAAAGACAATTTGGTTTAGTCTGTGCTTGTACTATATTGACTGGGTTAAAAAGAATTGCATTACTAAAAAGAGACTTAAATAAAATTTTCATTGCTAAAGATAGACGAAAATAGTCATGTATAATTCTGACTAAAATAAGACTAAAATCAGACTATTAGTTGACTGAAACTTGACTAGACTAAAAAGAGTATGAACGTTACTGAAACGTATAAAAACTCAAATGACAGCTTCACACAAAGCTGTGAAAAAAAAAAAACAGGGCACCAAAACAACACTAATTGTAAGCACCGTCTACCCAGCTTTAGGTCATCTGCTTAAGCATCTTTGCCTTTTTAGCCCCGCCCACCTATTCGCGCATGTAGTGTTTACGAGACACAAGAAACGTGCAGGTGTACACACAAACCAAACAATAAAAATGCTCTGAAAACAGCAAGTTGCGAGGCAGTGTCAAGTTGTGGAAAACCAGTGTTTGTGTTACCTTCCTTCTGATCCCAACGTTAGGAGAGAGTGCATTAACTTTATTTTCAATTAATATTTAATGACCCAGAGCGTGCAAGTACGAACTTGGTCCTTTTTTCACTTTATTTCAGCAGAAATGCCTGTATTGAATAAATTTACCTGCTATACTGATATGGTGTGTATTGTTTTCATGCAATTCTTTTCCAGCCTTTAGACTATGAAGAAAGCACAGAACAAAAACTCACCATCTTTGTTGAGAACGAAGAGCCTTATTTCTCTTGTGAGGTTAAAGAGAGATCTACAGTTGGGCTCTGGACCGTCGTCACAAATCCACCAAATCAGTCCTCTAGGAATATTACCATTGCTGTGGAAGACACCAACGACCCTCCATTCTTCCCAGATCCAGTAAGAAAAGTAATTTTGGAAGAAAATGGTCCTGTCGGAGTTTTTGTAGACAAAGTGACAGCAGTCGATCCTGACACTGGACGTCCCCACAAACTGGAGTAAGTGTTCAATCATCAGAATCACTTGGCTCTAATAATATCTGGACAATAATGCCATAGTTAAAATGTGTCCTGTTGTTGCATTCTATAACATTCCAGTCCATGTGGCATGACCATGATATGTTTGATATTTTGTATCTAATATTGTGACATGACTAAACATGTCCAAATACTTTTATTTTTTCCCGCACCAGGTATTCTATTGAACAAGATCCTGCAGGCTGGTTCAGAGTAGACAAAACCACTGGAGAAATCTTTGTAAAAGAGTCTTTGGACAGAGAGTCAATTCATGTGACCAATGGGACTTATATAGTCACTGTCCTTGTGACAGAGAAGGGTAATACAATATAACTTTTGCATTTGGCTTGCATATAAATGGTAATGACTACATCTATCAATCCACCCATCCATGTTCAAAACCGCTTGTCTTATGTTGGGTCTCAGATATGCTGAAGCCTATTCCAGTGTGTTGGGCTGTAGAAAGAGATGAAACCTACATTTTTTTACAAAAACTGTTATTATCTCTATAGAATCAATTTTTCTCTGATTTTTCACACCAGATGAACATCCTCCAATGACGAGCACTGCTACCATTCAGATCCACATTGAAGACAAAAACGACAACGTCCCTATTTTAAAGGAGAACATAGTTTCTATCTGTCAGTCTGATGAAGTGTCAGGTGCAGACATCACAGCCTATGACCTTGATGGAGATCCGTACAGCGGTCCGTTCAGTTTTGAAATTATGGGAGATCATAAAGAAGAATGGAGCTTTGACCCCAGTCATGGTAAATAATAGTAGTAATAATAATAATAATAATAATAATAATAAAAAAAAACATTGTGTATTATACAGTGCATTATACAGAACCTTATATAATGTCCTAAGCATTAGTATAGATTTTACTAAGCTCTGATGTAAAACACATAGTCATCACTTTTCATCTTTTTTTGCTTTGTCTTTTAGGTTACACAGTGCATTTGGTGAAGGGTAAAAGTGTTCATGCCAGTCTGTACACATTGATTTTGAAAGTCTCTGATAAACAGGGCATGTTTGTCCTCCAGAATCTCTCTGTTGCTACGTGTGATTGTACAGTTTCACCAAACTGTCTAATGGAGCGCAACACACAACAAAAAGCGGGAAGTGGCTTGATGGGAATTACCATTCTTGCCGCGCTGATGATGTTTGGTGAGCACCGCATTCTGTTAAATTCCCTATAAAATGATTTGATTTGACAGATCCTATCCTGTGTTGTATATACCATGTATATACCATACCTTGATTTTCCATTAGAACAATAGACAAATTAAGCGTACAGCATTAGTTCTGGGAGGTCAGGTGAGTCAAGCTAGCTTCGGCTAACGCTCAGCTGATCACATCTAGCTATAGTAATACGACACCTATCACAGCTTTCCTATATAAGGTCTATCCAGTATTATTCTGCTGCTTTTTCGCTTGCTCAGGAGCAAATTACCCTTCTCCATCCCTAACTTCTCATCTTAGCCATGGTCAGGACTTGGCTTTCTGATATTCCTCATTGAATCAGACACCTTTTATATTGGATAATGTTGTTACACTTTATGATTAATGTAGTACAATAATGATAGCTGCTTTGTTCTGTTCGGATTACCATTGAGGTCCTGTATGCTAAGTGTCAGTTATCATGACGAAAGTGGTCCTGACAGAAATATATCGTTTTTTCCTTTTAGCATGTCTGTTGCTGTCTCTCACTTGCTCTTGTGGGCCTGTGAAGTCTCTGGTGCAGGTAGACAATGTCTTAGAAGATGCCCTTCTGCCTTCTAACATCGAGAAACTTGGCACTGATTGTGTGGTAAAACCTTACCCTAAGATTTCTTATGAAAAGCTAAACGGCCCTTTCACAGTGAGGTCTAATACAAAGATAACAAATCAATGTTCTCCTCTATTTTTTTACATTCATAAAGGTCCCGACTATACTATTAAAGAAGGCATCTGTCAGTCAATCAAAGGATGCAGCTTTTGTCATTAATGGGGTTCAACAGACAACTGACATTCAGGAGGTATGCTAAACATCTCGGAAACACAATACATTTCTTATAGAACCAGTCATTCTTTACATTACTAATCATTGTATTAAATTCATTTTGTTTGTTGACTACAGGTATCCAGCAAAGTTACAGGCACTCACAGACTCCCAGTTCAAATGGATGAGTCCTGGTCTAGAGACAGATCCCAGGGTTATTCCAGTGAGGTAATACAGCAGTTCATGTGGGAAATTGTCCCAATCAAATATCCTTTGAAAGTAAAAGTGAAAGTCCAGTATTGACTGCACTGTCTTCTGTTTCTAAGAAGCAGACATGGATGTTGAAACAGTATCAGAGTGAAAACCGCTACCAGGTAAACCTTAATCATTTCATGGGATGTCTGAACTTGTTACTGTTCAGTGGAACTAGTGAAATCTTAAAATCAGTAATATAAATGGGATTTTCTAAAACCCTAGGGTTCGACATTTAGCAGGAGGAGCTTACAAAGAAGACAGGGTAACTTTTTCATCAGCCATTCAACTCTACAAAGTTTGCTCTCTCAGGTACATTTCCCTTCAGTTTTCCACCCAGACACGCAACAGGTCAATTCAACATTCATTCATCCATTCATTCACTGACTAAACAATATTTCTTTCTCAACTCTCAGAGATTGCATTCAATACAGTGCCCAGAAAACGAATTGCTTGATTACGAACCTCAGCTTTACGCAAATGAGGACAACTCTGATAATTCTGTAGTCCTGGACCCCATAGACTTGCCTATGGATGAGTTTGATCCTGAGCTGCTCTCAGACCTGGGACCAGCATTTAAGAATCTGGCTTCGATCTGTAACCCAGGGACACTGTCAAAAGCAGAAGCGATGAAGAATGGGATCAGATAGTCTAGTGATGAATATGAGGATGAAGATGTTCCGCCACCTTATTTAGGACTGGTCAACTGTAAGAAAGAAATAAAGCAAGAAAGAAAGAAATGTGGACATCTTTTTTAAAAAAAAACATCTTCCAAAGAAAAACTGCACTGTTTAAATTGGGATTAGTATATTTTTGTTCATAATGGTTGTTATGCCTTAAATAGGTTGGTATGATAGCATTGTTTCTTTCGTAATTTTTATGAAAAAATGGCAATTATTCAAACATGCCAGCATTAACACATTCAGTCAGTCAGAGATTTATCAAAATGAATCAATTTTCCACTAATGCAAATGGTCTCATATCCTACCAATGGCAAGTGAAATTCCCACTTTGAGTTTTATTTTGAGATATATTTCAAATGCTATATTCAGTAATGCACCTGGTATTACTACCTCCGTTTTAGAAACTGAAATCATCTGTATTTCATTCATGTTTACATACCTTAGAACAGTTTATGCAGGTAAAACATTGTACTCAGGGCTACACAGAATTATATCTTCATTCATCTTTTCTTAACTGTACTGCCTGTTTTGTGAGAGGATTGCATACCATAACATTAGATATTTAAATGCCTTTTTTATACTTACACAGTTAAAATGTGGAGGGAAAAATCTATAAAAAAAGATTATTATTGTGTTTGACCCAATCCTTGAAGTGAAAAAAACAAAAACAAACATGGTGGTATACATATATAATTTTTTGTCTTACCTTATTTTCTTAATTAAAATGTTTGTTAAGGGAATGTTTTCTTTTGAGATCTCCATAACTGCACAACTGTCATACACTGTCATGCCATTCCAGCTGTCATGAATTCTTTTAATTTGTAAAAATAAAGATAATTTTTCATGACCATACTGAATGCGGAGTAATGTCCATAGCTACTGTCACACTAAAAGCTCTGTTTACTTATTTTCAAATGACAGAATTTTGCCTTAACACTTCAATTTGTCATTTCTTAGTTAAAAGCTAAAGGAGGCATTCTGTGTTTCTTGTGGTATTTAACACATTGATAGACAAGTATGTTAATAGTAACAGGAAGAATGCAGGGAGAATTTTGTAATCTTGAAATCAGTTCTTTACCTCAATGTTGTATTAGACGGGATAGATAATATCTCCAGTATTTTCCAGTCACTTTATTCCGAATATAATGGCATATAATGACATAATGGACCTCCACAAAGATGAATGTGTCTGATTCCAGCCTTGGTGAAGCACCAACAGATCATCCCCATATCTTCACGTTCCTCCACCAAAGTGGGTGGCTTGTAGGCCTCTCCAGATCTAACCATTATACAATATGATGTTGTGTAAAGCTGAAAAACTTGATGAGTGATGACCTTGCTACCGGTCCTCTACAGTCCAATCTTTACAGTCTTTCACAAACCTCATCCTGGCTCTTCTTTGCCTCTCATCGATGAAGGACTATTTTCTTGCTTTGCACGACTTCAGCCCCGCACCAAGCCTTGCTGTGCACTTCACCACAGCTGCCAGATTAATTATATTTTAGGAAATGTTCTTTCAGTGAACTCAATGAAATACATTACAGTAGCCTACAAATGAGGTAATCAGTTTCCTCCAGTGAAATGAGCTAGAAGTCATTGGGTTTTACAGTGTACTAGCGGAGGGCGTTTTTGATCATTTTATGCATTTGGAGTAATGCATAAAATGATCAAAAACTCCCTGCAATGGATTTCAATTAAGGTAAATTTCCCCAAATTAAACAATCATTTTCTGCCATCAACCAACTGTGAATTCTAAGAGGGACTTTAACACAGGATTTACCACATCTCCATTCCATTGAGCAAGCAATATGGGCTATATTGATCAATTAAAAAGAGAGGGAGAAAGAGAGAGTGCTGTTAGTTTGTCCACATTTACACTGTCTGTAGGGAAATCATTGTTATTATAATGTCTACAAGTAATGATGACCGGTTAAAAAAAAATTATGTTGAATTTTTTTTGACTCCATTCATGAAATCCTTCTGTTAATAATTTATATATATATATATATATATATATATATATATATATATATATATATATATATATATATATATAAATAAATAAAATTCCGTTTACTTCCCACAAGGTGGAGAAACCAAATTTAAGATATTGTCGCCACCTAGTGGTTCATGTAGAAAACTGGCATTTATAATAATACCAACAATGATAAAGATGTTCTGAGGATTGCTCGGACATCCATGCACACTAGACACGTTTAATCTAAGTCTGCTTATGGGGTTGTATTTTCATACATAAATATCACTATCATGGCAGATCATTAGGTTTACATCAAATCTGGTTTTTGCTTTACATTTAGCTACATTTATGCATTTGGCAGATATGCTTTTATTCATAGACTTTCACTTAGGAATTTTGACCTTGGCGTTGTTTGCACCACACTCTACTAGCTGAGCTACATTAATATTATAAAGTGTGCGCACATTAAGATTCAATTAAATGGGGTAACATTGTTTGATTAAAGCTGCAGTAGGTAACTTTTGTAAAAATGTATTTTTTACATATTTGTTAAACCTGTCATTATGTCCTGACAGTAGAATATGAGACAGATTATCTGTGGAAAAAAAAATCAAGCTCCTCTGGCTCCTCCCAGTGTCCTATTGCCATTTGCAGAAACTCCATCGCTCCCGGTAAGAAACAACCAATCAGAGCTGCGGTCCGTAACTTTGTTTGTGTTCAAAATGTAGAAAAATGTATATAATAAGTGAGTACACCATGAATTCATTTTCCAAACCGTGTTTTTAGCCTGTCCTGAATCACTAGGGTGCACCTATAATAAGTGTTTATATTCAGACTATTTTAGATAGCATGGGGGTGCCGCGGAGGAGTAACCCAGTATCTTTGTGATTCTTCATAGACATAAACAGAGAGAAGTAGATCCGGCTATGATGTTCTTCCGCAAGATGCAAGCAGTTCTGTTTATTAACCGCTAGAGCGTCAAAAGTTACCGACTGCAGCTTTAAATGCTATTTATGGGAACATGAAATCATTAAATAAGTATGAAAATGCTAAGAACAGTCTGATTTAATACTTAAGAACATTTTAATAGAATGTTGCTGTTTTTATGCATAAAGAACTGAAACTACCATAACATCCTTTATATAAGTTTCAGATATCCACTTTTTTTCTTGTTAACATAGGCATGCTATAAGTAGATCATATATCAGAAATTGGCATGATGTATAAGAGAACATAACACAGAATCACTGTTCTCATCAACTGTCCTAACCCTAACCCTAACTGTTATAATGAATGCTGTGAACATTTAAGCATGGACAGTTGCATAGCATTGAAAAACGTGGAATATTATTATTTTTTAATGCAACAATTTGACCACGAAATCACAGAACCAGAGCTTCTCATTTCTCAGTGTAGATATTGAACTGAGGAGGCACCTATTTGCATTGCTTATATAATTAAACACAATACAATCAAGGTACTGCTGACATTTGTTTTGATGGATAAGAAGAACCAATACAATGCATGCAACCAATATTTGCATTTCAATCTTTGAAATCATGTCAAATTGAAATTCACGCAGGTAGCCAGACTGTTTGTTCTGAACCAGATTTTGAATGGATAGATATTCTTTAATATTTTTAAATCACAAACTTCAAAAGAAAAGCAGAGATCCCTGTTGTTTACTTTAATATATTAGTTTGCACATCAGTGCATCTAATATGGTGTTCATGTAGTATTTATTTTCTGGATGATGAGCGATGACAGGGAGCTGCCTTGATATCTGACATTATTTGAACAAGAAAAAACCCTTCAAAACTTCAGGCAGCTGTAGCCATAATCACCTTATCGATTCTCTCATGGATGTATTTGGATTTAAAATGACTCCCACACAATCCACAGCAGAAAGGTCTCTCCTTCTGGTGTACCGACATGTGATTCTGCAAACTTCCTGCATTCCTGAAAGGCTTGCCTAAAATCTTGCATAATGCATCCTGGCGTTTTCTCCTTTGCCTTCTTCGTAAGACCCCTTGAAGATGGCTCTTTCTTTCAGATGACGGCTCTTGTTCAGTTACTAGAAGTTGATCTCACTGCTCTGACTTCACCGTGATTGATGACTGTGGGTCTGTGCCACCACTCTGGCAGATGTGAGAGGCACTGAGGGGATTCCTGGACTGAGACCCCATAGAAAGGGGTGAAGTATTGAAAGAGGCTTGACTCGGAGGCTCATGGGGCATCACAGTGGCAAACTCCAACTTGGCAGTTACTCTAAGTTACTTAAAATAATACCATGGTGACAATATTATTCACGTCCAAACACAGAATCACAGTTTTGTTGCTACTTTAGTTGCATCTCCACTTAGCATATAGAGATATACAGGTAAAACTGAATATTAACTTAAATGTGCCACAAATGTCTTTTAACCTATGTTTTGTAGTAACCAAGAGAAATGTCAGCGCAGATGAAGGGTTCCTCAGTTCCTCCGACACCTGTGAACACTGAGTATAATCACAGTATCAATAATACAATAATAAAGTATAATCATCTTTATTATACTTCTCCGACGGAAATAGCAAGGAACATTTAGAGCCCATGAGAAAATAAGTTTACACTGTACATATCTACACTGACCATGATTATACTAAATAATATGTTTTCTGCAACAACTGCGGGGAATCTTAACTGAAGAGACAAACTGACCAACAGGAAGCTATGGATGTAATGAATGTTTATATTTCAAGCATTTTATTGTGGCATTCACTGTTATCTTTTTTCTACACAGTGATGACTAGTGAAAAGTGTTTCTACTAATTGACTTTAAAGTATAGTTAACCCAGAATTCTGTTATCATTTACATTATTACATCAATAACTGCCCTCTTTTTTAACCCCTGACTTTTGTTTTTCTGCAGAACTCAAAGGAAGGTATTTTGAAGAACGCTGGTAATCAAAACTAACAGGTTTGTCATGTGAAGATGACATAAAGGGAGTAAATAATTAAATACAGTAAATTTTGGGGTAAACTCTTTTTTTTTAATTAGGATGATACACACTTTAAATTTCAAACATACTAAACACAGCAACTTAATGTGCTATAATTAAATGGGTAAATAACAATAAATAAACACTTTGTTGGCATTAATGGAAGTGGCATGGCATTAGCATGGTTTAAATTTGCTTATATGACCGCCATCAATTCGTAGCAGTGAATGAAGAGGTATCATATCGATCACAAGTGCAGTATGGAGTACCTCAAGGCTCAGTAATAGGGCCACTACTCTTCACGCTCTATATGTTACCCTTGGGAGATATCCTCAGGAAACATAGTGTTAGCTTTCACTGTTATGCTGATGATACTTAGCTCTATATTTCTTCGCAGCCCGGTGAAACACACCAATTTGAAAAACTAATGGAATGCATAGTCGATATAAAAAAATTGGATTGTGAGTAATTTCTTACTGCTAAATTCTGAAAAAAAAAAAACAGAGGTGTTAATTATAGGACCTAAAAACTCTGCATGTAATAACCTAGAACACTGTCTAAGACTTGATGGCTGCTCTGTCAATCTTCGTCATCAATTAGGAACCTAGGTGTGCTATTTGATCGCAATCTTACCTTAGAAAGCCACGTTTTGTTGCATTTGTAAAACTGGATTTTTCCATCTCCAAAATATATTTAAATTATGGCCTATGCTCTTAATGTCAAATGTAGAAATGTTAATCCATGCATTTATGACTTCAAGGTTAGATTATTGTAATGCTTTATTGGGTGGTTGTTCTGCACGCTTAGTGAACAAACTACAGCTAGTCCAAAAAGCAGCAGCAAGAGTTCTTACTAGAACCAGGAAGTATGACCATATTAGCCCGGTCCTGTCAACACTGCACTGGCTCCCTATCAAACATCGTATTGATTTTAAAATATTGCTTTTAATTATAAAGCCCTGAATGGTTTAGCACCTCAGTATTTGAATGAGCTCTCTTTACATTATAATCCTCTACATCCGCTATGTTCTCAAAACTCACGCAATTTTATAATACCTAGAATATCAAAATCAACTGTGGGCGGCAGATTATTTTCCTATTTGGCACCTGAACTCTGGAATAACCTACCTAACATTGTTCGGGAGGCAGACAAAATCTTGCAGTTTAAATCTAGATTAAAGACCCATCTCTTTAACCTGGCTTACACATAACATACTAATATGCTTTTAATATCGAAATCCGTTTTTAGGCTGCATTAATTAGGTAAACCAGAACCGGGAACACTTCCCATAACACCCGATGTACTTGCTACATTATTAGAAGAATGCCATCAATGCTAATATAAATCGGTTTCTCTCTTATTCTGTGGTCACCATAGCTACCAGATCCAGTCTCTATCCAGATCAGAGGGTCACTGCAGTCACCCGGATCCAGTACGTTTCCAGACCAGATGGTGGATCGGCACCTAGAAAGGACCTCTACAGCCCTGAAAGACAGCGGAGACCAGGACAACTAGAGCCCCAGATACAGGTCCCCTGTAAAGACCTTGTCTAAGATGACCACCAGGACAAGACCACAGGAAACCACAGGAAACAATCTGACTTTGCTGCAGCCTGGAATTGAACTGCTGGTTTCGTCTGGTCAGAGGAGAACTGGCCCCCCAACTGAGCCTGGTTTCTCCCAAGGTTTTTTTTCTCCATTCTGTCACAGACAGAGTTTTGGTTCCTTGCCGCTGTCGCCTCTGACTTCCTTAGTTGGGGTCACTTCATCTACAGCGATATCATTGACTTGATTGCAAATAAATGCACAGACACTATTTAAACTGAACAGAGATGACATCACTGAATTCAATGATAAACTACCTTTAACTGTATTTCCTAATGCATGTTGTTCAGTTGCTTTGACGTAATGCATTTTGTTTATAGCACTATATAAATATACAGCTGCGAGGGAAAGATCCTTCTCTCAACTTAAAGGAGTGAAGAATGAACTCAGGACAACAATAAGACATAAGTAGCTGTCTGCACTCTCCCAGCTGGCAATTAAATCCAAACTAGTCAAGGGAATGGACTTAGAGGATTTAATTAACCATTTTTCCTTCACAAAGTATAGAAAAAAAATCTTCTGCTAAAGGTAAGGCTTATTTACCATTATTTCTGGACAATTGTGTCGCTGTTGTAGATTCGAAATTTGTAGAACAGTATTCTCTTTCAACTGGCTGCTTTGGTTAGAGATGCTTGTAAATTTCAGTGTGTGTGTTTTGCTGCAGTGCGTCTGTGTGGTGCTGAATTCAGCTGTAGACAAGGTTGCTTGCAACAGTCTTTCTTGTGCTTGCGTATTTGTTATATGTTTGCAATTTTTTTTAGCCATATGCTCAAATCATGCTATTACATGATATTAGACGACTACATATATACATCCAATAGACAGTGAATATGGGTCTAGGCTTTTGGGCTTATATATATATATATATATATATATATATATATATATATCAGATCCTAGTTTCAGATCCTGGTATTTGCGCTTCTGAAACATCTGCCAGATGGCAAAAGTTCAAAAAGAGGATAACTTGGCTTTGAGGGATCCAGAGTGATTTTCTGAGCCCTTTTCCTCAATCATGTATGTAGTTCTTGAAGGGTGGGCAGGGAAGCACCAATTAACCTTTCAACAGTCCGAACAGTTCTCTGTAGTCTTCTAATGTCTGATTTTGTAGCTGAACCAAACCAGACAGACTTGGATTCTTTCTTCCCGATATTTGCAGGGTTCACCCACAGGTGTCTCTCCATTACTACCATAGCTGCCATAGACCTGCCCATGGCAGAGGCAGCCTGCTTAGTAACATGGAGAGTGAGATCTGTGGTGCGGCACAGTTCAGCTTCCTCATCAGGAGAAAGGTCTTTATCCAGGTCTTTCTGTAGATCAGCCTGATATGCCTGGAGCACCAATATTGTATGCATTGAAGCCACAGCCTGACCTGCTGCTGTGTATCCCCTGCCATTTAAGCAAGATGTATCCTGAAGGGGCTTAGATGGCAAGGAGGGTGTATTAAGGAGGGCGGCAGTGGCTCAGTGGTTCATGTAGGTTGTCTACAAACCGGAAGGTTGGTGGTTCAATCCCCCGCGTGTCGAGGTGTCCTTGAGCAAGACCCCTAACCCCAGCTGCTCCCAACGAGCTGGATGGCGCCTTGAATGGCTGACACCGCAGTTGGTGTGTGAATGAGTGTATGAATGTGAGGGAAAATGTAAAGCGCTTTGGATGGCCATGTGGTCTGTTGAAAGCACTATATAAATGCAGTCCATTTACCATTTTTATTTACCATTTATTAAGAGAGGACATCTCAACCATAGAGAGATAACTAGCCAGCGTCTCTTCTACAGGGTGCATCCTCTCATAGCCGTTTTCGCACATCGCCTCAGTGTTGGCATAACTCGTATGCTGGAATTGAAGGATGCAAGAGATCTATGCATGGAGATCAGGAAGAACCAGAAAGCTCACCTGAGCTGGAGGGCTATGGTAAGAAAGGTAACGCTCATCAAGACAACCTCATGGCATCACTTTCTTAGCCCGCATCCACAGCAAGTCCAGCCCGCAAGCTCATTCTTCTCCGTGCCTCAGCAACGGGTCCTGAACCGCGGGAAGCAGATTCTGTCTCTCTTTCCTCAAAAGAGAGACAAAAATTGGAAAAACGCTCAAAATGCATATGTGGCAGCTCGCTATCCTAAGTTAACTACAATAACAATAATGGCACTGACCCGACTACGCCACCCCGGAAATTGGCCGGGGACCTACAGATATATAACTTTAAAGCACACAGATTCGCAGTGGCTGAGTCAGGTAACAGACGAGAATATGCGTTTCACAGATTTATTCCTCAATACATACAATAAAATACAACTTTTAATAAATCACCATAAAAAGATTGCATCAATCATGGAAGAGGTTACACAAATACACACACACACACACACACAACTCACTCAAGAATTGGGGCATTCATCTTGCCTGTCCAATAAACAGTAGCTAACTCACGTTACCTGTGCTCGCACCACACCAAATTCACCCACTGTGAACACTGCAGACCAAAAGCCGAACCACCACCACGCACACAGAAGACTCTGGCTACAACTAGGACCCCGCCTCTGAGTGAAAGAGAAAACCATATAAAATACAAGCAAACAAACAAATGCACATTCCAGGTTATGGGCAAACAAACAGGTACACATTCCATGTTATGGTTGGTCAATTAATACTCATCACATGCTACCAGAATGAGTCAGTTCGTCGCAATGATGCAATCATTCACTGGCGGATAGTTAGTTGACTCTGGCGCCCAGCACTGTCTCAAAAATATTCTCAATTTACAATACAACAACATACTCAAAATACATTTATAAACAAACTCACAGACACATATTAAGACACAATAGTAGTGACAAACCCAGTAGCTACTCGCCAAAGTACTCGAATCACAATGTCAAGTCGAAAGGTTAAATCTAGATGCGTCACCATAGGCTGTAAGCGCACTACCATTTCGGTCGCCACGGAGACCCTCGTACACTGGGCTGAACTCGTCAAGGAAAGATACGGGTCAACAGTCGATGCATCGTCCCAGTACAAGGGAGAAAGGGGTCGAAGACAGCCTGCAGAGAAGAATACAACTCCATTCTGAAGCATTCTAGTTCGAATACAGGCTACCAGCTGCAGACAGTCCCAATTCGTAGGACCAGCACTGGGTCGCATAAAGCCCAACATCACCCACAAAGCCTTCCGTAACACCTCCTGGCTCCCGTATTACTGTGTATGGTAATTCCCACCACCCGGTGCAGTCGATGGCATACTAATTATGGCCTCACATTGACAAAGATCTGTTCGGCGTGTCTAAAAGTACTCCTCAGACGCACGCTCCCGGACATTAACCCGGCGAACAGAATGACGGATGACATGACGTCACTTCCAGGACCCAAAGAGACACTCTTCCCTAAGATGTCAATCTCATCTCCTTTTATACTCATTGAACGTACCGTATCCGCCCATAATTACCATCGTAAATTGAGCGCATCACCACACATACAAATTGTCCCCTATAAGGACATCGTGTGTGTGCTCTTCGCTCAAAAAAAAAAACACACAAAAAAAAAAACGAGATTGTGTGTGTCTTCTGGTGTCAAATTATTCTCTAAACCAGGGCTATTCAATTGGCGGTCTGCAGGCCCAATGCCGCCCGCCAATCATGAGGAAACCCCTGCCCGGGAGAAGAGTCATACACATGCCTCAAATTGTTTAGTTTAGTTTAGTTTTATTGTCATTGCATATCTCTACACATTAAATTAATATGACATCAATCACTAAGTTAGCAGCTAAAAGGATAAAAAGTGACACTGTCAACAACAGTAAATAAATAAATATATATAAACATTTAAAAATACACAGTATTATTAAAGTCCAAATTTAATTAGTCTTCCATGCCTTCAGCCTTTCAGCAGCTCATTTATGGCCTTCAGAAAAAAAAACTGTTTCTCATGCTGTTTGTCCGCGCCTTCATGACCCTGAGCCAGACTGAGGGTAGGGTGTCAAAAAGGATATAGCCAGGATGTGTAGTATCCGCCTTGATACTTGCTGCTCTTCTCTGCAGCCTATTGTAATAGATATCCTCAAAGATTGGAAGAGGTGCACCGATGATTCTCTGGGCATTTTTAATTACCCGCTGCAGATCTTTTTTTTCATCAATAGTGCAGCTAGAAAACTACACTCTACAACTGCATGCCAAAAACTGCATACTGACAGCAGAAAGACACACAGCAAAATGTGAGTTCTTAATCATGAAGAAAAATAATAACAAAAATAAAACAAGCAATTTTAAAACTTTTAAAATGATTAAAACATTTACTTAGTTAAAATGAATTTAAAAACAGTTAAAAAATGATTTTACATTAAAAAACTGTGAAAATATAGTGCAATCATTTTAGATATTGCACAGTGCTCATTAAAAAATGCACAGCTAAACAGATTAGTTTTAAAGGGATAGTTCACCCAAATAGCAAAATTATGTCATTAATAACTTACCCTCATGTTGTTCCAAACCCGTAAGAATTAGCCAGACCCAGAATTACTCTGCGATATTGGTTTGTTTGAACTCAGAGGGAGTGTCAGCCACATTAAAAAAGTTAACAGCTTAAGTCATTTGTGGATTAACGGTATTGGAGAATTAAAATTATTCAGTTCGAGTTGATGAACTGTTTCAAAAAGATCCGGTTACATCGAATGATTTCGTTCATAAACCGGATATCACAAACTGCTTTGTTTTGAACTCTCTCCCACAACAGACACGGAAGAGAAAACAATGCTGAATAAGTCGTAGTTTTTGCTATTTTTGGACCAAAATGTATTTGTGATGCTTCAAAAAATTCTAACTGACCCTCTGATGCACATGGACTACTTTTATGATGTTTTTCTTACCTTTCTGGACATGGACAGTATACATTGCACACAGCTTCAATGGAGGGACTGAGAGCTCTCGGACTAAATCTAAAATATCTTAAACTGTGTTCCAAAGATAAACGGGTCTTACGGGTTTGGAACAACATGAGGGTAAGTTATTAATGACATAATTTTGCTATTTGGGTGAACTATTCCTTTAAGTCTAGATTTAAATGTGACTAGTGTTTTAGCACATCTGATCTCTTCTGGAATTGATTCCAGCTGTGGGCGGCATAGTGACTAAAGGAGGACTCCCCTTGTTTTGTGTGAACCCCTGGTATCTCTAACTGACTCGATCCTAGTGATCTGAGTGGTCTGTTAGGTTTATATTCAGTGAGCATATCTGCAATATATTTCGGTCCTAGGTCATTTACTGACTTATAGACGAGTAAAAGTACTTTAAAATCAATCCTAAATGTAACTGGAAGCCAGTGTAAGAACTTGAGGACTGGTGTGATATACTCAGATTTTCTGGTTCTAGTCAGAATCCTGGCAGCAGCGTTTTGGATGAGCTGCAGCTGTCTGATGGTCTTTATCTGAAGGCCGGTGAGGAGCCCATTTCAATAGTCCACCCTGCTGGTGATAAAGGCATGAACATGTTTCTCCAAGTCTTGGCTGGAAACAAAACATCTAATTTTTGCATTGTTTTTTAGATGATAGTATGCTGATTTAGTTACTGCTTTGACATGACTACGGAAACTAAGGTCTGTCTCCAGAATCACACCAAGATTCCTGACTTGATTTTTAGTTGTTTGACACCTAGAGTCAAGGTATGCATTCAACTTGAAAACTTCATCTTTGTTTCCAAATGCAATGACTTCAGTTTTTTCCTTATTTAACTGAAGAAAGTTCTGGCACAACCAACTATTAATTTCTTCAATGCATTGGCAGAGGGAGTCAATGGGGCTGTAGTCATTTATAGATAAGGCTAGGTTAATCTGGGTATCATCAGCGTAGCTGTGATAGACAATTTGGTTCTTTCTCATTATTTGAAGCATATAAAAGCTAAACAAGAGCGGTGCAAGAATTGAGCCTTGTGGGACTCCACATGTCATGGACGTCCACTGAGACTTATGTTCTCCTAGACTCACATAATAGCCTCTCCCTTCTATGTATGACCTGAACCATTTGAGTACCATCCCAGAAAGCCAGACCCAGTTTTCCAGTCTCTCTAGTAGTATGTTATGATCGACAGTGTCAAACGCAGCACTGAGATCTAGCAATACCAGCACCGATATTTTACCACAGCCACAATTTAAGCGAATATCATTTATTCATTTGACTTTAAGTATTTGTTCAGCTGATTAAATACTACCTTTTCTATAATTTTGCCTATAAAAGGAAGATTAGATATTGGTCTAAAATTGCTCAAAATGGTGTTATCAAGATTGCTCTTTTTCAGGAGGGGCTTAACAACTGCAGTTTTCAAAAAGATCTGCTTTTAAGCAGTTAAGCTCACTTTTGAAAAAATGCGGGAAGTGTGTCAAGATAGCAGGTTGATGATTTTAGGTGCTGCACTATATCTTCCAGAATTTTCCTATTAATTGCTTCAAAGCAATTGCTTCAGAGCTATCTTTCTCTGTTTATCATGGCGACAACTACCAAGCGTTTAGACAATGTGTGCATCCGTGTCTGCGTTATTTGACACCTGATGACACACGCGATCTTTGCCCCATTTGTTTGGGTGAAGAGCATGCACGCATTATCTTTGAGGAGGCAATCTGCATGCATTGTGAGTGTTTTTTCAATGGAAAAAGCTCCGCTCTCGTTCGACTCTCTTCTGAAAGAAAAATAAAAAAAATCTGTTTCCTGTGGTTCAGGACCTATCGCTGCTGAGGCACGAAGGAGAATGAGATTGTGAGAATACAGGTGGATCTGTCTGAATGGTTTTTTCTTTCTGCAGGGAAAACATCCTCTCTTAATCTCCCTCCTTGCCATCTAAGCCCCTTCAGAAATACATCTCGCCTAAATGGCATGGCATGGCATGGCATGGCATACGCAGCAGCAGGTCAGGCTGTGGCTTTATTACACACGATGGTGGTGCTTCAAGCATATCAGACTGATCTGCTAAGAGACCTGGATAGAGGCAGGGGCCTTTTTTCTGATCAGGTAGCCGAGCTGCGCTGCACCACAGATCTCTCTCCGTGCTACCAAGCAGGCCGCTGCTTTCAGATCCTTTGTTCGACAAAGCTCCAGGTCTGAGCCAAAACAACATAGGGGTCCTGGCCTGTCTCGATATGAGGATCAAAGACGGGCACAGAAGGCTAGTGTCGCAACTCGCGCTCCTCCCCGACCTGAGGGCAGGGGTTAGAGGAATCGTGGGTCACGAGAAGGTAAGCAGAACCTAAGGGGTTGATCTAGACAAGGCAGCATTCTCCTCCAAATCGGAGTAATACCGAGGTATCTACTCGTTCCCTTTGGGGATTTTTAACTTCTGCTTTTATCCTCCCCTTCCTAATTCCCCTGTAACCACCAGCTCTCCACCTGACCGAGGTTAGGTGGAAATCTCTCACATAACAGTCTCCTATGCTGGACCTATAATGTTTTTTATGATTCTATGTTCATAGCAACTACACTTCTGATGGTCCAGACTAAAAGGAGGCACCCCCTGAGCGTCCCCCAGGAGAGTGGGTGAGTAAATGTAACCCTCTCTGTATATACCTATGTGTATTAAATTTCTGGTGGTTATGTGTCTACTAATAAACTCTGTGAGTTTCCTTTGCAGTGCTCAGTTACAGTGTTTACTAAACACTTGACAGCACCAGCCATCCAGCTTCATTTTCTGGTATTAGGCTGCTGAGATCACAGGTTTCTGAGTTAGCCTCCTTGATCATCAGGCCTGGCACAGCACTGCAGGGAATTTCATGGATGTCCTGCCAGGTCACCCTGAGGGGTCTCCTGGCTGCTTACAGAATTCCTCTTGTATATGCTGCCTCAGGTGATGCTCCCCTTGTCCGAGGTTTATAAAATTTGAGCTTGCCTCTCCCGTGTGATTCAGCACCTCTGCGATGCTTAGGAACCTTTAGGTACACAAGCTAAGCTTTGTGTACCTTCTCAAAGCCACATGGTGGTCAGTGTGCACATGAACACTTTGCGCACTTTCTAAAATCCATGTAAGTGGTAAATTTGCACGCAAGACTTTGCAGACTTTCTGAAATCCTGTATGGTTAGGGTTACGCGCTCTGCTTCATTCCCTTTCTTGAGATGATTAGGTTCCTTAGGCTTCATTCAGCCAGTGTGTATTTATTTATACACCTCAAGCATCGCTTCCCTCAACATGAGGGGCTATTTGGGTGATTCTCACGGAAGTTTAGCAGTGCTCCCCTTTTTCCAAAAAGGGTCGCCTATTAGCGAGCTAATCTGAGCTTGGCGTTCGCCTCTCAAATGAGTCTGAATTCTCTGTTTTTTTCACCAGAGCGCTCCAGTATTGTTTCCATAGATCGAGTTGATGACTCTCAATCATACTGTTTTGAGATGCAACATTTCATCTATTAGCTGCTCGCACACTAGTATTCTGCGTTCTTTCTAAAATCCTATATGGTGAGGGCTTCGCACGGTTGCTTCGTGTCCTTTCTTGAGTTGGTAAAAACACTGTTCATCTTGGTCGACACTCCACCTATGTATCCTCGGATACCTATCTAAACAGGCTGTTGCTATTAGAGAACTGTTGAAACAGCTCTTTCAGCAAGCTTATGCGTAAGCTAGCGGTAGCCCCTGTGTGACAGGCAAGACTTGGTAGAAAATGCTAGGTTCTTAGCCGTATCCCTTTAAAGGAATCTTTCCTGATTCCAAGCTTTCATATCTACCCTGGGACGAGGCCCTAACAATTAAGTTGGGTATGTAGCGTAAGACTTTTGACTGTAAGGGATACTGTCACAAACAGCCGTCTAAACGTCCCAGGGGTAACTCCCATGGAAATGGTAGAGTTGGTACTTAGTGTTCGCCATGATTCTGGCCTGCACTCCCCTCAGCATTGCGGCATGGGTATACTGTTCCCCATAGCGGCCCCCTAGAGGACGCAGTTTGAAGTTCCCTTGAAAGGGAACGTCTCAGGTTACGAATGCATCCTCTAGCTCCCTGCCATGCTTTGGATGCAAGCTTCAGACAAAGAAGTAAATGACGTGTTCTCCCGGTGCTTGTTTATAGTCTCGCCGGTAGGGACGTCAGAGGCTGTTGCCGGCCAACAAGTTGGTGTTTTTTCAATGTATGCTTCAGACAAGGGTCAAGACGAGGTGTTCCCCATAGCGGCCCCCTAGAGGA
This sequence comes from Carassius auratus, assembly GCF_003368295.1. NCBI lineage: Eukaryota > Metazoa > Chordata > Actinopteri > Cypriniformes > Cyprinidae > Carassius > Carassius auratus. The sequence continues at coordinate 1,140,854 of NW_020523372.1, forward strand.
CCCAGTGTCTCGTTCCCTACTCAGGGAACTATGGTTACATTCGTAACCTGAGACGTTACTGTTTATGAGGTTTGAGAAGAAATTCTGTCTAGCTGTGGCTAGTTTCACATTAAAAGAATGAAGTCTGTCTTTATAGATGCTATAGTGAATTTCAAGTTTTGTCTTCCGCCACATCTGCTCTGCTTTTCTGCATTGTCTTTTCGTAGTCTGAACTGCTGTTGATCTTCCCCAAATGGATTTCTGTCTGTTTGTTTTCTTACTGACTATTATTGGAGCAATATCATCAATAACATTCTTAACTTTTGAGTTGAAGGAATCAAGGAGAATATCAACAGAGTCTGCAGAAATGCTTGGTGTTAAAGATATAGCCTCCATAACTAGTACACTTGTGTTCTCATTTATGCATCTCCTTCTGACAGAGACAGATCTAGATTCAGTGGTAGCAGAGATCAATATATCAAAGAAAATACAGAAGTGATCAGATAGTGCTACGTCCTTAATAACAATGGATGAAATGTTTAGAGCCCTACTGATTATTAGTTCCAGAGTGTGTCCACCTTTGTTTGTGGATCCATGCACATGATGAATCAGGTCAAAAGTGTTTAGAACCGTTATCATTTCTTTTGTAGTTTTGTTTTATGCATTCTGAATATTAAAATCCCCTGCAATAGGAAAACAGTCAAACTCTGAGGAAATCATTGAAAACACTTCTGTGACCTCTTCAACAAAGACTGGAGAATATTCTGGAGGTCTGTAAATAATAATGAACAGAATGCATGGAACATATTTCAGCACAATCCCTAGATATTCAAAAGACAATTACTGACCAAATGACACTTGCTTGCATTGATAGTAGGGCTGTTAATCTTTGGCAAGGCAGCAATTCGATTTGATTACTATTCATAGGTTTTCGATTCGATTCAAGAACGATTTTTGCAAATTTAGAACGATTCAATTCGATTCACAATTAAATTAGATTTGATTCGATTATAACGATTCGATTCTGCATTCTTTAAGTGCATTCACAGGATTATTTAAATGCTTCTACTAATTTCTTTAAATGCTTAGTCAGGGGGCAAATTACAGTAGCATTTATGGTTAGAGAACCATAGGTTAGAAAAAAAACAAAAAAAAAAACTTTTGTCCATTGTTAAATGCTTGTTTAATGATGCGACATGGCATACGTAAAAATGTATGTAAGCCAAGTTTTAAAAAAAGAGCTTAAAGAGTATTATGTATAAGCTAACATTTTGTCACACCAGGGGCGTAGCCATAATTTCAGAAGTGACAGAAATTATAATTATTATTATTTATTTATTTTTTACAAGGAATTATCTTCTTTTTTAATTACTTTTAATTAGCTGTAATAAATCAAATACACTGCTGGAGAATAATCAATCATTTGTAATCAATATTTTTTTTCCTAATGGCAATTTTATGATTGTTTTATATACTAGGCTACATTTAATTAGCAATTATTTAAATTTTCTGCACAGAATAAGGTAGAAAATATACTGTATAGTTTCTGTACTGTAATAAATGTCAATTAGCACTGCATCATTCATAAATTGTGTTTTTTTTTTTGTTTCATCAGTTCATCATTCTGCTTTTATTCAGTTTAGCTGCAGATATAGCCTGGCACGTCTATGAGAGCGAGATCGCTTCTCTTTCAGTGTGAAAACGTCTTCATCTCTATTTAACTTTTCCTCTCCATCAGCGAATGATTCTGAGAGAAAACGCGCCAGATGTCTGTTTGCTAATGAAACAAACGCTACAGTCTCAGGCGGTAAACAGTGGAGCGCGTGAAGGACAGATAAGAGGCATGATTCACGAACACTCTTCAAGGTCTCCATTAATTCGTGCGTGTAGTAATTTAATGTGTATACATTTTGAAAGCATTGAATCGCTATAGAAATCACGATTCATTCGATTATTAGCATTTTGAATCGATTACTGTCCAAGGTCGGCGATTCACGATTCAAAAATCATGTTTCAAGATCGATGCATATGAATCGACAGGGTTTGTAATCAATGCATCGAGAAAACAAGTGAATCGTTACACCCCTAAATGATAGACATCCTTAAATAGAGCAGCTACACCTCCACCTCTCCTAACAGTCCTGCAGACACTCATGAAAGTAAAGTTAGGAGGGGCTGATTCATTAAGGATTGTTGCACTGCAGATTTCTTCTATCCATGTTTCATTTAGAAACATAAAATCCAGATTATTTGTGGTTATAAAGTCGTTGATTAGAAATGATTTATATTTTAGTGAGCGAATGTTTAAAAATGCTTGATGGCAGTGCTTTTTGTGTTTACATCAATCTTAGTTTGATGCATAATAGGCCGCTACTTATCTACTTTATCTACTTTGAGTGTAAACTAAACAAGCTAATACACATCGGCATGCGATTGTTGCATCCAGCTGCCGCTGATCACAGTGTGAGTATAAGTATGCAGTCGATGCAGCACATATTCAGATTTTCGCTGAGGAGTCAAGCCGGTGACCTGGCCTCTCAGCGGTGGTACAGAAGCTATGGCGACAGGACGTGAAAACACTGTTTCCTCTTTCAGGGAATGAGGGTTACATACAGTACAGACCAAAAGTTTGGACACACCTTCTCATACAAAGAGTTTTCTTTATTTTCATGACTATGAAAATTGTAGATTCACACTGAAGGCATCACAACTATGAATTAACACCTGTGGAATTATATATGGAATTATATACATAACAAAAAAGTGTAAAACAACTGAAAATATGTCATTCTAGGTTCTTCAAAGTAGCCATCTTTTGCTTTGATTACTGCTTTGCACACTCTTGGCATTCTCTTGATGAGCTTCAAGAGGTAGTCACCTGAAATGGTCTTCCAACAGCCTTGAAGGAGTTCCCCGAGAGATGCTTAGCACTTGTTGGCCCTTCTGCCTTCTGTCTGTGATCCAGCTCACCCCTAAACCATCTGGATTGGGTTCAGGTCCGGTGACTGTGGAGGCCAGGTCATCTGGCGCAGCAGCCCATCACTCTCCTTCTGGGTCAAATAGCCCGTGATGCCTTCAGTGTGACTCTACAATTTTCATAGTCATAGAAAACTCTTTGAATGAGAAAGTGTGTCCAAACTTTTGGTCTGTACTGTACATAACCGAGACATTCCCTTTCAGTCAGTCACTCTCGATGTCACACCAACAAATTTGGAACCCTACCAAAGGGCCACAGATACTGCCTCTTCCAGTGTCCTGTGGAGGCCTCCTGCACTCCTTCTTTTTGGAATAGGCTAGGGTTTACCACAAGAAGACCAGCTACTGCTGCTATGCCATATATAGAGACTCTTATCGGGCGATAAAAAAAATATCGCCGTTAATCTATTCTCAAAGTTGGGTTGGGAGCTGAGTCTATAATAAGCAAGCTATGATGACTTTCACCTTGATATTTTATATAACCGACTGGCTGAAGCCAGCCTTAAAAAGATGCTCAGGACAGTTGACGGGCCACTGCTGCGCATCGTCACGAAAGCTTATCCTTTTCACATGTTTTTACGCCTTACTGCTTGTCGATTTAAACATTAAAGCATCCAACCACGAGACGCGGAAAAGCTGAACGGAGTAGCTGGTTACTGGTGTTCGGTGCGCACGAGAGAGAGAGAGAGAGAGCTGCGTATCACGGACAGTGACACTGAACCGAGCTCTCTTCTGCGAAGAGAAAGGCGTCTCAAAACACTTGAACATCGAATTTGCTTATTTTTGCTTTTGTTCCGACAAATACATACAAAATATGTCAAAATATCCACCTTGGAAATTATGCTCGAAAAAACTGTCAGTTATTTCTTAAGTGAAAGTAAACAGTTGAGGGAAAAATAGGGTTTGTGTATTATATTGGATGCGTTCATTGTCTCTTACTGGCTGCTGTAATGTTAATCCAAGAAAATGAAAGAAAATCACTCACTGCTCTTGACTGAATTAGTTTGTAGTTTTAACAGTCACACCAAAAATTATTCAGACACCAGGTATAATTTTTTATATATATAGCAAAACTGTAATAATGTGAGAAATGTTGAAGGTGTCTGAATAAATGTAGGTTTGATTGTATATTTCATTTTTACATTGAAGACTATCCAGTGCTATTTTACATTTAATTATTTGGTTTCTGTACCTTGACACCTACAAACATGAAAAACGTAAACATTGGTGTGAAACAGGCGTAATGTTGTTTGCACCTTGTGCAATGTTGAATTAGTTTACAGCTTTTTCAAGCACTTTGTGATGCATTTTGGAAACAGGAGATGAGCCTCTTTTCTCATGCACCACCTAGTTTGATAAACCCCTTCTCAAAGACTTACTGTTTGTCAATTTTATTTGGTTAACACACATATTCTGAATGCCTTCGGCAGAATTCTAGATTAATTTCAAGATCACAGTGAGATTAATCTAGATTAAAAAAATAAATCTTTGCCCACCACTTGTCACGGTTTACGCTGCCGGAAGGAACACGGAGCCGAGGATAGATGAAATAAGGCTTTTAATATATACCATTCATGGAGCACAGCGATAGACACACGTAAGTGAGTGAGTTAGTCACAAGTGAGGAGACCCGACAAAACAGAACTGAAAAGACAAGGCTTATGGATAATTGGGGAAACACAGGTGGATGGCATGACTAAATTAACAGGGACATGGAACACATGAGGAATAGAATAGACACACCTGGGAACTAATCAAACCAAACACGGAAAGACAGAAACTGGGTCACGGGCAAAAACACACTAAATGAGTCCAGGTGTGACAGTACTCCCCCCTCCCGGTAGGTGCGTCCTCGCACCGTAGAAACAACAGAGGGAGGCGTGGGTGGGAACTTGGGAGGAGGTTCCGGTGGAGGACGGACTCCCAGGAGGGGGCCAGCAGACAGGGACCACAGAAGGAGGAGCCAGGGAGGAGACGACGGAGGGAGGAACCAGGGAGGAGGCAGGAGCAGGAGGAGCCAGATGGTCCACCAGAGACCAGCCAGGACGGAGATCCAAGGTGGGGTCGACGGCGGGAGGAGCCATGGTGAAGGAAGGGTCGACGACACCAGGGGGCCGACAGGCAGAGACTGCACCGGTGGGTGAGGAGCCCAAGATGGAGCAGCACAGCCGCAGAGCCAGGGGGACATTGAGGTTCCGGAGGGCCTAGGTGGAGCAGAAGGCTCAGGCGACCAAGGCGGAGGCGGGGTCCTGGCAGACCGCTGTGGAGCCGGAGTGACCGAGGATGGAGGTGGAACTGGAGGGAAGTAGGAGCCTGACAGAGCCGGAGGGATGGAGTGACGAGGTGGAACCAGAGGAGAGGAGTCCCGAGGCGGCGGATGGTCGACGACTGACCAAGGTGGAGCCGGAGGGACGAGGGAGCCTGGTGGAGCAGGTGGGATGACAGGCCACGGTGGAGACGAGGGAGCTAAGAGCCAAGGCGGAGTCGCTGGGTCGAAGGACCGAGGAGGAGTCCAGGGCTCTTGAGGCTGGAGGCGGAGACAGGGCCTTAACACACCAAGGCCGAGCTGGAGACTGGCAGTCCAGCGGCGAAGGCGCGGACTGAGGGTGAGCTGCGGGACTGACTGGCACCAGCAGGGATGACGAGGAACTGGCTGGTCTAGGAGGAGGAGAGAGGAGAAGGATGGGAGGAAGGACAGGAGGATCAGGACTGGACGGAACCAGCGAAAGTGGAGCAGAGGGACCAGCAGGTCCTGGAGGAGGTGGGAGAGGGAGGCCGGGAGGGAACACAGGAGATACAGAAGATTCAGAGCTGGGCGGAACCAGCGGACACACAGGAGATTCAGGGCTGGGCGGAACCAGTGGAGACACAGAAGATTCAGGGCTGGGCAGAACCAGCGGAGACACAGAAGATTCAGAGCTGGGCGGAACCAGCGGAGAGACAGAAGATTCAGGGCTGGGCGGAACCAGCGGAGACACAGAAGATTCAGAGCTGGGCGGAACCAGCGGAGACACAGAAGATTCAGAGCTGGGCGGAACCAGCGGAGAAACAGGAAACTCAGTGCTGGGCGGAACCAGCGGAGACACAGAAAACTCAGGGCTGGGCGGAACCAGCGGAGAAACAGGAAACTCAGGGCTGGGCGGAACCAGCGGAGACACAGGAAACTCAGGGCTGGGCGGAACCAGCGGAGAAACAGAAAACTCAGGGCTGGGCGGAACCAGCGGAGAAACAGGAAACTCAGGGCTGGGCGGAACCAGCGGAGAAACAGAAAACTCAGGGCTGGGCGGAACCAGCGGAGAAACAGAAAATTCATGGCTGGATGGAACCAGCGGAAATGGAGCAGAGGAAATGACTGGAGGAGGTAGGAGTGGGAGACTGAGAGGGTATACAGGGGAATCAGGGCTGGACGGAACCAGCGGGGAAACAGGAAAATTAGGGATTACCTCCATAGACCAGTCCATCAGATCCAGAACTTGCTCCATATCCTCTCGAGGACCATCTTCGGACGACAACGCTCTGCATTTGGAGTTCAGGCTGGTGTTGTAGAAGGTGCAGAGCGCGTCGTCCGGGTAGCTGGTGACATTAGCTAATAGAAGAAACTGTCTGGTATGGTCCTCGAGAGAACGTCCTTCCTGCTTCAGCAGGAGGATGAGGAATTCGGGACGATAGAGGGGATCCATAGAAACTAAGAAAAGAAAAGACTGTAGAACAAACGAAAACAAAACTGAGGGAAAAACCCGCAGTTTTCTACTTTCTTTCTTGAGGTCGGGTCTTCTGTCACAGTTTACGCTGCCGGAAGGAACACGGAGCCGAGGATTGATGAAATAAGGCTTTTAATATATACCATTCATGGAGCACAGCGATAGACACACGTAAGTGAGTGAGTTAGTCACAAGTGAGGAGACCCGACAAAACAGAACTGAAAAGACAAGGCTTATGTACAAAAGGATAATTGGGGAAACACAGGTGGATGGCATGACTAAATTAACAGGGACATGGAACACATGAGGAATAGAATAGACACACCTGGGAACTAATCAAACCAAACACGGAAAGACAGAAACTGGGTCACGGGCAAAAACACACTAAATGAGTCCAGGTGTGACACCACTAATATATATATAAAAACTTTGAAGGATTTAACTCTAGGTTTAATGACTTCCTGGGAGGCTCTAATATTCTCTCCATTTGTATTTTTCCACAACATCCCCTGAGTATCATAACTGCACTCTCCCTGACAAAAGGAGGCTTGGTCTCTGCCATTAGAAACCATTTCCACTTATTAACATTCTGTTCCTTGACAAAAGTCTTATCTTGAAAGCTTAGATTCAATTACGGTTGCACTTTCTAATGGGTGCTTATTGACATTAGTTTATTATGCATACCACATATATGCTCCCATTTCTGCACTGTTTTGTTTGAAATTTACTGAGTTGAACGCAGTCTGGACATCCCTGCATCCATAACCAGGTTTGTTTGTTCCTGTATTTTCAAATTTTGAATTACAAATGCTTTTTTTTTTTTTTTTTTTTTTTTTTTTTTGTGGTCCAACGCTTAGTTCCTGGAGGGCCAAAATCCTGTAGAGTTTAGTTCCAATACTAAATAAATACACCTGAACAAGCTTATCAAGGCCTTCAGGATTACTAGAAACTTCCAATCAGGTGAGTTGGAGCTGGATGGAGCTAAACTCTACAGGGCTATGGCCCTCCAGGAAATGAATTTGAGACCACATTCACTTTGACAGAAAGGCAGTTCTATGGCCAAAGTCATATGTTGCTTTCTTGGATGATTCACAGCAGTTGTCAAATATATCTGTATGAAGACACAATTTTATGAAGTGGTAGTATGTCCCAAAATAAATATTCTTCTGATACACACTCAAAAGTATATGCTTTTAATCATATTTTAGTTTGGGGTCCAGGTCTCACTATTAACTATGACTTTTGCCTAAATAAAATACTAATTTGCTGCTTATTACTTACAAAGGTAGCTGTTACATTTACGTATGGGAAAGATTCATGGATATAAAATATGGTCATGTAGAATAAGGCATCAATAAGGCATTCATGAGTCGCTACAGGTATATAATGTATATAATATGTCTGAGCTCTGTATAAAATTAGTTCACCTGAAGTAGACTTGCAATAGTTCCACTTTAGCACAATCAAATAAGAATTTCTTTAGTTGTACTTCAGCACTACTTCCATAAAACTGAGGACAAAATGAGTTATTCCAAGCATTAAGTATACCAGTTTAGTATACTAAGAGTACAGTAACAAATTTGTTTTATTGTTTTATTTACGGCTTACGGAAGTTCTAAGCGGCCATGCATTATATATTTTTTTACCTTCTTGTTTTCTCGTTATAACGACTTCATTTTCTTGTTATCTCGACATAACAAAAGTTTGGGTCCCACTTTATATTAGGTGGCCTTAACTACTATGTACTTACATAATAAAATAAGTACAATGTTCTTATTGTGTTCATATTGTATTGTAAAACACTTTTGCTGCTATTGAGGTGGGGGTAGCACTTTATTTTACAGTCCTGTTCCTCATGTACATACTATGTACTTATTATAGTAATTACAATAACTATGTAATAACTAGGTACTAACCCTGAACCTACTTCTAAACCTAACCCTACCCCATGTAGTTACCTTGTGTTACCAGAAATTTCTTAGATAAATACACTGTAAGTACACTATAAGTACATGTTAGTACATGTACTGTAAAATAAAGTGCAACGAAGGTGGGATAGGGGTAAGGTTAGGGAGAGGGTTGGAGGTATGGGTAAATTTAAGGGTGGGTTAAGATGTAAAGTATGGGTCAACAGTGTAATTATAAATGTAATTACAGAAATTAAATACAGATGTAATTACATGTAGTTTTTTTTAAAATAGAAGTACAATGTAAAAACATGTATGTACACAATAAGTACATTGTACTAAATTATTAATTAAAATGTAAGTACATAGTAAGTAAGTAAGTAAGTAGTTAAGGCCACTTAATATAAAGTGGGTCCAAAGTTTGTTTTCTCGTAATAATGACATGACAGTTTTTACTGTTGCTATAGTAATGAACTCAACTTTGACACGCATCTGATGGACAACCATGCAGGCGCTCTGACTGTAGCCTATATTTCAGCTAATTTTGCTTCGCCTAGGTAATAATACTGTACATAAATAAAGGCTGATCAATCATTGTTATATAATCATTAATTATAATCATTGATCATCGTTGATTTTTCCAGAGACAGTACACCAAACGTTTTGTTTTTGTGATTAACATGTTTAAATGGCAACACCTCAAACACTTCCGAAGGATGCAGAACTCTAAGATCTTTTAGAGCTGCTTGGATTAAACTCACTTTTTAGTGTCCCTTTATCTGAAATAAAATTATATATAATTTAATTTTTTTAGTAGTCATTATATGCTGTGACAGATATATCATGTGCTTTACAAGCTTCTGTTTGAAAAGATCGTTCATGTATACCTGTAGTGTATGTGTGTGTGTGCAGAAAAAAAAACGATTACAAAATTATAGAACAAAAATGAACTAAATTAGCCTATGCAATTTACATATACATCACATTTCTCATCAATGTGGTTAACAGTAAAGATTAAAGGGGGGGGGGGGGGGGGGGATGAAATGCTATTTCATGCATACTGAGTTTTTTTACACTGTTAAAGAGTTGGATTCCCTTTGTCCATTTCTAAACATGGACAAAGTTTCAAAAATTAAGTTGTATGTTTGAAGGAGTATTTTTGTTCCAAAAATACCTCTTCCGGTTTGTCACAAGTTTCGGAAAGTTTTTTTCAAGTATGGGTCTGTGTGACGTTAGATGGAGCGGAATTTCCTTATATGGGTCCTAAGGGCACTTCTCCCCGGAAGAACGCGCGCTCCCGTATAGCAGAGCACTGAGAGCACAGACATTCACTGATCAGAGCGAGAGACCGAATTGTCACAAAAGAAGTGTGTTTTTGGTTGCCAGGGCAAGACAACCCTGCACAGATTACCAAAAAAAAAAAAAAAAAAAACAGCATTAAGGGACCAGTGGATGGAGTTTATTTTTACAGAGCATTAATGGAGTTGTGCAAGTGTTTTTGTTTGTTCCCTGCATTTCGAAGATGCTTGTTTTACAAACAAGGCCCAGTTTGACGCCGGATTTGCATATCGTTTATTTCTTGAGGATAATGCAGTCCCAACGAAAAAGGGTCACGATCGTGTGTTGGAACCGCAGGCGGTGAGTAAAACTGCTTCAAATATTTTGTTAACTTCGCTATCGGCGTGTAAGCACATCAAGTAAACAACATGTGATGTTGGCATCAAACTGCACTTTCCACATGTACACCTTAAAAACAAAAAAAATTGCTAAATGTCAAATAATTTTTTATTTTTTTTTAGCAGTTTTCACAAGTCAGTTGAAATGAGTAGAACAGACAGGTGTTCGTACATAACTTTCGATATTTATTGCACGTCAAAAGACAGCAAGAGTTTTATCCTGAACTTCAAGTATTATCTTTGTAAGAAAGTGTTTTGGGCCACTAGCTTTGTAGATCCGTGTCACACATTACATGTACACATTACATGCACGTTCTTGCCTTTGACCACAATTAATTTGAAGTAGTGCTTATATCTCCACCTTGAAAATGCCAACTGTTCATTGGATTGCTCCTAACTTGCCATTTCTGCTGCTGCTGCGAATCTGTGCTGTTGCGTGTGTGTGTTTGTTTGGCGCTGCTGGCACTGGCACGTGTGCCGGCATGTGTGTAAAAACACTGGCTCTGATTGGCTACCATGAAACATATGTCTCCTGCCTTAGCTAATCATAATCGCTTATCTCATTTTTAACCCACCTCCTCACTCGCTGTGTGATCCAGGGGTGCGTTCGGATTGCATAGTTTATTAAATCAATGCATAGTTATGCACCGCATTTAACTTTCAGTAATGGTAACGGCGTTGTAACGACGGGAAAAGTAATTAGTTAGATTACCCCGTTACTGAAAAAATAACGTCGTTACCTAACGCCGTTCTTTTAAACGCTGTTATTCCAAACACTGGTAATGTCACAGCTTCCAAACGCTCTCAACGCAAAAGCCTACTCGCACTCGTGATTCTTTAGCTCCGCCCACACGTCACGCCTCCAGGCGCTCGTGTTTTTCCGGGAAAAATCAGTACAGACAATCTTTCTCTTATCAATATAATAAAACTTAAGACTTTTTGGAGTTATGAAGGATGCAGTACTACTCTATAGGTACTCAAGATTAACAGGATATTGAGTGAAAACGAGCATTTCACCCCCCTTTAATAATAAGGAAAAGAAGCACATCACAAATATCCTACATCGTAAAATCCCATCCTACTGTAGATAAACAGAACATCTCTGCTTATTAACTACCTAATCATGTGCCTAAAAGAAGCACAAATAAAGATATAGGTACAAACAGAAAACAGTGACGTGAACCTTGGTTTTGATAAGCAGTTATTTTATGACACAGAACTTAATACACAAAATAAACATATTGATTCAAGCATTTAAGATTTATGAATTAATTAAATGTCAGTAATGAACAAGACTGCACAAATGATGAGTCCCCTTCCAATTTTGTAACCCAAGTACTTAGCTTCAGTCAGTCGGAGATGTCATTTTCTACTATCACTCTGTGATGGTAGATGGGCTTCAGATGGGCTTCCCAGCTCTCTGAGTGGATGATGACGTCGTCCAAGTATGTGGCTGCGTATGCTTGATGGGGCCGGAGAAGGATATCCATTAGATGTTGGAAAGTGGCGGGAGCCCTTTTGTAGCCCGAACAGGAGAACCCGTGATGCCACTAGGAGTGTTGAAGGCCATCTTTTCCTGGGAGTTTCAGAGACAGGGGCACCTACCAGTATCCCTTGGTGAGGTCCAATGTTGAGATGTTCTGGGCCCTTCCTAGTTGATCTCGAGATGTTTTCGAACAAGCGGCATGACCTGATCAATCCTCTCTCTCATGTCCTGTAGATGCTCAATTTGGGAGCGATTTGGTGTATGCTGGTTTTCCCAAGCCTTGCGAGTCCTCAGGGTTGTCTTCCTAATAGCAGCACAAACAATGCGAACCTGGTAGAAGCCTGAGGAATTTCCCGGACCCCAAAAAAGCACATAGGGAAGCATAAGGCCCCAGTCACCCCCATCTTCAGTTAATACACATTGCAGAATCTGCTTCACAGTCTTTTTAAACCATTCCACTAACCCTTCCGTCTGAGAATAATAGACAGATGTGCACAGTTGTTTCACCCTAATGCAGCTGGCAAAGGTCAGTTATGAGCCGGGACATGAAGGGAGGTGCCTTGTTCAGTCAGGTTCTCCTTGGGTATGCCCACTTGGCTACAAAGTAAAAACAACTCCTTTATGATGTTCTTAGCTGTGGCTTTGTGAAGGGGAATGGCCTCCAGGTACCAAAGGCATAGTTGAGTATAGACAAGTTAAGTAAAATCACCTGTGTGTATATAGTGCTTTAAACTAAATACATTGCGTCAAAGCAACTGAAGAACATGCATTAGGAAAACAGTGTGTCAATAATGCAAAATGACAGTTAAAGGCAGTTCATCAATGAATTCAGTGATGTCATCTCTGTTCAGTTTAAATAGTGTCTGTGCATTTATTTGCAATCAAGTCAATGATATCGCTGTAGATGAAGTGACCCCAACTAAGCAAGCCAGAGGCGAAGGCAGCAAGGAACCGAAACTCCATCGGTGACAGAATGGAGGAAAAAATGCTTGAGAGAAACCAGGCTCAGTTGGGGGCCAGTTCTCCTCTGACCAGACGAAAACAGCAGTTTAATTCCAGGCTGCAGCAAAGTCAGATTGAATCAGTCAGAAGAATCATCTGTTTCCTGTGGTCTTGTCCTGGTGGTCATCTGAGACAAGGTCTTTACAGGGAATCTGTATCTGGGGCTCTAGTTGTCCTGGTCTCCATTGTCGTTCAGGGAAATAGAGATCCTTTCTAGGTGCTGATCCACCATCTGGTCTGGATACGTACTGAATCCAGGTGACTGCAGTGACCCTGTCATCTGGATACAGACTGGATCTGGTGGCAAGTACATCGGGTGGTATGGGAAGTGTTCCCAGTTCTGGTTTACCTAATTAATGCAGCCTAAAAGTCCTTCAACGGATTTGGATATTAAAAGCATATTAGTGTGTTATGTGTAAACTAAATTAAAGAGATGGGTCTTTAATCTAGATTTAAACTGCAAGAGTGTGTCTGCCTCCCGAACAATGTTAGGTAGGTTATTCCAGAGTTTAGGTGCCAAATAGGAAAAGAATCTGCCGCCCACAGTTGATTTTGATATTTTAGGTATTATCAAATTTCCTGAGTTTCGAGAATGTAGCGGACGTGGAGGATTATAATCTAACAGGAGCTCATTCAAATACTGAGGTGCTAAACCATTCAGGGCTTTATAAGTAATTAGAAATATTTTAAAATCTATACGATGTTTGATAGGGAGCCAGTGTAGTGTTTACAGGACCGGGCTAATATGGTCATACTTCCTGGTTCTAGCAAGAACTCTTGCTGCTGCATTTTGGACTAGCTGTAGTTTGTTTACTAAGCCTGCAGAACAACCACCCAATAAAGCATTACAATAATCTAACCTTGTGGTCATAAATGCATGGATTAACATTTCTGGATTTTACATTGAGAGCCTAGGCCATAATTTAGATATATTTTGGAGATGGAAAAATGCAGTTTTACAAATGCTAGAAATGTGGCTTTCTAAGGAAAGATTGCTATCAAATAGCACACCTAGGTTCCTAACTGATGATGAAGAATTGACAGAGCAGCCATCAAGTCTTAGACACCATTCTAGGTTATTACATGTAGAGTTTTTAGATCCTATAATTGACACTTTTTTTCAGAATTGAGCAGAATTTAGTTTTTTTTCAGAATTTAGCAGTAAGAAATTACTCGTCATCCAGTTTTTTATATCGACCATGCATTCCATTAGTTTTTCAAATTGGTGTGTTTCACCAGGCCGTGATGAAATATAGAGCTGAGTATCATCAGCATAACAGTGAAGGCTAACACCATGTTTCCTGATGATATCTCCCAAGGGTAACATATAAAGTGTGTAGAGTAGCGCCCCTATTACTGAGCCTTGAGGTACTTCATACTGCACTTGTGATCGATATGATACCTCTTCATTCACTGCTACGAATTGATGGCGGTCATATAAGTATGATTTAAACCATGTTAATCCACTTCCATTAATGCCAACAAAGTGTTCAAGTCTATGCAAAAGAATGTTGTGGTCAATTGTGTCAAACGCAGCACTAAGATTCAATAGAACTAATAGAGAGATACAACCACGATCAGATGATAAGAGCAGGTCATTTGTAACTCTAAGGAGAGCAGTCTCAGAACTATGATACAGTCTAAATCCTGAGTGGAAATCCTCACAGATACCATTTTTCTTTTAGAAATATAATAAGAATATAATTGTGAGGATACTACCTTTTCTAGTATCTTGGACAGAACAGGGAGATTCGAGATTGGTCTATAATTAACTAGTTCTATGGGGTCAAGTTGTGTTTTTTGGATGAGAGGGTTAATAACAGCCAGTTTGAATGTTTTGGGTACATATCTCATTGACAATGAGGAATTAATAATAGTCAGAAGAGGATCTATGACTTCTGGAAGCACCTACTGTATTTTAGGAGCTTAGATAGTATAGGGTCTAACATACATGTTGTTGGTTTAGATGATTTAACAAGTTTTTACAATTCTTCCTCTTCTATAGTAGAGAATGTATACTCTAATAGTATAGATTTTAGAAGAAAAGTAGTTCATAAAGTCATTACTGCTGTGGTGTTGGGAAATGTCAACCAACACATGTTGAGGCTTTATTTTTCATTAATTTAGCCACTGTATTAAATAAATACCTGGGATTATGTTTGTTTTCTTCTAAATGAGAAGAAAAGTAATCGGATTTAGCAGTTTTTAATGCTTTTCTGTAGGATAGGTTACTTTCCCAGCAAAGCAATATGAAATACCTCTAGTTTTGTTTTCCTCCAGCTGCGCTCCATTTTCCGGGCTGCTCTCTTTAGGGTGCGAGTATGCTCATTATACCATGGTGTCAGACTGGTTTCCTTAACCTTTCTTAAGCATAAAGGAGCAACTGTATTTAAAATGCTAGAAAAGAGAGAGTCCATAGTTTCTGTTACATCATCAAGTTGTTCTGAGGTTTTGGATATGCTAAGGAATTCGGATACATCTGGAAGATAACTTACAAAGCAGTCTTTTGTGGTAGAAGTGATGGTTCTACCATACTTGTGACAAGAAGCAGAATTTACAATTTTGGCTATACTATCAACATCAATTCCATGTGATAGTATTAAATCTAGAGTATGATTTCGACAATGAGTAGGTCCTGAAACGTGTTGTCTAACCACAATAGAGTTCAGAATGCCTATAAATGCTGATCACATCTTTTTCTGCTGGCCTGCTGACTGTGCGCAAGGTGCCCTCGGGTAAACGCTGCTCCATCACCCTTCGGGGTGCCAGGGCCGCTCTCTCTCTGGCATCACAAATGAACGATGCTTCAGCCTCCGCCTGCTAGGCGATGTTAAGGGGATTTGTCATACTGACCGGGTATCACATCGCATTGCCCTCGGTAAGGCCCGGTAGGCAGTTGGGGCTCCGGCCATCAGCCACAGGTGCACAAGTCATGAGAGCTGTGCTGCCTGGGGGCGCACGGGCTTCCACTCATCATAGGTCCACTGATGGATCTGCTGGGCAGTGCAGGTCTGAGACAAACCCACCCGGGTGAAGATATATGCCTTTAGGTTGTCATATTGTTCATTACATGGGGCTAGCAAGGAATAATAGGCTCACTGGGCTTCCCCAGTAAGAAAGGGCACAATGATATGAGCCCACTCCTCTTTTGCCCATCCCTCCTGGGCAGCAATGACCTTAAAACTGTGGAGGTCAGCCTCAACATCATCCTGGTCCGTCAACTTAAATTGACACTGATGCGCTTTGCTGGTGGTGTCTGGGAGGGGAAAGCATGCTGGTGTGCTGGCCTGTAGCAGCTCAATTACCCGGTCAGTATATTCTTGCTAAGCTTTAAGACTCTCTCTCGTAAACTGAGAAAGCTGAGCGAGCTGTGAGCTCAGTGCTAGAAGCCGAATAGACCATACTGAGGGGTAGGCCCCAACAGGCAATAAAAGAAGAAAAGACCCTGATAGGCCCTAGTGGAAACAGCTCTGGCGGGTCACAGAAGATGGAATGGCCCTGAAAGGCCTTAAAGAAAAGCTACAAAGGCCACGGAGGAAAGGTCTAGATAGGCCACAGATGGAGATGCCTAGATGGGCCATAGTGAAAAATCCAAGGAACTGAAGAATTAAATTCCTCAGTAGGCACAGAGAGGAAGGCCATGTAAATAGACCACGGGGGGAAATACCACAAGATAATTAACAGAGGGGAATGCCACAAAAGACAGGCCGCAGAAAGAAAGGCCAAGTTAAGCAACAGTTAATCATAGAGGTTGTTGGGAGTAATATGAACAGGTATTATTCCACTAGTAATAATAGTTATGTTTTATGCAGAAAAAATAAAAACACATAACCATAAATATCGGAACTGTAAAACATAACTATTCTCAGACTTAACTCCCATGAAAGCTTGATAGCACCTTGTCTCAGACAGCCACAGGACAGCAGGAGCCAGTTTAGTCCTCTGGAAGATGTGACTTTGTTGCAGCTTGTAATTTAACTGCTGGTTCCGTCTGGCCAGAGGAGAACTGGCCCCATGACTTAGCCTGGTTTCTCCAAAGGTTTTTCTTCCATCCATCATTGATGGAGTTTTGGTTCCGTGCCACCATCACCTCTGCTTGCTTATCTGAGGACACTACATTTAAGATTGATGCCTTACTAGCTAATAAACTCAATAGCAATTGAACCCTGTAAATGCATAAAGAAAGCCCTTACACTAAGATTTTTGCACAACTTTATAGTCTGCATTTTTTCATTGGAATTGGGCTATGCATTTTTTCAGTGGAATTGGGCTATTTCAACACTGTTGCTGTGGGTTGCTTTTTGGGTTGAAGTGACCCCAATAACGTGGCATTTAGCCCATGGAATGCAAAATAAAAAAATTGTGACATGATATACAGCCAAGTATGGTGACCCATACTCAGAATTCGTGCTCTGCTTTTAACCCATTCAAAGTGCATCCAAAGTGCACACGCACAGAGCAGTGAAGTCACACACACTGTGAACACACACCCGGAGCAGTGGACAGCCATTTATGCTGCAGTGCCCGGGGAGCAGTTGGGGGTTCGGTGCCTTGCTCAAGGGCACCTAAGTCGTGGTATTGAAGGTGGAGATAGAACTGTACATGCACTCCCCCCATCTACAATTCCTGCCGGCCCGAGACTCAAACTCACAACCTTTCGATTGCGAGTCCAACTCTTGACCATTAGGCCATGACCTCCCTTTAATTGGGGAACCCCACTCGGAACGTGACTAGGCTAGTTTTTTGCAGTTATTGGCGGTTTTGTTGACAAAACTTGGCAGCCCTTGAAAGCACCCAGAACTCCACCAATATTCACATCCTCTGCTGAGGAAACTCCGAAGCCTGTATATCATCCAACACTACCATATGACAGCAAACATTCACAGCGACACCAGAGTAATGCCAACGATCTAGTGTGCATCTTGAGAGGAATGTCAAACTCACAAAAGTTTGCAGGAGACAAACTTAATTAAATGCAAGTAACCCAGGGAAAGTCGGGTAATTAAATAAGTGACAGTTTGAGTAAGAAATGTCGAGGCAGTATCTGGAAACACAATAAAGTGTTGGAAACACGCATTAAGTCTTCCTAGTAGAACTTGGGCGGATGCTTCCATTTCCCTTACATTCAATGTCCAAGAGTACATTCATCTTTGCCATGTTACATTCATTTAGTTTACTAGTGCTATGTGCTGTATTAACAAAAACATAAATGGCATTAATAAAAACATTAACACTGATAAGCTATGCAATATTGCATTCAAAATCGAATGTGATTCATCTAATGAACGCAATATAGCTTAGCTTGTCAGTTGTCAACTGCTCTTTATATTAAATGCATCTGAATAATTTCCACCTGAAAGCAGGTGATGGAGATTTACTGGTACTATTAACCACAGAACCAACTTTACTAATGAGATGCGCATGACAATTACATCTGATTTATTGTGCAGCCCTTGTTTGTTGATCACAAAGTACATGAGGAAAACTAGGATGTCAGTTGTATTCAAAGTGCCGCCATTACTGTCTAGAGTGTGTGGATTGGTGCGTTGTGATTGGTAGTTACTGTCTAGACTGCATAGAATGGTGTGCTGTGATTGGATGAGTGGATATATCGCATTCTGCAAAAAAAGGTATTGGAACCAAACTCTTCATATGCTTAAATCATAACAACTCGTATTTTTATTATAAATAGAATGTTTGATGTCCACTAATATTTTAACAAGCATCATACATCAGAAATTGCACCCATCTGCAGCAGAAATATTTTGGCCATGTAGATATGTTGACCCAGAAAGAAGGAGACAATTTGAGCGAGAAACAAAACCAAAAATTGGAATTAAAGGCAATGCATCTCTACAGATGTCTTACAGTCCCACCAGTGAGGCGGAGAGTCCTGGTGGGCACTGTTCACGGCTCAAGCTCTCCAGCAGCACGCACTCAGATGCGATTTCAACTTTCTTTTCAGAGTGATTCTCCGACTGGTCTCGCCCTTGTGGATTCGGGGGCTGAGGGGAACTTCCTCGATGCTGTGATTGCCCACCGTTGGAACATCCCACTCATTCCTCTGGCTAGTCCCGTATCAGCATGGTCATTATCGGGCAGTTCCCTCACCACCATCACCCATGTCACACCAAGGGTTAGTCTTCACATCGCTGGAAACCATTGTGAACAAATTGAACTTTATTTATTTATCATTGATTCCCTGAAGGCTCCTTTAATACTAGGGCACCCATGGTTACTTAAACACAACCTACACATTGACTGGGTTAGTAATTAAGTTTTAGCCTGGAGTCAGTCTTGTCACATGTTGTGTTTGGGTGCTGCTTTTCCTCCGGTCTCTGTGTCTTGTGTTTCACAGGGGGATTCCTCTGACTGTTGTTCCGTCTTCAGTAGGGCCCGGGCCACCTCACTACCTCCTCCGCATTGCCCCTACGACTGTGCCATTGACCTTCTCCCGGGATCTTCTCTGCCTAAGGGTCGCTTATATTCCCTTTCGGGTCCTGAAAGAGAGGCCATGGACAAGCATATACGTGAGTCACTTCAGGCTGGGCTCATCCATCATTCCATTCCATGGAAAACGGCGTTTAACACCCCTTCGGGACACTACGAGTACTTAGTTCTTCCGTTTGGTTTTACCAATGATCCGTCCATTTTTCAGGGGCTCGTCAACAGCGTGTTGGGTGACATGATTAACCAATTTGTCTTTGTGTAATTGGATGATATCTTGATTTTCTCTCCCTCTCTCCAATTACACACCCAGCATGTCAGATGGGTTCTCCAGCGGTTGCTAAGATAGAAGCAGTCACCCAGTGGCCGGTCCCTGACTCCTGTAAGGCTCTGCAGCGTTTCCTGGGGTTTGCCAACTTCTACGGGCGAATACATCAGGAATTTTGGTCAGATCGCTGCACCACTCACAGCCTTATCCTCCACTAAGGTGTCCTTCAGATGGAACCGGGAGGCAGGTAGAGAGGTAGCCTTTGACATTTTAAAGTCTTGTTTTGTCTCTGCACCTGTTCTGTTGGTTCCAGATCCTGAGGCCCAGTTCATTGTCGAGGTTGATGCTTCGGACGTTGCGCAGTTCTGTCTCAGCTTTCTCTCCGTGACGGGAAGGTGCACCCGTGTGCATTCTTCTCTCGTCATCTCAGCCTTGCAGAATGTAACTAGGACATTGGGAATAGAGAGCTGTTGGCAGTACGATTGGCCTTGGGTGAGTGGCATCACTGGTTGGAGGGATCAGTGCATCCCTTCTTGGCCTGGACGAATCACAAGAACCTGGAATACATTTGTTCGGCCAAGAGGCTGAGCTCGCGTCAGGCTCGCTGGGCGCTCTCCTTTTCCAGGTTTAACTTCACCCTCTCGTACTGGCCGGGATCCAAGAACACCAAACCCGATGCCCTCTCTCGCCTGTTCGAGGCCCCAGGGAGGGAGTTTGCAGCTGAAGCCATCCTTCCCGAGGGGGTGGTGGTCAGGGTCCTTTCATGGGTTATCTAGCAGTGAGTTAGGGAGGCCGGTTGAGGGGTGCAGGTGCCAAGAAAGTGCACAGCGGGCAGGTTGCCATTGCCAGCTGCGCTGCGCCCTGAGTTCCTTGAGTGGGGTCAAGCATCCAGGTTGGTCTGCCATCCTGGTATTCGGAGAACATCGTCCGCCATCCGACAATGCTTCTGGTGGCCCGCTACACATTGGCCTTAATTTTGTCTCTGGGCTCCCCCCGTTTAAGGGTAACACTGTGGTTCTCATGGTGGTGGATCGCTTTTCCAAAGCAGTTCATGTAATTCCCCTGCCCAAGCTGCCCTCCGCCCGGGAGACTGCCCAACTGGTGGTGGATCACGTCTTCCATCTCCATGGGTTTCCGGTGGATGTCGTTTCAGATAGAGCCCCCCAGTTCATCTCCCGGTTCTGGAGGGAATTTTGTAGACAGATTGGGGCCTCTGCGAGTCTGTCTTCAGGTTTTCATCCTCAGGCCAATTGGCAGTGTGAACAGGACAACCAGGATCTAGGAAGAATGCTCCGCTGTCTGACATCCAACAATCCGAGTTCCTGGTGCCAGCAGCTCTCCTGGGCAGAATACGCTCATAACACCCTTCCTGTGGCCGCATCAGGTATGTCTCCCTTTGAGTGTGCTGTTGGTTATAACCCACCTCTGTTCCCAGCACAGGAACCCGATGCAGTGGTTCCTTCCGCCCTGGCTTTCGTCCAGCGCTGCCGCCGCACCTGGGAGAAAGTCAGGAGAATTTTGGTCCAAACTTCTGGCCGAACCAAGATCGTACTGTAAGCAGTATGTTTGTTTTTTAACAAGTTCTGTAAATAACTTTAAAGAGGTGTGTGAACTTGCAAGCACGATGTCAGACACTGTAATATGCTCTGGTCCCCTCCCTGCTTACCGTGGTGACTAGATGCATAGCAGATTGTCATCACTCAATGGCTGGATGTCTAAGTGGTGCCCACAAAATAACATAGGTTTCATAGACAATTGGACGAGCTTTTGGGGCAGACCTGACCTGTTTAAAAGAGATGGTCTTCATCCTTCCTGGGGTGGTGCTGCTCTTCTGTCTAGAAATATGGCACATAGTCTTAGTGTTTATACTTGACTAACTGGGGCCCAGGTCAGGAAGCAGACAGACTGGCTAAACCGACCGTCTGCTAGCTGCCTCCCGTCACAGAGGTCAGTTAATTCTCAGCACATAGAGACTCTTTCACCTAGATATCACACTATAGAGACTGTGTCTGTTCCCCGAACTAGAAAATACAAAAAACGTCCAAACCAAGTTAAGGTTAACAATTTAATTGAGGTTCAACAAATAAAAAACAAATGCAATATGGATAAACAAATGATAAAGATTGGCTTATTGAATATCAGATCCATTTCTACGAAAACACTTTTTGTAAATAATATGATAACTGATCATAATATAGATGTGCTCTGTTTGACAGAAACTTGGCTAAAACCTGATGATTACATTATTTTAAATGAGTCCATCCCCCAAGATTATTGTTATAAACACGAGCCGCGTCTAAAAGGCAAAGGGGGAGGAGTTGCTTCAATTTATAACAACGTTTACAGGATTTCTCAGAGGGCAGGCTTCAAGTATAACTCGTTTGAAGTAATGGTGCTTCATATAACATTATCCAGAGAAACCAATGTTAATGATAAATCCCCTGTTATGTTTGTACTGGCTACTGTATACAGGCCACCAGGGCACCATACAGACTTTATTAAAGAGTTTGGTGATTTTACATCCGAGTTAGTTCTGGCTGCAGATAAAGTCTTAATAGTTGGTGATTTTAATATCCATGTCGATAATGAAAAAGATGCATTGGGATCAGCATTTATAGACATTCTGAACTCTATTGGTGTGAGACAACATGTTTCAGGACCTACTCATTGTCGAAATCATACTCTAGATTTAATACTGTCACATGGAATTGATGTTGATAGTGTTGAAATTATTCAGCCAAGTGATGATATCTCAGATCATTATTTAGTTCTGTGTAAACTTCATATAGCCAAAATTGTAAATTCTACTTCTTGTTACAAGTATCGAAGAACCATCACTTCTACCACAAAAGACTGCTTTTTAAGTTATCTTCCTGATGTATCCGAATTCCTTAGCATATCCAAAACCTCAGAACAACTTGATGATGTAACAGAAACTATGGACTCTCTCTTTTCTAGCACTTTAAATACAGTTGCTCCTTTACGCTTAAGGAAGGTTAAGGAAAACAGTTTGACACCATGGTATAATGAGCATACTCGCACCCTAAAGAGAGCAGCCCGGAAAATGGAGCGCAGCTGGAGGAAAACAAAACTAGAGGTATTTCGTATTGCTTGGCGGGAAAGTAGCATATCCTATAGAAAAGCATTAAAAACTGCTAGATCTGATTACTTTTCTTCTCTTTTAGAAGAAAACAAACATAACCCCAGGTATTTATTCAATACAGTGGCTAAATTAACGAAAAATAAAGCCTCAACAAGTGTTGACATTTCCCAACACCACAACAGTAATGACTTTATGAACTACTTTACTTCTAAAATCGATACTATTAGAGATAAAATTGCAACCATTCAGCCGTCAGCTACAGTATCACATCAGACAGTGCACTATAGACCCCCTGAGGAACAGTTCCACTCATTCTCTACTATAGGAGAGGAGGAATTGTATAAACTTGTTAAATCATCTAAACCAACAACATGTATGTTAGACCCTATACCATCTAAGCTCCTAAAAGAGGTGCTTCCAGAAGTCATAGGTCCTCTTCTGACTATTATTAATTCCTCATTGTCATTAGGATATGTCCCCAAAACCTTCAAACTGGCTGTTATTAAGCCTCTCATAAAAAAGCCACAACTTGACCCCAGAGAACTTGTTAATTATAGACCAATCTCGAATCTCCCTTTTCTGTCCAAGATACTAGAAAAGGTGGTATCCTCACAATTATATTCCTTCTTAGAGAATAATGGTATATGTGAGGATTTCCAGTCAGGATTTAGACCGTATCATAGTACTGAGACTGCTCTCCTTAGAGTTACAAATGATCTGCTCTTATCATCTGATCGTGGGTATATCTCTCTATTAGTGTTATTGGATCTTAGTGCTGCGTTTGACACAATTGACCACAACATTCTTTTGCATAGACTTGAACACTTTGTTGGCATCAGTGGAAGTGCATTAGCATGGTTTAAATCGTACTTATATGACCGCCATCAGTTCGTAGCAGTGAATGAAGATGTATCATATCGATCACAAGTGCAGTATGGAGTACCTCAAGGCTCAGTACTAGGGCCGCTACTCTTCACGCTTTATATGTTACCCTTGGGAGATATCATCAGGAAACATGGTGTTAGTTTTCACTGTTATGCTGATGATACGCAGCTCTATATTTCCTCGCAGCCTGGTGAAACACACCAATTTGAAAAAACTAATGGAATGCATAGTCAATATAAAAAATTTGATGACGAGTAATTTCTTACTGCTAAATTCAGAAAAAACAGAGGTGTTAATCATAGGGCCTAAAAACTCTGCTTATAATAAACTAGAACACTGTCTAAGACTTGATGGTTGCTCTGTCAATTCTTCGTCATCAGTTAGGAACCTAGGTGTGCTACTTGATCGCAATCTTTCCTTAGAAAGCCACGTTTCTAACATTTGTAAAACTGCATTTTTCCATCTCAAAAATATATCTAAATTACGGCCTATGCTCTCAATGTCAAATGCAGAAATGTTAATCCATGCATTTATGACTTCAAGGTTAGACTATTGTAATGCTTTATTGGGTGGTTGTTCTGCACGCTTGGTAAACAAACTACAGCTAGTCCAAAATGCAGCAGCAAGAGTTCTTACTAGAACCAGGAAGTATGACCATATTAGCCCGGTCCTGTCCACACTGCACTGGCTCCCTATCAAACATCGTATAGATTTTAAAATATTGCTTATTACTTATAAAGCCCTGAATGGTTTAGCACCTCAGTATTTGAATGAGCTCCTTTTACATTATACTCCTCTACGTCCGCTACGTTCTCAAAACTCAGGCAATTTGATAATACCTAGAATATCAAAATCAACTGCGGGCGGCAGATCCTTTTCCTATTTGGCGCCTAAACTCTGGAATAACCTACCTAACATTGTTCGGGAGGCAGACACACTCTTGCAGTTTAAATCTAGATTAAAGACCCATCTCTTTAACCTGGCATACACATAACATACTAATATGCTTTTAATATCCAAATCCGTTAAAGGATTTTTAGGCTGCATTAATTAGGTAAACCGGAACCGGAAACACTTCACATAACACCGTACTTTCTACATCATTAGAAGAATGGCATCTACGCTAATATTTGTCTGTTTCTCTCTTGTTCCGAGGTCACCGTGGCCACGAGATCCAGTCTGTGTCCAGATCAGAGGGTCACTGCAGTCACCCGGATCCAGTACGTATCCAGACCAGATGGTGGATCAGCACCTAGAAAGGACCTCTACTGCCCTGAAAGACAGCGGAGACCAGGACAACTAGAGCCCCAGATACAGATTCCCTGTAAAGACCTTGTCTCAGAAGACCACCAGGACAAGACCACAGGAAACAGATGATTCTTCTGCACAATCTGACTTTGCTGCAGCCTGGAATTGAACTACTGGTTTTCGTCTGGTCAGAGGAGAACTGACCCCCCAACTGAGCCTGGTTTCTCTCAAGGTTTTTTTCTCCATTCTGTCACCGATGGAGTTTCGGTTCCTTGCCGCTGTCGCCTCTGGCTTGCTTAGTTGGGGTCACTTCATCTACAGCGATATCATTGACTTGATTGCAAATAAAAACAGACACTATTTCAACTGAACAGAGATGACATAACTGAATTTTGCATTATTGAGACACTGTTTTCCAAATGAATGTTGTTCAGTGCTTTGACGCAATGTATTTTGTTTAAAGCACTATATAAATAAAGGTGATTGATTGACTGTATAAAATGTTAGACCTTTTAGACCAGTCCCATTTTGTCAGTTGTGGGGTTGCGAAAAAATGGTGTCTAAATTTGAAACCAAAAAATTAAAAATAAGTAGTAGTAGTAGTAGTAGCCCTTTATTGTCACTAGTCACAAGTACCAGCGAAATTAGCCATCAACCTGTCCATACATACATACATACAATATGACAGTGGGGTAGACAGGACAGGAAGACATGGTATTTGAGGAAGAAATACAGCATAAACA
Organism: Carassius auratus; assembly: GCF_003368295.1. Taxonomy (NCBI): domain Eukaryota; kingdom Metazoa; phylum Chordata; class Actinopteri; order Cypriniformes; family Cyprinidae; genus Carassius; species Carassius auratus. Next base: position 1,166,275 of record NW_020523372.1, read on the forward strand.
TTAGGGAAGTGAGGAGAAAAAAAAAATTAAGAAAAAAAAATAAATAATAAAAGGTCTTTAATGCCTTAGGTGGTAAAATTAGATTTTTTTGGAGGTTTGATAGGTGCCTAATGATCTACTAGTTCAGGAAGCCCATCCCAAGGAAACCACAGATCACTAGCTCCAGTGTGGATTTGCGAACATTTCAGATGATCTCAACCACTTTTTTTTTTTCACAAATATTTTGGATGATACCAAAACATTCAAAAACGTTGGATAATACCAACCTTGGATCAGCATTTAAAAATGTGAAATAATATCCTTATATTGAAATCAATGTGAAATCATTATGATCACATTATGATCTAATCTTTGCCTTACATATCCATTATGTCTACATAGCTCTTCAGTTAATTAGCTCAAATGAGAAATGTATAATTAATTAGAACTGGTTATAATTAATTATAAAAATGTAGATAATCAGAATTATTATTACAATCATTTACTCAGTTCATCCATTGAAGAGACAGTATAATGATTTATCAGTTCTAGGAAAGGTCATCTTCCTGACCAAGAAAGAATAGCTTTTTTACTGTAGACAGTACTAGCATTAACTTAGCATTTGCAAGATAAACATTTCAGTGACTTTGAACTGTGAGCAGCAAACAAAGAGATAATCAATCATGACTATAAGGTATTTAATAAACTACAGGTAACGTACAACTGAACATCTTACTGCACTTTGCAAAAAAAATTGCTAGCAATGCATATTCAATGATTAATATACAGCTATGTGTAGGGGGAATTTAAGATCATTCTGCTGGCAGAGCTACTCAGTGTGACACAACAGAAAGAGAAACAATGCAACCAACAAAATGACACTTTATTTTTTATGTTTATTTTAGAAAGCTAGTGAACATTTTTAGGCAATTAGAACTTCATTAATCATACGTATTGTTTACATATTGCAAACAGTCACTGATTGTTTTACATGTTAAGAAAATGTTATTTTTGTAGACGTACACCCACAAATAGAATATATTTATAAAACAGAAAGAGAAACAAAGCAAACAACAAATCAAATATATAAACAGTATATACATACACATATACACTCATCTAAAGTATTATTAAGAACACCTGTTCAATTTCTCATTAATGCAATTATCTAATCAACCAATCACATGGCAGTTGCTTCAATGCATTTAGGGGTGTGATTCTGGTCAAGACAGTCTCCTGAACTCCAAACTGAATGTCAGAATGGGAAAGAAAGGTGATTTAAGCAATTTTGAGCGTGACATGGTTTTTGGTGCCAGACGGGCCGGTCTGAGTATTTCACAGTCTGCTCATTTACTGGGATTTTCATGCACAACTATTTCTAGGGTTTACAAAGAATGGTGTGAAAAGGGAAAAACAGTATGTGGAAGTCCTGTGGGTGAAAATGCCTTGTTGATGCTAGACGTCAGAGGAGAATGGGCCGACTGATTCAAGCTGATAGAAGAGCAACTTTGACTGAAATAACCACTCGTTACAACTAAGGTATGCAGCAAAGCATTTGTGAAGCCACAACACGCACAACCTTGAGGCGGATGGGCTACAACAGCAGAAAACCCCACCGGGTACCACTCATCTCCACTACAAATAGGAAAAAGAGGCTACAATTTGCACGAGCTCACCAAAATAGGACAGTTGAAGACTGGAAAAATGTTGCCTGGTCTGATGAGTCTCGATTTCTGTTGAGACATTCAGATGGTAGAGTCAGAATTTGGCGTAAACAGATTGAGAACATGGTTCCATCATGCCTTGTTACCACTGTGCAGGCTGCTGGTGGTGGTGTAATGGTGTGGGGGATGTTTTCTTGGCACACTTTCGGCCCCTTAGTGCCAATTGGGCATCGTTTAAATGCCAAGGCCTACATGAGCATTGTTTCTGACCATGTCCATCCCTTTATGACCGCCATGTACCCATCCTCCGATGGCTACTTCCAGCAGGATAATGCACCATGTCACAAAGTTTCTTGAACATGACAATGAGTTCACTCTACTAAAATGGCCCCCACAGACACCAGATCTCAATCCAATAGAGCATCTTTGGGATGTGGTGAAACGGGAGCTTTGTTCCCTGTATGTGCATCCCACAAATCTCCATCAACTGCAAGATGCTATCCTTTCAATATGGGCCAACATTTCTAAAGAATGCTTTCAGCACCTTGTTGAATCAATGCCACATAGAATTAAGGCAGCTCTGAAGGCAAAGGGGGGTCAAACACAGTATTAGTATGGTGTTCCTAATAATCCTTTAGGTGAGTGATATATATATATATATTATTACTGATCTGAACAAACATTTCACAACTACATCAAAGTACTACTTCAACAAGTTTAAGACATCATGTTACATGTTGAGTGTTTGTACTGGATGTGAATCGTATTGAATTCTGACGTTTGTCAGTTTTACAACAGCAGGGAACAGACTTCATTATATCACCAACATCAGCCCTCATGAACAAGTACAATAAACAGTCAGCAAGTGGGTTCAGATACAAGAGACATTCCAGAAAGAGATCAGCCTTTTTAAATATAATGTTCATCCAGTCTATACAGGTATAAAAATCAATGAAATCCATGATTACAAAGGGGAGAATGAGACATGTGTAAGTCAGCAACACAAGGAACATACTGCCCAATATTAATTTGCGATTAAGGGAAGTAAGTGATAATGAGTGAGAGAGACCACGACAAGTACCAACAAAACAAAAAATTATTATTGGGTAGGGGAAAAAACATGCTATACATTCGGGCAGGTGATAAAATATCAGTGGCACAGACCATATAACCAAAGAAACAAAACAGGAGAGCTTTAGTGAATGGTGAAGTTTGTACCAGTGAGGATGAGAAACCATAAGATATCGTTCAAATGCAACACATGCCATAAAATACAGACCTGCAATCAAAAAACAATCATATGCCTTTACCAGTTCAGCTGAGTCGAGTTTGGTTGTAAATAGTAATATACAAATGATCTGGATGAGGTCTGAAAATATCAAATTAATCACATAAACTGAAGCAATACGTTTGGATTTGATAAGAACACACAAAGCAAACAGAGTTAAGAGCATGATTGGAATCTCAATGACTGAAATAACCCAGATAAAAAATGATTCTGCCACGGACTGTTTAGCATAAAAAGAAACAAGCTTTTTGTGCAATGTTTTACGTCCAGGAATAGCAGGGCAGCTGATGCTGTTGTTGAGTTCCGTCATATCTCACAAAGTCTTTAAAGGCAGCACTGAAATAATAACCAACCAGTCATTAGTCTGTTTGACATAGTAACTATACACAGAACTTCAAGTAACTTTGCAACTACATGTCAAATAGCAGTCATTAGAGTATTAGCTGACTGTCTGATTCTGATTAAAATCTGAAATAAACATTCTCCTAACTATAAATAAGTACATGTGAACTTATTCTACTAACCCTAATGCTGAACCTAACTCTAAACAGTCTACTAAGTTTACTCACAGTGACTTATTTTGTACGGTGCATAGGAGGAGACATTTTTGGTTTACTTAGTTTGGTTTTGGTCACAACATATTTAGTCATGGGAACATGATGACGTTCCCCCAAATTAATATCTTGTGGCCATGACATATTATCACATTCCCACTGGTATGCCATGCCCTCGACAAAACTGACCCGGTCAATGTAATATTGAAAGAATATTCAACTTTTAAATTCTTAATGATTAGTGTTCACAACAATACATAATGTGTGTATTAGAAAACAGTATTTTTAACTTATATAAAACTTTAACATAATTGTTTGATAAACTTAAAAACTGCAACGCATGCTGTCATTTATCATGAATTTACATTTACCCATAAAAGACTACAAACAATTACAGTTCACAATCACAGTGAGCATGAAATACAACATATACCTGGGAGATTACCTGGAATATGTGTATTGAGTGTAGATTCACGTACAGGATTGAAAATCAGTCGATGAGGTTTATGAACTGCTTAACCCTCTAAGGGAAGGACGAAACCCTTAAAATGGAGATTGTTCTGTAAAGAAAGCCACCTTGCATTATGTTAAACTAATTTACACTTTTACTTTAAAAAAAGATCGCTGCTCTTTAAAAAGCACACTAGAGTGTCAACAAGTTCACAGCTGTACTACATGTTAACCATTATTGACAAATATCCATAATGATGGTAAACAAAACAGAAAGATTCACACATGGGTTGACAATAACTTACATAGAAGTAGAATGAAGATCCACTTACAGGACTGGAGATGTTGTTGCTCATCAGTAGATGATTGTGTTTATGAGCTGTTCACAGTCCTTTTATAGTCTGAATCAACTGTGGAAACATCATTTTAAAAGGAGTGGTTCTGTCAGATAATGGAAGATTCATTTTACATCATTTCTCTGTAATGGAGACAATACCACAAGTAACATGACTGAAAGTAGTCAACAACGATCAGTTATTTTGGACCGTGTATTTCAGTGAACCATTTATTTTAAATTCTCACATAATTATGTAATTTTATCACCCCAGCGGATGAAATAAATACACTCAAACTCATTAAAATGATGTGGATGTTATGTTATTAATAAACTTACATTACTATAGAGGCAGAGAGAGTTCACACACATGTGCAACCAAAGCAAATACTCACAATGCAACCAAATAAAGAAAAAGTTCTGCAAATACTCACAATGCAACCAAATTCAGAGAAGTGCTGCAAATACTTACAATCTAACCAAATACAGAAAATAGCTTCAAATAATTACAACACAACCAAATTAAAAAAAGGTGCTGCAAATTTTTTGCAATGCAACCAAATACAGAAAAGTGCTGCAAATACTCATAACTCAACCAAATACAAAAGTGCTGCAAAGACTCACAATGCAACCAAATTCATAAAAGAGCTGAAAATACTCTGAATGCAACCAAATACAGAAAACTGCTGCAATTACCATCAAACACAACAAAATACAGAAAAGAACAGACCACAGTGGAAATGTATCGAGGGGATCCCAACAAGTTGTGAAAGTAAGTTAGCCAGATAACATATTTCTTCAGTTTTGTGAGTATTTGCAGAACTTTTCTGTATTTGGTCACATTGTGCATATTTTCTGCATGTTTTTGTGTTTGTTAACACTTTATTTTACGGTCTGATAACTACTTGCTTATTATCATGCATATTACTAGAATATTAGCCATTTATTTAATGGCATTGATTAAGTGCATATTAATACCTTTTACTGCATGACCTTATTTTACATCCCTAATCCTAACCAATACCTACATTTAACTTAAATGAGGAATTTATTGAGGGAAAGGTTGTAGTTAATATTGTATAAGTGTTCACTATTTTAAAGTTGCATTGCGTTGAGCTCTTGGTTAAGTTTACTGGTGGAAAACTTCTGCAACCAGTTCTTGACTCTAGAACCGCTGTTGCACTATGTGTTAGTTTGTTGAGCTGAGAACTGCTGCAATCGTATAGTTGACAAAGCAAAATATAGTAAAAGCATGTTTCCAGTATGTTTATTATGTTCCTACTGCTTTTATCAATACATTATAAATATTAATGGTACTTTGCCCCCTTAAAACCTTGGCAAAATTTGTTTACATCATTAGTTTTATATCAACTGTTTTAGAAATTAAAGTTAGAAGTTGCAAAGGATGTTTCAGTCTCATGTAGCCAGACTGACAGCTTAAGGGTAAGGAATCATGGCAAATTTAAATGGGCAAGGACCAAGCAAGAGGCCATGTGGCAGGTAAAACAACTAATAATGTTTTGTATCTCCACAATAACAGAGCGTGTATATGCATTTACAATTGCAGTCTGCAGTCAGTTTCGACTTCAAGGTCAATTGAATGTCATCTAGCTAATATTCTCCTTTTAAGAATCCAACCTGACTCAGTGATGCAAGCTAATAATTAATAATTTGGCTTATCACTGGCACCTAAAATTTAGTATTCTCAAATATGTACAAGTCTGGTCACACTTGTTGTGAGTATAAGGTGATTGTGAGAGTTCCGAGGATTCCTTGCTCTTTTTATAAATGGGGCGCCTGCTATGGATTTTTACTATAACAATTTATTCACAATTGATGCTCATTAGAAGGGGTTTGTCATTGTCAGACTCTGTTCCATGTTTTGTGTTTGTTCGTGTCCCATTGTATTCTATTCCAGGTGTTCTTCATTTGCATTTATATGTCCCAGGTGTTGTTTCATTAGTCCTTTGTATATATAGTGTTCAAGTTTTGAGTTCCTCTGTCAGCGGTTAAACGTCTACTGAAATGTCTTATAAGGTCCTATGTGTTTCCTTTGTACTTATATTAAAATTCCATATTGAATAAATCTCCAGCGTCTCACATGTCTCCTTGCTCCTGCTCCCTGTGTAGCGTGACAGACCAGCCAACTGAAAAAGAAAGCTGCACCTTTCCTCCATATTTTTTTGTTTCTGTTGTTTAAAAAATGCTCAAGTGAGCCACGACACAGTCAGTAATGCAAGGCCATTTGTGCCGCTCGCCCTCGCCAGCTCCCTTGAGGGGAAGACCCTGGAAATGCTGTACCATATCGGGATGACAAACCATCATCCTGTGAAGCTCCCAGACACCACCAACCTCGGCTGGAAGGATGCACTCATCCAGTGTCTGGAGAGTCTCAGATCCCGATCCAGGACCCATCAGCCGGCCGTCCCCAAGTAAAGCCCACCGCCCTCTGTGGCTCAACCAAGCTCGAAGCTGGTTCTTATGGCAAGCCAAAAGTCGTGAAAACTTCTTCTTCAACTTTAAGTCTATTTCTCTATGTATAAAGTTGCATCGATGTCAGACACATTGTCAATCTCACCTGGAGTGAAATTAACACAATAGGCACAGGAACAGGAATAACAAAATATGGGTATGAGAACACATGGGAAGCAAAACACACAAAACACTGAACAGAGTTTAACAGCAGTAAGTTGAACAAACAGTGGTACAGATGTGGAAATAAAAATATATTTTTTAAATAATTTTAAAATGTCTGCTTAAAGTCATTATGTCACAAATGTAAATGGTGATACCTCTTACTTAATCATCAAACTGAATCACATTGAGGGCAATATTTCTGTGTATATAATGATTATTAGTATTTAATTGATAGTGTTGTTATCTCATCACCAAATGTCACTTGAAGAGATAACAGCATTCAAAGGCTGTCCAGAATGTTAACACTTTGTTACTGAAACACACACACACACACACACGCACACACACACACACAGGGGGTGTTTTTGTGAAAAGTGGGGACATTCCATAGGCATAATGGTTTTTATACTGTAGAAACTATATTCTATCACCCTACACCAACCATACACCTAAACCTAACCCTAACAGGAAACTTGTGCATTTTTACTTTCTCAAAAATAAAAAACTAATTCTGTATGATTTATAAGCGTTTTGAAAAATGGGGACATGGGTTATGTCCTCATAAGTCATGCTCTCCTTGTAATACCTGTGTCATACCCATGTCATTATACAAAGTTGTGTCCTGATATGTCACAAAAACATGCCCACACAGACACACACACACACACACACAAAACCTTCGGTTTCAATTCATTTCTGGGAAGCTTTAATAAAATAATAAACTCAACTCTAATAATTATTTTTTTTTCATTCTTGATTCTCGGTATTGCAAGCTGCTTACCAGGTTGGATTGTAACTCATTTGAAACATACCAACAAAGTGGCATCTATTAAGAAAAAAAGTATTAGCAAGAGGAGAAATGGTTTCTAATGGAAGAAACCAAACCTCCAGAGAGAGTGAAGTAACTCAAGGGCTGTTGAGCAATAACACTCTGTGTTGTTTATTAGAGCTTACCAGGGCTGAAGTGAAGTCGCATTAGTAGCATTTTTATAACACTTTACATTACATGTGTGCTTCATTTATTAATGAGAATTTTTTTTTTCAGTAGCAATTAATCACAAAAAATAAAAATAAAAAAGGACCCTACATAATTTGATCAACATACAGTATAAGTTAATTATTTTGCAGGTATAAAAATATATAAAATAGATATTTAAAATAGATATAAAAAACTGGAAGACGAGTAATATTTTAATGCTAAATTCAGAAAAAACAGAGGTGTTAATTATATGACCAAAAAACTCTGCATGTAATATCCTAGAATGCTGTCTAAGACTTGATGGCTGCTCTGTCAATTCTTCGTCATCAGTTAGGAACCTAGGTGTGCTATTTGATAGCAATCTTTCCTTAGAAAGCCACATTTCTAGCATTTGTAAAACTGCACTTTTTCCATCTCAAAAATATATCTAAATTACGGCCAATGCTCTCAATATCAAATGCAGAAATGTTAATCCATGCGTTTATGACCTCAAGGTTAGATTATTGTAATGCTTTATTGGGTGGTTGTTCTGCACGCTTAGTAAACAAACTCCAGCTAGTCCAAAATGCAGCAGCAAGAGTTCTTACTAGAACCAGGAAGTATGACCATATTAGCCCGGTCCTGTCAACACTGCACTGGCTCCCTATCAAACATCATATAGATTTTAATATCTTTCTTATTGCTTATAAAGCCCTGAATGGTTTATCGCCTCAGTATTTGAACAAGTTCTTGTTACATTATAATTCTCTCCATCTACTGTGTTCTCAAAACTCAGGCAATTTGATAATACCTAGAATATGAAGATCAACCGGGGGCAGTAGATCCTTTTCCTATTTAGTGCCTAAACTCTGGAATAACCTACCTAACATTGTCCGGGAGTAAAGACACACGCTTGCAGTTTAAATCTAAATTAAAGACCCATCTCTTTAACCTGGCTTACATAAAGCATGAATATGCTTATAATATCCAAATCTGTTAAAGGATTTTTTTTTTACTTTTATTTAACCAGGAGAATCCCTGTGGGTGACCTGGTCAAGACAGGCAGCAGCATATAAAATGTAATACAAAAACATAGGTACAGACAAATAAAACAGAAAACTAAAACTAACACTTCAAATCATTTGCAATCATTTTTACAATATATAAAAAACATTTACATATTAAGGCATCTGATTCTACATCTTTCATTTTAGATTTAAATGCGTTTAGCAAGACTAAATAATTTAGTTTCAAGTCCTTTTGCAACGTATTCCATGCTGAGGGTGCAGAATACAGAAATGCCTTCTTTCCAAATTCCGTTTGAGTCTTTAGCACAGAGAGCATAAAAAAGCCCTGAGAACACAAAAAGTGTCACCCATTGCTTTTCTGTATGATATAGACACATAGGTAGCTTGGCAGAAGAACAAGAATTGCCTTATATATAAAAGTGTACCAATGACATAGCCTTCAGGTGGCTAGAGGAGGCCATCCAACCCAAGAGTATAGCTCACAGTGGTGAGTCAGTGCTTTGCAATTTGTAATAAACCTCAACAAAGCATGGTAAACTGTGTCAAGCATATGAAAATTCTGTGCAGAAGTATGCATATATAAAATATCACCATAATCCAAAACAGATTAAAAAAAATGTAGTGGCCACCAGTCACTTTTTTCATTAAAAGAAAAACAGAACTTATTTTGAAAATATAAAACAAGTTTTAGCCTCAGCTTTTTGACCAAGTACAGCACATGTGGTTTGAAAGTCAGGGAGTCATCAATCAAAAGACCCAGAAATTTATAAGAGTTAACATCCTCTATTTCAATTACCCCCATAGTGACAATTGGAGGGAGGCTTTGTGACCTGGTCCTTGATTTAGTAAACAACATAAGTTTGGTCTTATCTTCATTCAAAACTAATTTCAGCTGCATAAGGGTGTTTTGAACTTCAATAAATGCAATTTGCAAATATTTAAGAGCTTGTACAAGACTTGGCGCACTGCAATTTATGACAGTATTATCAGCATAAAAATGAAGATTAACATTTAACACATTCTGACCCATATACTGTACTTCATATAAATAAAAAAAATAAAATGGACCTAATACAGAACCCTGTGGTACACCCTTAGTGACTGCTACAATATTGGAACACAGACCATCACATCTAATACACTGAGAACTATCACTAAGGTAGTTTGAGAACCAAGCAACTGCTTGCTCTGAAAGTCCTGAGTTAATAAGTCTAAGTTTCAAAACTTCATGATCAAAAGTGTTGAAAGCTTTGGACAGACCAATAAAGAGTAATGCTTCTTGTAATGATTCTTGTCAAGAGCAACCAAAACCTTTATTGGGAAATCCAAAAATCTGAATAAAAAAAACCAGGGGGTCATAATCAAAAATCAGTCCAGAAACAAATGAACAGGATACAAGAAACTTGAAACTAGAGGGAACACGAGGAAACCAGGTGATGGAAAATAAGGACTCAATGACACAGAGAGAAAACAGACAGGTTTAAATAGACAGGATAATGATGATCAATCTGAAGACAGCTGATTGTAATTAACATGATGAAGGGACAAAGCTTTGTGGGAAATGTAGTGCCTGCGGTGAGGAGCCTATGGGGAAGTGAAACCACTAGTGGACACCCAGGGAAACACTGATCAGACACCGTGACATTACCCCCTCCTCTACGGAGCAGCTACTGGATGCTCCACCCGAACACAAGAACAAACCAAGGAACACGGAGACCAGGAGGGAGGTGGATTGGCAGAGGACCAGGGGGAGGGACAGAGGGCCAGGTAATAGAGGGAAACAGAGACAGGAAGTGCAAAAACAAAAACAAGGAGACCAAGAGGGAGGTGGACCGGCCGAGGACCAGGGGGAGGGATGGAGCACCAGGTCATAGAGGGAAACAGAGACAGGAAGCACCAAAAACAAAAAAAAGAGGCCAGGAGGGAGGTGGACCGGCGGAGGATCAGGGAAGGGACAGAGGGCCAGGTCCACAGAGGGAAACAGAGACAGGAAGTGCCAAAAACAAAAACAAAACAACAACAAGGAAACCAGGAGGGAGGAGGACCGACGGAGGACAAGGGGGAGAGACGGAGGGCCAGGTTCACAGAAGCAAACAGAGAGAAAACAAAAACAAAAAACAAGAAACAAAACATAAGACCAGGAGGGAACAGAAAATTCGGGGCCCAAGGCCGAGCTGACAGGGCAAGTATCCCGGGTAGATCAGGTGGAACTGGAGCTGTGCGGTCGAAACAGCAACCCACCAGGGTGGCGCAGAAGACCACCACATCTGTGCGGTTGAGACAGAAGCCCACTAGGGCGGCGCAGAAGACCACCACAGTCATGCAGTTGAGACAGACGCTCACTAGGGCGGCGCAGAAGACCACCACATTTGTGCGGTTGAGACAGAAGCCCACCAGGGTGGTGCAGAAGACCACCACAGCTGTGCGGTCGAGACAGAAGCCTACCAGGGCGGCGCAGAAGACCACCACAGCCGTGCGGTTGGGACAGGAGCCCCCCAGGGTGGCACCGAAGACCACCACAGTGGGATCGATGACAGAGGAGAGCCAGTCTGGTTAGGTAAGTCTGAAATAAAGAACATGAACAGGTTAAGGGTGGCCTTCGTGGCCATGACAGGATAAGTCGAGTGCTCAGAGAGTTCAGCTGAGATGTGACGAGGCTCTGGTAGTTCTGCAGAGACGTGGAGAGGCTCTGGTAGTTCAGCAGAGACGTGGAGAGACTCTGGTAGTACAGCAGAGACGTGGAGACACTTTTGCCCATGAAGATAGTCGGTGACTTGACTCCTGAAGTCTAACTGTAGTAGTGCTTAACTCATGAGTGTTAACGGTGACCTGACCCGACTCTGGAGGGTCAGCGGGAACCTGACTCGACTCTGGAGGGTCACCTGTGGCTGTCATCTTGTGCAGTGGCGCTGGACCGGCGGCCATCTTGTGCAGTGGTGCTGGACCGGCGGCCATCTTGTGCAGTGGCGCTGGGCTGACACAAGATGACAGCCACAAGTGACCCTCCAGAGTTGAGTCAGTTTTCCGTTGACCCTCCAGAATCGAGTCAGGTTCCCGTTGACCCTCCAGAGTCGAGTCTGGTTCCCGTTGACCCTCCAGAGTCGAGTCTGGTTCCCGTTGACCCTCCAGAGGTTCTAATTTTCATTGAGATGAACAATACTTAGACCAGACAAGGATTTACAATCAGATTGCATCTGAATACATTGCAACTCAGGGGCCAGGATTAGGTTGCACATTGCCAGATATAAGTAAAAGTAAAACAATCAACAATCTTCGTGTAGCAGCATTACATGACGATTCCTTAGACAATTCATACGTAAAATCAGAACAAGATCTCTCATTGAAGTGTTTATTAGAAGCCAAAAGGCTTTGAAAACGAGGTAGGTCTCTGAGTAGCATGTAAATTTATGTCCTGATCCAGCCATTTAGACTGCATTAATTAGGTATACCGGAACTGGGAACACTTCCCATAACACCTGATGTACTTGCTACATCATTAGAAGAATGGCATCTATGCTAATATTAGTCTGTTTCTCTCTTATTCTGAGGTCACCTTACCCACCAGATGCCTAACCTGATTTTACCAAGTGAGACATGGTCCTGGGACATCAGTGTCATTCATCTATCATTTCCTCTGATTTTAGGGATTACTCATGGTTAAGGTTAGGTTAAGGTGTAGGGATATGGTTAAGAATATATTTTTGGAGTAAAATGTTGTTCCAGGGTCAACAAAATATGTTGACCTAGGAACACATCGGACTTGGCAAAATCAGGACGTGCCCCACCAGATCCAGTCTGTATCCAGACCAGATGGTGGATCAGCACCTAGAAAGAACCTCTACAGCCCTGGAAGACAGCGGAGACCAGGACAACTAGAACCTCAGATACAGTTCCCCTGTAAAGACCTTTTTTTCAGATGACCACCGGGACAATACCACAGGTAACAGATTATTCTTCTGCACTTCTGCATCTGACTTCTGACATCTGCAGCCTGGAGTTGAACTGCTGGTTTCGTCTGGACAGAGGAGAACTGGCCCCCCGACTGAACCTGGTTTCTCCCAAGGTTTTTTTCTCCATTATGTCACCGATTGAGTTTTGGTTCCTTGCCGCTGTCGCCTCTGGCTTGCTTAGTTGGAGATACTTCATTTACAGCGGTATCGTTGACACTATTTAAACTGAACTGAGATGATGACATCACTGAAATCAATTATGAACTGCCTTTAACTGTCATTTTGCTTTAATGACACACTGTTTTTCCTAATTAATGTTGTTCAGCTGCAATCTTCTTTTTTTTTTTTTTTTTTAAAGCGCTATATAAATAAAAGTGACTTGACTTGACTTCTTTTACTAAATGGAAGCAACCTGATTATTGTAAGCATTCTCTAGTTATTTATCTTCTTAATAGTCTACTTATTTTGGTTAAGTGCTCAAAATGTACATATGCATTTATTCAATTATTTATAAATTATTTATAAAGTGAATTTGTAGGCTATTTTGTTGTTTTTGTATATAGTTGTGCAATAGAAGCATGTCAACCTGGTTCCAGAAATAATCACTGAGGGTACTTTTGAAATTAGTGAGGGTGCTCTGGTCTTAAAAAGGTCATATGATGTTGTTAAAAAAAACATTATTTTTGTGTATTTGGTGTAACAAGGTGTGCTCTGATTGGCCAGATATCTGCTTCATTCTGATTGGCTGAATATCTCAATCATGTGCTGGAAATATTACACCCCTGACCAAACTGTCATGGCCAGTGAGATGAGACCAAAACTTTAAAACCCACTATAAACAAGGCTTTGTTGCATCCAGTGGGGATTGTAAATACAGTTGTGGCAGTAGCAGCAACAATACTACAGTGAGAATCAAAATTTTGCCTTCTTTCTTTGTGTGAACATTTGGGCGGTTATATTCAAAATCTTCCCACAAAGTGATGTAGACATGTGGGGGTATGTTTAAACGAGCCGTTTTAAGGAGGGCGTGTGAAAGAGTCTACTTTTAAAAAGAATATCTCTTTGGGTTATAGACTTTAGTCTTTGCAACTTTAGGGATGTTATCTATTCAGGAACAGCTTGTAACGCTCCAAAGATAAAGGAAAACTTGAAATAGCATCATATGACCCCTTCAATGTACATTTTCACATATTTTATGGTTATCACTATGTAAATCACTGCTACTTTGAGAGTGAATCCCACATAAATATGTAGACGTCATTCTTGAAACTTTGCAACGTGTATGTGACTGAAAAACGAAGTTCTACATTTTTAATGGATTATAGACTAGAAAGCTTGCAAAGAATGCTCATAACAACTAAAAAGCTGTCAGTGAATGTATACACACTGTATTATAACATATATCATGCCTCAAAGTGACTACTTAACGACTAGATAAAATCTTTAGTTGAGGGCAGCCCTAGTAAAAATATTTTGGCAAAATTAAATAAACTACTTTTTAAAATTTGAAACTACAACTGGCAGTAGGTGACAGCAAGTCTTTATGAGTGAGTTGAATTAACCGATTTGTTTAAAAAGCTGATTTATTTAACTTTGCAAATGACTGTATTGCCCGATTGAATCATTTACTGGTCAGTGTAATTCTGAGGATCAATCCACTGTTGTTTGGTGATGCAGCGGTTCTGCTGTTTGTTCTGTTTTCTTTCTGACGGAGCAAAACTGATTTTTGTGTCTGAAAATTACTCTGTAAGATGTTGTTTATTGTACATATGCAATCATACAGATATTTGAGAGAAAAAAAGCTGTAATAGGTCATAAGTCATAGGCATATGTTAAAAACAGAAACTCATTTAATTGCTATGTTTTATTAAAAATCATGTTGATGATATTTCTTCCCCGATAATGGCAGTAAGACGAGAGAGCGCTCCAAACTCATAAGATGATTGCATAATTTAGTGGAACATAAGTAATATAGAATCATCCTCTCAAAAGAAATTCGGTGTGAACAATGAATTTATCATTATTTTTCAAAATGTGCGCTCTTTGGGGCTAAAATGGAGTTGTTTAAAGTAGCCATGTGATAAACCAATCAGTGCAGACGCCATTCAATATGTGCATCCTTCTTCTATGTGAAAATAGTCATAAATAGTCTACCAGTTTATGCTGTTTGATTGTGGCCTCTAAGGTCATAGTTCTGACGATTTTTGCTACCCTGTCAGATTTTGCTACCTCACATTAAAACAGATGATAGCATAATTCGATAGCAAAAAGTGCTACCTAACAGATTTTGCTTCCAGCATGAAATTAATAAGGTGTGAGGCTTTATTAAGATGTATACCTACCCCAACTCTAAACCTTTATCTTACAGTAGGATTAATACAGTGTTGGTGGAATAATCTGATAGGTAGCATTATTTATTACAACACTGGCTGGCCCGTTTAGATCTTGCGTGTGCAGTGTAAATGCAGCAAAAGAGTTCTGTCTGGCATATAACGAACAAATCAAACAAACGTAAACCAATGGTAAGTCCGGCCATGTGTTTTGTAGTTACTAGATATAGCCTACAATGGAAAACTACTGAGATAAATGCACTGAAGATGCCACGAAAGGGTGAAGGTGAATGGTAACACTTTAGAGTAGGGAACACTTATTCGCTATTATCTTCGACTTTTCCCTCAATAAATTCATAATTTGCTGCTCATTAATAGTTAGTAGGTAGTTGTTAAATTTAGGCATAGGATTAGGGCTGTAGAATAAGGTCATATAGAATAAGGCATTTATATGTGCTACTACTTATACGTGTTTTCATTATGTCATTATGAACAGGAACACCACTTGGGTAAAATGATACCAGAAGTGCCTACCATTGGTCTCTCTGAAGTCATGCTTGTGATCGTTACTCAAAAGTCCAGCAGAGGGCGCCAGTGTATTTCATAGGTCATTAGCCTATCTTTCAGAAGAGGTCACCATAGTCTTCTGTCTGAAATAGAGAATAATGAAAGGACAGCTAATGCATTTTGGCTGCTGTAGTTTTCATATAAAACCATAACATTCTGTACAACTAATACATAATGGGTGTATCCTTACAAAAAAATGTGATTTGAAAAGATCTGTGACTGTCTTTCACCTGCATAAAGGGACTTTATTACTCATTGTGACAAATGATTAATGTAGTAAATCAGGCCCGGCGCCAGGACACATGACTTGGGGGGGCTGTAATGTTTTTAGGGGGGCCGAATCAGTGTGTGTGGTGGGGGGGTGTGGGGAGGGGGTCTGGGGTTGTTGATATTTAAGTGAAGACTTGAAATGCATTATTTAGGTAGTACTTTACAATATTTAATACGTTAATATATATATATATATTAACTACCATTAACTAATCAAACCTTATTGTGAAGTGTTACAATTGTTTGTTTATAAAGTATATACTGTATATGTTCACAAAAACACTGTTAAATTAAACAGAAAGACAAGTGTGCATGAGTTGGCTTGGCAGTAAAAACAAATAACTGTTTCCTTACCCAAATCCTTCATTTGGACCTGTTTTTATACAGTCTATGGTTTGGACAAGATTGGTTGCAGAATCACATCTGTGCTTCTGAAATTATTATCTTTTTCTATATAGTGTAGTAAGCTTTCTCCGTGTCGTACATGGCCACATGTCAAGCATGAAAAACATATGTTTTATTGTCGTACTTGACAGCAATTGACAAGTAGGATAAACACAAATTCCTCTTCAGGAACTTGAGCTGCATCCGAAAACGCTTTGGGAATGCCCTTTCGAGCATAGGATCATTTTCTCCCACACTTAGGAGGTCACCTGTGTTGGTGCACACCGACAACACAGCAGTGGTCTATAACATCAAACAACATGGAGGTTTGCGTTCGTGACCCCTGTAAAAGCTGGCACGCCAGATCCTTGTGTGGTCCCAGGGCAAACTCCTTTCGCCAAGAGCAGTACATATCCCTGGGCATATGAATGTGGGAGCAGAAATCCTGTCAAGGCAGGGGCGGAGGCCCGGGGAATGGAGGATTCACCCCGAGGTGGTGAAGCAGATATGGACTATATTTGATCAGGCTCAGGTGGATCTGTTTGTGACTCAGATGACATCGCACTGGTTATTTCTACTTCATCCAGTTTATTTGGGACTGTACGCTATGGTGCAGACTTGGCAGAGGCTTCGTCTGTATGCTTTTCTCCCAAATGCTCTGCTCCCGGGAGTTCTGGCGAGAGTGTGCCGGGATGCGGTCCGTTTTTTTTTAGTAGCCCCGTTCTGGCCGGGCCGAGTATGATTCTCAGATCTGATCTTGCTCCTCGACGGCCCTCCATGGGAGATTCCCATCAGGGGGGATCTCCTCTCGCAGGCAGAGGGCATGATATTCCACTCCCACCCGGAACTATGGAAGTTACGGTTGTGGCCCCTGAGGGGGAACATCTCGTAGCTTCTGGTCTCTCAACCGAGGTTGTTGAGACCTTCCTCCAATCCAAAGCTTCCTTCAACGAGGAAACTGTATGCCTTGAAGTGGAAACTTTTCACTTCTTGGTGTGAAGATCGCCAATTTGACCCAGTTAACTGCCCAGTTGGTAGTACTGGAATTCCTGCAGTCCCGTTTCTCCTCAGGGTTGACTCACTCCACCCATTGCGGCCTACCACGCCCCTCTCGGTGGCCAGCCAATGGGCAGACACCCCATAGTTATACGTTTCCTCCATGGTATTTTAGAAATCAACAAACATGTCTGTGATTGGCTACATTGCACACCTCTGTGAAAATGCATTGTAAAATCATATGTCGCTTTCCAAAGAGGAAAATACACTGGATTGATTGCCAAATCTGTTTTGTTATACTGTAGATCAAATCTATTTTTGCTATAGAAAACAGAAGTTATGGGCAGCTTTTCCATCTAAAAGCAAGCAGAGGCAACACCAGGCAGTTGTTAAGTAAGACTATAGTACACACTAAACTTAAGTCCGACCACAGGGATGTCCGTGGCCTCTGGATTCATCTGTCAGATAGAACACAGTTCACACAGAGTCCTTATGAGAATGTGTTTCTAATTGTGTGAGTGCACAGGAGGCCGGCAGGTGCCTGGTCTCAGATCAGATTTGAGGCTCTGACAGTTGCTCGAGTCCCCCAGATGGCACAGAGGCAGAGTTTCTCATTAAGGAAAGTAACTGCATGTATGCATAAGAACGAGAGAGAGAGAGAGAGAGAGAGAGAAAGAAAGAAAAAAAGTGGCAACACATTCACTGAGAATCTCGTTGATAAAGGTGTCAATTAGAATTTGTCTAAGGCAGTACCCCCTGCACTATACATTTTGTATGTCTCCCTCAATTATCATGCCTCATTCAACTTATCAGCTCATTATTGGAGCCTGCAAGACCTGAAGTGGGTGTTTCAGATTTAGGGAGACATACAAAACATGCAGTGCTGGGGGTACTTCATGGAGAGGTTTGAGAACCCCTGGTATAAGGACTAGTCATGGTTTGTATTAATTTCGATTAAATCTGAGAGCTATCTGAATCTCCATAGACAGCAATGCAACTGAAATGTTCCCAGGTCCAGAAACAGTTTATGTGAAATTAATGGCTCAACTTCAGTTTTGCAATGCTACGAGAATACTTCTTTCTTTTTGCATAAAGACAACAAAAATGATACACAAGTTTCACAATTTGAGTTGAATAACTGAAATAAATGAACTTTTCCACGACATTCCAATGTATTGATATACACCTGTAGATGCATAAAGTGCATGGACAAGAGTTTGTAAAAGACTTCATTTTTTATTCTTATTTAAGGCATTTCAATACAAAGCATTTCACAACCCACCGTATGACAAAGATCATGTACAATAGAATTTGTTGGGAGCAAACATGCAACACAAATGATAATAATAACAATGAAATGTGAGAAATGTTATTTTGCATTAATGAAAATAAATATTTAAAGAACATGATTTTTATGATTTATATTATATATTATTAGTTGTATTTTAACAGATTTATAATAGCAATGGTCATGATATGCTGGTTGGCTGTCAATGCCTCAGGTGAAAATAAATTATGATTATTAAAATATATTGTAATATACTGTATATATATATAAAACATCCCAACATAACTACAGAAATAGCAAGAGAAAACAACCCCAATCAGTCCACTAAATTTCAGGCCATACATGCACAAGTATTCCAATGAAAACAGTCTCTACAGTATTCTACATGTTAACAGCATTCAATGTATGTGTTACAGGTCCTGCGTCCCACACTTCCTGTAATACAGGTAGACATACATCCTCTACATGTATGAAGCGATTCAGTCCTCACGAACACTGGTCATTTTCTTTGCTGAACACTGTATTTAATGGCTTATCGTATATTCCAAGCAGGAAAAAAAATAAATCAATTTTCTTACAACTTCATTTCAAGAAAGGGAAACAAACAGATGAGCAGGGCTATGACATTGCAGTAAAGTGCTCCCTTAATGTTTCAGAGAAATGAGAATTGCTTACAAAAAACAGTAGACTGTAAACATTTGTAGTTCCATGCTGGAAAACATATCATACCAGTATATTCTCAATTCCCATTCGCCACTTCAGTGTAGACTGTATTTTTGCTTTAAAAACACTCTGTAGTTGTCTTTATCTATGTAAACATGCACTGGTTAAATTAACATTTAAAAATCTTGTGAAGTTAAAAGAAATTCGCCGCAAGACCCTGTTTTTTTGCCACTGTGTGCGCCGTGGACAGCATTGAAGATGTTTGCATCGCTATCAAATCCCACTATCGAATATGCAAAAAGCTTGAACCTCCTTTGTGTGCACTTCTAGATAAACTCACAGGATATTTGCCCTCCTCTGTGCTAATTCAGTAAATCCAAGCTTTCGATCAGATATTACATGAACAATGACGTTTCTACCCGAAAAATAAAAAAAGGAATTGATGTCACTGACTTCAAAAATGAAAAATAACTGATGAACAGATTTAATAGTGTGGGGTTGCTACTGAGAAAAGATAATTAATTTGAATGCATTAAAATGGAGGAATACAATTAGTGTCGCAACAACCTATTCATCCCACATCAGTAGTTCCCAAGATGATCTCTGGACCTTCTTTGGCGAAACTGCAGCAATGTAAACTGACATTTTTGACTGTGGGTTATTTCAGTTAAAATGTTTTGTTGTTTTTCCAAACCAAAATTAGGCAGTTAGACTTTGTGTTAAATGTAAAACTGTTTTGTAATACAAAGTGTCAGTGTTGCATTAAAATATCTTAAAATGGTAGATGATGATGAAAAAATGATGATATGCATAGTTAAACTGATTTCAGGAATCTCACTAGCATTTTAATGTAATCATTTGGGATAAATGTTTACCTGCTTATTTATTTATTTGTTTGTTTATTTATTTCATTTTAATAATTTATTAATTTTATAATTTACTTAAAGAGCAAAATACAAAATAATAGTGTGTGCATTAAATAAAAATCAGTTCAACTTAAGAAAATCAACTGAACTAAACATTATTTAGAACTAAGAATTTAGCTGGAAAAACACACAAACAGACAGAATAAAATGTATTAATGACATCTTGGGGAAAATGGAAAGGATTTTTTTTATTTGATTATTAATGTGGTATATGATGTGTAAAATCCTAAAATGTATTTGAATTTTTTTTTTAAATGTATTAATCTGAAGAAAGTCAACCGATTTAAACCTGAAAAAAACAACAACGTGGATAAACACACAAATATACAGAATAAAATGCATTAATGACATCAGAAAGGACAGTGTAGTGTATTAATGTAGTATATGGTGTGTAAAATGATCATTGTTAATTTAAAAAATAATAACTGACAAATCATGAAAGCATAATGAAATGTGTGGAATAAATACAAATCAATTAATTAACTGATTTGAATAAAAAAAAAAAAAAACATTATTTAGAATTTTAAAATAGAGAGAATAAAATACATTAACGACATCTGGGGGATGAAAAGCCTCTGATGCTTTGATACTCTGTCAAAGCCTTATGGGTTGGCAGAAATACATCTGGTGATAATGAACATCCCATACACAGTCACTGGACTAAATGCTCATGGTGATTATACCCAGACAGGACTGTAATGTGCTCAATGACACAAGCTTCTCCATTCAGCCGTATACTGGCAGAGTACAGATACATCAGGCACTCTTCTTTGATTAAAAGCCTCTTGACAAAATTGAATTGGTGAATGAACTACGGTTGAGTGGGTGACACCATTCTGAGCACACTCCAGGCCTCATTTCTGCCTGAAAGGGAGAGAGGAACCATATCGGCTGTGCTGCGCTTACGCAGGGTCGGCCAAAATGGCCCCTATGCATTCTTACAAAAGCACATGAGCGAGTGTAATGCTGATTATTGAAGAAGTTGTGCTTCTACAGTCACTTTAGGCAGGTGCCATGTGTGAAATTGATTTAGCCTCTTCTCACGCATGCATGCTTTCCTCAATCATAATGGATAAAGACGGAGAATCAAATATCAAAAGCAATGCTTAACGTAATAAACCGATATGGACACAGGCCTGATCTTATATGAAATTAAAGTGATACAAATCTAAAAATATTACTGTAAAGCACACACTCTGGTATACCTATGTGAATTAAGGTCAAATGTCAGATTGGGGCACACTTGTCCTGGTACACTAAGACAGTCACAGACAGGCACAATTTGAAACCACAAACATTCTCCTCCTTCTCCTCCTCCTGCTCTTTGTCCACTTGTCAACTGATCCACAAGAAACAGAAACAGTCACAGGCCAAGATGTAGATATTTTTTAAACAAAACAAACAAAAAAGATGCCCTTGGGTCAGATTCGTGGATCACACCCTCCTTCCGGAAAAAAAAAAAAAATGAACGGGGCAGGAAATATAAATGGTACAGACAGAAATGCCACTGTACCTCAGAGTGTCTTGGGAGCTAAACCCTAAAAGCTCTGGTACAGCTATCCCATGACTCCAGAAAGAGGAGCGGTTTTGTTAAAGCCGGTTTGGGAGCGTTCGCTCAGATCTGTGTGTGATGTGTGTGTCCTGGCGGTGTGTACGGAGGCGGCGCCGGATTGGGTTTGATTCCCCGGCTCTTCATGTAAGAAATGAACTGGTCGGGAATCTCAGCCAGAACGTCTTTGGCCAGTCGCGCCATACTCAACACGTGGTTTCCCGTACGGTCCATGTAATCCCGAAATGGTACAAACTGTAAGAGACAGGAAGCAACGTGCACATTTATTCATCCATCCAGTTATATGGGGCGTCTTGATTCAAATCCCCATGTGTCCAATATGCAAAGGCCCCTCAATATAAGAGTTTTTACTCAGTGATTCTTCAGAAATCATTCTAAAAAGCTGATCTGGTCCTCAGTTATTGTTGGTGTTAGATTATTAATTTAAATATTATGATCTTTCTTATTATTCTGAATGTTGAATGTTAGTTACATAGCTGATATTGTGGAACATTCTCGATCAATTAGAAAATAATATTTGCTTATGCTTGTGTTACATTATCCAAACTGAAACTATGCATTAATACACTGCACTATTTATTAATATATTAATTTTAAGTCATCTTGTGGCACACCTGTAAGTCTGCCTTCCATTCAACGTTTATTCATCCATTCCTTAATTTTTGCCCAATCATCCATGCCACTATTTGTTCATTCCTCCTTTCATCCCACATTATTTTCATCTTCAGACCGACAATGGGGATGAAAGGTGCATTGATGATATGAAAAAAAGTATAGATAAATATGAATATACTGTATTCATTCATATTATATCATCAATGCACCTTCCTTTCCCAGTTCAATCATCCAACCCAAATTATTAATCCATCCAGCCCTTAATCCAACCCAATTTATTCATTCATCCATCCATCCATCCATTCATTCATCTATCTAATGCATTTTTCCCAAACATCCATTCATCATTAATACATTCTTCCCCTTGCATCCAGCCCTTAATCCAACCCAATTTATTCATTCATCCACCCATCCATCCATCCATCCATCCATCCATCCACCCAATGCATTTTTACCCATCCATTCACCCATTACAGTCTTAACCATCTATCCATCCATCCCTTGATGTTTGGCCATCCATCATTTTATCCACCCAATGCATTCTTATTCATCCATCCCTTAATTTGTTTTCCTTTCATCCAGCCATCTATCCATCCATCCACCTAACGCATTCTTACCGATCCATCCATCCATCCATCCAACCAACCACCCACCCACCCAATGCATCCATCCAACCATCCATCAAACCATCCATTCACCCTTTCTTGCATTCTTCCTCATCCATTCTCAGTTTATTTACATTTTTCTTTAGTAATAGATCCTTTCCATATCAGTTCGTCTATCTATCGTCTATGTATTAGGTCAATCCACTAATCCATTTAAGCATCTATTCAAACATTCTTCCTTCTTCCATTTGTGGGAATTTATGGGAAAGACAACAATTTCTCAAAATATACTCATCCTTTCTTCCTGAGTAAAACACAGTGCCTCAAGAGTGAAATCTCTTCACTTTGCTCGCTGTCTGTGACTCAGTAGCCAGAGATGTTCTTATTACTACTAATGACAGGTTGCATTCATAGGGGACCTGCATAATGAATTGCTTTATAATAATGTGGTTTATGGCGTGGAGCGGTTACACGAGGGCTTGATTCCACAGTGACTGAATTAGTAATTCAAATGCCCATGCTTAATGGATTTAATTGCTGAAAGAAAGAGACATGAGGCATTAAGTCACAGCTATTTAAAACCTGAACGTTAACATAGCATACTTGTGGTTTAAGCAAGCTTTGAAAGAGCATTGCTTGTATCAATAAAAGCAGACTACTACTGATGTCACCTGGACAATGTCTCGCTCCGCTAATTTTCCTCTTGAGGAAATCCTGATGTCATCACCATCCAACTCAACCATAGCTGTGGGAAAAGACATGAAGTATAAGTACATCACTGGACCTGTGCTTATACATTAATTTAAATAACAATTAAATATTACTCTTCATTTTTATTTTAATGAATGCTGCTATAAAATTATACTGTATAAAGGTGTGTAAATAATGACAACATCTTTTGAACTACTCCTTTTGTTGTATTCACAGTGATACATTCATTTGAAAAAATAATTTTAAGTCTCAAAATTACTAAGGCCATCATTTCCTTCATCATCAAGTACAGTACTGCTTTGGCACAAACCACATTTAATTGATCTTTGTAACTTGACTGCACATAGATACTGTAATTTCATTACACTCTTCTCAAACAGCAGGCCCTCTCAACATGACCTGCTCACCTCATCTGACAGGAGCTGATCTTCCACCTCTGTGTATGTGAGGTATGCTGTTATTCTGGGAGAAAGCCCTATTTCAATATCTATAAAATCTCTCAAATTCCTGAATGTTCTGACAGGATCACTACATGCCCTGACATGATGCTATGTACTTAATAATACCCACACAATATAACTGGTAATTACTTTTCGCTCTGTGATTAGCTAAGACCATGTCTCTTTAAATGATCTCTAGATTACGTCTACTGTGCACACAGCCGAGAAAATACCCTGTTAATTGCTATCAAAGCACTTATTTGACTAATTGCTATAAACAGTTTCAGGGGCACAAAGCTGGTATTAAGGGTATGTGGTAAAATCTAACTTGAAGCCTTTATGAATAGTGCATTATGGAGGTATTTACAATGTACACTGCAATGCATAATTTTTTTCATAAATAATTGTAAACCAAAGTTAAAATACATTAATAAATTTGAAGGTTTGTATGTCATGTTTTAATGTGTTATACATTCTAAAGGTGTAACAATGAATAGATAAGCATTATAACATATTATAACTGTGGTCATTATTATTTATAAGATCACACGATACATTATTAGGTACATTACAAGCCATAATGACTGCATTAAATATTTTATAATGCATTATGTATAAAGGTTTTAAGTAAAGTGTTATCATGTATGTTTACATGACAATCATTGCACAACGTACAGAAAAAACTGAACATGTCATACATATATGCATGACTTGTTTTCATAGTTTACACAGAGATGACAACGTTATTGTGCACTTTGAAATGTTCAGTTTGAAACCCATTTTCAAAAGTTTACATTTTCAGGTTATTAGGTAAATGAATGACCAATATGCATAAAAAAGTTTTAGCTGAAAATAGAGTTATAGAGCACCAACTAAATAAACTTAAATATTTGATTTGATGATTTTAATTTGATAAACGTCTTGGCATTCAAAAAAGAGAAGAAAAAAAAATGCATTTATTAAATGTTGATTTTATTCTAAAAAGTAAAAGTTAGAGTTCTCCAATAAATAAATACATTATAATATGGTAATTTGATTAAATGAAACAAATAATTAATATTCATCTTTAATATATCAAAATGACAGCCCTTAAATAAAAAAAATTAAAAAAAGCTTACCATCAAATTCAGCTTGTCCAACTCCAACAATAATGATGGACATGGGAAGCTTGGCAGCCTGATGGCAAAACAATATTTATGTTCTTTGTGATATACTTGAAAAACAGGCAGAATGTATACATTTACGAAGTAAAACCCCATTACATTCATACAACTATTCATTTAGTAAGACAGACAGACAGACAGAGAGACAGACAGACAGATAGACAGACAGATAGGAACTACCAAATCACAAATTTTCCGATAGCTATCATTTTGTTTATTTAAATGGGGAGTCATCTCATTTATCACAAGTAAAATGTGAAGTGCCACAAGGATCTGTCCTAGGTTCTCTGCTATTTTCAACATACTGTAGATAGATAGATAGATAGATAGATAGATAGATAGATAGATAGATAGATAGATAGATAGATAGATAGATAGATAGATAGATAGATAGATAGATAGATAGATAGATAGATAGATAGATAGATGTAATTTCAAATAAATTACAGTGATATCTGCGGACACATTATTTACCTTTAATAAATCAGGAGCTGCTGGCGCCAACATAGATATAAGTAAACATATGCCATATTACCAGCAAGGAGTTGTTTAGCTGTTTATAGTGATGGAACAGAACACTCTCAAGGGTTCTAGAGGGTGTTCTAGAGGGTGAGCAGAGGGAGAGAGAGGCAGGGCCAGTATGATCACCACAACACCCGCTTCTCTAACAGCCCTCCCACCAACTCCCCCTCCAGATATCTGTGAAAATTACAACCAAACATTCCTCCTCTCATATACAGCACACTCATATACCACAAATGCAATTTTGCATTATTTATGTGTCCTGCTTAATTAAAGGCTAGTAGTTTCAGAGTGACTATTTGGTCTTAATAGCAGAGGCCACACAGCACAGCTATTTACACCACAACAGCCAGACAAAATGACTAAATCAAATCTGACCCCCATTACAACCTTGTATGCAGAAAAAAATAAATGTCTGACAGGAAAGCATCAATAAACAATCTTATGTTAATTACAGTATCCAGTTAAATGCAACTTTGCTAGCATGGCCTTATATAGTTATAGCATACTCTTGGCAGAATGTGTGCTAACTATCACAGAAGTAGCACAGAAGTGTGCTAGCTATCTTTAAAAATAATTGTTAAATTTGGAGTACAAATACTATTACTGTAGAACTGAGTATTGAATACACCTGAAAACTAAATTAAATTATTGATTAATAATTACTCCTTTTAAAAGTAGTCACGTTACTCTTCTTATTGCTTTATTTCAAACATAATCAGTTATTACTTCACCACATGATTCATTATTATGCTCGAAGTGAAAAACTACTTATATTTAGGTGTGCAAAATTATTAGGCATGTTTTCTTTTACTCATAAAATTAGTCAAAAAAGTGGTTTAACTCAGACTGAAAAGTAAACAAAAAGACTTAAATGTCCATGAGAAATATTAAAAACTAATGCAATACAGAAATTGCAAAGTTAATGGGACCCCACTGCACCAGTGAGCATTTGCTGTCCAATGGTCATGTCTTAACATTGCATTTTCTGTATTGCATTAGTTTTGAATATCTCTCATTGGAAATAATTTAATAATAATAATAATTTTTGACATCTCAGTCTGAGTTAAAAGGGTCCTATTATGCTCTTTTACAAACACTTGATTTTGTTTCGGGGGTGTAGAACATGCTCTCATGTTCTAAAAGCATTATTACAACACCTCTGTCCCCAGTCTGGCATGAACTGCTCAAAATGTTCCTGTATATAATGAAGGCCCGCCTTCTGAAATACGAAATCTGCTGTGATTGGTTAGCTTGGCCCGTGTGTAGTGATTGGCAGCACTCATATATCGTTCATTATAAAATATCTCCTTTTGAAGTAGACTTTGAGCTTTGTAACTTTGGAGATCTATTTTATGCTCAAACAGCAACATTACAGACTAACTAAAGTTGAAAAAGTAAAAATGAAAAGGACCCCTTTAGACTTTTTTTTTAATGCTCATTTTATTAGTAAAAGAAAACAAGCCTAATAATGCTGCCTAATAATTATTTAATGCATGTGGTATTGTTATGTGTAAGTATAAATTAATAAAACCCCACAAAAGCATAATCTTCAAGCTCTACTTCCTGTCATAGCAGCACAAAATAATAATGCAGTTTGCCCTTTTGAGATGTTTCATAATAAAAACTTTCCTGCTGCTCTTATGACAGCATCAAATCTTCATCTTTCTCTTCAAGAGCATAACAACAAATGGACTGTTACTGACAGGGGCTGCCCATTTCCACAATCTTAAATTATCAGTGCAGAGATTATGACAGTCCTGTCATGCCTGCATGTCATAAAAGAGAGGCAGGGCACTATGAATAATTGAAGTCGGTTGCCCCATTTGTACCATCTTCTTCTGTCATGACTGACAGGACAGATTTGAAGAAATGAGAATGGTGTCTGTTAGTTCACCATAGTTTCCTTGACAACAGCTCTTCAAAGTCCTGAACCCCCACTCTAGCCTATATGAACGCAGAAGCAGGCAAACATTAGAAACAAAATGGGAGGGGGAAAAAGTATTCTGAGAACCCACAAATTACCTGAACCGTGTTTCTTTATAACAAAAGCTGCACGCTCACTTGCTTACAGCATTGTTATTTGGTCTGGGGAGAATTCTAATGTAATGTCATCAGCACCCAGCTGCTGTAGGAAATTATCATTACGCTGCTAAAGGAAAGACATGGTTTGGAGAATATAATTGGCTTTTGGACATTAAAGGAACATTTTGGCCAAAAATGACAAATTCTATCAATATTTATTAACCCTCTTGTAATTTTAAAACCTCATGCTGTTATTTTTTTCCCCTTTTGGAACACAAAAGGATAATTTCTGAATCATTTTTTGAAGATTTATTTTTTATGAACAAATTAGTTTTTTGTTTGTTTTGTTATGTTTTGTTTTCTTGTGATTTTACTGACATGATTAACATGGACACACTCCACTGAAACTTGTATTAATTACTTGATTCAGCAATACAATCATAGTTTTATTAATAATCTCATGATAATGTAAGAATCAAAACTTGTTGGTCATACAGAAACATTTGCAGGGCTTTCTGGTGTGTGTGTGTGTGGGGGGGGATTAACATATTTGAATCATTTGTTTTATTAGCACATGAATATAATTGCACATAATTATGGGATGATAAATTAAAAGACCAAAATACTGTTTAAAGGTAAATGAGAAAAGCATCGAACAGATGTTACAGAACAGTAACTTTATTTTTTTTATATTTTGACTCAACATGGAAATAAAATAAAAATTAGATTTACAGTATAAATAGCAGGGATCCTCAAATCTGGCCCACGAGATCCACTTTCCTAAGCTCTAACCCTAATCAAACAAGCTAATCAGTGTCTTTGGGATCATTAGAAAACCACAGGTAGATGAGATTGATCATGGTTGGAGCTAAATTCTGCTGCAATGAAATTGATGAAAATTTGAAAATTAATATTTTTATTACTTGTTGCTGTTTATATACTGTCACCCCCTGGACTCATTTTGTTGTTTTCCCTTGATGTATTCCGTGTCCCATGATGATTGTCTCATTCCATGCACGTTTATAACATGACTCCATCCATACCTGTCATATTCCTTGCTCCTATGCTGGATTACCCTTGTGTTTCAAGAAATCAAAAGATTGTTACTCGTGCTCCTTGTCTCCTCATTCCTCATGCAGTCAAGTGTGACAGAAGACCCCACCTAAGCAGTTTAAATTGCGTGTCTACCCTCCATTTGTTTTCCGGTTCCCCTCAGTCCTTTTGCTTCTGTTCTGTTGTTATGGATCCCCTCCTTGGCCCGGAATACCTCCTCCTGCTGCTGGAGCAGGGGGAGAAATCGCTCGTGACCCACACCACACTGTTCTGGGTCCTGGCAAGCATCAACAACTATCCAGACGACATGCTCTGAGCGTTCTATTACATTACTTACTTTGTGGAGTGGACACTGGCAAGAAATGGATCTCCGTACCCCTGCAGTTCCCAGGAGCTAGTTGCCAGTGCCACTCCTGACCCAGAAACCAGCCCACCATCTCCCTGATGCCCAGAGCACATTCCCGAGCACACCGCTGATGGAGAGCCAGGGCCCACCGCGACCGACGAGCCATCGCTAGAGAGAGCATCAGAGCCGAGGAACGCCACAAAGCTGGAGGCCATGATGTCAGTCCAGGTGTGTGAGCCGGCAACACCGGTTCCCACCTGCCATGAGGGAGAAAGCCATGGATGGTGTGAGCGCGGAGAGGAGCTCCACCCACTGCACCACGGCTAAGGGTGAGCTGAATATGGCGTGGCAAAAGGGCAAAAAACGAGGAGGGGGTTCTCCCTGACTGGGAATCTGGAGATCGAACTGCCCCCACTCCTCTCTCCGTTTCTCCGCTGGTCCCGTCCTGCCCTCCTTCGTCCATGATTCCCTCATCCAGCCCTGAGGGGGCTTCTGATTCTCCGGTGCCCGCTCCTCGAAATTGAAATTGATGAAAATTTGAACATTTATTTTTTTTTATTTTAATTATTTTTTTGTTGTTTATGGAGTTGTTAGCTGTTGTCTGGCAAAAAAGAATTCCTTCAAGCAGAGCTTCCAGGTCTTCTGTATGAATACTTACTGTAAGTGAGGAAAATACACTGTACAGATTTCTACTTGGAGCCATGATAGACAGTTTGAGGCTAAACTAATGATGCCCGTGCTCTAACGAAAGGTAGAAAAAGCAGGATTGAGTCAGACATGGCATGAAATACTGTCAGGGTGTGACTGAGGACAGGAACTTCTATTAAGCCTATCATCAGTCACACAGCAAGCGGGCAGTTCAATCTGACAAAGAGCTGTCTAATTGATTAATCCCACCATCCTTCATGTTGCACGTCATCTGATTGGCAGATAATGGACCTCTGCTATTGCTCGAGCATCTTGACTGGCTTATCATTGCAGGCCTGCCCACGTCTAACATGACAAATGAATGCGCTCGTAATGTTGTTGTTTCTCGTTATCATTCCCCGATTAGCCCTCACCCGTGCCTATTGTTATTCGTAATTACCATGTCAAATAAAAAAAGGCAGCATGTCTTCAGCTGACGGATGGGAGGTTTCCAGCTTTCAATGCTAATTATCTATGACAGAAAATGAATATGCAAGGCTCATTAGAGTCTGCCAGAGCCCTACACAAAACTACTGCATTTTATAACA
Source organism: Carassius auratus (assembly GCF_003368295.1). NCBI lineage: Eukaryota > Metazoa > Chordata > Actinopteri > Cypriniformes > Cyprinidae > Carassius > Carassius auratus. The sequence goes on from NW_020523372.1 coordinate 1,196,826, forward strand.
CTTAAAGGAATATTTTCAAATCAAAACTGATTTTCAAACTTATATGATGCTATTTTTTGGTGAACTGTCCCTTTACACATTTCCCTCAACACAGCACAGCTGAAAAAAAAAAGATTTCTTCAAAATGTACCATTCACAGAGACATCTCACAAATTATTGTGAATGACAATTTGTTTCAAACTCAGCTTAAAGGGATAGTTCACCCATTTACTCATTCTCATGACAATCCGAATGTGTATAATATATTTCTTTTAAAGATTTGTGGTGAGCAATTTCTTTAAGAGACTGCAGTACAGTAAGCTCCACACATGATGTGTAGTGGAGTGCCACAGGGATATGTCCTAGGTTCTCTGCTATTTTCAATATACTGTAGATAGATAGATAGATAGATAGATAGATAGATAGATAGATAGATAGATAAATAGATAGATAAAAACTATTTCAGTCTTTCAATTCAGTGTGTTTGTTTCTTTGTAATTAATTGTGAGATTTACTAGCAATTTCTGCATGGAAACTGTTTTCAATGCGAAATGTTTCAGTGCATGTACGGTTTGTGAAACATTATAGACGTCTGCAGAGGAAACTATATTGCAAACCCTAAATAAAGCCGACATCTGATGTGCAACTGACAAATAAAAAAGGAAGACAATGTACTTTTCCCCCCAAACCATTCTTTGTAAATATATTGCTATATACGCATATGTCACACCACATGTCTACATTCGCATCTCTGCTGAAACTCTAATGAGACAGCTTAACAGCAGGATGCTGTCAGCTGTTGTGGGACGTGAAGAGATGTTGTCGAAACACCCTTAGATCGAAAAGGCCTTGCGTGGGCGAATGTCCAATCCTCCATGACCTGTTTTTAAACGAACAAGAAGGATGAGATGCAAACAGCTGCTTAGAGTAACAGCTTTCATGAATGATACATGCATCTGTCTGCATCTGAATCAGAGCAGAGGAGAGAAGTAGGTCAGTGTTCCTCCAAGGTTTTCTCTGAACACTTCGCACACTGTTATGAAACTAACCCAACATATGCCTGCCAGTCAGCACCACCGAGCACAAGAGCAGGGACACCTGATTCAATGAGACACATTAACAGACGTCCAACGTTGAATTTCCAAGCAGCATTATGATGAGATTTAGAGTTGATTTAGCACTTATGAACATTGTTCACCATCATACTGTGCTTGAGAGCAAAACGCAGATTGTATTAGCACTTCAGATACAGCTTTCATTTCTGACACATTTCCATCAACACGGCGCAGCTGAAAAAAAAAAAGATTACTTCAAAATGTACCATTCGAAGAGACCTCTCATGGTTTATTGTGAATGACAATTTCTTTCAACTTCTGCTTAAAGGGATAGTTCACTAAAAAATGTCACCCTTTACTCGTTTTCATGCTAATCTAAATGTGTATAACGTCTTTCTTTTGTGGAACACAACCATGGTGAATTATTATATTTTTTTTACGTCTTCAAAAATGACAAAACAATACGCTTAGTTGGCTGAAACCATAAGATAACTCTGGCTAATATAGAAAGAAAGTCAATCGAAGAGCTGTTGAATGTTGGAAGAAGCTAAATATATGATGACAGGTTTGGGTTCCATAGAGATAAAGATTCCAAATGATAAAAAAGTTAAAATTTCCATATTTCAATATAATAATTACTGAATTGATGCACACATAGCTAATCAGTTACCAAGACCACCTGACCTTTTCATTTGATTAAGAGATGCAGCCCCTTCCTTGATTAGATTAATCGCTTTCTATGCTGATATCTCCTGTTTCAGATTCAAACCTCCTCAAATCATTAATCAGATCTGCACTGCAGTGTAAGATCCATTATCTTAAATTCTTTACGGTTTGATGAAAATCCCTGGTTTAAATTCAAACACCCAAATTCAACCCAGATTCAAAAAATGTAAAATTACTTTGAACACACAAATAAAAAAATCATAGGTTTGCACCATACTATAGGTCACCATTTTTACCTTGCAGATTCAGGTCTTAAATGTCACACGAGATGGAAATGTGAGGCTTCTTGACAGACGCAGGCCGCTGGGGAAAGAGCAGCAGGCAAGATCTTAAAAGGAAGGTGTGGCTGTTCTAAAAATCTGAGTAACAGTCGCAAATTCCCTTTAAATCCAGTCTGCTGGGAAATCGGGCCCGTTCATAGGCTAGATGAATGACATGCACTGCCAGAGATGAAATTGACCTTTTAAGTGTAAATTATGACCTCAATACACAAGTCACCCATTTAGCATGTATTAGCCTAAATAGATTATAACAGTATACAGTATATCATAAAAACCCATATCAGCCACAAGAGATGCTTTAGTACTCAAGCGTATTATAGTTCAGTACAGGTTGAAGATGAAGACAAAAGCTCGGTTATGAAACCTAGATAGGTGCCTTTGTAGACCACATTTGAATGCATTATAGGTGCACTGCCTCCTAAGATTCTTCATTTTGGCTACATTTTAAGGAAGCATTCTGTGTATTAATCACAGAATGCATTATGATTCGCTCGAAAATAAATCCACAGTGGTGGACAATCAGAGAAATATTGATTATCTAATTGAATATTCATCCAGTACTTGTGTGTATTTGGTGTGTAATATTCTTTTTCAAGATCTGTGCCTTTAGCTTAGCTACATGCCAATGCAAAAGCAATCTGTTGTGCACTTTTTGTGAACAGATCTATTTTCAATAATGTATGTGTGGAGTTGCAGCCTTTTCACTCATGAGGTTTCATTTCAGTTAGGATACAGCCTGAAAAGGAAGTAAAGTGGAACCGAGTGGCAATCTGGACCCTCTCCAGCCTGTTCTGTTGAGACATACTCAATGTCATACTCACATTCACAATGGCCTCTTTGGTCTGTGACATATCTGATATTACTCCATCTGTGATGATGAGGAGCACGAAATACTGTGAGCCGTCCTGGACAGCAGCTGCATATCTTTAGAGACAAGAAAATCAAAAACAATGCACACTTCAGGACAGATGATTTTTCTTTACATTACGCATTTTACATATTCTGCTTGTTTAAATAAATCTATGCCGCCGCCAACTCTGAGCCAGAGCCTGAGGAGGTGTATCATGCTTCAATTTAGAAAGTCTAATTCAAATCTGCATAAGATGGCATTTTTAATTACCACAGTGGATGATG